>NW_020664439.1:41164060-41369060 GCF_002925995.2 Terrapene triunguis
TTTTTTTTTTTTTTTTTTTTTTGCGCCGCTTGGGGCAGCAAAAACCCTGGAGCCAGCCCTGATCCTTAGATGCTAAAAATGGCCTTATTTTCCTGTTGAAAATATACATATTACAATGAATTTTTTTTTAAATGGTATATCTACATACTCTTAATTTCCCATCATCCTGTTGAGCATACTTCTGGATTGTGACTGCATCATTGTCTTTATGAGCTGATTCCTCTAACCAGGCCTCCAGAGCTTGCTGATCCCAGTTCATCTGGCATCTTAAGGCTTCCAGCTTCTGAGTGGCTTTGAATATATTATTCTAGAAAAGTTTGAGAGAAATTAAATTTTAAAAGTTATGTATTATCTTTCTAAGCACAAAATCAAAACAGACAATGCAAGTGGATACAGACATTTATCCTAGTCTTAGGAATTTAGTGGTGTCCGAAGACCAGACTGTTGAGTGGATGAGTCTTTTTCTATGGCAAATGTCTTCAATTTGAATAATGCCAGTATATGGTCCTGGCATTAAAAAGAACCAAGACAATTAAATTTCCACAAACCTAAAAAAGCAAAATTGTCTTAAGCTGAGGTGAGTGAACCTTTGGCACAAGATGCCCATTCTAGTATCTGGAGTTAATACACGCTTGGTGAGAAACTGATCCAACTCATCATTTAATGCAGTTTACCCTCTCCCCCCCTCCAACCCAGAGCCAAATTTGGATACTCTTACTCCATGAGTGGTGCCAATTGACTGAGACGGGACTTCCCAATGTGAGAGGGAATGGCAGAATCTGGCCTTGTACAGCCAGGAGGAGGATCTGGCCATTTTGAGCACCATAGAGAGTCAACAAAAAGGAAGAAAGCCAACCTGAAGGAATAAAAGTTAGCCTAATGGCTTGAAAAAAAGAAAAGACATAGTAAGCGACTGGTCCTCCAGTTCTTACTAACACAAAACTCTTAACATGTTCTTGAGCAAGGGCTGAAGGACTGGGTCATACATATTTGTGGGATGTCACAGGCATTAGTGCCCCCATCAACAAGTACTATTGTTAAAATTGTTGTCTTATGACCTCATTTGTCTAAGGCAAAAACACTTCTCATTGCAAGAAGAATAGTGATAAACAGAACAGGTTACATATTACAATATTCATGAACCTTACTTCTTGACTATTTTTCTTTTCTCTTAAGGAAACCATCTCATTTTCCAGCCGTTGAATCTCTTTTTTGAGTCGTCCAAGCTCTCTCTCAGCAAGGGCTTTAAAGTGCTCTTCGGTTTCAATTTCATTCTCTCTGGCTCTGTAAAGAGACTATAGAATAATATAGTTCATTATTTTGCATGGAATCGTTAACAGGCATTTAACACCCAATATTATTTTAATTATTTCACCAAAATCAGAACTCTACTAAAGGTAACACTAATATAAAACGATGACATTTACATCTAGGGATTTTACAGATCTAAAATAAAAATGCGTATGGAGGCTTTTGAAATTCAGAGTCTGATTTGCACTGGTGTAAATTCAGAGCAACTCCACATACTGGTGTTTGGACTTTTAGATATGGAATTAATATAAAAAAAAATCAATGACCTGTATCAAATGTTCTCAGATTAGCCTTCCCTATCTAGCTAAGTGATTCAAAAATATTTCATGCAAGATTCAGAATCCATTATTTCACTGTTCTATAGTTCAGAGCCAAACAACAGTACAGATAATCATATTCAAACTAGTCTCTCCATCATCATGTAGCTTTCTGTCTGAATCAGGAGGCAAAGCAGCAAAGAGTATTCTATTGTTTTGAGCTGAAATGGATTAGCTGACATAGATATTGCCACATGCCAGCTGGGTGCCTCTTTTTGTCTGGCAAAATTGCTTTAATATATTTTCCCCTATACAATACCCAATCTTTTACCTACTGGAAGTCCTTCTCTTACAGAAGAAGGAGCACATGGTGTTCTTCATCTCGATTGCTAATTAAAACTTGCATCTAGCACATTAAAACTAAGAGGTTGTTCAGCTGCAGGGAAGCCATCTATCAGCCTCTCAGTGCCCTTTCACATAGGTTGTATCAGTAGATTCATTATCTGAGTTTCTAATCAGACATCCATTTGAAATCATAGGCTGTGATTTGGGGGGGTCTAGCCTGAGACTCCTTAAAGGGGTTCATTTTCAGAAAGTTCTGAGCACCCGCCTGTGAAAATTGGGCCCCTTTAAAGTGTGTGAAGTTGTGTATCCAAAAACAGAGGCACCCTAAACCACTAATCATTTGAAAATTTGAGCCTTAACTCTTAAACTCTATGACTAGTTATGTGGCTAAGGCCTGAAGGGACCACCAGCTCATCTAGTCTAGTATATCACAAGCCACCAACACCACCTCGCACCTGCACACTAAACCCAACAAATCAGGCTCCCTGCAACTCCGGGGGATTCTCCAGCAGTAGGGAATAGAAAATTAATTTTTGCCTCCTGAATGAGAAATAACCTTCACAGTGGATGACAAAGTGAAATCTCTGTGGAGACTCCATGAGGTTAGTCATATTTTTCATCATATGGAATGCTAAAGAACTGATATAGTCAAAATAAAGTTATGAAGCTGCTAAAAGCCTATCAGGAGGTCCCAGTAAACTATAGTCTGCATTTGGTGACTTTCAACAGATGCTCTTCAAATCCTTTAAGAAAGTGGTTAAATAGTACTCATTTTCACAGATGGGGAAATGGAGGCACTAAAGAGTAATGTCTTTCTCCAGATCACACAGCAAATTGGTGCCAGATTAGGGAACAAAATCCAGAAATCTGATTTTGATCTGTCAAGGTAAATTTACACTACAATTACATATCTCTGTCTGGCCCATGTCAGCTGAGCTTGGCTTGCAGAGCTTGGGCTACGGCTCTGGAAAATTGCAGTATAGACGCTCAGGCTGGAGTTAAGAGCTTTGGGATTCTGTGAGTGGGGAGGGTCCCAGAACTCGGGCTGGAACATCTACACTGCAATTTTACAGTTCTGCAGCCCGAGCCCAACTCAGCTGACAGGGCCAGTGTGGCCCTCATACTGGTGTGAAACCAGTAACTCCATTGATTTGAATGGAGTTGTTCCTAATTTATAGTGGTTTAAGTGAGGTCAGAGGCAGGCCTCTTGTCTCCTGAGTCCCAGTCCCATGCTTTAAACAATAGAAAGTTACAGTATTTATTTATGCACCTTTTTAGAAAAACAACTTTTTTATATCATTAATGGTATCTCATACCAAGGTCTGGATCCCAATTTGGTCAGAGTCTAATTCAAGCTGTTAATATTGATCTAGAAAATCCTATAGGATTTGGGTTCTAGCTACTCAGAGACAGCCTCATTCCCTAACACGTGCGGTCACAACAGCTGAGATCCCTAGATTAGATGAATGAGGACATGCATTTATCTGAAAATTTGGGCCCATATATCCTAGACATATGTCTCTCAGAGTGTAAAGCAGAGTTCTCTCTCCCCTTATAGTCTTGTTTCACTTTTCAAGTCCAAGAATTAAGTCTCCATTAGCATTTGGCAATTAACCATCTTCTAATCAATACAAACATTTTCCTTTTACAATTTTTTTTTCCAGATTGAAACAGTTTTATTTTTTTCCTGGGCCAGACTTATCTATCTATTGCTTCTGTAAGTACCCATTGCCAAACTATCCTAAAATCTGTCCCTCCAGGCTTCATTACATGCACAATCATTATTCATTCATTTTTAATTACCATAAAATAATATTTCTGAGACATGCCTTCACTTGTTTCCTAGGCAAGTACTGGAAGATAAGGCTGGGAGGTCTCTCATCAGTAGTAAAATGTATTCAGACAAATAGATATGAGTACAAACTAGAGAAAAATATCAGATAGAATTCTAAACTGGATAAGGAGGATCTACTAGTTACAACAATTTACCTGTGTGAAGTTGAACTCCTGTCTGACGTTTTTCAAATGTGATGTCATTGCCTCAATGCGCTCTTCAAAGTCAGTCAACTGATTTTTTAGGTTTGCCTTTTCTTTCTGCAACTTTTGCAGCTGTAAACAAACAAAATCTACTATATTCAATAAACTATCTTCAAATAGCAATGTATACTATTTAACAAGCAATACTTGCCTGTTTAAATTATATAAACTATATAACATAAACCACACAAATATAGACAATATACTTCACTTCTTTGAAAATGAAGAAAGAAAAATAAATATAGTTGGTCTAGATAATAAAAATCTGTTTAAAAAGTAATGCTACTTATGCCTTAAAAGATAACCCAATGTGACATGCAATTATGTTTATCATTTATTTATATAGCATCTTTTATCCAAAGGCATCCCAAGTAACTGATTATACAAAGTATGGCTCTGCTCTTGCAATTGGATCTTCCAGTGTTTAACAGTAAGTGCTTAGCAATATTACGCAACAGTTTAAGGCAGGAAACGAAGAATACCGCATCCAACTGAAATTACCAGGGGCCAGAATGTAGTTACACATGCTGTTGTTCATAGTCATTGTATATAACAGGTGTGTATTCATTTTACAAATTAAAGAAGAGCCTCATCATCCTTCTCTATACAAGGTGCAAGTCATTTTAACTAGTGCAAAGCGGGTGTGAAACCTTTATTTTTTCTAATTTTGTAGCACATTACACCCACTGTGCACTGGTGTAAATAACTGCATGAAGTTTAGGGTAATGGTGAATCAAGCCCATGTCCTGAGAGATCACGAGATCTGTGCAGGAAGACTAATAGGACACTGTGAGGTTATAAGAATGTCCCTGCATGGATCAGGACCTCAGTAAAGAACAGGTGAAGATGACAAACACGGGACCAGCCTAGAAGGGGGAGAAGGATGAAGAGTTTATCCAGGACATCACATTAACCCTACTCCTCTTGTGAAAAACGCCATGGGAGCTTTACCTGTGGGTAGCCCTTGGGATTTATAGCTCAGCTATCAACGGGTGCCTCCAGTAGCACAGCACCATGCTGGCCCATTGGGTCAGTACCTAGACTGAAGAGTAGCATTAGCTACATGAGCCGCTGGTGGGGGGGGTGTCTCTGTCCTGGCTGGGACAGATTCTCCCCTAGGGAACCCGAGGTGGGGTGTTGGGGGGGGGTGTTTCCCATCTAGTGCTGATGGGGGCCCTAGCCTAGGACGCGGGGAGGGGTTCGTACTCCGGTGAGGAGGCAAGGAGATGATTCATGTCCCCCTCCACTTCCCTGGGGGGATGGGGAAAGGGTTCGTGTTCCGCCCCGTCCCCCGTTAGGGGCAGGGGCCATTCATGTCTCCCTCCCGCTGGAGGGGAGGGGGATCCGTGTCCCTCCCTCGCGGGCGAGTCGGGGAGGCTTCAGTCCTCCAGCGGGGGGTCGGGTTCATGCCCCGCTGCTGGTGAGCAGGGGACGGGGGGCGGTTCGTGTCCCCCTGTCGGGCTGCAGCCTCCCCACTCACTTCCTCTTCCAGCGCCTTGTTCTCCGCGTTGGCCACGGGGACGGCGAACCCATCGTCCCAGTCCAGCTCGGCCAGGACCGAGGCGGAGGAGCCGCTGTCGGTGTCGCCCCTGCTCATGCTGGGGCACTGGGGTCCCTGCAGCCCCCTCGGCTCCGGGTCCCTGGCACAGGCTCCGCCGCCAGCTCCCTTAGCAACGGGAAGCCCTTGGTTACGGACCAAACAGGAAGCCAGCGGCGGGAGGGAACCCGATTTCCGGTCACACACTTCCCCCCTCCCCCCCACACGCGCCCACCCCGCTCCCTCCAGCCCCCCCTTCCGATCACCCCCGCCCCCAAGCCCGCGCCACCCCCTTCCCCCGGGCACTGCCTTGTCCCCCTGTTGCAGGGAGTTCCGTGACCCCCGTGCTGAGGAGGTAGGGAGTTGTTACCTCCGCGTGGGGCCAGGAAAGTTCCTGTGACCCCCCTCCCCCCTAGAAGGCAGGGGAGGGGTTGTGTTCCCCCCACACTCACACACAGTGGGGGTTTCATGCTGGAAAGTTGGGGGGATGCCCCCCATAATGAGACGGGTTTGGTGCTCCCTGATAAAAAATCTGAGGGGTTCATGCCTCCCCCCATTTTGAGGGTCAGAGTCAGTCCCTCGTTGGGGTCTTTGCTCTCCCCCAAGCCAGTGTCTTGGTCTTTTGGTGGTGGATTGCCTCCCAATAAGAGAGGGAAAGGGGAAACAAATCATATTAAATAGGCGCATTTAGGGTTGGCTTGGTGGCTCTTGTGGTGGTAGTGCCCTGTGGGTGTGTGGGGGGGTGAATGTAACCCACACACCTGCTGAGTGTGGTGTTCTGTCCCCTCTAGTGGCACCAGGACCACTTAGAGCAGGGATCGGCAACCTTTGGCCCATGGCCCGCCAGGGTAAGCCCCCTGGCGGGCCGGGCCGGTTTGTTTACCTGCAGCATCTGCAGGTTCGGCCGATCGCAGCTCCCACTGGCCGTGGTTTGCCGCTCCAGGCCAATGGGGGCTGCGGGAAGCGGCGGCCAGCACATCCCTCAGCCTGCGAAGCTTAGATTAGAATGTCGGAGGTTGTACCACTGCCTTCTACTAGGTGGAATATCACAGCTATATGTGAATCTGCATGTATATGAGAATCTTCCACGCAACTGGCTGGCTTTCAAAGACTCTATAAATCCTACTAATGGAACAGCTAACAGCAATTCTTCTTGTTCTCAAGTGGCAAAGGCCTGTATTATTATAAACGTGCCCAAAAGTTTGTTAGGTGCCTCCCGTAGCAGAAAGAAGAAAATGGAATTAAATCAAAAGCGCCTGGCCCCAAGCACTTTACAGATTAATTTTGGGAAATGATGCAATGAGAGAAATAATGTGACAGTAGAGCAGGAGAGGGAGGAAGGATGGGGCAACAGTAAGATTACGTATTTACTCAGAGAGGTTAGTGCACAGCACAGCATAATAAAGCACAGAGTTCTTTTCATGAGATATATGGACACAATGAATAAGAAGACTAATGGCCAACTTGTAGGAATCGTGAAAGAAGTGGGTCTTCAGGAAGAATTTAAAATGAGAGGGTAGAGGCTTTGCAGACCAGCTTGGGATGGTATGCCATGCATCTGGGCATGGAAGAAAGCATGGAAAAGACTGTGGGAGAAGCAGACAAACATGTCAAGGCTTCCATTATTCAGTGTAAAGGGGCATATCAGGGTCCTGTTTTCCTTACTTGTGTTCCACATTTTGTCAGGAGCAGTGAACCAGCAGACGTGAAAGTTTCCATTTTCCAAATGTGTAGCAAGGCGTGCTTTTGGCCTCCACATGAATAATTCCACCACACCTAGCTGCACCTCCTGCCCTTTATGCCATTCTGGCTCTGGAAGTCATAATTGAACTCATGAAGTCCCCGAAGTGGCAGTAAACACAGAGAACAAAAATATGCCACCCAGAGCAGTAGACATGAGCAAAACCATGCATTTAGCACAAGCAATTTCATTATCGCCAACCCCAATAGTTAAAAAATCGTGACTCAGACCCTCTCCCCCCCCCCAAATCATGAGATGGGTCCCAAAATCATGAGTTTTTTAAAAAAAAGATACTGTGTTTTTTGGTCTGTTTAACAGGCAGCCTGCCCCATTAAGGGCCAGTAGGCCTTGGATCAGTCTGCTCTGTTCAGTTATCCCTGCCATGCTACACCTGTATAGGACATGAAACTTAAAGGAGGAAAGCCCAGCATTTCAGAGCTGAGCAGCAGTGATCTATTAAATGATATATTGGTTTTGACAACAGAATTAGAAGGTAAAGGCCGACTGGGAAGAAAACAGAATTAGCAGGTAAAGGCTAACTGGGAAGAAAACAGATTGACTGCTCCTATCTAAGGGTAGGAAGCCTGGCTGAGGGCCAGGAGCTGTGTGAGGACTGTGGCTAACTAGAGCCTGTTGTGAGGGTGGGTTTAAACTGAATTGTTGAATGGACTAATGCCCAGGTACTTGTTAGTAAGTGTGGAGACAGGTGGGGCTTGCCTGTAAAGAAGGGCTGGATGCTGAGCCTGGCTAGGCTGAAGATTCCTTTGTTTTGTGCTTTTGTTGTCCTTGTAAGGACTCTTTTGCCCTGAAAGGTGTAGAACTTTCCTATGAGGGCAAGTCACCTGTATGACAGGAGTAGGCTGAAGATCCTTGTGGGGAAGCTGAAGTGGAAGTGCTGAAATGCTGTGTGTCTCGGATGAGTCTCAGTCTGTCCTTTAATTTTTGAACTCCTCCTGCTCACCCATAGTGTGTATGGGACAATTAGGCCATCTACACTAGGAACCCTTTGCTGATATAGGTATACCAGTATACTAAAGAGGCTAAGCACTCTTAGGCCAGGTCTACACTTGGGGCTTTTGCCAGTACAGTGTCTGTCAGGGGTGTGATGAAATATGTTCCCTCAGGCATTTATCAGTAAAGTACTCTGAGTGTAGACCTGGCATTAGTGTTGCCAAATCTCCCAAATTTATCAAGAAATGTGACATTGCCGTCCCTCCCCTCCCCCCTGATGGTGCCTCATTGGCTGCCTGATGGCGAGGAGCTTCCAGCTAAACCCTAACATTCTAAATAATTAATTTGGTGTCAATTCATACTACAATTACCTAGCAGTTAATTTTGTCCTGGGATCCTACATCAGTTCTGCCCCACCAGCCTCACTTCTCCTCCTGCTGCAGCTCCTGGTGTTCTTCACCCCTCTCCCACACTAGGGCGGGGGCTGCAGCAGAGTCATCTTCTCCAGCTTCACAGGCCTGGTATTGCAGGGAGGTGGAGGAGCAGAGGAGCCGTCCCATTGTCCTGGGAAAGCAGAGCTGTTACGGCGCTAGGCTCTTTCTGCTCCTTTTGGTGTCAGCTCCTGAGAGGAAGTAAGGAGAGCTGAACCAGTTTCCTTCAGCAGCCCTAATTGACTGCTCTTCCAAAGGAGGCAAGCAAGTGGGGAAGGCAGCCAAACAGAGGGGATTTTCTTAGACAGAGCTGAAATTCACTACAGGACTGGAGCTTCTGTCCTCATCCCCAGACTGGCTGCAGCCTTAGCCAAAATCCCTTGACTCACGAAATCGAGAGTTGGCAACATGGCAGAAAACGTGGAAGAGATGGCTGATTGCTATAGAGATCATTTAATTAAATAACACATCCTTTCCATGGGTTGTTATGAGAATTAGTTAGATAATGATTGGGGGAGCTGGTAACCATTTACTGTTAAGGTTTCTTGACACTTCTCATTATAAGACCCTGTTTTCAGTTGCTTATAACTTTGCCGAACTTTAACTGTTTGGGCTTGAACTTTCCATGCTGTGTGTCTGCCTCAGGCTGATTACTTTTCGGAAAATTTCAGCCCAAATGGTTCATTTGTTTCCAAGATCGAGGCTGGGGGTAAAATATGATACGCCCATTAAAAAAATTTTTAGTGACCCTTTCTTTGAAAAGCTTTAGCACCCTCATGCTTTGGAGCAGACATAGGTGCCAACTCCATGGGTGCTCTGGGGCTAGAGTACCTACGGAGAAAAAATGGTGGGTGCTGGCAACCAACGGCAGCCCCTCTATCAACTTCCCACCCAGCGCCTCCCACCCGCCAGCAGGCCCCACGGATCAGCGCCACCTCCTCCTCCTTCCCTGCACCTCCTGCCTGCCACTAACAGCTGTGTCGCAGTGGGCAGGAGGCTGGGAGTAGGGGGGAGAAGTGAAGATGTGATGTGCTCGGAGGAGGGGGTGGAACTGGGTGGGAAGAGGCAGGGGGTGGGGCTTTGGGGGAAGAGGTGGAGTGGGGGCAGGGCCTGGGTCAGAGCTGGGGGTCAAGCCGCCCCCCAGCACTTTGGAAAGTCGGCGTCTGTGGGAGCAGGGATTTGCCTTTTGCCATTCCCATGAAAATCTAGCCATATTTGGTCAAGCTATGAGCCTCTGAAAAATTGCAGTTTGCACATGCACAGGAGAAGCTCCTTAGATTTTGGCAGCTAAATCCCCAAAAATTCATTGGAGGTCTAGGCTGCTGTGGGCTGTGCCAGGTCTGGCTGCAGGCGCCCAAACTGGGCGCAGGGAGACTCTCTCTCCTGTGTTCTCAGTGATCCCCCTGCGGGGCCTAGGCAGCATGGAGGAGGAAGCTGTCACAGAGTTGGGGCTCTGCAGATTTTGCCCATCTGCCACCTGACAGGCAGATGTAGAACTGGGGAGTCTAGAACCCCAGGGAGACGGGACTGGAGATTTTAAAAACAGAGCAAAACTCTGTTTTGATTCTTCCACAGGAAATTTCACCTCTGACTTTTTGTTCCAATTTGGAACATTTTTTTTTCCAGAAATGTGACATTATTTAAAGGACTTACGTGCCCGTTTTCATACAGCTTTAATTGTGATACAGTCTTTAAGTACATGATCATATTCTATTTTTTCCATAGGAGGCCTGCCTCATTCAGTGTACAGGTTATACCTGCTCTTGGAATCAGTCAGGATTGTTTATTGAAGGAGGCTGTTGTTTGTAGGATGTTTGCTCTATTTGTTGCAGAAGTTGAAAGCTGTGAAGTGAATGAGGCAGGGGACTGCAGGAAGAGAAAGGATGGTCTCAAGGTGAAGGCAATTGAATGCTCCCCTGGAAAACTGCATTCTATCCCTGCCTCTGCCACAGAGTTCCTATGTGATGCTAGGCAAATCACCTAAACCAAACTTTTCACAGATAGTCACTAAATTGTGACTCATTTTTGGGTGCCCAACTTAATACATTGGGGACTGATTTGCAGAAGTGCTGAGTGCTCATAGCTGCAACTGAAGTCAACATGAGCTATGCTTTGAACACTTAACGTGTTCTGTAATGCTAAGGCATCTCAAATTGTCCGTCTAAAATTAGTGGACATTTTTAACCTTTATCTCTCTGGCCCTCAATTCACTGTCTATAAAATAGGGTGTTGTGAAAATTAATGAATTTTTGTGAAACACTCAGATATTATGAGGAAGTTTATAATTCTGTCCTCAGAGCAGGGTTTGAATAGTGTGCAGGGAATAAGGGGAGGCACACACTGAACAATGAAAAGAAAACAAGCTATTAAATAGCTGCTCATGAACTGAGCACCATTCATCCTCTGCACTGAATGAGACAGGGCCCCCATGGAAAAAAATAGTATCTGATCATGTAATTCAAGTGCATATAGACAAGGAAGCTGAATTAAAGTTACGCAGGAAATTGTAATTCTGGAATTTCCTAATTTGCTTGACATTGCAACCTTAGTAATGTTCTTTTAACATAGTTTTTGTGTGTGTATTATTTATATAGTGCCTTAAAAATATAATATGTGAAATCAGTGCTAAGTATTATTCCATGATATCCATGGAAATTCCATATCTATGGATTTATCTGAGCCCTGATGCTGACTAAATACATCACTATAATAAGCTTTGGAGTGTATGACTGTTTTCTACCTTTGCCTTGTGGAAATATATTCTGTACATGTCTGTCATGCATTTATACTCAATATATTAATCCAGTAGATGGTGCTGTATGTCTATATATTTCAGTGTTTGTTTGTTTTTTAACAAGAACTCAGTTGTCAAGCTCCTCTGTTTAAAATGGAGAGTGTGATTCCTAGTGAAAAAAACAAACAGAAAATGCTTCCTTGCTGGTAAAAACTATGGGTGCTGTATTAGAGCTTTATGGAAGAAAAGAGAAGTAATTTTGAACAAAATAAGACTATAACTTGACAAACAATTTCCCCAGCTTATTCTCCCTCTGAAATGATTGAATCTTTGGTTACACTGAACACTGTGTTCATTTGTTCAGAATATATAACTGCAAAACCACAGTTATTCGGCTTTGTAAAGATTTCAAGTTTCTATTGTATCTAATAAAAATCTAGTTTTTAGACTTACTGATTTTGATTATGCTCAGTGCATTAAACTGCACATATGCATGAAAATAAAGCTTTTCATGATGGTTTGGCTTCCGATAATGACTATGGAGGTAAATTTGTTACCTGTAAACAGAGAGAAAAAACAAATGTGTAGACATTTCTTGAAAAATGTGTAGTCTGTTTCCTGCTGTATAGGTCAGCAGGAAAAACAATATCTTATTTAAAAGGCTGTTGCCTACTTTTAAGGGCATTTAAAATTAAAGCTGGAGAGTATTTTAAACCAAAGCTACAAGATTGCAAGTTAATAAAAATAAACCGAAAGATAATATATTTTACATATGGCTCCTTTCATCTGGTGACCTCAAAATGCTTCAAAGTACTCAGGGAGGGAAGTATTTTTAGACCTGCTTTACAGATGGGTAAACTGAGGCGGTAGGCAAATGAAAGAAGCCAAGAATGGGAAAATGAAATTAAGGGGATAGCAGGAATGAGAAGAAGAATAGGAGGATATGAGAGTATAAATGCAGGGCTGACACTGCAAAGGTTCTGGCATTGTTATATGATTTGAGATGAATATAAGTAAATATGAGGGATCAGGAAGAAGTCGTGGTAATTTCTGCTTTTATTAACTAAAAACATTATTTCTTTATTGCACCCTGTAACTCCCTCCTTGGGTAGGTAGAAACCGATTGCACCATAAAGTGATGTATTCAATATCCAGAATCGTTGCGGTATCAATTCTAGAACGTCCATTAATTGCTAGTCAATTAATGAAATCAAATTGGTACCAGCTTTTATTTCTTCCATAATAAAGAGAATCTGGACCAAAATCAAACACTCTTGAACACTGTGGAAGTCTGGATCTGGATCTGAACTTTGTGACCCAATCCCTCTCTACTCTATGGTGGTCTCCAGTAGAATCTCTGAGGACTGGTCTACGCTTAAGTTTTTCTGGCATAGCTGTGATGGTTAGGAGTGTGATGTATATTTTGCTGACATGGCTATGTGGCCAAAAGCCCTAATGTAGACACAGTTAAATCAGCATAACTGCACTTTTATCAGTATGGCTTGTTTCATTTAGGGATGGTGGAATAACTATACTGGTGTAGGCTCCAGCTTTGCCAGTATACGAGTGTCTACAGTAGCAGCATTTTCCCAGTATAGTATATTGATTTACTTTCAGCAGTGAGGGGCTCGTAGTTCAGACATGACCTTAGTTATGGCTAGGAAAGTAGAGAACTGTCTTTATAGCCCCTAGGAAAGTAGAGAACTGTCTTTATAGCCCCTGTTAGCATCAGCCAGTTGAGGGCACCAAGACCACAGTCAGATCTATGCCCAGTGATCAGGTGGTACATTTTCAAAACATTATTCACGTGAAACCCATTGCTAGTTTTATTTAATAACCTTCTAACCCCCACGCTCTCTCCTCCTCCGCCCCTGTGTTCCTCTAATGTCTTTTACAGCTCTTGCTGCACAGCATGAAGCCTTAGAGCTGTATTCATCAATGACTCACACCCTTGCTTAGGGGCCAATTTTCATAGAAGCTATATAGGAAAATCTTGAAATGCACCTCTCCCATGCAGTGCACAAAATGATTTTTGTATTCATTACTCTTCTAAAAGGACTTGTTGCCCTTTGGAAATGTTCAGTTATTAGTTATATGTGTGTGTGCGTGTGCAGAGCTTAGAGGCCACGTTTGAGTGCTCTAAAAATAAAAATATATCATCATTATTATCATTGACACTAGTCAATTGAAAGGTAACTACAGACCTGGTTAAGTTGAGTGGCAGTAGGCAAATGCAGAGGAGTTAGGACTCATCTGGTTTAGGTTAACAAATACCATAGACTCTTAAGCACTAAACTTATTAAAAAACATTCTCACACCTGATAATGATTAGCATCCTTGTCAGGAGTTTTAGGAGGGAAGCCAAAGACTGACTATAGGAGATTGAACTGCTCTCTCACCACTAGAAATTATTCCTCAAGGTCAAGGTTAAAGCACATTTCTGAAGCAGTGAGGGGAAACTTACTTCTTTCACTAAAAAAGCCATGTGTTAGAATTTACCCACTCAAGCACTTAACCCTTGCTGACGACCGCATCATGAAAATGGTTAGCCATAACAATATTTCTGATAGATCACTTTTGACAGGGAGGGATTTCTGTATTAAAGAATTGTAAACCATAGAAAAATAGTTATTTATGCAGAGGTGGCTATCTTACCGCAGAATTACTTTTAGCAATTTTGGGGAAGAGACAGAGCGCTTGATTCTCCACTGCTTTGCACAATGTGTTGTTGTGTACACCTGTACAAAGTGGGCCTGAATCACCACAGCATTAATCTAGTTACTCCTCTGTAAACAGGTATAAAACTGGAGTAATACAATGGTGATTTCTGATTGGGTTGCATTTGACACCTGCTTTGCACTGGTATAAATGACAATGCAAGGTACAGTCAGTGAAGAAATAGGCCTTGGTTGAGATAAAGACTGATACATCATGTTTATTCAGAGTAGCATTGGTGTTCATGTTCAGTAATTCCATTTATTCAAACATCTTTATTCATAGCCTAGACAGATTTGTAGAGTGTTTTGAGGTGCATTAGCACTAATGTGGCATCTTCCAATAAAGAATCTCAAAGCAGTTTGTAATCATTAATTGGTTAAGCTGTACACTATTTTTGTAGGTAGAATACCTGATAAGGCCACCTTGAAAGTGAATCTAATGACTCACCATAGACTACACAGCAACTGTTGGATGCAGAAGTAGATTCAGGTTTCCTGATTCTCGGTCATGTGCTTTAACCACTCGACTATGTTGCTTCTTGTGCTCTTTTTAGTTCCACTATTTCAGGTTGTGATTATAAACGTACCAATTACTTTTTCTGTTTTTTCAACAGACTGAGAGACTTCTCCTGATTTGGGATGTGTCTGACAGAAATTCATTTCTGTACCCGGGCTGCTCTGGTGAGTTCTTCTGGGACCTGTGTTACAAAGATCTTTTGGGAATTAGCTATATACGTTCTGCTCTTTACCTAAATGAGTGCAGCTACGGCAGCCTTTCTGCTTGGCCGAACAGTTTCCTGCATTTCAAAATAGCTAAAGAAGCTGCACACTACTCCTATTTATTTGTATTACAATAATATCTAGAAGTCCTAAGCCCCATTGTGGATACATATAAATAGCAAGACAGTCCCTGCTCCAATGAGCTTACTATGTAAATAGACAAGACATACAATGGGTAAGGGAAAAGGGAGTGTTATTACCCTCATATTATAGATTGGGAACAGAAAACTTAAGTGACTTGCCCAAGATCACGCTGGAAGTCTGTGGCAGAGCAGGGAATTCAACCCCAGCGTCCTGAGTCCCAGTGCAGTTCCTTAACCACAAAAACATCCTACAAAAGAAAATGAATGGTTTAAGAGGGCAAAGACTGCTTTTGTAAAATGCACAAATCAGGGGTAAAATAACGAGCTACCAGAGGGGGAAGACCTAGATATTTTAGTCACTTTGAACAACAAACCTACACCTACCAGATATACAACTTTAATACTGAATTATTGCAAATGGATATACTGAAAGTTAATGAAGGGGAAATATAGGGTAAGGCAGTAAGGAAGCATGCTGTATGATAGCTTGTCACAGTTGAACAGTGCATACTGTAATTTTGTGTGGAGAATAAAGCCTGTGCTATTACGAAGCTGGATTCTGAACTCTGCCGGGCTAACGTAGCGAATGTGCATCCCTTGCATGTGGCCCAGGAAGATATAGTTTGCCCTTCTTGGCTCTCTTGCTGTTAACATTAAAGGAATTGAAGGCGACGCTGCAGAGAGGTGGGTGGGTTTTGTCCTCTGAGCTGCAACACTCCACCTAATACCAGGGTAAATTTCCAGACAGTATTATTTAGCTACTGCCAATCACCTGCTTCCCAGCACAAGTTTGCCTTCCTCCCCTTATGTGCAAACTAGGAGACAAGAATTATTACTTGCTATTTACTTTGGGAAACAAAATGTGCCCTATATGTGAAAGTAATTGCTGTTGTGTTTACGATGTAGCTGGTACCCAGTTATTCGATAACATAGTATGTCCATCCCATATAGAATACAGATCATTGTAATGGGTTCTACAAACCCCATACTGAGCATAGATAGAGGAGGGGGGAGAGTCTCTTCTGTTTACAAGCAAGCAGCTTGATCACAACCCCACGCAGTTGTCAGAGCTGCCAATCATGGAGGCAGGCACCACAGCTTCAACCAATAGAGGAAACAAGGCCGGGGAGCGTAAAGAGAAGAAAAGGGAGGCAGAAAGTCCTGGGACAGAAAAGGGGTGACAGCTGTGCCCCATGCTGCCTCCAAGAAAACAGCCAGGAGAGTGAAATGCTGACAGGGCTGAGTGAAGGGCTGAAGGGACAGAGGGAAGGGCTGACAGATTTAATTGGAGTGAGGGTCCAGGAACCGACCTAACTGAGAACAAACTAAGGAGAGTCAGTCAGGAGAAGCTGAGACCCCTTGAGAGACCACACTAGGAGACGATGACAATCATACATGCATTTAAGTCATGAATGCATTTTACCCCCATATATAGCATGGCACAATCAACCAAGTGGGGGTTGCCTTCCTGTGCAACATCAAGGATTGTCTCCTGTCAGAGGCAGGATGCCAGACTGAATGGACAAATAATCTGATCTAGCGTGGCAAATCTTGTAGTACCATCAACACCAATTCAAATGGTTTTACTCATTTGGACGTGATTGAGCTGGGAGGCTAGTGCTTTCTGTAACCATGGTAATGCTGTATCATAGGGCTGGTCCACACTAACCCCCCACTTCGAACTAAGATACGCAACTTCAGCTACGTTATTCATGTAGCTGAAGTCAAACTATCTTAGTTCGAACTTACCGCAGGTCCACACGCGGCAGGCAGGCTCCCCTGTCGATTCCGCGTACTCCTCTCGCGGAGCAGGAGTACCAGCGTCGACGGCGAGCACTTCCGGGATCGATCCGGGATCGATTTATCGCGTCTAGACAAGACGCAATAAATCGATCCCAGAAGATCGATTGCTTACCGCTTAGTCCAAATAAAGGGTCATATCCCCTCCTATATTTCCAGGAATAGTGATGAAAGGGGTGCAAAATTCATCCCTTTAGGCTAAAATCTGACAAAGAGAGGCAGTGTATTATCAAGTCCCTTGCCCTCAACTATCTTCCTACATATCTCTGTGAACTGAAGTTGGATGTACGGCTGGATGCTGAGGGAGGGGGTGTGGCAGGGCTGAGGGAGAACCACCAAGACATTTTCTACAGTAAAAGCCATAGGGATTTTCCCTAGTTAATTCATGTTTATGTAACAAACAGTGGCTGCACACATACAGACACTATGGTTGTCAGTAGGCACTTTCATCACCCAAAGCACATACCCATATCACTTGTGCTAAAGGAGCAATTGATTGTTAGCAAATATCAGGCTGGCCCATAGTAGCATCCCACAGAAGGAGCCCTGATCATATGTTCTAAGCCAGTGTGTTACACTTATGTTAGATTATGCCTATCCTTTCCCTAAATAAAATGAAATTAAACCCTGAATCAAACAAATGATATGTATGATCATTGATCTGACTTATACTGCTTTATTTGCACAAAATACTCCTCCTTTGCCTGTATTATTGTCTATTTAGATTAGATTCAGGGCGTGTGTCATTCCTTCTTACCTCTGCAAGGGATCAAGTTCACTCTTGGCACCTTGCAAATAGGGCTAGTTTTTTCAGAGCTACTAAGCACCCACAGCTCCCATCGACTCTGAAAATCAGGCCTCTAACCAATATTAATTAATTTACAGAAACTCCTTCTGCAGGCTTTTAAATCACCTTTGAAGGAGGTGCAGGATGGGCCAGCCCAGGGAAGGGAGGCTGAAGGAGTCATGGTGCCATGAGGAGTCTGAAGATTACAACAGAGTTTCTGGGATCTCCATAGAGAAACACTGGCTTTCAACAAATATAGGCTTTTCCTGTATCTGGTGAGATTTGTGGGCTAGAAAAACCACACAGCTGACCACTCCATGGCCAAGAACCTCCCAAACCAAGAATAGGATGCAGCAAAAACTCTGCAGCTATAAGGCAGTAAATTTATAATGTGTTCATGGCTTCCTCTGTATAGTATGCAAGGCTGGCTCTAAACCAAATGGTGCCCCAGACAAGGAGCGTCTTCAGCATTCCTCCCCCCCCATTTGTTAAACTTCTGAATATCTTATTTTTATTGAATTTGCAGCCCATTTCACAACTTTGATGCATGATTTGCATGCATGATTTATCCCTGTCATATAAGATGATAAATTTTCACGCTGGGATCTGTAAATCTGTATTTATTCATACCATGTATAAGCAAATAGAAAAATTCATTTCCTCTAAGCTTATAGAAACTTTTTAATTTTAAGAATAACTGAAATGTACTAACATCAAGAAATTAAACTGTGCACCAACATTGGACAGTAGTAAATATTGTTACAGTAGGTGACAGCCTTAGAATGTTAACCCTAGTCCTGTAGGTCAAAAAGTCGCTTTTCTTGCCTTTGCCCTCGCCAAATGAAGCACAGTGTCAGAGACATTTTCAAGTGATAAAATAGCAAGCGATGTCAGTCTCTTGTTGGTCATCGTCGATCGAAGATATGTTTTAATGAGCCTGAGCTTTGAAAAGCTGCGTTCACCACTCATGACTGTGACCGGCAGCGTGAGCACAAGCCTCAAAGCTATCCACACATTAGGAAAAGTGTCCTTCAGCTCTGCATTATGAATGAATTGGAGAACTTGGAGCGAAGAGCGCTTCCCGTGTTGCAAAACGTCTCGGATGTTGTCCAATTCGACACAGAGATCTTTATCATTGATGTCCACACATTCCGCATGTGTCACGTCCAGTGAAGGTTCATACAATTGTTCAAAAGTGTTTTTCTGTCCGCCGGCAGCTTATTAAGGTCATACCCCCCCCCAGGTCTTTTTGTGGTGCTTCATTTGTCCAAACCTTTCTTCAGTGGGCACTCGAGCAGCGTTAATGAGTGAGCAAAAAACCTCCCCCTTGAATTTTTCTTCCAAACTTACCATCACCTCATTTCTGCCCTCATAACCAAACTGTGTCTTCTTCCGATGAATACGAGTTTCCTTGAAGACAGGCTCAACTCTTAAGTTTTCCACTATTTCTTTGGCAGTAGTGATGGCATCTTCAAACTGGTTGTCTCTGTAGGCCACAATGAAATCAAGGCAGCTTCTCATCAAAGTAGCAGTGGTCGCGATGTTCATTGACTGAGTTTGTAATGCCTTGCTTACAATGTTTACTTGAAACAGGCTATCATGCAAAACCACAATTGAGGCCAGAAATTTGAATTCAGTGATCTGGTTTGCCAGGCTTTGCACCTTATGTCGGATTCTGGCCTTGGCTTTACTCGACTGTGCCAGTTCCATCAGGGCACCGGAAACTTCAGTCACTTGGTACCTCACTGGTCTTATGCTGTCAATGAGGCTCTCCCAGCAAGTGTCACTTAGTGGCTTCACAGTCAGATTTGTAATATCATCCATGAGGATCTTCCACCTGATAGTTGAGGCTGAAAACAGGATGTATATCCTTTGCATTGAAGAGAGATAATGAATCTAAAGAAGATGATGCTGCATCTGACACAACCAGATTGTGGGAATGGCAGCCACAAGGCCAGAAGAAAGCTCTTGGGTTCAGTGCAAGGATCCTTGCTTGGACACCACTGTTTCTTCCCTCCATGTTCTCACCGTTGTCATAGCCTTGGCCGCAGCAGTCCTAAAGCTTTATTTTATTCTCATTCAAAATGTTCATAAACAGTTCTCATTGATTGACTGGCAATGCCCCGCCTCTTATACACCCACGAGGGCATGGCTGACTACATTCTAGGAGGTTCAAGGAAAATGTAGTTCTCAGAAAGTCTGGAAGGTTCCACGAGATTCTACATTGCTCCAGAACATTCTAGGAAGTTGTGAAAAATGAAACTACATACGGAATACCTGAAACATTTTACTTCAAACATTCTATTTTCCCTTTTGTTGCTAACAACAAAAACAGCACCATAAGCCCGGTGCTGCCCAAGCCCAGCACACCAGGCACTCACCTGGGTCACCTGCCCCTAAATCTGTCCCTGATAGTATGATCAATGTCTCCGTTCACCATTCTCTCTAGGGAAGTGTTTCCCTCTCTCTCCTCTTTTAATTCAGTCTTCATTGGCAGAAGAGTTGTAATCCATGATATTTAGAGAAGAATAAAAATGAGATGCAAGATACAATATAAAGAAGGTCATTCTTAACCTATCTCTCAGGATAAATGGCAAAGCATTTAATTACAAAATGATACCTTTTCCCATTCAGTATCATATCTCCTCTCTTTGGGGGGGAGGGATAGCTCAGTGGTTTGAGCATTGGCCTGCTAAACCCAGGGTTGTGAGTTCAATCCTTGAGGGGGCCACTTAGGGATCGGGGGCAAAATCAGTACTTAGTCCTGCTAGTGAAGGCAGGGGGCTGGACTCGATGACCTTTCAAGGTCCCTTCCAGTTCTAGGAGATAGGATATCTCCATTTATACACTGAGTAGCTGGGAGAGTCAGTTTTAAAGACTCTTTCTGCTTTCGGTCCTCCTGAATCTTAGCTTGGAATGAGATGGTGTTGCCCTCCCCAGTGATCAGCTGGACATGGTACACTGGTGACTTATCTTGTGGGAAATGGGATTGTCAGCAAATTCCTGGAGCAATTGCACAATAGTTTCAAGGTTTTCCTGCTTTTTACCAGCTTATTGGGTTTAGGTGTCTTACTGCAGAGACAACAAACCTTGTAAGAAAATGGCAGGGTTAAGAGTAACTTGTGTGACCATACCCTGGTGTAAAACAGGAGTACCTCAGTTGAAGCCAATGGAGTTATGCGTGTGTGAAATTGATGTAAGAGGAGAATTGTGCCCATAATGTAAGGACATAGCCATCCCAAGTGTAACTGAGTCCTCAAGTGACTGCAACCTCTCAAATCTTCTATGTTTGCGTCTCCTAGTTAAGGACATAAGAACGACCATAATGGGTCAGACCAATGGCCCATATAGCCCATATCCTGTCTTCCGGCAGTGGCCAACGCCAGGTGCCCCAGAGGGAATGAGCAGAAGAGGTAATCAAGTGATCCATCCCCCGTCGCCCATTTCCTGCTTCTGGCAAACAGAGGCTAAGGACACCATCCCTGCCCATCTTGGCTAATATCCATTAATAGCCTCTGATGGACCTATCCTCCAGGAATTTATCTAGTTCTTTTTTGAATCCTGTTATAGTCTTGGCCTTCACAACATCTGACTGATTGGTGATGCCCTTTTCTCTTTTTTGAAATCACATGACTTTAATAGAATTCTCGATGCTTGTTTTGGCAGGTTCCCCATTAAATGATCCAAGGTCCTTGGACAGTAATTACTTGTTTGTTTCTCAGCAGTTCTGTTTCTTGTGGAAAGGACTTGGCTTTCTTCCTATTGACACTTGAGGAGCCTGAGATTGCCATTTTGCCAGATTGCCTGAGATTGTGTTGTCAAGGCAACAGCATTTGCTTGGGCAGCAGCAGGAGAAAAAGAAGCAAGAACATCCTCCACAGGACCAAGTCTTGTCCAATGTCATATGTGACCTAGTCTGCTCAATATGACCAGCACCTATTTATGAGTTAGAAATGGTAGAGACCACGCAAAGATTTGTTTAGTATGATGGAGTATAAATGCTACAAAACGCCATCTAAAGAATATGCAGATATGTGGCACAATTGTGCCTTCGCTTCAATACACTTGCTATGCTGAGTAAAGGTAACAGTAAACAAAGGTAATGCCTCCATAAATCAAATGCTTTTAAATCATTTTTCTCAGATAGTTCTGTTCACTAGATATTCTTTCAGTTTGACAGTTTTATCGTTATCCACAGCTCCAGAAGACGAATTCATGTTGATCTTTGTTATCTGAATCTCAGTTTTTATGTTGTTCAGCTCACTTCCCCTCAATTACACAATTTGTTTCTCATGCTGGCCAAACTTTTTTTTTTAAAAATGGGCCAGATTCTCAGCTGGTATAAATCAACATAGCTTCATTGAAGTCAGTTGTGCTATACTAATTTATACCAGCTGAAGAACAGGTGAGTTTGGTGTAGAAAAAACGCTTTTCTGGCTCTTGCCAGATCAAGACCACTAGAAATCCAAATTCTCTGTTTAGCCATCTAATAGGAATGGCACATGCACACAATCCTGCAAAAGTGCCTGCAGCAGCACTCAAAGGCAGTAGATCCTGGAAGTCGTTCTACATTTTCAAAAAAGACTTGCAATATTTCTGGAATCTCTCCTGGCTGCTCAGCCCATAACTAGAAAAAATTGTGCCTTTTTATTATAATTGGAGTAATAAATGCATGTTCTCACAGTGATGTGATAAACCATAATTCTCTCATTAGAAATTAAGTGACAGTATCTAGAGTTTATTAATACATCCAGTCATACACAGTGAGGTCAAAAGATCATGAGAACTGTGATTGTAGGTATTGGCTGGCAGTTCTGCACTCTTACTAAGATCCTCCATTACAGTCTTCTTGGCTGACATAAACTAATAGGTCTTTGCCATTTCTAAAAGCCTGCCTTCCCATATTTGCCATCTTAATATTTTATTATACGTATAAGTACCACACAGCATATTGCATACTATTGTTCAATGTTGCATGACTGTTATTTCTTCCCTATCCTCCACCAGTACCCCAGGGCTATTATTTTATTTTAATAATGTCTTTGTTTATTAACATTTATTCATATAGCAGCATCATGTTTATGGTCCTTCACAAACATGACTCTGACCCAAAGTGCTTTCAGTTCAAGTTAGACAATCTAATTTTTCCCTCTCCTCTTTCTCCTTTCATTTTATTGGGAGTCTTCCATTTAGTCCCATTCCTGTAAAAACCTAAAAGATCAATAAAACTTTAATCCCGAAAGAACTCTCAAACTGCCAAAGAGTGGGGTGCTTACAGAGACTTTGGGCCCAACTTAATATTGTTCTGCATTTGTGGAGGTATTGATGCCAATGCAAAGTGGGTATAAAATGCTACCCAGTTACAGTGGTAATGATTTACACCCATTTTGTATTGGTGCAAAGGACTATATAAACTGGAGTGTTATTGTGAAGCAGGCCTTTTGAAATATATTTAATTGAAGATATTGGGCATTTGTTGGAGGTTTTGAGTCTAGAAGGAGTCCAAATTAAAAGATATAAAATCTCTTAAAAATTAAGATCTTGGAAATGTGTCTCAACATGGACAGATGCATAAAACAATCTCTTCCCAACATCTCAGCAGAAATATCAGAAATCCTATTCTCCTCCATGTAATGTGGTATATAGATATATGTAAGACAGAGAGGAAAACAGCAAAACCTTTCAAGTAGACTTGGTTCTGCTAAGAGAAAGAATCTGCTGTCTGCCTGTAATTCAATTCCCCATCTCCAGCCTCTCCCTACACTGGTTGAGCCTCACTGCTCCTCCAATGCTTAATGCACTCCCAGCACAATGGAGAGAGGCCAGGGGCAGTATGATGAAAAATCAAATAAAGCAGACAAAAACTTGACAGACTCACTCCCTCTAAGTGTCACAATATGAACTGGCCAAGTGAAAAATAATGGCTATTATCCTGTCTCATTAAGTGACTTAAATGAGTTACACGCTCATTCAGAGGAAGTTCTCTGGACTGTTTCCATGGGCTACTTGTGTAATTTGCTTGGTAAGATGAGGAAGTCAGTTTTCTTCAGCTTGTGTAGGCCTGTTTTTTCTCTGGACCCCAGGGTATATCAGGAGTAACTTCACTGAAGTCAGTGCAGTTATTCCAGTGTCAAATGGATGTTGGTGAGAACAGTACCAGGCCGATTAGGCAACTTTGCAGTTCATGAACTGTGCCCATGATTTCTTCCACTTACATTCCACGCTGGTGGGTGGCTCCACAAATGCACTGAAGTTATGCATTTCTGGTAAAGTGCTTGTATGAAGCCATGAAAAAATGGCCCTTAATGTATGACTTTGTGACTGGTTATAACTTTAGTCAACATGCAGGACTATGGTACTTTGAGAGCCTGCAGCCAGTTACCTACTTCCTTCTAAGCAGCCATTTGGCTGGCAGATGTAGGTATTCTAGTAAATAGTACTCAGAAGGTATCCTTTCAAAGTGTTTTACAAACATGGGAATAGATTCACTAGAGTGGGTACAAGGGAGGTAGAGAAATGTACATTATTTCTCACTGTGCCAATTATAGGATGCCTCTTGAGCCTCAGGGGGATTTAACTAGATGGCAAGTAGCAGTGTTACCATTGCCACCCACCTCCATCAAGTTTCCTACTATGGAGGAAGCAGCTTAATTTGGAGCTCCGTGGATACCAGTTGTGGATACCAGAACTGGATGCACTATTCCAGCAGTGGTCACACCAGTGCCAAATATAGAGATAAAATAACTTCTCTGCTCCTACTCCAGATTCCCCAGTTTATGCATCTACGGGCTTGTCTTCACTACTGGGGTAAGTCGACCTAAATTACGCTACTCCAGCTATGTGAATAATGTAGCTGGAGTCGACGTAGCTTAGGTCGAGTTACCCCGGTGCCTTCACTGCACTGCGTCAATGGGAGATGCTCTCCGGTTGACTTCCCTTACTCTTCTCGGAGAGCTGGAATACCGAGGTCGACCAGAGAGCACTCTGCCATCTAAACGGACCCCTGCTGCATTGATTGTAGCAGCGTCGATCTCCCTGTAGTGAAGACCAGCCCTAAGGATCGCATTAGGCCTTTTGGCCACAGCATCACACTGGGAGCTCATTTTCAACTGATTATCCACCACAATCCTCATCCTTTTCAGTCACTGCTTCCCAGGATATTGTCCCACATCATATAAGTGTGGCCTATATTCTTTGTTCTTAGATGTATATTAAAATGCAAATTGTTTGTTTGTGCCCAGTTCACCAAGCAATCCAGATTTCTCTGTATCCGTGATCTGGCCTCTTCATTATTTACCACTCCCCCAATGTTTATGTTATCTGCAAACTTTATCAGTGATGATTTTATGTTTTCTTCAAGTAAAAAAAGTTAAACAGTATAGGGCCAAGAACCAATCTCTGCAGGACCCCACTGGAAACACCTGTTCGATGAAGATTTTCTATTTACAGTTACCATGTTAATTTTATATAGTTCTGGTTTTTTAATCAATATGTCGTGTGGTATTAAGTCAAATACCTTACAGAAGTCTAAGTATATTAAATCAACTCTATTACCTTTATCAACCAAATTTGTAATCTCATCATAAAATCAAGTTTGTTTGACAGGATCTATTTTTCATATACCCATGTTGATTGGCATTAATGACATTACCCTCCTTTAATTCTTTATTAATTGAGTCCTGCATCAGCTGCTCCATTATCTTGCCTGAGTTCAATGTCATACTGACAGGCCTATAATTATCCAGGTTTGCTTACCTTTTTTACATATTGGCACAACATGAACTTTTTTCCAGTCTTCTGGAACTTCCCCACTGTTCCAAGACATATTGAAAATCAACATTTATGGTCCAGGAAACTCCTCAGCTAGCTCTTTTAAAACTTTTAGATGCAAGTAACTGCTGTTTAGCATCCTCCTGAGATACTAGTGGAAGGGAAGGAGTGTTACCATCATCATATGATGAGACTGTGTTGTCTGTTTTTCCCCCCCAAATTCAGAAAAGAAATATTTGTTGAACACTTCTGCCTGTTCTGCATTATTATTGATAATTCTACCATTTCTATACCATGTTAGGATTATATTTCTTCTTAATGTACTTGAACAACTTCTTATTGTCCTTAACTGTGCTGGTCATAGATTTCTCCTTTTGTCTCTTTGCTTTCGTTATCAGTTTTTTACAATTCATAGCTTCTGATTTATATTCATTACTATCAACAGCCCCTTTCTTCCATTTGTTTTATCTATCTATCTATCTATCTATCTATCTATCTATCTATCTATCTATCTATCTATCTATCGCTGCCTTCACTTTCCCTCTAAAGCAGGTCAGTTTTTTAAGCAATATATAGCCTTCTTCCTCAATTATGGCTTTTTGGTCATCTAGTAAAGTGTTTTTAAACAATTCCCAATTATCATTCATTTTTTTGGATTAAATGTTTCCTCCCAGCTGGCTCATAACTATTTTCATCTTTGTGAAATTGGACCTTTTAAAGCACCAAGTATATATATATATATAGAGAGAGAGAGAGTGTTTGGATTTTATTCTGTTTTTACATTATAAATGTGATCAAGTCATGATCATTTGTACCTAAGCTAAGCTACCACTAATTTTTAGTTCTGTGATCAGTTCCTTTTTATCTGTTAGAATGAGGTCTAATACAGAATTCCCCTGTGTTGGTTGCAACAATTTTTGAGTTAGGAAATGGTCATCTGTAATATTTAGAAATTCCAGGAATGTTTTTATACTGGCAGCATGAGACCTCCAGCCTATGTCACTCAGATTGAAGTGTCCCGTGGATCATGCAGCTTTTTTCCCTACACATTAAAGATAGGTGCATAAGGAGCCAGTCATTCTGTTCCCTAGTGTGATTTGGTTGTCTGAAGCAGATACTAACTAATACCCCAACGTGTGCTTTATCAGTTAGTTAGGACATTGATCCTTGAGCATTCAAGATCATTTTCTTCTGAGTTACAAGTGACTCAGAAACAGGTAATGCCATTTTTGACATAAAATACCACTTCCTCTCCCGTTTTGTGCACTTGATCGTTTCTAAATAGATTATAACCATTGATTTTAACATTCCAATTTTGCAAATCATTCCACTAGTTTTCAGTAAACCAGCTAAATAGAATTTATTCTCATAAATGAGCAATTGCAGTTCTTCCTGTTTGTTACCCAGGCTCCTAGCATTGGTGTATAGGCACTTAAAGAATTTCTTCTCTTCATGTCCTTAGGTTTTTTGATTAATTTCTTTATCAATATCTTGATTTTGTGGTAAATGAGTGCCGATATCTTCTTTCTTTTTACCATCCCCTTTGTTATGCTGTATACACGAATCAGTATTCTTCATTCAGGAGGCCCCTTTGGGTTTCTTCTCATTCCCTCCCTTCTTTTGAATTTGGACACACATACAGCCAGAAGCTGATCATTTGATCACAACTGATAAAAAAGACAAAGTCCTGTATCATACCCACTGTTATACTTCCTGCAAATGCACCCTCTACATTGTCTAAATAAATGATTTTAAAAAACAACAACAAATGAATATATGAGTGGGAAGATAAATGAAGGTTGGGAACTTTGAAGCCAGCAAAGAATTTTGATTCTATGTCTATGATGCAGTTTAGATGCATCTGTTTACTTTAGCTCATAATAAAATAGCATATATTGTTCACAGATGCAAATAGTATTACATCTGTTGTTTTTCCTTTTCTCACCTTTGTTCCAATGTGGTAGAATCATATTTCTCTGCACTGAGGTACTCCTGTTGATGAAGAGTGAAGTACATGACAATAGATTCAAAGCAATTATCAAACAAATATAGAGTAGTGAGCTTTTCAGGAAGTCGTAAGAGAAGGATGTTGTCTTTTTCTCTGGCCTTACGCTGAATGTGAGCTGCACTTCTATGCAAACAGAGCACAGTGATATTTTTAGTATGTTATGTACAAACTACTTTGCTTTGTAAAATTCTCATTTATTTCTGTTTTTGTTTCGTGACCGTCTTGTTAATTCAAGCTGCAGTGTCTTGATCACTAGAGAGCAGAACGCTTTCCCATGCTGCAATGCAACCTTCAAAGTTGTTTGTGAATTTGTGTCAGTTTGCCCACTCTGCTCAGCAGGAGCGCCGCCAGCTTTTTTGCCGCCCTAGGCAGCGGAAGGTCCCGCCCCCAAAATGCCACCCCCGACAGAGGTGGCGGAAGGTCCCACCCCCGAAATGCCGACGACGACCGGGGCGCCCGAAGATCCGACCGCCACGGTCGCCGCTCCCCAAATGTTAGCGCCCTAGGCGTCCGTCTAGGTCGCCTAATGGGTTGCGCCGGCCCTGCTGCTCAGGAATCAGCACAGAGCATATCATGAGCCCCAGGTAAGTGCTCCCGCTGCAGGAGCTGACAGAGCTATTGAAGCCAGATGTGAACTGAGTGATGGTAAGATTAAATTAATCAGAATTGTTCGCAAAGTAAACTCTAGAGGCCTACAAATAACTATTTACCTGCTTCCCCGTGTAACCCTATTGACTTTGGTTGAGTTGCTCCTGATTTATCCTGGTATAGATTAGAGAAGAATAAGGTCCTATATCTTTTTTGTTTGTTTGTTTCTTAAACCCTGAAAGATCCTAGGAGCAAGGCTGGGTTATGGGAGGGGAGATGGGATTTAGTTCTTCAGTAAAGACATGGAGCTCTAGCCTCTACTGATGTCTCCTTCTCCTAGCACATTGCCTCCATAAGGAGCCTTATGGCTGTTAGCGGTCACTGGCATTAATGATAGTGAGCATCACACTTTGCATTAAGTTTTTGCAAGCTTGGAGTCCTAGTTTTGTTTTGTTTTTTAGTATTGATGTTAATTAAATTTAGCTCCTTCCAGTGCTGGTTGCTTGAAGAAGTCTTTTCCCAACTTTCTATAGTTCTGCAATTGGTCAAACTGTTTCTTTATTTCTCAGTGCTAATGGGAATTTAAATGATATGTGTATTTGTGGCAGGACGTTGGAATCTAGATTCTATATCAGTGTGGTGTTTTATATCTTTAATGCATCCAGTCTATTAAATACCTCCTCATATTCTTCAGTAGACAAGATATACACCTTAACCATCTGATTTTATAAACTGGTCTTCTCCTTATGGGACACATGGAATTCCTCCAGGTCTATTTGCCCTATGGGGGGAGGGATAGCTCAGCGGTTTGAGCATTGGCCTGCTAAATCCAGGGTTGTGAGTTCAGTCCTTCAGGAGGCCAGTTAGGGAACTGGGGTAAAAATCTGTCTGGGGATTAGTCCTGCATTGAGCAGGGGGTTGGACTAGATGACCTCCTGAGGTCCCTTCCAACCCTGATATTCTATTAATGCATTTTGCTTTTATACTTCTTTGCAGTTTGTACTGAAAGGATTTGAAGCAGTCCGACTGAGACTCAAGCAACCTGCGTTCAGTTCCAGACTCTGCCATAGACTTAATGTGTGGTCTTGGGCAAGTCACTTAACTCCTATTCACCTTAGTTCCCCATCTGTAAAACTGAGATACTTTCCTTTGTCTGTTTTGTGTAGTTAGACTGTAAACTGTTCAGGTCAAGGACTGTCTCTTACTATGAATTGTACAATGTCTAGCAGAATGGGGACCCAATCTCGATAGTACTGTAATACACAGTAGTAAGAGCAGCATACTTTTGCAAAATGGTTGTTTAATTGCATGCAGCATTACATCACATCAGGTGTCGGCAACATTCGGCACGCGGCTCGCCAGGGTAAGCACCCTAGCGGGCCGGGCCCGTTTATTTACCTGCTGACGCGGCAGGTTCGGCCGATCGCGGCCCCCACTTGCCGCGGTTCACCATCCCGGGCCAATGTGGGCGGCGAGAAGCCGCAGCCAGCACATCCCTCGGCCCGCGCGGCTTCCCGCCGCCCCCATTGGCCCGGGACGGCGAACCGCGGCGAGTGGGGGCCGCGATCGGCCGAACCTGCCGCGTCAGCAGGTAAATAAACTGGCCGGCCCGCCAGGGTGCTTACCCTGGCGAGCCGCGTGCCGAACGTTGCCGACCCCTGCATCACATCCTTTATGCTGGATACTCTTGCGTTGTAATTGCATCCATATTTATTGAAAATAAATCTGTTTTCTGCTGTTTGCTTGCCATTGTATTGTGTTTCTGTGCCTTAGTATGGATTTTTAATTAGATGGACTTCAGTTCTTGCTAACACTTTCATTTGGGGCAGCATAGCTTTCGCTAGTTCTAGAAATATCCACTGTTTTTTTATAATGTGAAGTCAGTTTCTCGCAATAACCTTGCTTTGACCTGGTTATCAATTTTTAACAACAAATAATTTGGTGTCCAATTAATTCTTCTGTTAACTATTCAGATTCTCATGATTTAGTTTTATTATTTAAGTCTCTAACATAATGGTTAATGCTCTCAGCTCTTAGCTTCTTTCTTGTCAAGAATATGTGCTTTTCCTAAGTGACGTTCTTGTGTATATCAAAGTATTCTTGGACATTTTTGAATGACTTTTGAATGCAGTTTGAAGTTCTTTTCGTGCTCCTACTGGAATATATTGCATATCTCCAATATCTCTGTGCCTGCTGCAGTAGCAGTATGTTAAAGGATTTTACTCTCTTGGATTTCTCTGCAATATTACTTGTTTCTAGGAAAACAGCAGTTCAGCCACCATCTCCTCCAGTTTTCTGCCAGGTTCCCTTCTAGGCTGAGGGATTCAGGCTCCAGTCCCCTCCATATATTTAGCTTACTTGTCAGATATGGTAAGAGATCAGTCTTTATCTCCTGGCATTAGTCATATGACATAGTCCCATGTTATAAACAGGCCCTACCCTTGTCACATGACAGGGTAGTTCAGTCAGTCTCCAGTGACTCCAGCAGCCATTGTTACAGTAACAGCATTTCATTCTCTCTTAGGCTTCCAGAGGAAAATATAGTCTTCAGTATTTACAGAGTCTTTTTTTTAAACATGGGGCCCAATCCTGTAGTTCTGACTCTCATAAAATTCCCAGTAACAATGAGTCTGATACTGCTCCTATTAAAATAAATGGATAGATTCCCATTGACTTCAATGAAGCAGAATTGGCTCTAGCTGGGGAGTTGTGGGTGTGGAAGCTTGTAGGAAAAGGGTCTTGAATTCTACTGAAAGGTGACACATTTGATATATTTCACAATTATCATAAAGCAAATTATTGTGGCTTGTATTTCCATTCTACAACTGTATTTAATTTATTCTGCAATAATTCACTTCCTCAAATTAGCTGAACAAAGAGAAGGTTGAAGGGTGACTTGATTACATATTAGTATCTACATGGGGACGAAATATTTAATAATGGGCTCCTCAGTCTAGTAGAGAAAGGTATAACATGATTCAATGGCTGGAAGTTGAAGCTAGACAAGTTCAGATTGGAAATAAAGCAAAACTGTTTAACAGTGAAAATAATTCACCACTGGAACAATTTACCAAGGGGCATGGTAGATCCTCCATTATTGACAATTTTAAAATCAAGATTGCATGTTTTTCTAAAAGATCTGCTCTAGGAATTATTTTGAGGAAATTCTATGGCTTGTTTTATACAGGAGGCCAGCTAGATGGTCACAGTGGTCCCTTCTGGCCTTGAAATCTATGAATTAACGTCCATCCAATTAATGACTAATTTTTTGCAAACCTGTGACTGTTTTAGGGGCGGAGACCATAGTCTTTATTCAGGCAGATATCCCACTGACTTCAATGTGGAGTTTTATCTTCAAAGAGTTTCCCCTTCAGTAGGAAATTTTGTGTAAGTAAAGAGAGCAGGATCAATCCCATATTTTGTACAGACTTGAAATCAGGAATAAATGTGCAATAAGAATATGACAGTGGCTCTAATTCTATTCACAGTAATTTTAACTGTTGTTATTAATTAAACCCTGAAAATCAGGGATTTAATGGAAACTTTGACAGACCTTTAATTATAGCATTTCAACAGTCTAATACTATAAAATGTCCTCTACTGGGTGCATAGGACATGCTGTACTTCAGAGAGTGTAGGAAAAAGTCATGGGTTTTCACTTTGAATTTAAGGTACTTTTTACATTTGTGTCATGCTTTCCAGACTTTAGGATCTCATTGCTGATTGCTACAGCTGGGTGAGCTATATAAAGAGAATTATTTATTTAACCCTTTTTTCTGTTCACAAATAATCAGCAGAGTTAGATTTTTATTAATTGATTCATTGTTCAGAATTGTTTGACCAGTGTTTTACGAGCATGTATTTCAGCCTGTGGATTGTGGAATGTATTTCAGCCAGTGCCTAGTACAGTGGGGTTCTGGTCCATGATTGGGACTCCTATGTGCTATTGTAATACAAACAGATGAAATTTGACATTTACATTTTACTGAGGAAATTCATTGCTGTATAGAGGACCAGCACAAAGCCGACATGCCATTTATGTCCCATGAATGGCCTCAAAACACAGCTTATGTGTGTGTGTAATAACTGTTGTTGTGTAAGACTGTGGGATGTGCCTGCAGAGACCTAACATGACAGAAGGGTCTGTGGACTGCAGGGAGTGAGCAGAGAACTGTGGACAACAGGCTCCTGTTACTGTGCTCTAGGATTTTTACCAAATTATTTTTTATTTATATAAACTTGATGTACTTTACTGAGAAAAAGACATTGTGCTGATCCTCTGCATGGGATGAATTTCAACCTCGTCCATTGTTAGCAACTCTTCTGATTTTATTTCAAGTCTTGTGAGATGTGGTGTTTTTATTAAAGCCCCTCCCAGCTCTTGGATTCATATGAATATGGGAGAATCTCATCTTTCATTTAAAAAATAAATAAATTGTAGACCGGGTGGATATGGAGAAAAGCTGGAGAACGTAACTTGAGTGCTGACTAAAGGCTCAAATGTTGGAAGGCAAATAAAAAGAACCCAAAATGTAGTGTTTATTTTTTTAAAACTCATGATTTTAAGCCAGTCTCATAATTTTGCCTGACAAGATTTTTGAATGCTTGAGGATGGCAATATAGCTTTTCTCTTACTGGTCAGTTAAAGCACATAGTACTGTTTCTGCACTCTGATTGGGTAACTGAAACTTGAGCGTGTGAGATAGTAAATACATTATAATGCAGTGTGTTGTAAAGCTTTTATTGGCATGAGTTTGAGAGGTCCGTATTACTCACAGAGATAAAGTCATCCCTGTGTTCTAAGGGTTTCCCAAAACTCATGAAACTTTAATAACACGCCACCTTATTAGAACTGTATATGCACATTGTTTTACAGTAAAACTATTAGAGAAACTATTCTACAAATGCTTTTTCCAGTAGGAAATGGCAATGGAAAAAATAAGAGTGCTGTAAAATACTGTATCTTACATTTCCATTGCATTTTCTATCCATGAATATGAAAGCACTTTACAAACAATAATTCATTAAGATTTACAACATGCCTGTGAGGTAGGATATTATTTATTCACATTTTCTAGAGATGGAGAAGCTGAGGCACAAGGAGGCGCATACAGAGATGCTTGCCCAATGTCCCATGACAAGAAAATGGCAAAACCAGGAATGAAACTAGGAGTTGTAACTTTTAACTCCTTGCTCTGATTATTATACCACATTCCTCCCTTTTACAAAGTATAGAGGGCCAGGTTTTCTCCATTGGCGTAAATTGATGTCATTCCCTTTAAGTCAATTGAGCTACAGCGGTTTATACCAGCTGAGAATTTGGACCCAAATGCTCTGTACAGCGGTCTAAAGGAAACATATACAGTACTTTATGCTTCACCATTCTCTTTAAACAGCAAATGTTATGGTTCATTAATTTTAATACTTTAGAGCCTGATTGTGCCATCCATGTTCACATTAGGCCAGATCCACATTAGGTATGAATCAGTGTAGTTCCACTGACTGCAGTAGTGTTGCACAGATCTGAGCTGAGGATTTGACCCATAGAGTAGTACCTTATGACACAAGTAGTCCTATTAAATTCAAAGGAGCTACTTACGTAGTAAAGTGAAATATTCAATAGAATCAAGCTCTACTTTATTATGCTATGAATAACTGACTACTTAGCAATTTCCACTGAGCATTCAGAAGCATTCTTGGGAATTAAACATTTCTGTTGTTCTTCGGTGACAATGATAAGGGTTTCTATACATGAGAAAGTTCTAGTCAAGATCCTAAGAGCCCACTTGTGTTGCCCTTACTCACTCAGGTTAGCACTTCCTCACACAGCTAGTCATGTGAGTAAGTACTCACAAATATGGGTGAGGGTTACACAATCGTACTTCTTTTACAAAGGAGGGTCCCAGCCATGCAGCTTCTGGCCCATATTCTGATATCGCTTACACCAGTGTAAATCAGAAGTAATTCTGCTGAAGTGAAAGGAGTTATACTAGTACCTGATGTAAGTGGAATCAGAATTAGGCCCCTGGGCTTAGCAGGAATATTTGCCTGGGCAGAGACTACAAGATTAATGGGATTTATTTATTTGTTTGTTTATTTATTTAACAAGCATTTCTCACAATAGTTGTTGGCATTATTACTCTTGTGCATATAAACCTAAAATGCCAAAGAAGTTGATTTAAAATAAAATAATGCTACATATAATATTTAAAGAGTGCAATTTGAGAAGGTATTTCTCCTCTCACAGTAATGGGATTGTCACTGCTGCTCAACACATCACAAGAAAGTTTTATCCTAAAAGAGCAAAATAATGTCATTAACAGAAATTAAACTTAAAGTCACCATGAACTATGGACTTGAAAGACCCTCAAGAAACGAAAACGAATTGTCTGTTGTAAAACCAGGAGGTCAAGTAGTCATTGACCAACCAAAAGCTGCACCAATTGCTTGAAATGTACAGTACTTTCAAATCCAATTAACTGTTTCAAGCAGACAGTCCTCATTTTTTTCTTTCATCAGGAAGGGAAATTTGCAATCATACATTCCAATGAAAGTTAAGTTGTTTTGATCTGATAATTGTCAGATGTATTTATCTTAATTTGTAAGTTTCTAATGCTAAAGCTCCAAGCTGTTCAGATATAACAGAAGTACTGGGAAATGAGGTACAAAATGCTGGAATTCAAATTAACCAATAAATATATTTTAATATATATCAGCAGGACTCTAGAGGATTCCATTAATGTTGAAAAATAGAAAGGATTTAGGTTAATTTGGTAAGAAGGCAGGTCAGAACGTTTACAACAGTGGCATAGAATTGTATAGAGATGCAAAATTTTTCAAGAGAGCAGAATTTTTTCAAAAACGCTGACTCTAGCTGTCATAGCCCTGCCTTGGTTAAATCCAGTGGAGAGATATGAGGACTTTCTAATTTGCTTTCCCTCTATTTTAATAATAGCTGTGCATAAGTAATTTATGAAAGGCCAACCAGGCAGTGGGCAACAGAAAATTAAACTCATTTTATCTGAAAGCAGGTGGATTTCTATATATCATTAGCATGCATAGAATTTTCACAATGTTATTTCTCATACTGATGGAATGTAACCAAATAATATGAGTTTTTTGCTTATGCACGAGTGAAATTTTTAGATAAAAGTGCCATCCCCAATGGCAATTTTCTGCAAAACGAAAACTAATTCTGCGAAGCTTCTTATTACTGGGAAGACTCATTTGGCTTGCATTAGAGACTGACATAAGTGACTTTAGGATTTTACTAACAGATTAGATGAGATGTGCCATATGCAGTAATATCATTAGAGAATGTAGCAGCAGCAGAAGAAGAGTTTGTGCCACTTAAGGATACCGGCATGAGCAAATTGTTTTCATTTATGACAAGTTTTTGTATGATTTTTTTTTCCTGACAAGAATATTTTATTTTTGTTTCCCCTTGGCCCTCCGAACATTTAAAACAGCTTGTATACAAATTATTCCTCACTTTATTTCACCTGCTGTTACTAAACCTTTTACCTCTGCCTTATTTCACCTCTATCATCTAGACAGAGGATAGATCTGCATTAAGAAAACAGCTTATACAGTGCTAAATCTGAACTCTAAACAGCTGTATTACAGATGTTATTCTAATGTAAATCAGGGACGAGTAGCAAAACTCCAGCTGCTTTCTTTTCATTATCCACCGACACACACACATATTTCTGGTCAATTCACATAGTCATCAAAGATATTTTTAAACACGGCAACAAGAATGTTGCAAATTTTAAAATTAGCCAAATTGATATCTCCTTTTCCCTATGCCATTATATTTGTAAGGTTTTTTTTAAAAAATACAGTATACCTGTGGGCCTTTCTTTTGCAGTTACATCTTGTTTAACAAAAATAACATGTCACACAACATTTATTCCTGAGGCAAGCAAAGGAAGAGAAAGAATATAATACAAATAATTTTTTTTAAATGAAGTCATGGGACCGGTCAAGGTAGTTCATGGCAAGGTGAAATGTCCAGTGTTTCTTTATTCCAGGAGCAGTAACAATAGTTATAGGAGATAGAGATTACTTGCCCTTTAACTGGTTGTATTAGTTTGTTCTTGTCTTTCTAGTTAGGGATATGTTTTGTCTGCATTTGAATTAATACCAAAAAAAAAGCAGATGTAATTGTAGCCACTGGAGTGGTATTGATGTTATATTATTATATTATAACCCTGACCCATGTCAGGTGGTTCTGTTCAGCTGTTCTCCAGCTCTTTCTTCAGTCTCTCATGTGTGTCATACTTTTATTACAGTAGCTTTCTCTTGGTTTGCTGCAATAGCAGAGTTCATTCAGTGTTCTTACCGTCCACATTCAGTATTCTTACAGACCTCTCCTTACCACAAATCTCCTCCTAAGAAATGTGGAACTAAATTCCTGCTTTCAGTTATGGGGTAAATTTAGAATAGCTCCGTTGACTTCAGTGAAGCTAATCCAGATTTACAATGCTGTAACTGGGCCAAATTCTGCTCTGAATGTGATTGATATTCAGGACACACATGGGTTAAAGTGAACACAATGAACAGTAAGTAAGGCACGGTGGGCCAAATTCTGCTCTCAGTGAGCCTGGGATAAATGCAGAGTACCTCCACTGAAGTCAATGGATTTTCTCCAGATTTAGTGCAATGTAAATGAGAGCAGAATTTGGCCCTATACATGCTGTTGTGGATTCAGCTAGTGTACTAAATGGTAATGATCATGATTTGTATTCATGTGGGAATTTTCAACCAGATAGATGTCAAAGAGCTTTACAAACTTTATTTTACAAGTTCACTCTCTAGTGGATCATTTCACCTACCACTAAAATAAACCCACCTCTTTTATGAAACTCAGCAAACTCTTTAAAACTGCATAGCAACATTACATGGCAGCTCAGAAAAAAAAGTGAAGAAGCATGGCATAGCCAACTGAGAGTGGAGAGGGAATTTGTAATAGGTAGGGAGAATGCAATTACTGGAATGTGATTATCTGTCTTCATATACTGCACCCATCACCATTTTATCTCAGTGCTTAATGACTAGCCCTCCTCCCCCTGGGACTAATACCTCAACTCATACAGAAAATGCCATGGGATTTTTAATGTCCACAAGTGGTCAGAAATTTAGTTTCTCATGAGTCTACAGCGTTATTCATGCAACTTCTGAAAATAACTTATACAAGGGAAGGTCTCCCACGTCATCATCTGTGATTTGTGCCAGTCTCAGAGTGCTGCCAGACACAAAAGGGTCATAAAGTGTTTTATTCTGATTTATTTTTTAATGCTAAGGAAAGAGAAATGTCTGAAGAAGTATAAAAATCCTGAATGTTGGCCCAGTTCAGTACAGAGATGGACAGGCACTTAGCCTATGCATCCGCTGAGGTTCTGTTTGTGCGTGCTGCTTCCAGGCATGGTTTCTGTTGGGTGAAGTAAATAATACTTCACATTTAGCACAGTGGTACATCCAAACCTTCTCTGTAAAAGGAACTGCTCTCAGCTATGCAAGGAAAGGGAGCAAGTGCTGGCTCCAGATTCTTTACTTCCCATTCTCTACCTTTGTATCAAGTGACCTTGCTCTTACCATGTACTCTAAGCACTAATCTGGAGTAGCAGGCAGTATGCAGACGCAACTCTCAGGGCTTGTCTACATTTCTCATGGATCGACACTGCGGTGATCGATCCACCGGCAGTCGATTTAGTGGGTCTAGTGAAGACCTGCTAAATCTACCGCCAATTGCTCTCCCATCAACTCTGGTACTCCAGCGGAATGAGAAGCATAAGGCAAGTCAACGGGAGAGACACTGTAAGTCACTGTAAGACACTGTATGTCGACCTAAGATACATCTGCTCCAGCTATGTTATTCACATAGCTGGAGTTGCGTAACTTAGGTTGACTTAACCCCGTAGTGTAAACCTGCCCTCAGTTGCAGGTTTCAGCAAGGAAGGGCCAGTGAAGTTGTTCATCACTGCATCCGTTCACAGAAACACCCTCCACTCATGTGCATAAGGGTACTGCCCCAACTGTTGCAGGGCAAGATGGCTGGTGAGTGGACCAGTCCAACATCCATAGCTATGCACACACATTGGGAATGACAGCAGGGACTCAAGAATGCGGCCATTCCCATGAGCAGTGTGTCCATCCACTGAAAGACTGGTGCTGAAAGGCTGTGTTCATTCTCGCTTCCTCCAGCTCATGCCTTCCAGTTCCATGTTACTTGCCAATTGTTGCTCATGGACACTCAGGTTGGCACAGCTATAGTCTGGAATAGTAGTTATGGGAGAGCTGGATAGCAGGCCTGTTCATTGGCCCTCGGCAATTGCTCCATACTCCACCCAGAAAGATCCTGAATATTCAGGCTTTATTCTGGAGCAGTGGATTTAATTCAAACCCAAATAACTCTCATTGAAGTAAATTCTCATTGAAGTGCTAGAATTGAATCCCTGTGCTTCCTTTCCATATGAGAACCTCCACAACCTCATTGCAAAATAGTGGTGACATTGATGCATTAACAAATAAGCATATACAGTGTCTGTGAGATGGAGGGTGCCATGGAGGGAGCTACTGTATACCTAGATTAATCATAACTGCAATTAGTGGCAAGACACATGGGCAGATGTGATAAGCAAGAATTGAGAAAATAGATAATAGAAAGGCTAGAGAGACATATAACTCTGAGAAGTTTGCAAATGGAATAAAAAAAATAGTGGCACTTTTTTTCTAAGTGTGCTTTTTATTTTCTGGTCATATTTTATTTCATAGTTGTAAATATTAAAGACAAAACAGGCAAATAGATACATCAAGAGAAATCATGATTTCTTTCATATTTTCATTTAAATGTACAGTGTCTGAGGGCACTCTACCTTCTGCTCTATTTATTTGCTGTGAACAATCAAGTTAAGTAGTTTCACTACATTCTGTAAAACTCAAAAATAAATACTTTAAAAAAATCTTAAGCATTTTAAAAAATGGAATAGGATATTTTCCAGTAAGGGCTGGCATGTCTAGCTATAAGTTACTCATGTTGACACACTGCTGACGGCTAAAAACAGCTTATGCTGATTTTATTTGTTTATAGGGCAGATGATAAAATGTTCCACCAAAATAAGTAATGACAATTTTTGTCTACATAAATGTGCATATAAATGTAATGATGTTTGTTGTCGTTTCAACATCACAGCCATTATTGAAACAGAAGAACCAGTATTAATTCTTGCTGTCATATTTTTAAACAATGAAAATAAGGCTTTTAAGGAAGTGTCAAGGTTTTCAGTGTTGATCATTTATTTCCTGCATGTTCTTAGAAGAACACCCTCAGCAAAACAGCTAGACAAAAGCTAACTAGAGTTCTGGTTTTTAATCTGTTTAGGAAACACATACTTAAGATGTTTTCTAACTTCAGAGTTTTCTGAAACTTGAAGTACTGATGAATAAGGTGTAAACATTTCTCTATTTCTTTAGATTCTGTTTTACTCAGGCATTGGGTAAAAAACCTTGAAAAGTGGGATTTTGCCGTCTGCTCAATCTTTGATGGCATCAGCCAACAGTCTATGAGAACCCTTTCCTATTTAATCTGAACTAAGTATTTATAAGCACCAGTCACTGTAGTAACACGAGGTGCATGGATAAAGTTTCCTGGCACCTTCCACGTAATGAGTCCACTCATTAGGTCCGGGGTTCTCAAACTGGGGGTCAGGACCCCTCAGGGGGTCATGAGGTTATTACATGGGGGGTCACAAGCTGTCAACCTCCACCCCAAACCCCGTTTTGCCTCCAGCATTTATAATGGTGTTAAATATATAAAAAAGTGTTTTAATTTATAAGGGGGGTCACACTCAGAGACTTGCTATGTGAAAGGGGTCACCAGTAAAAAAGTTTGAGAGCCACTGCATTAGATCATCACTGATGACAACATTCATTCAGGATGAAATTCACAAGGCCTATATCTTCAAAGTACAGCCTTTATGGGACTTGAATGGAGCATAGGACTTGCGTTGTCCCCCTATATAGGGATGAATTCTACCCGCCGGGAGATTGCATGGCACTGGCTGCTCTGACAGTTTGCTTCCTGGATGACAGTCTGGTCATGCTGAAAAGCATGGTATTGCCACTTCTGTTCCTTTAAAAGCTGCCATCTCACAAGTGAAATCACTTTTTGCCAAGATGGCCACCCTTGTTAGCTGACTCACAAATGTCAGTTCTTATATTTGGAATACAGGAATTTAAGAATAGATATATTGGATCACAACAATGGTCTATTATGTCTGGTATCTACTCTCCCTTGATGATAAGCATCATATGCTTCAAATGAAAGGAGTAACAGCACCACAATGGACTATTCTGATAACATTATATTGCATGTTGCAAAATCTCCATTGTGGTTGTTGGATGCTTCCAGTTCCAGTCATCTGACATAGGAGGACAAAATGAACCGAAGCTTTCAGTGTGATTATGAGTGGAAACTGCAATTTACCAGTACTAGATAAGATAAGGTAGTGAAGAGCTTTCTGGATAGGCATCATGGTGTCATAGACTAAGCACCCAATGAGGAGCCAAGAACTCCAGAATTCTAATCCTATCTCTGCCACTGACATACCATGTGACCACCGGCAAGGTACTTAGGCCCCTACATTTTAAAATGGCCTCCAATTTTTGGATGCTCAGCTTGCTGTATCTTCAATGGGGCCTGATATTCAGAGGTGCCAAACACTCACAACTCCAAGTTAAAGCTGTAGATACTTGATAACTCTGAAAATCAGGCCCCTTTAATGCATCTCAAGTTGGGTACCCAGAACTGGGGTACCCAAAATCAGAGACCGCTTCTGAAAAATTTGGTTTTAACTTCACTATACTTCAGTTTTCCCAGGTGTAAAATGAGCAGAACATAGTACCTTCTTCATGGTGTGTGTATGTGTGTGTATTAATTTGTTTGTCTGTGAAGTACTTTGAAAATACTAAGTATTAAGTATGTTACTACTTTGTTCCCTGCTGCTCTACGGGGGCTTACAGGGAAAGGGCAGAAACTCCTGTGTATTAGCATGGCACAATTGCAGCCACTGCACTCCACAGAGAACAATGACATCTCTCTCCATCTGCCTCCCAGACACTTCAAAGAGACAGGGAGGAGGCAGGGCCATAGCACTGCTGCCACTACTCATTGGCTATTGGAGTTGTGTCTGGGTGAGCAGGGAAGTATGCGGCACTTTCTGAATGGGTACACCAGTGGGTGCGCACCCCCTGAATTTCAGTGAGCTCTAGGAGGGATTCTGCCTCTTTGAGTTCTAGACAGAACTTACACTAACTACAAAACACATCTCAATGAGGGCAGCAAGAAAAAACAGTTAGCTCCACAATACCTTGGGGCCATTTGAGGGAGTGTGACAGTATGTACCAATCCTGCACTGGTCAGGCTGGTGTTAACCAATTATTTTAGGCCCAAGAGGCCACACCCCCTCACCCTTGCTGGCATGATCCCAGTGGAGGGAGCATATGAAAGGGAGCAGTTCAGCTCAGTGTGGGCTGGCTGAGGAGGAGAGTGGACATGAGCTGCAGGCTCCTATGGAAGAACCACCAGGACTGTAGACTGCTGAGGCCGAGGACCCTGATTATGCCACAGAGAACCACTTAAAAGAAGGGGACGCTGAGTCACTGCTAGCTGGGGAGATGCCTGATGTGGGCCTAAGGGTAGGAAGTGACCCAGGGGATGCGTCTAGAGACCTGAACCCTTCTGCGGTGATTGGTTTTGTAGGGCCCTGGGATGGAACCTGGTGGAGTAGGGTGGGCCCAGGTTCCCCTAATAGGCGCTACTGCCTGGAACTATTGGTGCTAGGCGATAGTGCCTTGGACTGTTGACACTGGGCATTGCTGCCGTAAGAGAGGAGGTGACCATGTGACCTCTTGCCGCGAGACCTTGCTGCCCTGAGAGGAAGGGCAGCCCTGGGGACACTTGTTGCTAGGTGTTGCTGCCCTGAACGAGCAAGAATGGCCTTGGAGACTCTTACCGCTAAATGTCATGAGCGCCTCAGAGGGGACGTAGCCCTTTAGACCCCCTTGACACAGAATAAGCCCTATTTTGAGCCGTATTGACTTGAAACCTCTGATCACAAAGTCAGAAAAATGTGACATTTTATGAAAAACTCCCCCTTTTGTAAAACCATCAAATCCTCTGATACACCTTTAATTATTCACACTAGTGACACAGTATTTTGTTCAGTAGTGTCTGAGAAGCCAGCAGTCTGGCATCTTAATCAGTTGTTCTGATCATCATAGACTTTTCCAACATCTTTCTTGTTATGTAAATTTAACTCCAAACACACCACTTCATGCCTTATTATCCCACAACAGCAATTGGATTTGGACCTTTGATTCATCTCTGGAGAATGCATTATGAAGCAAATCATAAATATCATAAAATGATAGGTTCATGGTGCTTCTAATTTCAAGAACATCACAAAACGTTAATTCATATTCTTCATAGTGGCACAAAAATGCATAAGGGCAAATTCCTGCTCCCACGCTTCACTTAGGAACATGCTACAGTTTAAAGAAACTCAAAAATGCTCATAAAAACTTTCAGGAGTGTTTGTCTAGACTTTTGAATAAAAAGTATGTAAGGAGGAGTAGAGTCCTTGAAGTATCCTAGTGTGAGAACTAGCAGTAAAAGAGCAGGTTACTGCTGCTTGCTTTTTTCCTGCAGTCTATATTTTGATGATCAATTACTTCCTGGTTGATTTGGTTAATCTCACCTTGCCACAGGGCTGAATCCTCCAGGTACTTTGGTGGCCACAGAAGGCCCAAACCACAGCAGAATCACCATGTTTTTTCTATATGTGGGACCCAGAAGCAGAGAGATCATGGAGGAGGAATCCTCAGGCATCTACATTGTGGGGTCAATTTACTAAATTTTAGCTTTCTTTGAAGCCTCTTTTGTTTCTTTTCTTCTGTTTATTTGGCCATGCCTTTAAAAAAAAGGAAGAAGAAAGAAGACAAAGGAAAGACTTTGTTCTTTTGTCAACCCCCAGTTTTGTGGGGGGACGCCACTGGACAAGGTTATGCTGGCTCTCTGGGCTTCAAGAAGTGCGGCACTTGCAGCAAGGCGATGCTAGTTGCGGACAAGCACTGTCAGTGCATCTACTGTCTCAGCGAGGGCCACATCCAGCAGAAGTGCTCCCTCTGCCAGCAACTCCAGCTGAGATCCCACAAGGACAGAGCGCGTCGCCAAAAAATCATCTTTATTGAAGCATCTCTCTGACCCCAACCGTCCAGTGGACGTGAGTCTTCCCCTCAGTCTTCGACTTGAAAGGACAGTGGATCAAAAAAACAGACTGGGGACTCCTCTCACAAGTTAAAAAAGAGAGCAGGAAGTCCCCTCAGCAAGCCCAGGGATATCCAAAAGCAATCACCATCTTGCTTTGTATCACCGACACCGGGACACTTGGTACTGGCGGAATTCCATCAGACCAGTGACCTAGGCATGACGAAAGCACCCGACTCTTCACCCCTTGGTACTGAGATCATGGCACCGAGCCATTGCCGGGAATGGGATATCTCCCCACAATCATGCCATGCCCTTCCACTATCAATTGAGAGGTCAGATAGCAGGAATGTACCAGCAGGTGGCACCACCTACATCTTGGTACGACCACCCAGGGGGCACCGCCGCCAAGCCCTATGTCACCACAGTGGCCATACTGGGACCTTTGGGTAGCACACCAACAGCCTGCCTCCCGGGCTTCAAGCATTGCCCGACAACCCTCCAGGCATGATCCTTCGGCCACAGCATCGAGGGCCTCAGAGCCTTAAGAAATGGAGGAGCAAGGAGAGGACACGGAGGAGGAGATAATACTTAAGGCCATATCCTCCTCTTCCCCAGACAAAGTGGTCATTCTGTCACCACTGTGCATGGCAGATGACTTCTGCCTGTTTCAGTAACTGGCAAAAAGAGAAGCAGACCACCCTTCACATACCATTGGAGGAGGTCAAAGACATGTACCACCAGCTCATCAACATCTTCCACTCCTCATCATCCTCAAAAAGCGCCCTCCCAATCAATGAGGCTATCCTAAACCTGGCTAAGATGGGGTGGCAAACCCTGGCATCAGTTACCTCGACATACGAGAGGGCAGACAAGAAATACTGTGTCCCCATAAAGGAATCAGAGTTCCTTTTCACTCACTCACTCACCACCTGATTCCATCGTAGTGGACTCTGTAAACTCTTGTGGCTGACAACACCATTCCAGGGCAACACCCTGTGACAGAGACTGGAAGCGCCTTGATCTCTTTAGTAGGAAGGCATATTCTTCTACCACCTTACAATTTCGTATTGCCAACTACCAGGCGCTCATGGCAAAATATGATTACACAAATTAGTTAAATGACAAGCTACCAGAGAGTTCTCGAGATTCCTTCAAGGCCATCATCCAAGAGGGGCAACCAGTGGCAAAAACATCATTGCAGTTGGCCCTGGATGACACCAAATCCATCTCTATGGCTGTGGTGATGAGACTGGCATTGCTGAGAAAACCAGTGCCTCTCTCCACTCCTTGAAGGGTTTCAGGGCCACCCTCAGGTCATTGGGAATCTACACACCAGGACAACAGAAACATTTTAGTCCCCAGTCCCAGCACAGGCCTTATTTGTCTCAATTCCCATCACAACGTCGCTATGAACCCCAAAAGAAAAAGGGAAAATTCATGAAACGGAAACCTTCTGGTTCTCAATCTTCAACTCAACCCCCTGCCTCTAAGCACCAGTTTTGACGGAAAGTTCCAGCAGCTCTTCGGGGTATTCCCTGGGGGTCATCTCCTCTGTATATTTGCCAGTCGGCAGCTCCTCCACATGTTCCTCCAAAAACAGGGGTTGATATAGCTCAGTTCCTGGTTCAGGGGCCAGCAGCAAGGCAGCAGTGTCTGACTCTTTCCCTGGCTCTCCCTCAACTGAGCTGGAGTCCCTGCCTTTTATACTTCCTGTTCCGCCTCCCTGCTTCCAGCACAAGGGGCAGGCCTGGCCTGGCTCCTCCCACCAGGATGCAGGGAGTGGTTTCTCCCTGTCTGTGTCAGAGGGAGGTCACTCTGCCTAGCTATACCCCCTACACAGCATTCTTCCCAGATAAGGTTACACTGAGGCCATACCCAAAGTACATCCATAAAGTAACCTCCTCTTTTCATATGAATCAGTCAATGCACCTTCCCATCTTCTACCCCAGGCCTCACTGAGACAATAAGGAGGTCATACTATATACCTTAGATGTTAGGTGAGCCCTAGCATTTTACCTCAATAGAACAATAGCCTTTAGGAAGTCCCCTAGACTGTTCCTCTCTATGGCGGAAAGATCTAAGGGCTCAATGATATCAGCCTAAAGACTCTCTAAGTGGGTCTCAAATTGCATCAAACAGTGCTACCAAATTTGTAACATGACCTCTCCAGACTCAATCCGTACACAGTCCACAAAATCAATCTTCCCATCTGTCACCTTCTTTAAGGATGTCCCTATCTCAGAGATCTGCACAGTGGCAATGTGGGCATCAGTCCACACCTTTGAAGAACACCAACGCAGGTCACTGGGGACTCTGCCTCTGATGCCATCTTTGGCTCCACAGTACTGTCATCTGTGACTGCCCCGACTCCGAAGTCCCAGCCCTCTAAAAGGGGAACTGCTCAGGAGTCACTTACAGTGGAGCATCCATAGGGACACTACTCAAAGAAGAAAAAGAAGTTACTCACCTTGTGCAGGAATGATGGTTCTTCGAGATGTGTGTCCCTGTGGGTGCTCCACTACCGCCTTCCTCCCCTCTACTTCGGAGTTCTCACTTATGACTCTGTGGTAGAGAAGGAACTGAGGACGGTTAACCTGCGCACATTGGCTAGCCTCTTGGCACAGTGTGAGGAGTGACAGCGTATGTGCGGACCCAACGGACACTGCTACCAAAGTTCTCCAATCAGAAGTGCAGGGATACAGACAAACCTACAGTGGAACACCCATAGGGACACACATCTCAAAGAACCATCGGTACTGCACAAGGTGAGTAACAACTTCTTTTTTCCCCTTCAACAAATATATTGATTGTGCTCTTTATAAAGATACTACCATTCTGTGTTAATGTTTGGGACTCCTTGTATCCTTTCAGCAGTAATTTAAGGTTGAACAGGATCTTGTTTCTGAGATGAAAAAGAGCCCTATGCAAAATTCAACAGACCTGGTGTAAACAAGAACACCTCCCAGGGAAATCAAATGAGTTGTGCTTGGTCAAGGCTCATAATGAATTTAATAGCATTCATTTCTCTTCTCCGTCAGTATGCTGTTTTTGCTGGAACTGAGATTGATGTAGCTTCAGCTTGGTATACAGTAAGGTTCTACAAGATACCCTAGTCTCAGCTCCCCAATTTGAGGACTGGCAATGGCAACATCACAAGCACCAGTCTACTATAATTTGTGCTGTTTCCTTAAAAGTTTCCTCTAAAAGGGAAACCCCTGAGATTACCCACCTGGCTGGTATTTCATTTGCAGACTCGGTATCTTTCTGTCAAGGCCAGCTGTTGGTAATGACAATTTACCAGCAATAGAAAGGCTATTATTTTCTAACATTTGGCTCAAATTACCTGAAAAGTCATAGGGCCAGATCCTCAACTTGTGCAAATTTGGCCTAGCTCTCTTGAAGTCTATGAATCTACATTGATTTACATTAGGTGAGGCTACTCCTGGGGGAATTCTGTGCCCAAAAGGTAAAAATTCTGCAACAAAAATTAAAAATTCTGAACACAATATTTTCAAATTATTCAAAATTCTACATATTTTATTTGTCAAGCTAATAATATAATCACACCAGTTTCAATTATTTTGGTCATTTATTTCAAAATACCTGTCAACAAGTATGTCTGTAACAATACAGACAACAAAAAAGATTCAGGAAATGTTTTTTGACAAATAGAATCCTTACTAGGCATATTAATACAGAACTCTAAGTAATAATTCATTTAAACTACAATACAGAACCGTATTTCCTGCACCCCTCAGAAGCAGTGCCAAGGCTTGGGGGATTCAGAGGTAATGGAGGAGCCGAGGAAGAGGGAAGTAATTGCTGAGAAGGAGCCTGAGTGTGAACTTGGAGGGTTGTTGGGTATGGGTGGGAAAAGTATGGAACAGGATTTTTGGCGGGGCGGGGCGGGATTGTTAGGGAGATTCCCCCCTGCAAACCCTGGCTGGCCCCTAGCCTCTCCCATTCAGTCAGGCACATCTGTCCCTATCCCCATGTGTCCCTCCACCCACATTCACACACCCACTCCCCCCATCCCCATGTGTCTCTGCACCCCCTCCCCCTGTCCCCATGTGTCTCTGTGACCCACACAGCCCCCCCCCCCGTCCCTATGTGGCCCTGCACCTCCCTCCACCCTGTGGCCCTGCGCCTCCACTCCCATTCAGCCCCTTCCCCAGTCTGTCCTCCCCCACTAGCCCTTATGAGCCCCTGTCTGACCCCCCCATCAGCCCCACGATGTCTTTCTCCCCATATCCGCTGTCTTCTGACGTGGCCAGACTGGCACTGTGAAGAAGGCAGGCTCTTTTTTTTCCCTAGCTGGCCGGGAGCTGCTGCTCTGTTCTATTACCACAGCGTCTTCTGGTGGGGAAAAAAGGCAGAACTGCAGCAACTTTCCAGTAGAAGCATTTTTTCTGCGCAAAAAAATTAAAAATATGCATGGCTCATTAATTATGCACATGCAGTGGTGCAGAATTCCCCCAGGAGTTGGTGAGGCTCTGACTCATGATCTCTGAAGGCCATTTACATGAAGACTGATGTATTGGCCCAACAGCATTCTGATGAAACATCCACATCTGTAGCTACCCATTAGCCTTTGAGAGGATGTGGGGGGGTATTGTTAAATGATGTAATTGAATAAGGGAGTCAAATATGCACTAGCATTGGTACTTTCTAAGCGGGAAAATACCAGCTACACCCATTTTTTATCATCTGAAAAGTGTTGATGTGGGATTCCCACAGTGGGAACATGACAACAAGAGTGGGGAGGGTGTGGGACCCAGTATATAGGGCAGGCGGTCTGTTTTTTAACTTATGGATCCCACTTCCTCGGGATCACGGCCTTCGTTTGTAAAATGTTGTAACAATGTTTTTGGTACTGAATATCAAGAATACAGTGCACAATTTTATTATCTGTAACTCCTAATTCTTATTTACTACTAGATGAATAATTTAGATAAGTCATTTTCAAAGATCTATGGTGAAATTGACCTTGCATCTCTAAAGCCAAGAGAGTTTGTACATTGTATTAGTCTGGAGTTTCTAAAATCTGGTCAGTTTGCTACAGATTATTGTATATACAAATGGAAAAGAGGAAGTATGTTTATTTCTAGACAATATTTAAATTTGCAAACCAGCAACTAAACTCTAATTTCCTTAATTTAATAATGAATGTATCAATAAGAAAACAAACATTTGCTCACCTTATGTTTTTATATTTTCTTTAATTTTGGATTTGCAAATAATGTTGCCACAGATGGCCATAATAGCCGATGATTTCTTATATTGGGTAAACCACAAATATAAAATATACTTGAAGCTCAACTCTAAGTAGATTATAAACATTTAATATAGAATGTTATCATAATATTCAGAGCACCAAATTGCAGACTTCTGTCACCCACTTTCAGGCATGCTTCTGAAGATCATAGTTAATTCTGCTGATTTATGGTAATGCTGTAGCACTATCATATGCAGCATCAGAAACCACTAACAAGCTTAGTATAAGCTTGGACTGAAATGGTTTGAGGTTTAAATTTCTGTAACGATTATAAACTAGAGGGAGTAAAATCCCACTTCAGCAAAAAAAAAAAAAAAAAGTGTCTTGTTACAATTCAATACTGCAACCACTCTCTCTAACTTGTCCAAGTAGCCATATTTGAGAAAAGTCATTTTAAATTGTGACTGTCATTTTTAAATTTAAAAGTAATCCTTTTTGTATGGTAATATGCTTCATAATTAGGAGATACAATGTTAGCATTTATTGAAAGGGGGGGAAAGCTAGCCTGAGAAGTATTAAAATCAACTGGATTTTTTCCGTTTCTTTCAGAATGAAAGCTATTTATAAAACAAATCTGATGAGTTTGCCAGCCCTTTCCATAAACATTTTAATTAGGTATGTCACATTTGACCATTTCAAGGATACTGTGTAATTGTGATTACTTTAAAATTTATTCCAAAACTTACTCTGAACTTTTAGGGTTAGTCTGAGTGCTTATGCGCATGGACCAGATCCTAATATGGTGCAAATTGGCATAGTTCCATTGATTTTAATATTGAAGTCAATGGAGCTCTGCTGATTTACATCAGCTGAGTATCTTGCCTTGTGTGTTTTCTCCTTATGTTTTTATGAGAGCTGTGCAGGAGTAGCCATTTTTGGCAAATAGTGAAATTCTGTCCTGTAGCAACCAAATAATTTTACCAAGCTGGCCATGCAAGAGAGCAGTTCCACAGCTTTCACTAGCTAGAACGGTCTTCTCTTTCATGAAAAAAACAGAAGCTTGGCCTAAATTTTCAAAAGCAACCAGTTATTTTGGGTGCTCAACTTGAGACAAATCAAAGAAACCTAATTTTAAGAAACTGCTGAGCACCTGCTCTTTGAAAATCAGGCCCCTTTAAGGTGTCTCAAGTTGGGCAGACAAAAAATTATGCACCCAAAATCAGCTGTCACTTTTGAAAAGGGATGACTAAGAAAACGAACTGAGGCAAAACTAATGTTCCCATTTTCACAAAACTGATGATAAAGCAATTATTCTACATTGATGCAACTTGATTGGTTTTGCAGACCACTGATCTTTATTCCCATTCTTTAGAAAACAAACGATGGCTGTGTTTATTTAAACCTTATTGTACTGGGCCAAATACAATTTGGTCTTTCATCCAAGTGCTCCAGTTGACATCAGTGGGACTATAAGGCTGAGTAAGACAAGCAGAATTTGACCCAAACCCCTTTGTAAATCATTGTAGCTCAGCCACAGCCTCTTTACGGTCAGGATAAAATGGTCAATATACAGTTTTACCTCTGCATAGCCCTTTTCATCCCCAAATGCTTTACAAATTAGGGGTCATGACTCAAGCAAAACTCCTACTGATTTCAGTGACAGTTTTTCCCAAGTAAAGGTTTCAGGATTTGACTTTATATGAATTATGTGATGGCAAGGCAGCAGGCTGTTGTGCAACAGCAGCTTGGATTATGGAGAATGTTAACCAAGGCTGTGGGCCAAACCCCTACTGTTACAAAAAGTGCAATGGGATCTTCAGTGTCCCCACAGGACCTCAGGTTTGAGTGCTTCAACCAAATGAACCCCCCCCACACACAGAATGAATTGTATAAAATACAATGTATCTCCCTTGGTAGGATGAGGGGGTAACTCAGCTCTGCTAGGATTTGAAACTGTATTTCCAAAGAGTTCAGGTATTTCGCATCTGATGATTTGGTCACCTCAGTGGTCTGAGTCAAAGCCTTTTAGATCTAAAAATGGATCTAGCTAATTTGGCTTCTCCCCTCCTCCCCCCAGCAGAGTTGAGCTTTGGAAAGAAAACCACCAGATTCTGTAAGATTTGGGAGGGCTCATCATCTGGTGTTGAAACACGGACTCCACACGCTACAGCTTTCTTTTCAGGATGTCACTCTCCCGCCTCCACACTCACCACCAAACAAACATAGAAATCTACTACTGTTCTCCCTGCACACTCCATTTTCTTCCAATCTGAGAGCCATTTGTGTGTATAATTGAAAATTAGCAGTGCAGCTGTTTGAAGAGAGTAATTTATCACAGCACATTGTTCGCTCCTGACACTTTAGACCTGGCTCTAACAAGGCAGTGGTTGCTGGGGGTTGAGCTGCAGAAAGTGATTCGGCTGTAATGCTGCGTTTCCCCTGCTTTGTTGCTAATTGTAGCCTCTTTTTCTCCATTGAATTGGGAGTTGAGTAAAAGAGCTTGTTTGCTCTGTGCGATGAGGCTGCCAGGGCCGCTTGGGCTATTATCACAAGATACTCTTGATCTTTTGAAAAGCAGGAAATAGAATTTTTCTCCAACAGGGAAAGTAATTTGCGATGCGTCCATTAGTTCTTCATTAAAGCAAGATTAAATTGCACGGCAAATCACATCTGTGTTTGGATGATTAAAGGGTGGCATTTTAGAGGCCAAAACTAATTACTAGCCAAAATGAATGGGAGTGAAAAAACAGTCATGTTTTTACATTAGATAGTGTGGCTTGTAATTAGATTCAAGCTAATTCCACTATTTCTTCTCATTTAATGAGATGAGCCTGTCCTCATCTTTTTCTAGGCCACGCTAACAGCCCCAAATGTATAATTTTGATAATACTGAGAGTTTACTTTATTGAAATTTCTTTGCTACCTGCCACAAGTGACTGTTCTGTCTAGTGGTGCTTCATTATGCAGCAACACAAGCTACTGTGACATGGTCCTAGTGAGCACCAAGACCAATCTCCTCTTTCTTTTTTTTCTTTTTTTCTTTTTGTTAAATGAATAATTCTCACTGCTTTAGAGAAAAGTGAACAACTAAGGCACATTTTTGTGTGTCTGGGAAAGGACAGGTCTCGACAATAAACTCCTTTCATTGAGCAAACTTAGAGGAAGCTGATCTCCAGGCATGAGCAGGAGGAAATTCATAGTTGCAACTGAGAGGTGAATGCTTGAAAGGAGGTGGCTAAGTTATTTATTGGATTTTTTAAAAATAAGTTCCTACCCACAATTGTTTTAACAGGAACTGCTCCTAGAGGCTTGCAACTGACATATGGTTCCATAGTATCCAGGAATTTGTTAACATAAGGCCAGATTGTGCTCCCAAGCATAGGCATAGTTTGACTTGTATATTTGGGGAGGGGGAGTCAGCTCCAGTCAGGCCAATGGAGCTGCGTGTGGGGGGCAAATTCCATGGCTGCCCAAGGCTTGCAGTTTTGTGGGCAACACCCTCCCACCTTCCCCAAACTATGCCCATACTCCCAAGATCTGTGGCTCTCAGTCCTCCCACTACCAACTTTGTGGTATCATCTCCCCCCATTCTTAGGATCCCATGGAGTCAGGATCCATGTGGGGAAGGAGATAGGGATTACACATAAAGTGAATAGCCCCATGATGGCCCTGGGGACACATGGCATCCCTCACTCTGATTCTGTGGTGATTTCCCAGACAAGATAATACTGATTGGTTGCCTGTTCCATGGGACCTCTTCAAAGAGATTCTCTGGGACAGACGCGGCTAGGGGAGCCTCTAGCAGAACATCTCCAATGGAGCCATGCTGCCAGGAAATGAGGTGGAGGGGAGCAGTGTGGAGACAGCCTCCTCACAGATTATTCTGATGCCCCAGCATCCACACAGATCCCTAGAGTTTGGGAACGGGCCAGCAGCTCATTTTGCAAGGTTGGGATACGCCCTTCCCCCCAATTCCTATCTGCAATAGAATAGTTGGGGAGAAGCTGTGTGAAGGTATCTGACCCTGATTGATATACATAGCATTAAAAATATGCCAGGAAGGTTGCAGACAGACAAGGTCTTTACCTGGAAGAACTTACAAGCAAAGTCTCCAACCCTGCAAACACTTACTACTGGTGGGCATAGAGCTTACTACCATGAGCAGTCCCATTGGATTCCAAATACCTGGACCTTGAATATGGGTACTTAAGAGTAAGCAGGCATGGTGTGCTCACTACTCCCATCCACACAAGCAGGTGTATGAGGAGTGGGGTCTGCCTTCCAGCCCCAGTGCTCCTGAGCCGAGGCAGAGAGGGGAGTAATCTGCTGCTGGCATAGGCCCATAGCACATTACTTCCTCCTGAAACATCATGTGCTGCTCCCAGCATGCCACCCCATACACAGGGCTTGTGGGAATGCTACAGAATAACCCAAAATGGTTGTCAAAAATGTTCATTTTGAAAAAAAGGGCATTTTCACGCTCAAAAAAATTGTCATTTGAAAAATTTCAGACAGCTCCTGCTATATGCCAAATCCTCATCATCTTCAATTTGGGGTTTCTCATTTGCGATGACCCACGTCAAGCTCCCTTGATTCCCAGAATTTTGGGTTCTCCTAGTAATAGGGGAACTTGTTTGCCAATAAATAAAAGAAGAAATGTATCCATTTGTCACTGCGTATAGCTAAGAGATACATCACCCTCAGCTGGGAAGCTGAAGCTCCTGCAGTTACTCTGGCAATCTGAAGTGTCTCTTATGACCAATAGAAAAGGCAAGTATTCATTTGGGGAAAGTAGAATTATAGTTTATCATAAATATAGTGTTTACATTTTCTAAAACTTAAAACTACCAATGTCAGAACTTTCTTTAATTGACTGCTATATAATAAGCGGCCCCATATATGCTGTGGCACAACAGAACCAAATTCCTTAAATTCTGCTGCAAAACCCCTAAATTTTGTTGCAATATTAATTTATGCCCCATGAAATACCCTTCATTCCCACGCTCCACAGCACCCTTCTCTACAAAATCACACACAACTATAGCTATTATAATCTGGCAAATATATATTAAAGTGAAAGAGGAGATTTTGGAGCATAATTCTGTGGATAGGGGCCAATTCCATACAAATATTGTGGCTACAGGATCACAGAATATATAGGGCCTTCTGTACAATGATTTGAAACTTATATGACTGATATAATGGAACCAAAATCCTTTGTCTGAAGTCACCTGAAATTGTTGACTTTCAAGGTACATTGCAAAGACCATCATCTATCTGTGAGGGCCTCTAAGGGAAACCCGAAGGCAGCGTATATCTTGCTGCTTTAAATTACTGGTTGGTTATATTAATTTCATTTATTTGGGCTGTTGTGCTGCTGAATAGTTATTTTTCTATGGAGTGCAATTCTAACAAATTTTTGGGGCACCGAGGGGGTGGATTGACATCTTTTTCTATTTAGTTCTAACTAAACCATTTTTAAAAAGATGGGAGATGTCCAGGCAGGGATCTCAGATATATAATGACTTTTTAACTGATAAGTATCAGGCATTGCCATATTTGCCTGTCCCTCTGTAAGTGAAGTAACTATACTTCCGGAACTTGAGTAGTCTTTATTAGAGCTGGTTGAAATTTTTCAGATGAAACTTTTTCAGTCATTGAACCATATTTGCACAGCTCTAGTCCTTATTCGTATGAGTTGTCCCATTGACTTCACTGGCAATGGTCCAAAGCTCTGCAAATGCAGGATCTAGGTCATGATTTTGTCCACAATTAGGTGACTGAGGGCTTGTGTACATAATGTGTTAGTTTGCACCAGTGGGGTGTAAATTCTAGTCCACACCCGCAGGTCGCACACTAACTGGCCTATGTGGACCTTGCTGGGGTGCACTAATGGGTCCCCAGTGCACATTAACGTAGTCCCATTTCAAACAGTACTATGTTAACATGCCCTGGGGACCTTTTAGTGCCTGACATGCTAGTGTGGACTAGAATTTACATCCCACTGGTACAGAGTAACACACCACATAGGCAAGCCGTGACAGGTATTTGTGAGACCTAACAGAAATGGAAACAGACCAGAATAGACCTGTACAACTGGATTCTTAGTCTAAATATCTTAAGGGTGGTCATCCCAAATTCTATTGGTTTCTCTGATTATGTTTCAACAGAATGTAGCATAAAGATATTATTTTTATATATTAACATTTGTACATGGGGCGATAGGTGTGTATGGTGTTTTATAGAGGGAATCAGGATGTGGTCCCTGTCCTGAGGAGCTTACAGTCTAGGTTGGATACAACCTGATATGACACAAAAACAGATGACATCAGGCAAGGGGGAGGAAGGAGAGCTTCCACAAATTAAGGCTATTCAGTTACTTGTTTTGGCAGGTATTCGCTCCTATTTTTAGGCCATATTCTGATGCCTTTTCTGACAGTAAGTGGTACAGTTCTTCAGGAGTAGTCTCATTGACGTCAATAGGACTGCTCATATTGCAAAGTGCTGCTCAGGTATGGGTATCAGAATATGGCTTTTAGGTTGTATTAGGCTAGCTTGAGAGTTTGGTCATTGTTAGAGAGACTGTGGAAAGAACTGGGTTTTGAGGAGTGTTATGCAGGAGGAGAGGGAGATTGTATGTTATGCAGGATAAATGAAAGCATTTTAGGCAGAGGGGACATAATGGAAGAAGGCACAAAAGGTGCTTGCAAGGAAAAGATAAAATGAGATATGAAGAGAAGTGGAATTAGCAGAGCAATAGGGTGGGGGGAGATATGAGAAGAGGTGTAAGCAGAAGTGTGCGCAGAACCTCTTAGATGAGGACAAGGAATGATCTGGATATGGAATCAGATACTTTGTAATAATGTTTGCCTATTTACTGGTCTGGTAGCTTGTCCACTCATCATATGACATTCCAAGTTAGCCTTAGAGCAGCAGTTTTCAAATTTTTTACATAGAGAGATTGTCTCATGTATCCCTTCCCTCCCATTAATGAATACATAAGCCACCTTCTGTCTCCTCCATGACCAAGTGGACCACCTCACCTGTGATTCGCAGTCACGTAACATCCCTGTGGTAACTACAGTAATGATCTATTTGGAGAATCACCATTAGGAAATATTTTGTGTATTTTTAGCTTCTATTAATGTGATTTAACTTTTAGAAACAAGAACGCGCAGCCAACACCATGTGGCCAGCCAGCTCCCTACAGACTGCCAGCAAGTGCTCTTTAGACCAGCAGTAGTCCGTGGCCACAGTTTATGAACTGCTGCCTTGGATGATATCAGCGTTAAAATATTAACAATAAAATTCCATCTGGGACAGACATGTTTACGTGCCTCATGACCTCAAAATCAGACTGAGACAATATAATTAGAAAACGTTGATGGGATTTTTCAGTAACAAATTCTGGACTATGGCAAGTAAAATTCAGGTCACACTTCTCCTTTGAAGTTTTAATGGCCACTCCAATTTTCTGATAGTCACTCACTTATGTTTGAAGTAAGTGTGCAAAGCCTTAGCTGTCTCCATTTGTCTCTAACTACTTCAGAAGGCACTGAGCTCATAAAGCTGCAAGCTTCAAAGGGCTTATTCAGACATTCCATTCTGCCACTGCCATTTATCGCAGGGGCTCTTTTAAATATATTTCTTTATAATAAAAAGTATTTAAAAAAACACATACCTAACAATGGACCTGTTGGGCTGAATGCATGATTGTAGCAAAACTACTAATGGTTTCAGTGGGAGCAAAACTGGGCTCTATAGTTTAGTATTTTTATACATTTTTGCAAACAATGTCTTAAAATATTCATATTTACCCACTTTGCATTTTCCCTCTGTATTTTTATGACCAGTCCTTTCTTGTCCTGCAGAAAGGGATTGTATTTTTTTTTTCAACACGTTCTCAGTGCTGCTGAATGAAGTTCACCCTGTTGGGTCAGAACAGACCTGCGGGGCCGGTGGAATTTTAAGTCTGCTGGATTGTTACTAACATAAAGGTATAATCCACCTAGGCCTCCAATACAGGGAAAGAACCCCGTTATTATTAAGGGACAGGACTGGGGTTCAGTAATTAGAATTCTTTCTACTCCTGGCTCTTTCATAGACTTACTAGGTGACCTTGGGTGAGTCACATGACCAGTCAGTCACACTGCCTCATTTTCCCCCTCTGCATAAGGAGGATAATAATGCTTACTTATCTCACAGGGGTGTTGTGATGCTCTAGGGCCTGATCTAATTCTCATTGGTGCCAAGGAGAGTCTTTCCATTGACTCTAATTAGGGTGACCAGACAGTAACTGTGAAAAATCGGGATGGGGGTGGGGGGTAATAGGTGTCTATATAAGACAAAGCCCCAAATATCAGGACTGCCCCTATAAAATCAGGACATCTGGTCACCCTAACTCTAATGTATGCTGGTTCAGCCCTTTAATTTACAATCCTTATTTTTGTACAGCAGAGTCCTGCTTTCAGGTAGAAGGTGGTATTGGAGGTATTAGAAATACATATATTAATTAATAATTTTATATATGTATATTTGTGTTTAGTAGGGTTTTTTCCCTCCAACAGTTCAGGTGTTTCTTTTGTTTGCTCCTGTAGTAGTCATCATAACATCACAATCTGTTTCCATGGAAAATACTGTGATGTGCAAATTCAACTTTATGCCTGCAGAGTAAGATCAGACAGAAAGCAGAGATGGACTATAGGGAGAAGATCTTGTTTAAGGACAAAGTACCAACTTCAATGCTAGATTCAGGCCTAAAACCTAAAGTAACTTCACTGACTTGAGTGGAGTAACTCACAAAACACAAACCTTTGCCATTATGCTTATAATCTAGTATTGTTTGTTAGTTTTGCTAGTTAGTAGTTGTAAACTGTTTGAGGGTCAGAATTTCCCTTTATATCTGTTTGAACAGCACCTAACATAATGCCTGATTCAGTTCTCTGGATGTTACCATAATACAGTACAAGTAAATAAAGGTTCTTAATGTGCTCCTTCACTGTGATATGGCAAACACAGCAAATGGCCTTTGAATATCTTAGAACATTCATACTTTGGGAACTTTTGCTGGCACTGTATAATACTTTGTGTTTTGTGCTTTTTCTGTGCCCTGGTGGACCCAGCAACATACTTCTCTTTAAGCAAGCCATGCCCCAATTCTTCAATCTGAGATCCTGTGTCTTGGACATGTTCTGTTAATTCATAAGAACATAACATAAGAAAGGCCGTACCGGGTCAGACCAAAGGTCCATCTAGCCCAGTATCCTGTCTACCGATAGTGGCCAATGCCAGGTGCCCCAAAGGGAGTGAACCTAACAGGCAATGATCAAGTGATCTCTCTCCTGCCATCCATCTCCACCCTCTGACAGACAGAGGCTAGGGACAGCATTCCTTACCCGTCCTGGCTAATAACCATTAATGAACTTAACCACCATGTTCTCTTTTAAACTCTGTTTTAGTCCTAGCCTTCACAACCTCCTCAGGTAAGGAGTTCCACAAGTTGACTGTGCGCTGCGTGAAGAAGAACTTCCTTTTATTTGTTTTAAACCTGCTGCCTATTAATTTCATTTGATGACCCCTAGTTCTTGTATTATGGGAATAAGTAAATAACTTTTCCTTATCCACTTTCTCCACATCACTCATGATTTTATATACGTCTATCATATCCCCCCTTAGTCTCCTCTTTTCCAAGCTGAAGAGTCCTAGCCTCTTTAATCTCTCCTCATATGGGACCCGTTCCAAACCCTTAATCATTTTAGTTGCCCTTTTCTGAACCTTTTCTAGTGCCAGTATATCTTTTTTGAGATGAGGAGACCACATCTGTACTCAGTATTCGAGATGAGGGCGTACCATCGATTTATATAAGGGCAATAATATATTCTCAGTCTTATTCTCTATCCCCTTTTTAATGATTCCTAACATCCTGTTTGCTTTTTTGACCGCCTCTGCACACTGCGTGGACATTTTCAGAGAACTATCCACGATGATTCATGGCTTGTCTACACAGGGAAATTAACCAGCATACCTATTCCAGAATAACTGTTCTCCTATAGCTATTCTGGAATAATTCCCCATGCGGACACTCTATTCCAAAATAAAAGTGACTATATTCTCGAATAATTACTCTGTTCTGGAAGTGGAGTAATTATTCCAGCATAAAATCATTTTTATTCTGGATGTGTAGGTAATCCCTAAGGAATTGATTTATCTAAATTGATATAAACTAGATTTAAGGCTTGGTCTACTACACACAAAGTTGCATCAGTTTCACTAAGGGTATTTCTTCACTGCAAAGTTAACTAAAGTTATCTACACTTCAGTTAACTCCTCTTGAGTTAAACTAGATCCAATGAGCGCAGCTACCGGGTACGTCCAGACTACTCGCCATATCGGCGGGTGGCAATTGATTTATCGGGGATCGATATATCGCGTCTCGTTAAGACGCGATATATCGATCCCCGAACACGCTCCCCGTCGACTCCGGAACTCCACCGGAGCAAGTGGCGGTAGCGGAGTTGACGGGGGAGCTGCGGCCGTCAATCCCGCGCCGTGAGGACCCAAGGTAAATCAATCTAAGATACTTCGACTTCAGCTACGCTATTCACGTAGCTGAAGTTGCGTATCTTAGATCGATCCCCCCCCAGTGTAGACCAGTGTGAAATAACATTTGAGTTAAAGAGATTGTGTGTTAACAGCTAATGAGTTTTGCTTACTGGAGCTGTAGCCTATACTCCCTGATGGGTCAGCCAGTTCAGTTTAAAAGCATAATCATATTTGAACTAAGGGGTTTTGTGTGTGGACAGGACTTGAGTTAAAGGGAACATTTGAGTTAGCTCTGCAATGAAAACAAGTTAAAAGTTTGCCTTTAAACCAATTTAGTTAAACCTATGGGACTTGGGTATATCTACACTATACGTTTTTTACCTCAAATTAATTGACTGGCAATTAACTTAAGGTGCTTAGCGGGTTTGAAGAGGCTAGTGGAGACATTCATGTCACGTCTTCCACTCTATAAAGGTTTGTCCTTTTCCCTGACCTGATCCCTAGGGTAGAGAACAAAGATTTATAGGCTTGATTAAGTGTGTGGGGAGGGTCCACACTAGCCTTTAGAAACACATTAAGTACCTCGAGTTAACTGATTGCCAAAAGTGGTAATGTCTAATGAAGACAAGCCCTTAATCCTGGAAATGTTTATTTCAGTTTAAACCTGGTTTATATCAGTTATTTATAAAGAATCTGTAAATTACAGGTGCAGGCTAAACTGCTATAAGCCAAGTTTAAATCAATGTAAGGGTATGTCTATTGGTGTGCTCATTGTGTGGAAAAAGGCAAGGACACATGGTATGGGTTTTAACCAGGCTGCAACTTCATTAGCCAAATTACATCCAAGGTTCCCACTGGGGAACAGCCCAGTGCAGTCACTTACACCACATAGAGAGCCAGTCATCACACCAGAAGGGTCTCTGGGTGCCTCCACTCACCCGCTAGCATCCCTCCCTCTTTTGGGAGTTGAAGCAAGAAGGGACCTCGACCCCCAACCATCACCACTGTCAAGTGCATTGGGGGGTGGCCTCCCTGGGATAGTGCTCTGGTCCCTGGTTTGCATTTGCCCCTCAGGGCTTAGACACGATGCCCCCATCTCGGAAGGAGATGCTCACTATGTTTTCTTTTTGGATGTGGAGCCTAAGTCAGCAAGTGCCTGCACCAGGCACTTGCCACAAGGAGGCGCTAGCATCAGCTTGGCTGCCCCCGCCACACCCCTTGCATGGGCTACCTAGAAGATTGGCCAACCCAATACCAAGATCATCCAGGAACAAGTTGGCACCTATAGCAGAGAGGTGCACTCCATCCTCTTAATAAAACTCAGCCACACTCTGGGCTGATAACCGAGTCACCTCGGGACTCCAACCATGTCGATACTTTCCAGGTGGCTTTCCTCTGGGCCCTCTCCACCTTTTTCATGGGTGGACTGCAATTTGCCAAATCCTGCAAGCTAGTATCATACTAATCTCACGCCAGGAAACATGTTTACCAGCAGTCCAGTATCCCACGTAGTCTTCCAAAGTAGTTGGAGTCGAGAGCACATTCCCAGGTCATCATCCCCTACGTGAACAACAATGATGTCTGTTTTTTTCTTGTATGTCACCAGCTCATGCAAAAGATGCATGAGCTGGTCCGAGCACATGCCCCATCTGCTGTGCCAAGACAAAATTGCATCTGCCCCAAGTACCAGCTGTGAGCCTCAAGATGAATTACACGTTCTCTTCTAAGCCCAGTGCACAATGCTGTGCCTGTAAATCCATATCCCCAGCTATAGGCATACTCCAGCTCATTCTAGATGATAGACATGGGGAAGGAAGCAGGCATAGTTAAAACCGGTGGTGCTCACTGCTCACCACCTGTGTTGGCCTCCCCTCAGGCAGCTGCACGTAGGACGTAGAGGCCCTTGATCACCCATGCCCTATATTTTGGACCTCTGACCCCCTCAGACCCAACTGGGTAGCCACTGTTACAGCCCCTATGTGGAATGAGTGAGAGCCCTGCTCTCCAGGTGGCAAGCCCAAGAATGACAGCCCCTTCCTAAACATGCCCACAAACTGGAATTTGAGGCATGCAGGAATAGGGAACCCTCACTGGGTGGCCATTGAGCCACATATGTCTGCAGTGCCCAGTACAGGACACAGGTCCCCCTCACCAGAGGGGTGCAGCGCAACAGCTTTGCCAACCCCAATTTGACTGGTTTTTGAGCTGTGGATCTTGAGCTGGAGAGAATTACCTTCCCACTGCATGTCCTGTAGTTTGAAAGCCTCCCCCAAAGAGTCTTCCTTGGCTGAAAAGAACAACTCACTGACCCGGAAGACCCCAAAGAAATCCAACAGAAAGGCTGCCTTGAAGAATATAGCCCCCCAACCCACCCAAATGGTAGACCCCCCAGGAAGAACCTCAACTACTTGCCTATGGACCTGTAAGGTCAGTGGCTTCCTGATGCTGCTCCACATCCTGGCAGCCAGGGCAGATGCATGTGGATCATGAATACCCAATAGGGGTCCAGATAACCCACAGACTAGCAGTAAAAGGCCACTCCGTATACCAGTTAGCTATAGCAAGACCATGAACTGACAAAGTTGGAGTTCTGGTATAGGCCAGGCCCTGCATAGACCTTCAGCCCCCTGAAACTCCTCAAACAGTGTTGTGTAAGCTAAAAAGGTGTGGGGTGCAAGTGCTCCCTTGGCCACAGGTATGGCTTTTAGCAACCCAGATTCCATAGGGCTGCCGCCATCTATTCTGGCACTTCCTTGGCCTCCAGTGCTAGTGCTCTGAATCTACTGACCTGCAATTGAGAGAGCATTAGCTATGCCGTTGTTAAGCCCAGGCACATGTGAAATGAGCATTGTATGCACATTTCTGCTTGGTAGTGTACATATCTCTAGATAGACAAGAGTGCTCTGAGAGCCTTAGTTACATTTAAGATTCCATGCAGGTGGAGTCACTCCTTCCCCTCCCTGTGAAGAGCTGCTGTGCCCCATGCCAGGGAGGGAAATCTCTCTTCCACAGGGCAGTGGGTGAAACATGAGATAAAATAAGCCCACGTGTTCTGCCCTTAAATCATTCCAGCAAGAGTGGAGCTAAGTCCATTCTAGTTCCTTTCAGAAAGGACAGAAGAGACGGACAAGCCTCTGTTCTGAGCACAATGTGCACATTTCACAAAACATGGACCATTTGGGGCAAGTAGTACTTCATCCCAGGGGTAGCTCTGCTTCTCTCAGCACCTAATCTTCACTCCCCCTGCCCATTAGTCTAAAGCAGGGCTTTAATCCATTAAACTGCTGTACAAAAGGACCTTGAATTTGTATTTGGAGTGGAAATGGACATTCCTCAATAGGTGTCTGATTATATCAGCTTGCTGACCACCTCTCAGAAGGACAAAGTCACCAGCAGCATCAGCACAAGACATATTAGCTATTGCCAGTGATTGGAGGTTTCCATTTTCACCTCCCAAAGTGCCAGTTTCTGTGTTGTGATGGGGTGCAGTCCCCACACTGGCCCTGAAAGAGTTAAATTAGGCCTAACCCTAACCCAATCAGCCATATAAGCTGCAAACTGGGGAGATGTAGGCTGAGTGGAGGGTGCTAATTAGAAGGAAGTTCACCTGTGAGGGAACATATGGTGCTTCAATAAAGCTGGGAGTAGTGTGGGAAGTAGTAGGGAGAATGCTTGTAGTTTCTCTCCCTGAGGTGAAAGAGGTGATAGGAGCCTCTGAAAGAAGGAATAGGAACCCAGGAGGAAGGGTTTACTTAGTAGGCCTGAGAGAGGGGAGTCTGACTAGGAAGGCTGGTGAATGAAAAGCTTGGAGAAGGAGGTAGCCCAAGGGCAAGAGCAGTAAGGTTAGTGTAGCTGCAGAACTTAACTGCTCACTATAGGGCCGTTGGCTGGAACCCAGAGCAGAGGAAGGGTCTGAGTTCCACCTATCACCCACTGCAGAGTGGCATTGCTAGGGGCAGTGGATGGGAAGACTGCCTGACTCACTGGGGGAGTGACAGTTAAGGCAGTGGGTGTGAGGACTGCCTGATGCTGCTTGTGAGGAAAGACTTCCCTGGAAGGGGAAATCATTGTGACCTGGCTGGAGGGCTGAGTTATGAAGCAGCTGTACTAAGACTCAGTGAGTGGGAAGAGAGCTACAACAGTGGAATAGAAGAAAGGGGTGCTGATCCCCAGAATTGCCAGAAGGAGGTGCCATCCAGGAGTGAGTAGAGCATCCCATGACAGTTGTGCATAGGGTTAGGCTGCAGGCATGGCTAGTGCCCCACAGGCAACTAAGGAGAGACCACAAGCACAGGGGAATAGAAAGGGGCTCTGTACAGGAGTAAGAACCATGCCACGGAGCATCAGACCTAGTCCCAGATCAGGGCAATCAACCGAGCCACTGCATTGCCCTGCTGGAGTAGTGATGGGCCCGGGGTAAGGACCAACTAGATTACCACAGCAAAGCAGATTTACCAGGTAAATTCTGCCCTGCAGGCAGGGGGGCAGACTGGGTGCACTCCTGGGGGAGCATTTGGCTGGGGTGAAGCTAGCTGAGGGCACATCCAATAGCTACTACTGCTGCCAATTCAAGTCCCGCAGGGCAATAAGCAGTTCCTCATGGGCATGGCCCACAGCCTGAGGCAGTCAGGATTCCACACTAAGGCTCTGTCTGGGCCATGGGACTCAGCCCTGGCCTCATTAGGGATGCCTAACCTCCACCACCATAGCACCCCAAGGGCTACATGGCCCATGGGGGAGGGGAGGCAACCCTTATCTTGGGCCAAAACCTGGCCCCTGAGCAGTTCGGCATGAATTGCTCTGAAGTGAAGCCATCCAGGCATGGTCCTGCTGGATTGCACAGCTGCTGGCCCACTTGCAGCAGCAGAAGGCAGAGCTGAGGAAGGCTACCCTGCTGCGACCCCATCTGGGCAGGCAGAAGAAGGAGGGTGGGTTGCCTGCTGGAAACCAGAAGTGGCCCTTAGTACGTGGTTCTGATGGCTCCAAATCTCATGACAAATCCCATCAGATCAAGCCTACTCTGTGGGGACTGAAAATCTCATGGGACCTAGCCTGTGTTGTCCTTTTGCCTTGTCCCACAGGGGAGCCACCAAAACACATCCCTCACTAGGCTCGGGGACTTCCACTGGAGCTACAAGGAATAATTTTCAGCTTGAGCAGACATACCTGTACTACTTCTGATCAAAAACAGAAGTGTTGGCGAAGAGGTGCTAGTGGCATGAGGGGGCTAGCTACCCTCACATGATGCTGTCCAAGACTCTACGTATGTACTTGAGTGGCTAGCCTGTCTCCACGCTTATGCCACTACAGCTACTCTTTGTAGTACACTCTCTCAATCAGAGCTAGTGTGGGTATGTCTACTCGAGCTAGAAATTACACTCTAGCTCCAGTGCAGACATACCCTAAGAATGGCCATAGAGGGGTTTGCAGTTGTTTGAAAATATCATATTGCCTCTCTATAAATCCATGGTATGCCCACATTTTTGAATACTGTGTGCGGATGTGGTCACCTCTGTGATGGGTTTGGGCCCTTTGGGGTGTCAGCATATATGCTGGGGTGCCACTGAGTCAGCCTATTCTGCCAGCCTGGGTCCCCTTTACCTGGCCTTGCTGGGTTAGGCTCACAAGCCTCTTCCAGCCAAGCACACAGGCAGAGCCACACCCAGCTGCACAGAGAGACAGAGACCCGCTCTGGGAAGATTCAGCCTTAGGGTCTTGCCCCAGCATTCTGATGCCCATTCCCTTTAATGGGTACAAACCCAGATCTACAACCTATCCTGAAAGATGATCCTTTACTCTCACAGATCTTGGGAGACAGACCTGTCCTTGCTTACAGACAACCCCCCAACCTAAAGCAAATACTCACCAGCAACCACACATCACTGAACAAAAACACTGACCCAGGAACCTATCCTTGTAACAAAGCCCGATGCCAACTCTGTCCACATATCTATTCAAGAGACACCATCATAGGGCCTAATCACATCAGCCATACCATCAGGGGCTCGTTCACCTGCACATCTACCAATGTGATATATGCCATCATGTGCCAGCAATGCCCCTCTGCCATGTACATTGGCCAAACCGGACAGTCTCTACGCAAAAGAATTAATGGACACAAATCTGACATCAGGAATCATAATACTCAAAAACCAGTGGGAGAACACTTTAACCTGTCTGGCCATTCTGTGACAGACCTGCGGGTGGCTATCTTAAAACAGAAAAACTTCAAAAACAGACTCCAACGAGAGACTGCTGAGCTGGAATTGATATGCAAACTAGACACAATCAACTCAGGGTTAAATAGGGATTGGGAATGGCTGAGCCATTACAAACATTGAATCTTTCTCACACTTGCTTCTTATCAAACTGTCTGTACTTGGCTATCTTGATTATCACTTCAAAAGTTTTTTTCTCTTACTTAATTGGCCTCAGAGTTGGTAAGATAACTCCCACCTGTTCATGCTCTCTGTATGTGTGTATATATATCTCCTCAATATATGTTTCACTCAATATGCATCCGAAGAAGTGGGTTGTAGCCCACGAAAGCTTATGCTCTAATAAATTTGTTAGTCTCTAAGGTGCCACAAGTACTCCTGTTCTTTTCAAAGGTTTTATGAAATTTGCCCCCTCCCTCAATGTGGAGGGAGATATGCACAACTCCCCCGCCCCCCAGTTAGAAATTACATAAACTGGGTTATATTATAAACAAGCAATAAGTTTATTAACTACAAAAGGTGAATTTTAAGTGAATATAAGAGATAACAGGCAGAACAAAGCAGATTACTGACTAAATAAAGCAAAATACACGAGCTAAGCTTAATATACGTAAGAAACAGGTTACAAAATGTAATTTCTTATCCTAAATATTATTTTAGGCAGGTTGCAAAGTTTCTGTGGTTCAGAGTTCCAGTTATATTTCTTTTCAGACTGAACCCCTCTCTATCTGGACTCACCCTCTGCCTTCCCTTCAGGTGGCTTTAGCAGTCTTTCTTCTTGGGCAGACCGGCCATGGATAGGAGGAGTCCTGTTTGCCTTCCTCCCCACCCTTAAATAGGATTTACATAAGGCGGGAATCCTTTGTTTCCCAAATTTGACCCCTCCTTCCTTTCCCGTGGAGAATTACAAGAAGTCCCAGGTAATGTTTAGTATTAGATGAAAAGACCACCTGATTCTGTAGTATCACAGTGTCCATGAGTCAGTGGCAGTATGGGGCGTCCGCAGGAAGGCCAAGCCTTTTCACAGTTCATTGTCCTCGCTGTTGGGTCATCAGCCCTGTCTGGCTTTTCTATTGTTGTACCTGACGTGTTAGCAGTGGGCGTCACCCAAAGTAGCATAGTTGAAATACAGATACATAGTCAATATTCCTAACTTCAGATACAGAAATGTTACAGGCATACAAATTGGATAATTACATTCCGTAAATTATAACCTTTCCAATGATATCTTACAAGACCCATCTTGCATAAAGTACAGCTCAGTTATGTCATTCATATCATAAGTATATTTTCATAAAGAATATGGAGTGAAACATCACAGCCCCATCTCAAAAAAGATGTATTGGAATTGTAAAAGGTTCAGAAAAGGGCAACAAGAGGTATGGAACGACTTCCATATGAGGGAGATTAATAAGACAGGGACTTGTCAGCTTGGAAAAGAGACGACTAAGGAGGGATAGGAGAGAGGTCTTTAAAATCATGACTGGTGTGGAGAAAGCAGATGAAGTGTTATTTACTCCTTCTCATAACACAAGAACTAAGGGTCACCAAATGAAATTAATAGGCAGCAGGTTTAAAATAAACAAAATAAACTATTTTTTCACACAACACACAGTCAACCTGTGGAACTCCTTGCCAGAGGGGATGTTGTGAAGGCCAAGACTATAACAGGGTTCAAAAATGAACTAAATATGTTCATGCAGGCTAGGTCTATCAATGACTATTAGCCAGGATGGGCAGGTATGGTGTCCCTAGCCTCTGTTTGCCAGATGCTGGAATGGGTGACGGGGGATGGATCACTTGATGATTACCTGTTTTATTCATTCCCTCTGGGGCACCTGGCATTGGCTGCTGTCGGAAGACAGGGTACTGGGCTGGATGAGCCTTTGGTATGACCCGGTATGGCCGTTCTTATGTTTAAAATTGGTTTAAAAAAAACAATCTAGTTCCCTCTGTGTGTAGGCAAGGCTCTACTGCCTCAGATCATTTCCCCTGGTTTAATAAAAGTTAAAGAAATATGTTAAAAGTTAAAGAAAAGAATGTGCTGAGGAAACCCAAATGGGTGGTACTTCAATATGCTGCCCCATAGAATACAGTACCTCAGTACAAGTACTGTTAAACACTTTAAAGAGCCGAGTGCCCATTCCCCCTTCAAGAATGAGCTGCTAAAATTTGAGGACTAAGAATTATCACCAGATGAATAAATATTAAGGAGCTTCTAGCAGGTGATACCCACAAAACAAACTCTTTCCAAAACCCCTGTTTTGGACAAAGGCCGATTAAATTACATTGATTTAAAATCTTGTCAGGATGATACAGGAGAGGAGAAGGGAAGCACTGTATCGTCTAGAGAGAAATTAGAATTGTTTTCTAGCACTAATTTCTCCCACACACATCAACTCTATTCCAGCTTCTCCCTACACACAAACTCCAGCTAGCTATAAAGTACAGCATAAAAAAATTGGTGAACTCTTCTCTATTCAACATACTGTAATATTTTCAGGTGAATAGCGTAGGTGGACTTTTAAGTGGCCAGTATGATATAAGAGAACTCATAGACAAATGCAATGGAATAGGTGCAGTGGGCCAGATTTCAGTTCTGATATAGACAATTACAATTCTAATTGACTTCAATCAGAGCTACACCTGCTTTGCCAGCACTGAATTTGGTCCAGTGTTTTTTGAACTGGAAATTACAAAAGAGGTTGGGTATTCATTGTGGGAACAGTTGAAAACAGCACTTAGGTTACACAGGCAACTCTGACAGGAATTTATCATAGAAAGAATGTGGCTCTCTATAGCTGTATACAAGGAGCCAAGGACTGCACTGTGAAAACATAAACACAAATTTGAGAAGCAGAAGGAATGCTAACCAGGACAATGTGATAGTTCTAGCGGAGGTATTTTGTGACCTGTGACACACAGAGGGATAGACTACACCTGGGAGAACCCTGAGATAAGGCCATTCCAACTAAGAAGAGAAACGTGCTGTCTGAAAAAATTGAGGAGGACAAAGAAGGGATTAAAGTAAATTGTAGATATCAGTTTGGGGAAAATAAGGCTCTGTGGCAAGGCTGGCAGACAGTTTCTAGATCCCTGCATTGATATATGGGACTCTGTAGAGTCACCCTAAGCTTAAGTGCTAGAACCTTGCATAAAGATGCAGAGTACTTACTGCTGACTCATGCTAGCAGGTGTAGCATATTAGCTTCAGGATATAAAGGGGATTGAAATATCTCTGTGGTGTAGAAGGGTCCTTAGGAAAGTCCCTGTTGGTAGGAACAGCCAAATCTAGGGAGAAAGTGTAGGCTGAAATTTGTATTTGCTGTTATTTAAGTTACCAAAAAAGCCAAACTATAAGAAGAGGTGTAGTTCTGTCTTGAAAGCATCTGCTTTGTTAGAGCAGTGAGAGTCACTGGAATTAGTGGTTGTTGGGCCCTGTCTTGTGAGAGGGGTGCAGCTTCTTGAAACCTTGACCCATGTCATCTGACTGTGCTCCACCTCTATTAACTATGTCAGAATTAAAGTAATTTGTGGAAAAATGGAGCACATGAAGTGACATGATTCTTTCAGGCTGGAAGGAAATCTGCTAGAGAAGGTGATTACAGCACTTCCATGTTTTCTTGGCAGAAAGTGACACTAGAAAAACCAGAGAGTGAAATCATCCATACCTTGCTACCCATACCAGATCCAGAGACGTTGGAAGATCTACAGTATATTTCAGGGGGAGCATAAAAAGGATTGCAAGATGTTATACAAGTCATTCACAATATTTCAGGAAAACTTTGATCCACATAAGAATGTCACTTAGGAAAGTCCCATTTTCTTTACAAGAAATTGGCTGCCAGGTGAGACCCCTGACCATTATGTTACAGATCTACCTAATAAAGCTAAATCATGTGAACTTCAATAATGAGGCAGAATTATCTGTGGTATAACTGATAACCTTGCTTTGGCCTGGTTGTCAAAGAAAATGGATTTGACTTTGTAAATGACAATGGATATTTGCAGAGCTAGTGAAAAACTGTTCTTCCCAAATGAAAGTGTTAGCAAGCAGTGAAGAACCTGAATCACATCTAATTAAAAATCTATACTATGGCATAAAGGCTGAATACAAAGTAAACAAATGGCAGAAGCCAGATTTGTTTTATATAAGGCCTGGTCTACACTACGAGTTTAGGTCGACTTTAGCAGCGTTAAATCGACTTAAGCCTGGACACGTTTACACTACGAAGCCCTTTCTGTCGACTTAAAGGGCCCTTTAAACCGGTTTCCTAACACCACCTCGACAAGGGGATTAGCGATAAAATCGACCTTAGGGGGTCGGAATTGGGCTAGTGTGGACGGAATTCGACATTACTGGCCTCCGGGAGCTATCCCACAGTGCTTCATTGTGACCGCTCTGGACAGCACTCTCATCTCAGATGCACTGGCCAGGTAGACAGGAAAAGCCCCGCGAACGTTTGAATTTCATTTCCTGTTTGCTCAGCGTGGAGAGCACAGGTGACCATGCAGAGCCCATCAGCACAGGTAACCATGATGGAGTCCCAGTCCCAGTCCCAGGATCGCAGAAGAGCTCCAGCCTGGACCGAACGGGAGGTACAGGATCTGATCGCCATCTGGGGAGATGAAGCAGTGCTCGCCGAACTCCGAAACAGTAAAAGAAACGGCAAAACATTAGAAAAGATCTCCAAGGCCATGAAGGACAGAGGCCATAACAGGGACGCGCGGCAGTGCCGCGTGAAAATTAAGGAGCTAAGGCAAGCCTACCACAAAGTCAGAGACGCAAACGGAAGGTCCGGGGCAGAGCCGCAAACATGCCGCTACTACGCGGAGCTGCATGCCATTCTAGGGGGTGCAGCCACCACTAGCCCAAGCGTGTTCTATGAGTCCCTCTCTGCAAACGGGGAAGCGGGTTCGGCGGACGAGGAAGATGAGGATGGAGAGAACATAGATAGCTCACAGCAGCAAGGAAGCGGAGAAACCAGTTACCCCAACAGCCAGGATATGTTTGTCACCCTGGACCTGGAAACAGTAACCCCCGAACTGACCCAAGACCCTGAGGGCACACAGGGGACCTCTGGTGAGTGTACCTTTGTAAATATTACACATGGTTTAAAAACAAGCGTGTTTAATGATTAATGATTAATTTGCCCTGGCAATCGCGGCCAGTACAGCTACTGGAAAAGTCTGTTAACGTGTATGGGGATGGAGCGGAAATCCTCCAGGGACATCTCTAGAAAGCTCTCCTTCATGTAATCCCAAAGCCTTTGCAAAAGGTTTCTGGGGAGGGCTGCCTTATCCCGTCCGCCATGGTAGGACACTTTACCACGCCAGGCCAGTAGCACGTAGTCTGGAATCATTGCATAACAAAGCATGGCAGCGTATGGTCCCGGTGTTTGCTGGCATGCAGACAACATCCATTCCTTATCACTCTTTGTTATCCTCAGGAGAGTGATATCATTCACGGTCACCTGGTTAAAATGGGGCAATTTTATTAAGGGGACATTCAGAGGTGCCCCTTCCTGGTCTGCTGAACAGAAATATTCCCCGCTGTTAACCACGCGGTGGGGGGGAGGGTTGAAGTGACCATCCCAGAGAATTGGGTGTGAGGGGGAGGGGAGTTAGTTGGGTTTGTGCTGCATGTTAAACCTGAAATCGCAGCCCCTCCTTTTACATTGCAAACCCATTTTAAATGGCACGGGTGCTTGGTATGGGAAATGAGGGCAGAACTGTTTGAAACCATCCCCACATGTTAAGAAGGTTAAAAAAGCCCAAAGACTATATGTCTTACCATGGCTGCCTGCAAGCTGAAATCTGTGTCCTGGCACTGCGTGAGTGATCTCTCACACCAAACCAGGAGACTCTCAATATAAGAGGAAAAATGCGACCTTGTAACGAAAGCACATGTGCTGTGTGATGTTGTGAACAGCAAAATCTAACGTGAAAGAGTCTACCCATTGTTCTCTAAAATGTATCTTTTTTAACAACCTCTCCCTTCTCCACCAGCTGCAAATCTTACTCCTTCGCAGAGGCTAGTGAATATTCGAAGAAGGAAGCGAAGGACGCGTGACGAAATGTTTACTGAACTTCAGACTGCCTCCCACGCTGACAGAGCACAGCTGAATGCGTGGAGGCAGTCAATGACTGATTTTAAAAAAGCCCAATATGAGCGAGAGGAGAGGTGGCGTGCTGAATCGCGGGCTGAAGAGGAGAAGTTGCGTGCTGAAACGCGGGCTGAAGAGGAGAGGTGGCGTCAACTTGTAATCAGAAAGCAAGAGTCGATGCTCCGGCTGCTGGAGCATCAAAGTGATATGCTCCTGCGTATGGTTGAGCTGCAGGAAAGGCAGCAGGAGCAGAGACCGCCGCTACAGCCCCTCTGTAACCAGCAGCCATCCTCCCCAAGTCCCATTGCCTCCTCACCCAGACGCCCAAGAACACGGTGGGGGGGCCTTCGGCCACCCACTCACTCCACCCTAGATGATTTCCATAGCAATAAGTTTTAAAGTTTTAAATTGGAGTGTGTCCTTTTCCTTCCCTCCTCCCCCACCCATCCCGGGCTACCTTTCAAATTATCCCCCTAGTTGTGTGCTGAATTAATAAAGAATGCATGAATGTGAAGCAACAATGACTTTATTGCCTCTGCAAGTGGTGCTCGAAGGGGGGAGGGTAGTAGGGGAGGGTGGGGTGGTTGGTTTGCAGGGAAGTAGAGTTAACAGGGTGGTGGGGGAGGGGCAGAGGGTTCATCAAGGAGCAACAAACAGAAGTTTCACTCCGTAGCCTGGCCAGTCACAAAACTGGTTTTCAACGCTTCTCTGATGCGCACCGCGCCCTGCTGTGCTCCTCTAACCGCCCTGGTGTCTGGCTGCGCGTAATTAGCGGCCAGGCGATTTGCCTCAACCTCCCACCCCGCCATAAATGTCTCCCCCTTACTTTCACATATATTGTGGAGCGCACAGCAAGTAGCAATAACAATGGGGAGATTCTTTTCGTTAAGGTCTGAGCGAGTCAGTAAGCTGCGCCAGCGCGCTTTTAAACGGCCAAATGCACATTCCACCACCATTCGGCACTTGCTCAGCCTGTAGTTGAACAGGTCCTGACTGCTGTCCAGGCTGCCTGTGTATGGCTTCATGAGCCATGGCATTAAGGGGTAGGCTGGGTCCCCAAGGATCACGATAGGCATTTCAACATCCCCAACTGTTATTTTCTGGTCTGGGAAGAAAGTCCCTTCCTCCAGCTTTCGAAACAGAAGAGACTGCCTGAAGACGCGAGCATCATGTACTCTTCCCGGCCAGCCCACGTTGATGTCGGTGAAACGTCCCTTGTGATCCACCAGGGCTTGCAGCAGCATTGAAAAGTACCCCTTGCGGTTTATGTAGTCGGTGGCTTGGTGCGCCGGTGCCAAGATAGGGATATGGGTTCCGTCTATCGCCCCACCACAGTTTGGGAATCCCATTGCAGCAAAGCCATCCACTATGGTCTGCACGTTTCCCAGAGTCACTACCCTTGATATCACCAGGTCTCTCATTGCCCTGGCAACTTGGATCACAGCAGCCCCCACAGTAGATTTGCCCACTCCAAATTGATTCCCGACTGACCGGTAGCTGTCTGGCGTTGCAAGCTTCCACAGGGCTATCGCCACTCGCTTCTCCACTGTGAGGGCTGCTCTCATCCTGGTATTCTGGCGCTTCAGGGCAGGGGAAAGCAAGTCACAAAGTTCCATGAAAGTGCCCTTACGCATGCGAAAGTTTCGCAGCCACTGGGCATCGTCCCAGACCTGCAACACGATGCGGTCCCACCACTCTGTGCTTGTTTCCCGGGCCCAGAATCGGCGGTCCACGGCATGAACCTGCCCCAGTAACACCAAGATTTCCACATTGCTGGGGCCTGTGCCTTGTGAGAGGTCCATGTCAATTTCCTCATCACTATCGTCGCCGCGCTGCAATCGCCTCCTCCTCAGCTGGTCCTGGTTTGGCTTTGGCATGTCCAGGAGGCTCTGCATGTTTTCCAGGACAATGCGCGTGGTGTTCATAGTGCTCAGAATTGCCGCGGTGATCTGAGCGGGCTCCATGATCCCAGTGCTGGCTATGGCGTCTGGTCTGAAAAAAAGCGCGAAAGTAGTATCTGACGGACCAGGGGAAGAAGGGAGGGAGGGAGAGAGGGAGGGAGGGGCGAGTGACACCGCGTACAGGTACAGGGAATTAAAATCAAGAAAGGTGGGTTTGCATCAGGGAGAAACACAAACAACTGTCACACAGAATGCCCCCCCCCCAAAGATTGAACTCAAAAGCCTGGGTTTAGCAGGAGGGAGGGGGGAAGCAAATGAATGGAGAATAAATCTATTTTTTACATCTTAAGACGACGGTGCAGCATGACTGATAGCCCTTGGCATTTTCTGGGTGCTTGGCAGCAAATACTGGGCGCTTGGCAGTAAGCCTTCAGGTCTACTGCACAATATGATGCCCACTGCAGTATGACAACGATGGATACCAGTCGTAATATACTATCTTCTGCCCAAAAGGCAAGGGGTTGCTGCTGTGTAGCAATGTTGCCCCATCCTGCGAATAATACATCTGATAACCATCATCATCAAGGCAAGGGGGCTGGTGCAATGCAGCCCCACGGCTGCCAGCCCCATGTCTGCCAGCACCCAGATAGCCCTCGGCCTCTTCTGGGTGCTTAGCAGACAATATTGGGCACTTGGCAGAAAATAGCATACTACGACTGATAACCATCATTGTCTGCCCGGGTGCCCATGATCGACAGCCACTGCAGTACGATGACGACGGTTACCAGTCGTAATATACCATCTTCTACCAAAAGGCAAGGGGCTGGTGCAATGCAGCCCTACGGCTGCCAGCCCCACAGCTGCCAGCACCCAGATCGCCAATGAAGGCTACCAGTCATGCTGCACCGTCTACCGCCAAAAGGCAGTAAGCTGCTGCTGCTGTTTAGCAATGCAGTCCCACGTTTGCCGGCACCCGGAAGAGATATGGTGACGGTGAGCTGAGCTGAGCGGGCTCAATGCTTGGCGTGGTATGTTGTCTGCACAGGTAACCCAGGTAAAAAGGCGCGAATCTATTGTCTGCCGTTGCTGTGACGGCGGGGGAGGGGCCTGACGCAATGTACCCAGAACCCCTCGCGGCACTGCTTTGCATCATCCGGGCATTGCGATCTCAACCCATAATTCCAATGGGCGCCGGAGGCTCCGGGAACTGTGGGATAGGTACCATAGTGCAATGCGCCGGAAGTCGACGCTAGCCTCGGTACTGTGGACGCGGTCCGCCGACTTCATGCACTTAGAGCATTTTAGGTGGGGACACACACAATCGGCTGCATACAACCGGTTTCTATAAAACCGGCTTCTATAAATCCGACCTAATTCTGTAGTGTAGACATAGCCTAAGTGTGGAGGCAATTGCAACTGTGTGTGGGATGGGGGTGGGGGAGCTGTATGCAATAAAAGCAAATATTTTGCAAAAGGTGAGTCACAGCTCAGGAAAAATTGCAAAGAAATACAAAAGCAAAACATTTTAAATATACAGCTTAAGGACAAAGCTCTGATGATACAAAAGCAGTGTTCTTTCTGAGCCTCTCGATAAATTTACAAGGCAAGATTTTACAATTGGTTTGTGATATTGGCAATAAACAGAAAGTAAATCTCAAAATTGATATTGGCACTGAGTGCAAGGTAATTGCAGTAAGTATATACAAAAAGATGAGTGACCATCTAATATTAAAAAGCAAAAACTATGCTTGTTTAATATAGCAGGCGCAAAATGAGCCACTCTGGCATGTCTGTCAAGAAGAGATACCACTCAGTAGAGTTTGAAACAGTACAACAGGAACATGTGGTTTGGGTGAAGAGTAGTTTGCAAATGCAGATGATCAACTGGTCAACTGAACAGGATGCAAAAGATACTCTTCAGGAATTTAATGAAATGTTTAACAGAATGGTATGCTTTAAGGATAATGTATTACATTAATATAGATCCTAGTGTGCTGACACAATACATGAACCATACAAAGTTCCATTAGCACCAATAGAGATTAGCTGTTGGACTTGCCTCAATGGTTAAATTAATTTTTATTGAGTGAGTTCTGACATGTACTGAGTTAACAGCAAGGTCACTGTAACAAAACCAAGTAAGATAAGGCTGCAAGTTATAGATCCAAAAAATAGTAGAAGAGATCATGTCTGAACCTGGAAATGCACAAGGATTTCCATTTTGCATGCAAGCCAGGAGTTCTGGTAGCTCCAACTCGATAAAGGAAGTGAAAAACTCTGTACCGTCCTCCTTTGCAGTTGGTAAGTACCCTTTAAAAGTTTTCTCTTCAGAATTGACTCAGTAACTAAGGTGCATGAAAGCATCAGGCTTCAATCTTTGAGGTTCTGGAAGAGATATAAGTAATTGTTGCTGATTTGTAATGAAAATGATGGGTGATGCATTAAGAGATTGATTAATGTTTTGTAGCATGCAAATAAACAGAACTTCAAATTTAACAGGAACCAAACACCAGATCAGGCCAAATGAGGCTAGTTACACAGGACAGAATCTGTATTCAATGACAAAGAAATTCCGTTCCACCCAAAAAGGTGAAGATAATGGTACAAAATGAAGAGACCCTGTCACAGGGAAGCCTTAGAGAAATACATGGGCATGTTAACATATTTAAGCAAATTCATCCTTTAATTTGTCACACTTAAATGGTCCACTCAGATTACAGCTTGATGACAATATGGCATGACACTGGGAAGGCTGGCAAAATAATAATGTTTGGAAATTGAAGAAAAAGTTGTCACAGAAGCATCTCTCCTGAAATATTTTGAGATTAATAAAGAACAAAATAACTCAGATGATGCAAGCTCATGTGGGATGCATACTGTTTTTGGCTAGATGATCATCCAGTGGCATATGCTTCCAAAGCACTGACTAAAACACAACAGAACTATGCTGAGATTGAAACAGAAATGCTTGCGGTTGGTGTGTTTGTGATCAGTTTTATTAATGTGTTTATGGACAGGAATAGATAAATCCATGGAAGGCATGGTACAGAAACAATTGTGCAAAGCACTACATTGAATTTTTAAAAAATCATGAAACTTTAAAAGTACACATTACTTGTGAAAAAATAGACCTGGTAAGGAATATTTTATAGCAGATATGCCTTGTACGGTACCTATACATTCTGAAAGGAAGGAGCTGGGGAAAGAAGAACATGAAGTAAATAGGATCAAATACTATCCATTTCTGAGACAAAATTTGACAAATTCGGATACTAAATGACCCAACCTCTCTAGAAATGTCTTGAGAGAGTAATTCTTAATAGATGATCTGCAGAAAAACAAACAAACAGATATCTCCAATCATAAAACTTATGTTGACTCCAGGGATAAGATTGTTACATATGATGGGATTCTCTGCAAACAACATTGTCAGAGTGGAACACATCTTGAGTCATAGATACTAAGCACAATACACAGCATACATGTGAGTAATGGAAACTGTAAGAAGAGAGCCCCAAATGTTCTATTCTGGCCAGCCCTTGTGTTGCCATTGGGAAAAAAAGGTATCTACATGTTAAATCTTTAAAATCAGAAAACAATGTAAAAGAACCACTGAAACCAACTGAGATTCATGATTGAGCTAGGTCCACGATTGATGCAAATATATTTAAATAACCTAACAGATTACTTACCTCTTGTCATTGGATTACTGATGGAATTTGTCTGGAAAACAAAGATTTTTTTTTTTACACAAAAATTCCATGTGAAAAATCTACTTTAGAAATTTTCCTGTTAGGAAATTCCTGTTTTCCTTTGGGAAACATTGTGTGGGAATGTGGCTTTCTTCCTGTCTTTTCACAATTTGTTACTGTTTCGCAAACTGGAAAACATTGGGAAACAAGAAAGTAAGTGTGTGTGTGTGTGTGTGTGTGTGTGAGAGAGAGAGAGAGAGAGAGATTAGAATTGGAAAGGTACAGAGAAGGGCAACAAAAACCATTAGGGGTATGGAACAGCTTCTGTATGAGGAGAGACTAAAAAGACTGGGACTTTTCAGCTTGGAAAAGAGACGACTAAGGGGGGATATGATAGAAGTCTGTAAAATCATGACTGGTGTGGAGACAGTGAATAAGGAAATGTTATTTACTCCTTCACTTAATACATGAACAAGGGGTCACCTAATGAAATTGATGGGCAGCAGATTTAAAACAAACAAAAGGAAGTATTTCATCACACAACACACATCACCCTGTGGAACTCGTTGCCAGGGGATCTTGTGAAAGCCAAAACTATAATGGGATTCAAAAAAAGAATTAGATAAGTTCATGGAGGATAGGTCCATCAATGGATATTAGCCAAGATGGTCAGTGATGCAACCTCATTCTCTGGATGGCCCTAGCCTCTTTCTGCGAAAAGCTGGAAGTGGACGACAAGGGATGGATCACTTGATTATTAACTGCCTGTTCTGTTCATTCCCTCTGAATCACCTGGCATTGGCCTCTGTCGGAAGACAGGATACTGGGCTAGATGGACCATTAGTTTGACCCAGTATGCCTGTTCTTATATGAGAGAGAGAGAGATTTCATTTATAAGTGGCAGCGTTGTTCTCACTCTGAGAACTAACATGCTACACTTTGTTCCCGTTTTCCAACTGGCAATAGTAATGGTCAGGAAAGTGGCTTTTTTCTCATGGGTGTTCTAACTTTTAATAGTTGGAAAACAGGCTAAGCGGCGACAACATGCACAATTTCAAAATGAAAAATGTGAATCGAGCATTTTCCCCCTTACATTTTGTTGAGAAAATATTATAGAAAACAAAATATCACCAAAAATGATTTTTATGCAAAATCCTTCTTTTCAATAACCCTTATTTTTGATGAAAAACATCTTTTTCATCAGAAAAATTTTGTCCATTGTTAATTAGTAGTGCGTGTTTAAAACCTGAGCTATTACACAATATATTGAAAAACAATTTGCCTATGGTGAGAGATTCCAGATCAGATTCCAATAATGGCTCACCAGTCACAACTGCCTCATTTTTTGAATTCTCTTTGAAATATCAATTCAAGCATGGCATAACAAGCCCTTAGTCTCATAGTCAAAAGGATTAGTTAAAAAAAAAAAAAAAGCTATTCTGCCTTCACCAAAGTCATTCAACGGTTGTACAGGAGGGACAGATAACATCTAAATTAGGGCTGGCAAGCGATTAAAAAAATTAATCGCGATTAAACAATAATAGAATACCATTTATTTAAATATATTTGGATGTTTTCTACATTTTCAGATATATTCATTTCAATTACAACACAGAATACAAAGTGTACATTGCTCACTTTATATATGTCCATACTGATGATGGGTTCTGCTCGATAATGAGCCAAAGCAGAACGGATCGACGATGCATGTTCATTTTCATCATCTGAGTCAGACGCCACCAGCAGAAGGTTGATTTTTTTTTTGGTGGTTCAGGTTCTTAAGTTTTTGCATCTGAGTGTTGCTCTTTTAAGACTTCTGAAAGCATGCTCCACACCTCGTCCCTCTCAGATTTTGGATGGCACTTCAGATTCTTAAACCTTGGATCGAGTGCTATAGCTATTTTTAGAAATCTCACATTGGTACCTTCTTTGCATTTTGTCAAAACTGCTGTGGAAGTGTTCTTAAAATGAACATGTGCTGGGTCATCATCCGAGACTGCTATAATATGAAATATATGGCAGAATGTGGGTACAACAGACCAAGAGACATACAATTCTTCCCCAAGGAATTCAGTCACAAATTTAATTAATGCATTCTTTTTTTTAACAAGCATCATCAGCATGGAAGCATGTCCTCTGGAATGGTGGCCGAAGCATGAAGGGGCATAGGAATGTTTAGGATATCTGGCACATAAATACCTTGCAACGCTGGCTACAAAAGTGCCATACGAACGCCTGTTCTCAATTTCAGGTGACGTAAATAAGAAGCAGGCAGCAGTATCTCCTGTAAATGTAAACAAACTTGCTTATCTTAGCAGTTGGCTGAACAAGAAGTAGGACTGAGTGGACTTGTAGGCTCTAAAGTTTTACCTTGTTTTGTTTTTGAGTGTAGTTATGTAACAAAAATATCTACATTTGTAAGTTACACTTTCACAATAAAGAGATTGCACTACAGTACTTGTATGAGGTGAACTGAAAAATACTATTTGTTTATCATTTTTACAGTGCAAATATTTGTAATCAAAAATAATAATATAAAGTGAGCACTGTACCTTTTGTATTCTGTGTTGTAATAGAAATCAGTATATTGGAAAATGTAGAAAAACATCCAAAAATATGTAATAAATTTCAATTGGTATTCTAGTGTTTAACCATGCGATTAATCACGATTAATTTTTTTTCGTTAATCATGTGAGTTAACTGCAATTAATCAACAGCCCTAATCTAAATAAAACTTACAAAGATATCCAAGATGCTACTGACAGTACAGGGGAAGATGTTACAGTAAGTCTTGGAGTAAGTGGATACTAACCCCTTTCAAGTGAATGGGTAACAACTTTTTTAGCCTGACCCAGGTGTGACAGGGGCTGGGATTGGAGCAACAGTCTGTTACTAACATTTCTGTGTGTCAAACCTTTATTACCATGGTTGCTTATAGGCTTCTAAGAGACTATATGGGAAAAAACACTCCTATTTGATTTAGAACAAATCATTATTACCTTCCTTATACTAAATGCTGTCCACAATTGTCTTCCTACTGTGAAGTATTTGGAAACAATAGGAAGACACATTGTATTGTCCAGTTAATGTTATTTAGCCAAGGCCATTGTGATAACAGCTATGTCTAAGTATGGAGAAGCTAGAGAGGAGTTTTGAAAGTAACATTACTTTGCAGATAGGTCAGTCTTATTTTATAGGAAGGTGGTGGGTATGTACATCAGAGTATGTGATGAAAACAACAGAGACGTGTGGGTGGATTCTTGTTGATTTCCAGAAGCCAGCAATAGTCTCCTTGAAAACATCCTGTGGTCAAAATTCAGGAAAAGGGTTGGGTTTGTTTGTTTTTTCAATCAAACCTGCCATTAGAGGAAGGAATCAAAAAGATCCTTGCATGAAATTCCTGAGATGTGAGGCATTGCAACAGAATTGTCAAGCAAGGGTCTGGAATGTGCTGATCTTCACAGTGGACATGACAAGATGAGGAATCCCAGTAAAGTTGCAGAGGAGCCACAAGGAAAGTGATTATTAGAGTGATTAAGTCAGCAAAAGACAGTGGCTCCAAAGGAGGAAGGAACAATGCAGGTAGTAAACTGCCTGCTCTTTGATCTTTGAGGAGTCCGGCCTTCTAGCTCAGTCATTAAAAGTTTCTTGAAAATTAAATATGCCAAAAGAACAAGGATAGCTAAAATTCCTTGTGATGGTCATTCAGCTATCCTCAAGGCATCAAAGGGGGACTCCTTTACACTTTCAAATACAGTAGTAAGTCACATACATTAGTTGTTGAAGATTCCTTTAATTATCACACTCATTTAATACTGATGTACTTCTTTTCTTGTTCTAATTGTATTCATTAATCTCTTTACAGTCCCCTAGGCATACATACAATTGTGTGCGCCATAAAAGCATTTTGCAAAGTCAGATGTTTTTCTGTAAGTCTAGTCTATTTTTTAAATAAAAAAGGCAAATTAAATATTTGACTTACCTGATTTGTTACAGTCTTTTAAAGTCAAATTCTGCTCTCCTTACTCAGGTAAAACTGCCATTGAGGACAAAGAGTGCCACAGGCAATGGGGAAAAACATTAGAAAGGTAAGCTATCACCCACCGTTAATACAAATAACCATTAATTAAATATGTATAGTTGGATGAATACTGTACTACTTTTATATCTCTAGGTGGCAGCAATGGAACAAAGTATTTAAAAAGTAATGAATATTATTATATGTGTTCACCGTTTAATACAAACAGGCATTAATTAAATGTATTTGACAGTTTCTTGCTACTGTACTACTTTTATACTCTAGATGGCAGCAGTGGAACAACATATAGAACAATTCCTGATGATATTTCTTCATCCATGTTCATGCTATACTCACATTTTCAGCAGGTTTAAGTTATAGAGAAGAATTGCAGAAATTTAAAGGCAGAGTTACTAAACAAACAATATTTGCATGGTTCATATTTGCTGATGCTGACTGAACAATGGAATTTGGTGCATCGTAACATTTAATTGCTATAATGATGGAAATCCTAATGTCCATTAGCATTGGTATTGTTATGAATTGGTCACTGTTTTTCCATTGTAAACTCTTCCTGCTTTCCCCCTCCCCAACGATTTATAGCTCAGGATCTACATCCATCAGATGGATAAGAGTGAGATATTCATTTGAGGGCTGATCCAAAGCCCTTTGCTTTCAGTGGCAAGACTCACATTGGCATCAGTGGGAATTGGATCAGGCCCTCCTGGAAATGTAAAGGAAAAGGTGGTCTTGGCTTTTATTTTATTTTTTTCCCACATGTTTAATGCTGAGGATGCACAGAATTGGCTAGCTTGTCCTTTTAAGGCACAATCCCAAGAAGGGGAACAAAGCTGCTTTGTCCTAGCTGGAGCTTGGGGAGGGGATTGTGCCCACCACCCCAAGCTTCCCCTGTACACAGCATGGTGCACTAGCCCCATCCCAGTGCATTCAACCTGATTTGTGGACTGCTGTGGTGGGGGAGAGACTCGGCCTCCTCTTTCCTTTTGAGATGCCACATGGGTGGCACAGAAGAAGCAGTGCATGTGCTCTTCTGAGTGAAGAGACTGCAGTTAAGACTGGTTCTTGTATAAGATCAACAAAGAGTTTGGAAGCTCTTTGCTCCTACCCTCAAAAACACCCACAAAAGGACCAGTCCTAACCTGGCCCCATGTAAACAACGGATATTTACGTTAAACCTGAGGATTATGCATCAACTCATTTTTCAAAATCTTCAGCTGCCAGTAAAACAGTAGGAAAAAGAGACTGAATTGTTAAATACCAATGTAAAATTAGAGGCAAGTCACTCCAGAACTACTAATAAATCTTAACGCTTACAGGGCTGCTCTTCGTCAGAAGATCTCAAAGCACTGTATGAAGATGAGTAAGTATTATCCCTGTTTTATTGATGGGAAACTGAGGCACTTTAAGAATATAAAGGCCCTACAGCTGGGAACAGGATAGCTGTATCCTAGACACCCGTACTTGTGCCCTACCCATTGTGAGCCATTCTGCTCCATGTATCAAAGATAAATCAAGGTTATACAAGTGACGGAAATAAGAGTAATTAGGGCATGTATTCATTTGTGAAAATAATGTATTTAAAAATTATTGCATGTTTCCCATTCAACAAGGGCTCTTGTGCTCTTTTTTTCTGGACTGAATGGTCCCAGGTCAATGAAGAGAAGATATTAGATTTAGATTACAAGTGGTTTTTTAAAAAAAATATCATGAATAAAAATCATTCCAGCTGCCACCTCAGTGACAAGGCCACTGTGCTCTGAATTTGAGAGGTGGAGATAAAGGTCAAGTGATGTCAACTCACATGGTTTCCCTATACTGTCAGACGATATGTACTGATTGGAGGACATAGGATTGGCATTCTCAGAACACACCCTTCCAGTAAGTATAGACCGCACTTCCTGCCAGCTAAGGGCACAGTCCCAGGTAGGGAATTTCAATGTCTGCACACAGTCCCAATCAAGAGTGTATGCAAGCCAGCTGTGCGTAATGTTGGGGATATGTACTCAATATTTTTGCTTTATTGCTAGGCATCCAACAAGGATTTTCACATGAGGCAAAGCCAGATGTAGGCACTGAAGAGTTAGGCCTGTCCAGAGCATGCCCAGGTTCTCCTTGGTATGGAAAAAAAAAAAAAAGATGGGGTTGACTATCAAGATGGAACACAGACATGAGGGGGATGGGATGTGCCCTCATTCTCTTCCTCAGTTACTTGGCCTGTGGCCCTCAGCAGCTGAAATACTTGTTTGAGTACCTTGCGGAGACGAGTGGGGGCATTTGGCTGGCGCAGTACTGCTGGCGGTAAGAGCGATTCTTGTGACGTGACAGATCAGTGGGGCCTACTATATTGGAGTTGTGCTGCCACTACTGGTACACATGGTGGACTCACAGGACTCTTGTAGGTGCCTTGCCACCATGGAAATCTGTGTACTGACTGAGTAGCTGATGGACTGAGTCTATGCTCTTTGTGAAAATCAAAGACTAATGAGGGGAGCTGTTCCAGCTTTTAGACTCATAGACTGTAAGGTCAGAAGGGACCATCATGATTATCTAGTCTGATCTCCTGCACATCGCAGGCCACAGGATCTCACTTACCCACCCACTCCTGTAATAGACCCATAACCTCTGGCTGAGTTACTGAAGCCCTCAAATCATGATTTAAAGACTTCAAGTTATAGAGAATCCACCATTTACACTAGTTTAAATGTCAGTGACCCCGGCCCCATGCTGCAGAGGAAGGTGACCCCTCCCCCCCTCCACTAATATCCACCCAGGTTCCTGTGATGGGGTGTAAAAACCCCACACTGGGACAGAAGGAGTTAAGGAGCAGTTCTGGGCTCAGATGACATTGCTCTCCCACACCTGCAGAGCTGGTCCAGCTGGAGGAGAAGCTCAAAAGGGAGGCACGCAGCTCAGAAGTGGAGCAGACAGGATAGCAAGACAGAGCTATTGTGGGAGCTCCTGAGTAAGGGCACAGCAGAAGTCCTTACTGCAAGAGAGAAGTCTGCAAGTGACAGCTGTCAGCTATCCCAACCCTAGAGGAGGAACTAGGGAAGTGACCCAAGTGAGGTAACTGGGACATTCCTCCCTTGGTTTGAGGACTGAGAGAAGCCTGGAGGCTGAGCGCTGCAATGGGAGCATGGCTGGAGAGAAGGGCTTATCAGGACTGCTGCCTGCCTAAAATCCTGCTTGGAGGGAGTGTGTGACAGCCCCCAGGCAGTGGGAGTGAACCCCAGGATCTTGGGCCAGTTTGAAGCTGGTTCTAGCCTGCAAGGAAAAGGGCTACCAGATGGGCTGAAGAGTCATTTGTTTTGGGCTATCTTCTGTTGGACTTCAACGTGAAGGCCTTTAAGGCTGTGTGGGGAAGTGAATGGTAGGACGTGGCCCAGGACGGCAGAGTTGAAGCACTCCAGCATGTTTGATATCACTACCTTTCATAGGGCGCTGGGCCAGAGCCCAGTGGAGTGGGAGGGCCCTGATGCCCTTTCCAACCTCCCTTGTTGCGGAGTGATGAAGGAACAAAATGAGGGCAGTGATGTCACATCCATCACACTCTTCCTCCTCTGCCTCGAATACATCCCCTCCGGGGCTTGGCAGCTCTTGCCACTAGAGATATTAGCTGGTGCCAGCCGATGCTACCTTGAGGGACTGCTGCTGGCTTGATGGTCCTCTTGTTAAAGGTTTTATTCTCCAAAACCATCTAACTACTCCGATGAACAGTAGCTGTATGCTGCAAGAGTATCACTAGCAGTGCTCATTATCTGACAGTCTCCCCTCACATTGTAGTGATTTTGGATTCTGGTGAGCTCATGTCTAGCTGCATGGGGGCAGAACTCAAGACATGATCTGGAAAGAGGAAATACAGTTTGGGGAGGTGGGGTGCAGGAGGAAAAGCAGTGTGAAGAAGTTACATAGTGTACATTTTGTCTGGGTTATAAATATGCGTTAAGGCACAAACATTTCCTGCACACACCCTTGTGGCCTGCAAGCTCATGAGAGTAGTGTTCATCTTTCTTATGCAATGGATGGCCTTCCATAGGGTGGACTAGAGAACCACAATACTCCTCATTCCACAGAACACATGTCCCCTCTCCCAGCTCTGACCAGAACTCCTCTTTTCTGCCACTGCCAGGTTGGTGCCACCCTCTTGACTTCCTTGCAGAGTGCCTTCTGCCTTTTTTTTTAAAGACTTTAAGATCTCTGCTGTAGCCTTCCACAGCATTCGGCATCCCCATTCATAGTCTGTCCTTCTGGGCAACCCCCATACCAGGTCGCCAGACTAGCCCCTGAAGTAGGCAGTTCACCAGCACCTTGAAGTCCTCCTTTGTGAAGTTGGTCATTGACTGGCCCCAAAACCGTCACTAGCAGCAAGTGAAGTCACCTTGACAGGAGCAGATACCCATGTAAAAGCAGGTAAGGCATATAAATACCAAGGTATGTGACCTCTAAACGGGATTCTCATGCCCTCTTTTCCATCCTTCAAATCCCTCTTTAAAACCCACTTTTCCCAAGCGTTCTATACTGATCGCCCCATGCCATCCTACATCTGAATACTGCCCTATGTTTTATTTGTTTCTCAGTTAGACAATAAGTGTTTTTGGGAAAGGAACATGTCTGATTATTTGGGGCCTTGATTTCTCCACCTCCAAGGCCCAGGACACAAGTAATGCCCAGTGAAGTGAATGTACTTGAAGAACTGGTTTGTAATATGACTTGTACATTTGTGATGTTAAATCTCACACTTACATATTCCATTTAAAAACAACCACCACCACCATTATGGTAATTGGATGTTAAGGCTGTGTGGTTAAGAATTTAAAAGTCCAAGAGTGCTATTTGTGCAGTCAACCTTAACTCTCCCTTGGTGCATATGCAATTATAAATAAAGATTATACAGTATAGATATGTAATCTTTAATTACATATTCAGATACTATTACTCAGATAATATGATCTAATATCACATCAGAGGGAGCATGTGGCAGAGGGGTGAAAGCACTGTGTGTGACGGGTTCGGTCACAGACACCCCCTTGGGACTGTCACCTGATGTGCTGAAATTACCTCTGAGCCCGTTTTCCCTGCCAGCTTGGGACTTCCAGAACCCTGTCTTGTTGAGCCAGACACACTAGCCTGCTGCAACACAGACCCAGGGTCTGGTCCACACCCCCAAAGCTGCAGCCTTAACTGAAAACAGCTCAGTGGGTTACCTATCTCCAGCACCCAGACACCCAGTTCCCAATGGGATCCAAACCCCAAATAAATCTGTTTTACTCTGAATAAAGCTTATACAGGGTAAATTCATAAATTGTTCGCCCTTTATAACACTGATAGAGAGAGATGCACAGCTGTTTGGTCCCCCAGGTATTAATCACTTACTCTGGATTTATTAATAAACAAAAGTGATTTTATTAAGTATAAAAAGTAGGATTTAAGTGGTTTCAAGTAATAACAGACAGAACAAAGTGAGTCACCAAGCAAAATAAAACAAAACATGCAAGTCTAAACCTAATATATTAAGAAACTGATTACAGGTAATATCTCACCCTTAGAGATGTTCCAATAAGCTTATTTCACAGACTAGACTCCTTCCTAGTCTGGGCCCAATCCTTTCCCTGGTACAGTCCTTGTTAGTTCCAGCAGACATCTCAGGTGGTAAGCAGAGGTTTTCTTATGGCTGGCCGCCCCTTTTGTCCTGCTCCACTCCCTTTTATAGCTTTGGCACAAGGTGGGAATCTTTTGTCTCTCTGGGTCCCTGCCCCTCCTTCTAAATGGAAAAGTACCAGATTTAAGATGGATTTCATTATCATGTGACATAGTCACATGTCACTGTAAGACCCCTAGTGTCCATTCTTCCTGGGTTGGCCCACAGGTACACAGGAAGGCTTTCAGGTAAATAAACCATTTACAACCAATTGTCCTAGTCAATGGGAGCCATCAAGATTCTAAACCACCATTAATGGCCCACGCTTTGCATAATTACAATAGGACTTCAGAGTTATACTTCATATTTCTAGCTTCAGATACAAGAATGATACATGCATACAAATAGGAGGAATATATTCAGTAGGTTTTAACTTTTATTATGATACCTTCCAAGAGACCTTTTGCATAAAGCATATTCCAGTTACTACATATTCACACTCATAAGCATATTTCCATAAAACATATGGAGTGCAACGTCACACTATGCTAGAGAAAAATTTCTGGTATAGCATCTATGGTCCATCAGAGTAAAGATTTGCTCTAGTGAAGGTTAGTGTCTCTGTCAGCTTGACATCTTAATCCGATGGCTCCTGTGATCATGTAATTTAAAAACTGATTGTAATGCAGCCGCTCAAGGGAGCAAAGATAAATGCCTTTTCCAGCTGCAGAGCTCCTATAGCGTTCAGGGGCAGGCACAGAGGCAAGGGCTACTACCAACTTTGCCTGGGGGATCATGGCTGCGACAGTGATCTTACTGACCTAACAAGGTGATCTTTCTGAAGTTCTTGTTTTACCCACAGTGCAGCTTATAGACTTAGCTATAATCAGTCTCATGGAATTTAGTGCACACCTCACTTAACTGGATTTTAAGATGAGTATTTAATTTACCCGTGGATACTCCCTAGACACTTGCCTCCCCCAAGATAAGTCTTGTGGCTTTAGTTTTTGTGAAGGAGAGAGCCCCACTTCTGCAAGGCTCTGCACACTGCATCACTGGTCCTATTTCCTACCTCTTCCAACACTGCCAATTACTCTCACCTCTCCCTTCATCTCCATTCCATTCCATGCCTTCTTCCATCCTCTCCATCCCAACATACCATATGCCTATCCTCTTTTCTTTCAAATTCCTCCTGAAATTCTGTGAAACATACAAATGCTAAGCTGTGTCAGAAAAATGCTGTCACTTCTCCATTATAGCACACAAAACAAAGCCCCTCCAAGAGCAACCCATCCAATGATTTCATTGGATTTGTGCCAATTTTTTCAGATTTGGGTGGCTAAATTATCTAATTTTCGGGGGTACTCAGCAGCTCTGAAATTTCTGCTAATTTCAATGGGTGCTGCAGTTAAAGCGCCCCTTCAAAAATTAGGATGTTTATTTAGGAGGCTCTATTGAGGAATGTCAACTAAGCTGCCAAACTTTAGGTGCCCAAGTTAGAACAAGAAACAAATCAACATTTTCTATGTCTTGTCCTGAGGGCAACTTTTATTTTTGACTTGTTAATAGGCTGCATTCGTAACCCATCCTCAAAAATTCAGAAAGCAAGACAGCATAAACCTTAGCATAAGCTTCCTCCCCAGGCTTGGCTCTTTTAGGAGTCTCCACAGAATCTCCTCTGTCCAAGCTCCCTAAACTGCATCTACCAGCATGACTTGGCAGTAATTACCTTGTACCATAACACAGGGTTTTAGCACCTGAGTCTAGTGTGACTCAGCAAAAGAACTGTGCATTCCTACACATGTTCTTAGGGTCAGCTACCCTGTTACAGAAGGGATATCATCAGGTAGTTCTTTCCCAAATTGTTATTCATGGTAGTTTAATATTGTTATAAATCCAGTGGGGACTGGATTTTTTTAATAATTCTAAATGTGAATTATTTTTATATCTACCAATTTGTTGCTTGTAAACTGAAACCAAACCAAAATAGACATTATTTTTGAAGCACCTTAAAACATTTATGCTTTGTTGTGGCAGCATCAGCTATTCGGCCGTCAGAGGGGGCACAACCTAGCTAATAAATCTCATTCACAGAGTTGGGTTGCCATCACTGATGGTGCTGATATATAAAAAAGAAAATGACGCTCACCCTCAGTGTCTTGCATTCATAAGAAACCCTAGAGAAAATATCACAGATAAACAAAATTGGCAGGAGAAGTTTATTTTTAAGTTTCCAAGAGGTTATTTTAAAAAATGCAGAATAGAAAAATAATTCTTAGCATGCAGAAGAATGCAGACTTAAAATGCAGACTTGCTCTGAAAAGGGAATAGGTAAAAACAGCACCTTCTTCCCCAACAGCTCTGCACTCCGGTCGTGCTGGAACAGTTTTTATAGTGGGGGGTGCTGTAGGCAGAAACTATATATTTGGGTTGTTGTTATTACTACTTCAAGCCAGGGGGTGGTGAAGCACCCCTAGTTTGAGCACCTATGCTGCTCTCTGTGTGTTCAGAGTCTTACCTGCTGACTTCTATGATAAAAATATGTTTTTACTGCTTTATACACCAGTTAACCTTGCAGGGGTCAGTACAACTCAGAGGGAATGAGTTGGAGTCTATTCCCTTTTTTTTCCTCATCATCAGAATTTTTCACTATTTTTTTCAGTCAGTTGCTCCTGCCCAAATGCACTGAGGGGAAAGGCCATGGCTTATGTGGTCCTGAAAATGATACTTGAAGAAATAGGTGTTGCACAAATGGAACTGTGGGCCTAAAATGACATGCAGAACCTCATTGCTGGTGGTGCTACATCAGAAGGAAAGAAGGAGTTGCAGATCCCAGGTTGAGTTTGCACAGCCATCAGTTAGAGAGAGAAATCTTTGTGCCTGTTAACCAATCAGATTTTGTATAGAAATAATTGAGACAATAAATATGGAGCCACAGTGCCAGATTTTACAGATCACTGTGCAGAGCAGAATCACTCTTTAATAGTTCATGTAAGGTGACTTTCATTTTGTTAAAGAGAAGCCAAAGCTTTGATGCCACTAGGCATCCTTGGAGGGACTTAGATGTAGAAATAATTTGTATATTGTTAATTATTTCTCCTCTGTTTTAGGTTTCATGAACTGGTTTATTTGTAAGTAGAGGATAAAGAGATCAAACAGCTTCTAGGTTTCTTTTCTTACTTTACATTTATTTATTGTTTTGGAGGGGGGTTAATGACTAATAAAGGGTGAAATTCATACCTATCAGAGGGACAGTGCATGCCTACGTATCTCTTAAGTGGTATTAGGCCTTGTGCTGGATCACTGCACAGCAGAGAACTTCGTCAAAGTCCTTTTTTTGGTGGTGGTGGTGGTGGTAGTAGTAGTAGTAGTCTTATGTCTTGGGACAGTCTGGGTAATGATCTAGGGTATAGCACTGTGTGTTACCAGACCAATTAAAAAGGGTATTGTTTCTGGCAAAATGGCATTTGGTTGTGTAAATTCTATCACCTGTGCTTGAAACTGATAGTTATCACCTATATATACAAAAATGAGTGCTTCAGAAATCCTCTGCTATATATGTCTCCCCTCCACACTCTTTCTTGAGAACCCCTACCAGTATATGTTCCATTAAAGAACACTAGTGTTGTTCTGACCAATCTGATGATGTTAACAATAAACTTAGTTCTTGTGCCCTTTACTCAGCACATCAGAATGAGTCTATTTTCCCCCATCACTCCGAACAGGATGAGTTAGGAAGAACTGAACCTCTACGGAAGTAAGGGGCGGGGGGGAAGACAGCATTATGTGAAGCTTAAAAACAGTAAAGCAAGAATGACAGGATTTTCATACAACTAAAAGATTATCTTCTTTAAATTTCTAACTCTCATGTTTGCTCTTTATGGGTAGATTGTTAGAGCATATGTTCAGCTTTCTCAAGAGGCATTTAGGACTTCAAATGCAGTAATAAATTAATTTGCGAGATAGAGGCAATAATGAAGGATTCCATTTCAAATCACTGACATGCAACTTTTGTGGAATTTTCAAACACTAAAAAATATAAGTGACAGCCTCATTTATTTATATAAATGAACCCACTGATGAAGGAAGGTACAAGATTGACAGCATTAGAAAGGGAAGCTCTCTTTGTATCTGTAGGAGAGATATTGCTTACATAGCAGTAGTACAAGCTTTCCTCCATGTCACTTAGCCACCACACTGTCCTAGCAGGCCCACCTCCGCAATGTGAAGGTAGTTCAGCCACCATGTGTATCCAATCCTTTGTTTCTCTTCTGAGATTACCAAAATTAGTTGCAGTGACATGGAAACATGTCAGCTAAGAACTGAAACCACCAGTTTATTCACATGGCCAACAATAGGGACAATTTTCTCTCAGTATCCACCTAAGCTAGATCATAATTAATGAACTGCTCTGTATCCTGTCACATAGTGCCTGAGCTATCCAGTTTTCTGTGACATCAATGTTATGCCAAGAGCACAGCAGTCTCACAACCACTAAAGAGCCATTTACTTGTAAAGAAGTGTAAGAAACATCTCTCAGGGGCTAAAAGTGTTAAAGAAATGCTTAACAGTATATTGAGTTGGCAGATTCTTAGGTTCAGATTACAGAAAAACATTAGCAGTGAAAGTCCACAAGACTTATCCTAATTTATCAGATTACTTCCTCAGAAACTCTTCTTTTGAACTGCTCTTCAACTAAAGAACAAATGTATAGACTTCAATGCTTAATAAAGCTAAAAGCTTCTCCCTGGGGTAATTGAAATTTTTCCATCAAAGGGTGGATAGACCTGGTTGCAGCTGCAACAAAGAAGAAACATATAAAGCCAAGTGGAAAGCAGTTAGACAGCATTGGTGGTACAAGACCATTGAACATGGTCTTGCTAATTGGAATCTATAGCACAGGACATTCCACTACATGCTGGGCAAATGACCCTGAAAGTTTCAAGTCTATCTAGTATAAAAAAAAGTTCAGATGTAAAAATAATCATACGAATGATGGATTCTGTATCCTTGAATGGGCATAACCAACCAGAGATCTGGGTAACTGGCAAATTTCTTTTTTAAATAAGGCCCTTTGAGCCCCATATATGCATCTACTTTCACAAGCATTTCAAAACCTGTCTTCTAATAATTTCACACAGAGCTTTCAGAGAAGCAATGTTCAAAAGAATAAAAGTAATGAAACACAGCAAAGTTTTACATTTTTATTTCTGCACTTTGGGAAAATTCCTATTGAAGACACAAGGCAGTTCAAATTGGAATTTCTTTACTGCCAACAAAAATGAGTAACTCTTGATCTAACGAAAAAATTACAGAGATTGAAAAGCAGAGATGGACTTGGGAAATGTTTCATTTACAGCAGGATGCAGCCCTTATTGCACTTGTATTTCAAATTGTTATATCCGTGGAGACCTAAATTGCTCCTGTATAGGGGTTTTGGGGGCTTTAGGGCTTTCTGTCCCTGAGGAACTCTTATAGGTAGCTAAAATCACAGACTTCATCGTTATGAAACTGGATAAATTTTGTTCAGCAATGTCCTTATTTTAACTGGAAATAAAAGAACACAATAATAAAACTGCTTATTTCTTGTCTTTTGTCTTACTTAGACTGTAAGGTCCTTGGGGCAGGGACCATCTTTTGTTCTGTGTTTGTACAGCGCCTAACACAATGCGGTCCTGGACCATGACTAGGGCTCCTAAGCACTACAGTAATACTACTACTACTAATAATTTTCAAAATATTTGGTATACAGTTTAAATGGTACCATCAAATGGGCATGTGCACATCCTTTTAAAGGCCCAGATCCTGCAATCTGATTTATGCAGGCTCACCCTTATATCCTGTGATGGGGTGTACAAACCATGCACTGGAAGGGAAGGGGTTAAAGAGATACTCTGGACCCAGGCATTCCCATCCCACTGCACCTGCGAAGCTTGCCCAGGTTGGAGGAGGAGCTTAAAAAGGGTAACTCAGGGCCGGGCAGGCAATGGAGATAAACTGACCTACGCTCAGAGCTCCTGAGAAGGAGCACCACAGGAGCTCTTGCTGGTTGAGGCCTGGTGACAGGGCCCTTACCAAGGCAACAAAGAAGGGGCCTGAGGTTCTTTGAAGGTTAGCGACTTTATCTTAGTGTTTAATTCTTTACTGTACCACTCCTAGCTTCAGAGCCCATGCTTCAGCATGTGCCCCAACTTCTGAGCACTGTGTACAAAGTATTTTCAGAGCACTAGAATTAGCCCCACTATCCAATTCTGTTGACCCAGGCTGGGAGACTCACCCCTGTGGGCTCCAAAATGCTGTGTAGACATACCCTAAGTGTTTCCAGGAGCAGGCCCTACATTAGACAATGACAGAACAAAAATGTCACTAGATAATGGCCATCCACACAAATACCCATCTATACCCAGATGCTTCTCTCTTTGGCCCATTAGCCATCTCTCTCTCACTTCCCCTTATCACCTCCATTTTCCCTGTCCTTTTCACTCTGGTCCCATCACTTTCTTTCCCTCCATTTACCATATATCACTTACCTGTCTCTTCTTTCCCCACCTGCAATCTATCTTTTTATCTTCCTCTCTTTCCCCCTTTCCCATTCTTTCCCACTCACTCACATATTCCCGTCTTTCCTCATCAACGTTTCCATTCCTTTCTCTGCTATTCTTTTTCCTCCCTTTCCACTTCTGTTTTCATCTGCTGTTCCCCATCCTCTTCCTCTCTTTGTTCTCATCTTTGCCCCCTTTCATCTGCTATCTCCTCTCTGCCTTTCCATTTCTCTTCTCCCACGTTTCAGCTCTTCCCACTAATCCCTTCCAGTCCCACTTTTTGATAGTATCTTAATGTATTCTGTCTCTGACACTAGACTTTTCTCCCTCACTGTCTTAACTAACATTTCACATGCTGAGCACAGGAGCTCCTTTCAGAAGTACCAATTCAGCACAGCAGGGGAAAGCCCAGTGCTGGAGGTATTATTCCATTAAGATAGGCTAGAACCAGTAGGTATGGAAAATTATGGAGCACAGTGCAAACGGTAGTTTAGAGCACCAGCAATTTTTAGGGCTAAAATGATGAGTCTTGGAGCAATGAGGTGCTTGTGGTATCAGAAAATAGAGTTTTTAACATGCCAGACAGATGACCTAGAGCAGTTGCTACCAGTACAACAAAGTAGTAATAAAAGGAGTGGTTGTATTCTGAAGACATAAGGTTCTGAGTACTTGTGTAATAATGTAAAGGGAAGCAAGAGACCAAGCAAAAAAATTGGGTCAGTTTTGCAGTTTTCAGCAGAATTGCCTTCTTATAACTGAAGTAGCTTGCTTCATTAATCCTCTTTTTAATCTTATCAAATAGATACACAGTGGAAAACACCATTCTGCTAATCTTACAGTATGGCGAGGAAGACAGAGAAAAGACAAGAAAGTGGCCAGATTCCACCTCATCATCTTCAACTTGATTGCAGTTAACCTGATACCTCTGCAAAGCCAAATGATTATTCAGAACAAGATTGTCTAAGCTAAGACAGCAAATACTAGAGCCACTGAAGCCATATTTTAACCTCTTGACTGCTAATTTCACTGCAGGACAATGTATACTATGCACTTTTGTATCTAGCAGTGGTACGGGTGAGGGGCAGTGTATATCTGTGACAAGGTGATTGCCCATAGTGTTTTTGAAACACCTTGAATATAAATGTTTTATCCATAACCTTTGACTATTAATGGTAAATCTTCTCCCCCAAATATCACTGAAAAAGTTCAGCAGGCAAAGTTAACATCAAATAGGGCCAATCCAACATCCATTAAAGTAATGAAAAGAGTCCTCTTGACTTTAATGGGAATTAAATAAGGCTAATATTGGCAAACCAACTGATATTGAAATTCTTCTTCGAGTGATTGCAGATGTCCATTACATTAGGAGTATGTGTGTGTGTGTCTTGTGCACCAGTGCCAGAGAGTTTTCCCAAGTAGTACTCATAGTGGCGACCACACCTGTGATCTGGTATCCCTCATGCTTTGAGCCACAGGCATAAGGGCAGAGCCGCCCTGCCAAACCTTCAGTTCCTTCTTATCATTGGTGGTCAGTGTGTGCTATTAGCTCATTCTTCTGCAAACAAGCCGTTATAGTTAATTCTTGTTGTTAGTTAGTGGTACTCATTTTGAGTCCTTGGGCCTTCTTTCTTCCCCCACCCTCTCATTTAACATATTCTCCACTGTTAGTAGTTAGTGGACTGTGGGCTCTGCCTGGTACCAGGAAAGCCTGTGCCAGGTTCCCCAGGCTTCAAGCCCTGCTCTGGTGTCACAAACCAATGCCCATGAGCAACCCTCACTCTTGCTGTCTGAAGTGCTTGGATAAGTGTTGTGTCAGGAGTAGGTGTGTGATTTGCTGATGCTTCAAGACAAGAAGTAGGAAGCAGAGAGAACACCTCAGGTACCTCCTTGTGGAAGCCACTCTTTGCCTGGCATCAGTACCACCTCGGTCAGCTAAAGGGAATTCCTCTCCATCCTTAGCTTTGGATAGAGACAGGAGGAGATCCCCTTCACAGGAGCAGTCCTCAAAGAGGCACAAGCTCTTGGGGCACTCTTGGCCTCTGAAACCAAAGAAGAGGATGACTTCCACATTGTCAGAGTTCTCTTTGTGGGACTCCTCAACCATAGAGGCTAGTCACTCTTGTAACAAAGGTAGAGTGCACCCTTCGGCTCACCACTCCCTAGTACCACATCCTGGGGCTCAATCAGGCCACAGTTGTTGATTCTGGTTCCTGTGCTGGGACCATTGAGGCTGGTTGTTTCCTCAGCACAGCCCATGCTCACCGAGGGGCAAAGGCCCTTTTGGTGCTAACCACCCTGGAAACCTCTGCAGCTGCAAAGAATCTGCTGAGCTTCTCAGGCCTGTCACACATGGTGCACACATTGGCTTCCATGTTGGGATTTGCTACGGTGTCAGTGACTTCAGGTCTGGTCCACTTACAGCAATCTCAATGCCAGCTCCGAGACCAATGGTAACTGTTCTGCCTCAGCACATGTACTGACAGCCAGGAAGCCCGCAACGTTGTCGCCTATGCAGGCCTGTCATAGATAATGGTTACACTCTCCAGCAACACTGCCCAGTTCCATTTCACCTTGGCCTTTGGATCATCTTAATTACTTGTTCTTTCTTATGTTTAACCAATAAACTTTTAATTTAAATAAATGCTTTTAAGTATTCACCAAATCACCACATACAAGCAAAAGCTCTATTTAAAATTAACTTCAAACCTATCTATTTAATATTAAATAATTTAAAAATTATAAATACCCCTAACTCTTTACGTCTTTAAAATCAATATCCATACAACATGACCCATACTTCTACTGAAGATTTGAAATGTCCAACCAAAATTAGAGTTGTCCTTTTTCACTATCCAATGAGGGAACAAGACATCAGCTTTTCAGTTCTTGCAACTTGGACTGGAATTTTCCAGTCTCTTTATGCAGCACATTTTGTCACACTAGCCTGTGTAAGACAAATTAGGCTGTAAATGTTGGTAGAGCCACCTTAGGACACTGGCTGGTTTGCTCCAGTCAGCAACTTACCTCTGCAAGTCACTTTCCATGGTCCTTTTTGTGGTGCATCCCTTGGCTAACTTTGCAATTATGCTTGTTCAAGTTTCAGTTTCTCCATCAGCCCTCTGCTAGTTGCTGAAATGTCCAGTTTAAAGTTCATAAAATTTATACAGAATCTCTCTATATTCTTTGATGGTCTTTAAACTTGTTTAATAGTCCATTATACAATGCAAAGACACTTCAAGAACTCTTGTTCTCTAGCAGATCAGAAAGCTGTATAAATCTTCCATTTCTGTTCTCTTTGTTTTAATAACATTGGTGGGACCTTGGTATGAATGGCTGAGTTGAATTTGTGCATTATTAACCAAATAGTTACATTTCTGATTCTTCCACTCTTGAGACCAGCTGTCCTTATAAAAACAATATTTGGTTTCAGTTCTTTTTATTTACTGCTTCTTTCATCACAGGTACATTTCATTAACTTGATAGCATCAGCATGCTTGATTGCAAATATTAGCCTTACTTCTTCACTTTATTACTTAAACTAAAGAAATCAATATGAACACAACCCCTTTCTTTCCCAAACAGGATTGCCTATGAGGTAAACCATGTCATTAAAGTTTACAATATTTTGCCCAAAGCTGTATCAGTTATAGCTGACATCCATTTTATACTAATAACTTTATTTAATTGCAATATTAGATTCCATCAAGTTCCCTGTTTTCACTACTGTATCTAGCACATCATAGCATATCTTAATGTTTGATTTTTTTTAATTCATTCATTCACATACAGGGAAAAAGGGGAAGTCTCTTTTAGCTGCACCAGTGGTACTTTCTTGCAAAAAGGCTGCAGCAACTGTGAATTTCTTCAGACTGTTGAAGAAATCTAGCCATTAGATCTTGGGTTTTTATTCTGTCAGCCCTCTGTTCTGTCTTTTCTAAAAGGCCTTGTTGCTTGAGCAATTCTTAAATAATAAAAAGTCACAACTTTGGGGCCTTAGTTACTACACAATACACCCAGGGCCTGCCTTCTATGGAAGATTTTCAACTGAAGATTGTGGCACAAAGAGGAAGTTAAAAAAAGAAAAATGGTGTGGTACACACTTGTTAGCAATTATTGTTGCAGTATCCCTGAGGCTGGTTCTAATTAGATTTCAATGCATGTACACTTTAGTTATTAATAATTATGATCTTTATTATTTTACTTTAAAATAATATAGTATTGGAAACAGAATCAGAGCTATTCCCGTTCACTGATACACATAGCTTCAAAAGGACTAAGAATAGAACAATATATTGTAGTAATACGGAAGTTAAAATGTAATATACGTGTTGCATGCTATAATAGATAGAAGTTTCAAGAAAGCCAGTCTAAAGGATTAACAGAATAGTTGGAGCCTGCATCAGCATGCTCACAATGTTAGATTCTAAATTATATTACGTTGCTTTCTAAAGATCTTTTCAACAGAAGGGTGGGGAAAGCCAGTGGGGCACAAAAGGAATAAATTACATTTATCCCTAGCATAATTTAAGATAATTATTGCTATCTTATTTTTAACTGTAAAAGGTTAAATTCCATCCCCCCAACACACACACACACACACACACACTCTCTCTCTCTCTCTCTCTCTCTCTCTCTCTCTTAAGGTAAAGCCTTGTTAAGAGTGACAAACAAATTCAGAAAAACTAGGAAGTTCTCAGTTTAGTTAGCATCTACCTCTAAGCTATGCCTCAAGACATTACTGCTGCCACTCCATCAAGGGCCTGATCACACTGGGCTGGGAAATGACTTAAGAAACTGTGATTAAACTCTGTTTAAAGGTGATTCTATCTAATCCAGTTCCTAACACAGGTTGGGGATCACTATGGATAGGGACACATTGCAGTCATATTTAAAAAGACATGTCTAATCTAAACTGTATTTTCAAGCATAGTTCTGACATGGTTTGCCCCATCACATTTACTGGCTAAACTTGTTAGAAACTGGTCTAGCCAGAATTGTATTTAAGCTGGGTTTAAATATGATTCCTAAACTCTGCTTAAAGCTCCATGTGGACAGAACCATAAGTATACAAAGATTAAAGAGAGGGTTGCCCACATTCAAATTACTATATTCACATTCCTGTGTGTTTTTATTTATTTCTAATTCATTAAGGACTTTATCTTTAGTGGGGATGAGCACCCAGACCTCCCACTGGCATTTCAACTAGGTGCTCAACACTGCTCAAGGGAACATAGGTAAGGGAACATTAATGAGGATTATCTACGTGAGAAAGGGCTGCAGGATTGGAACCTAAAAGTCTAGTGCAGACCTGCTATTTTAATTTAAAACTCAGCTATGTTCCATAGGTTTCATGTTTTCCATGCACAAAGAGCAAAACACTTTTTGTTTTTCAGTCTATGTATTTTTCTTTTAGGTTAAAGAAAGTAATAAACCAAGAAAGAACAAATATAAAGGGATAAACATAAAGTGAACAAATATAAAGGGATAAAATTTTAGGCAGTGCCTTGTGTTGGGGGATGCTGCAGAACTATGGGAAGCTGGGGGATTGAGCAAACTTCAGCATCCCTTCACTATCAGCTTACTCCTCAATATGCTAGGTCATCTTCATATGTTGCTACAGAGGGGGTCAGAGGTTTTGTATTTATGATGAATTACATCCCTAGGGATGTACAGAGGTCCCAGCTCTACCCTGGGAATGGAAATTTCCAAAACAACAAAGTTCCTTGCCAACTGTATGCAAGGCAGTGTCTGTGAATGAGTGAAATTCACTTCAGTGCACAGGGCCTACAAAAGGCTATCTATACCATTTAAAGTAAAGCTGGGTTTAAGTTGCAATGGAAGCATTTTACAGCCCCTCTGTACTGGGTTAATTTCACCCAATAACAATAACTTCTTGAAGCTTTCATAAATAGGGTAAGGGTTTAAAGATTAGTGTTGTTATATGACCAGGGCCGGCTCTGGCTTTTTTGCCGCCCCAGGCAAAAAAGCCTCCGGCCGCCCCCCCCCCCCCCGGGGGGGGGGGGGGGGGAAGGGGGCGAGCCCCAGCAGGGGCTCCGCGCTCCCCCCAGCAGGGGCTCCGCTCTGCCCCCGGCAGCCGGGGGGAGGGCTGCCGGAGCCCTGGGAGGAGGGCGGCGAGCCCCGGCGGGGGCTCCGCTCTCCCCCCGGCGGCCAGAGTGCTGGGGGCAGGGCGGCGAGAGGGCGGCGAGCCCCAGCTGGGGCTCGCCGCTCTCCCCCTGGCGGCCGGGGGGAGGGTGCCAGGGGGGAGGGCAGCCAGAGCGCCGGGGGGAGGGCGGTGAGCCCGGCCGTGGCCCCGCTCTCCCCAGCAGCCGGAGCGCCGCGCCGCCCCCCTCCAGGTGCCGCCCCAAGCACAAGCTTGGTGGGCTGGTGCCTGGAGCCGGCCCTGTATCTGACTTTGTTATCTGGTATAGTATGAGTTTCTTGTACCAGGATTCTTGTCACCATGGCCAAGAGCAGCTTTCATATGATGGTCCCATTTGCTTTTTGAATGACAGCTGCCAGTTCTGTTTTCACAGCATATGAAGGCTGGCTACACAATGGCAAATCTGAAACTCACCCATGTGGCAAAAGCAGGCCAGAAGTTTGTTTCACTCATCATTACAACTACTTTTCACACAACACTGAGTACTTTGTTGCCTGGAATAAGTCTTTTATTTTGGTGAGCACGCATGTCACCTAGTGGCTCCTGAACAAATGGGTGAAAAGTTGAAACTCTTGAAATTCTTACACATCTGAGCTATTTCAGTGGAGATGAGGAGCACAGTCAAGAAATATTTTCTTTTAACATTGGTACTTCAGGCCTTCATTATATGGTTGATGATGAATTGACTCAATCACTTTCTCTTTTTAGATTCCAGCAACAGCGGCCAGCATATAATAATATGCCACCTATTGTATTTTGTGAGTTATTCATATCCTCTTCATTTTCTAAATTGAGTGAATTTGAACCCTATATCTGTGAAATATTTAATGTGGGTGAATTTATGTAAGTGTGTCCCCTCCCGCACCCCAGTCCTGATCCCCCTCCTGCCCTCCAAACCCTCGGTCCCAGCCTGGAGCACCCTCCTACACCCCAGCCCCACCCTGGAGTCTGCACCCCCCAGCCAGAGCCCTCAAACCACCTGGGACACCAACCCCCTGCCCCAATCCAGAGCCCCCTCCCGCACCCTGAATCCCTCATTTCTGGCCCCACCCCAGACCCCGTACCTCCTCCCACACCGCAACCCCCTGCCTCAGGCCGGAGCCCCCTCCCATACGCCGAACCCCTCGGCTCCAGCCCAGAGCCCCCTCCTGCACCCCAAACCGCTCAACTCTGGCCCCACCCCAGAGCCCGCAGCCCCAGCCGGAGTCCTCACCCCCTCCTACACCCTAGCCTCCTGAGCCAGCCTGGTGAAAATGAGCGAGTGAGGGCGTGGAGAGCGAGCGATGGGGGGACGGGGGATGGAGTGAATGGGGGGGGCATCGGAGCAGGGGCAGGGCATGGGCAGGGCCTCGGAGGAGGGGCAGGGCAGGGCATGGGTGTTCAGTTTTGTGCAAGTAGAAAGTTGGCAACCCTAAGAACAAGCAAACAAGCCATAGACATTTAACCCACTTCAAAGAGGAGTTAGCAGGGATTGTTTTTCATTGCATCACAGAGGTTGCTAAGTGGTAGCTATGGTGTATTGAAAACTGTGTTAAAATTACAAGCTATCGCTTTAAGTTGCATAGACTATAACAGCAGAAGGGACCATTGTGATCGTCTACTCTGACCTCCTGCACATCCCAGGCCACAGAACTTCACACACTCACTCCTGTAATGGGCCGATAACCTCTGGTTGAATTGCAAGGGGTTTCCTGGTCCTGCTTGCAGGCTAGGGGGCTTTGTACAGAAGTGTGTGAGATCTGTTTTTTCAGCAGTCAGTTGGTGAAGAACCAACACAGAGCAAGGTGAGTTGAGTTGTTGTGCCTCTCTGCTTTATCGAGTAGCTTGCTTTGTCTCTCTCTGGTTTTGGGTTCTTGGGTGTTGGGGTTCTAGATTCTAAGAAATAAAGTAGTATTAAATTGCAATCTTCCAAAAAGAGTAATTTTAAAAATCTAATATCTTTGTGTGTGTACCATAAATGTAACAGTAGCCTTTTCATGTGTAAAATGGAATGTAAAAACAAGATCATAACACTTTTGGTTAGTAAATGAAGAGACATGTCTGAATTTGTCTGCACTCTCAATTTTGCCTAAATATTTCTGCAAAGAAAAATATGTTTAGATAGTTTGCTCTTGTTTTTAATAACAAAGCTCTGGGACTATGCCCAGTAAAATGCAACAGCTCCCTTTCACTTTCCTGGAAAGGCTTGTAAGTCAATGAAGACACTAATATCTCTTGTAACAGAAAGAGTTGATCACCTTGTAATAGGGTGACCAGTTGTCCCGATTTTATAGGGCAGTCCTGATTTTTGGGTCTTTTTCTTATATAGGCTCCTATTACTCTCCACCCCCGTCCCGATTTTTCACAGTTGCTGTCTGGTTACCCTACCTTGTAATATATAACAATAATAAAAAGGTTCTTTTTATTTATCTTCTTATTTCTGAGCCATTAGGGTACATACAAGTCAAACTTTCAAGTTTTTCTCTACAGCCATGGGGGGGCAGAATCTAGTGTGTCTTTAAAAAAATCAGTTCAATCTTGTTTGGGACCACAGACACTAAAATTCCTTAATCATACACATATGGTTATTGCATAAAGTCACTAGAGCAGAGTTAAAGTTATTTGGGTGCCCTATTTGAGTATTTCTATACTTTTAATGTTTGGATTTCATTTAAGTTTAACTTAAATTCTGAATTTCCTGGGTTTATAAGGGTGATTTTTAAGGTAATTACAATATCCCTGTAATTATTTCAGCCATATAATTGGTATCTTAACTCAATTTTAACGTAGTTTTTGTCAAGGTATATTTTAAAAAACGCATTATGTAAATGACTAGTACTCCCAGGAGTAGTCTTATTGATTTATATGGAACTACTTTTGAGGAGTGAGATTTACAGGATTACATTTAGCGTGAAAACAAATTTTTTGGGTTCTCACATAATGAAAAATATTCTACAAGAATTAGTATCTTACATTTAATCAGTTTTATGCCATTTCTAATTCCACAAATCAGAATCCTGCCCCCTTTTCTGTAAGCACTTGCTCAAATGTGAAAAAGAAGTTACAAGTTGGAGATCCAAAGCTGTGCTCCATGAAGGCTCCTATGTCTTAATACAGTGGGGAAGGTTTGTGGAATGAAGAGCCTAGTCCCGAGCCTCTCCCCCACAGCCACACCACTGTGTGGGCCGCGCTCTGGCCCACTGCTCCCGCTGAGCAATGTGGGGAGCGCAGCTGGCTCTGGCCAGATGTTGCGGCTGCGAGCTCCTTCTGTGGTCAGGGGACGAGGAGCAGAGGTCGGTTGGATAGGGGGTGGGAGTCCCCGGGGGGCTGTGGATGGGGTCGAGGCAGTTGGCAGTTGGGTTGGAGGTTCTGAGGGGGATAGTCAGGGGACGGGAAGTGGGAGGGGATGGATGGGTGCGGGGGCCAGGCTGTTTGGGGAGGCACAGCCTTCCCTACCCGGCCCTCCATACAGTTGCGCAACCCCAATGTGGCCCTCGGGCCAAAAAGGTTTCCCATCCCTGATCTATACCATCTCTGACAGGCGTTTGTCCAACCTGCTCTTAAAAATCTCCAATGATGGAGATTCCACAACCTCCCTAGACAATTTATTCCAGTGCTTAACCACTCTGACAGTTAGGAAGTTTTTCCTAATGTCCAACCTAAACTGCCCTTGCTGCAATTTAAGCCCATTGCTTCTTGTCCTATCCTCAGAGGTTAAGAAGAACAATTTTTCTCCCTCCTCCTTGTAACAACCTTTTATGAACTTGAAAACTGTTATGTCCCCTCTGTCTTCTCTTCTCCAGACTGAAAAAATTGGGTTTGTTTAATCTTCCCTCATAGGTCATGTTTTCTAGACCTTTAATCATTTTTGTTGCTCTTCTCTGGACTTTCTCCAATTTGTCCACATCTTTCCTGAAATGTGGTGCCCAAAACTGGACACAATACTCCAGTTGAGGCCTAATTAGTGTGAAGTAGAGCAGAAGAATTACTTCTCATGTCTTGCTTACAATACTCCTGCTAATACATCCTAGAATGATGTTTGCTTTTTTTGCAACAGCATTACACTGTTGACTCATATTTAGCTTTAGATCCACTGTGACCCCCCGGTCCCTTTCCGCAGTATTCCTTCCTAGGCAGTCATTTCCCATTGTGTATGTGTGCAACCTATTGGGCTTTGCATGGGGTTGCAAGATTTGGCCCACAGTGAACAACAAAACAGGAATTGATACTCTTGAGAGTGCATATATCAAGAAATAAAAGTTGTCTTATTAAGGTTTCCAGCTGAACTTTGGGATGTGTATCTAAACCAAACCTTTAAACATTTTGAAGTTAGACCACTACTATTTTAAAATTACTTCTTTCCCCCTGTAGCAGGGTCACTGCAGGACCCTCTTGGCTCCTGCTGTGCTGACAAAGTCACTCAGAGACCCTGGGGTTGAGTAATGACTGGAGTCATTTATTCACAGGTTGTGCTCCTGCCACCTTTTCACCATACACCGCTTGGGTTCTAGTGTCTGCACCCAGGAGGGAGGGAATTGGTGAATGGGAGACAGCTGCCCGCCCAATTAGGCACAGGTTTTCTCTAGCCAGCTCCAATTTACTTCCCTTAATGGGAGCTGGTGTGACAGAGAGCTGAGTCAATAGTTCTTGCCCAGTACCCTGTCACACCCCTCCTATAACCCTCTTACTATTTTCAGATGCCTCTTCACTTTCTATGTTTTAGCTGGAACCAGATGCATTAAAATACTTTCATGGTGCTTGCAAACTAGGCAGAACAACAATTTACAAAAAAGCTCATGGGAATTTTTTTCTTAAGATTTCCACCCTGTTTTCTAGACCAAGATGGCTTCTGATAAGCATTCAAACTTTAGATGTTTATCTAGACTTAACCAGTTACTAGTAAAAACTTTACATAAAACACAGACTGAAGTTACTTAGGCCCTGATTAGGCAAAGCACTTAGAGACAGATTATTAAAGGTATTTAGGCACATATAAATGCTATTGAAATTAATGGGAGTTAGGCACCTAGGCAGTTTTGAAAAATCCCACTAGGCACCTAACTGGATCATTAGGCACCTAAATACCTTTACAGATCTGGCCTTTCAATACTATTGTTGGATTAAATTATGCTACAGTACATTAAAAGTTTAGCCTGTGATAGGCATTATTCATGGTAATTATTGCAAGCTGCCTGCTTGTTCTTAGAGAATAGAAAAGAAGATTCATGAATGGTCTTAAGTTTCTGTTCATATTTATACCAGTGCAAGTCTGGAGTAGCTAAATTGACTTCAGTAGTCACTCCTGATTTACAGTAATCTAAATGAAAGCGGAATTTGGTGCAGTCATCTTCCTTAGTCTGATTGCTTCCAAGTGGCTGTCCAACCTCCTGAAAACAGCTGCCCTGTGCCCCATTTTTCCCCAGCTGCAGCAACCTGCCGCACTAATAGTCTGTAAACAAGCTTGTCCTTTTAAACACCATCAAGTGCATATTTTCAGCAAAACAATTTTAATCAGTCAAATTCACATGCAGATTACATTGGCTCAAGCCAATTCTTGTTATCATTATTGACCAGAACTGTGCATAATATTCCAAATATGGTCATACTGATGCTTTTTACCGTTCTAAAATAACTTCATTTGATACCTATTACATACCTTAATTCATACACAATGGAATTTGGTTTGCCATTTTTACTGCTGAGGATGATGCCTAATATTTAAGGTTTCATTTTTACATCATGACACAATTTTTTCCAAATATTGAACACTGAAACAATGAATAGCTTCAGAAATATTATTAGACTTCCCAGAGAAGGTCTTTAAACAATTCAATTTTTTGCCATTGGATCTTTCGTTGCATAACTGTTTGTTACATAATATTCCTTTTGAGCCTCTCATAGCTTGATCCTCCAAGGTGCTGAGTGCCCTCAACTAATGGGAACAGAGGGCACTCAGCACCATGCATAACTGGACCCTTATTGCCTCTTTTTATGACACAAAACCATTTAATAACCAGCCGAGATTTTTCCGATAAAGATTTATCCAATATTTCTTGTAGTTAAAGGTTGAAATGAAATTAATGTGACTCAGTAAAAAGAAAATATTTATGCACGTGAAAGGACTAAGGAAGATGCAAATCAAGCAGCCATTGTATCCCTAGTACTACCAGATCCCCAAACAAAATTTTGAAATATCTGAGTGGAAAAAAGAAAAGAAAACTTTTCTAACCTGCTGAAAAAAATTATGCTCACATGATAGCTAGAGACATAAAGGGTAACAAGAAAACATTCTACAAATACATTAGAAGCACGAGGAAGACCAAGGACAAGGTAGACCCATTATTCAATAAGGGCGGCAGTGGGGGGGAGATAATGTGGAAATGGCAGAAGTGCTAACTGATTTTTTTTAGTTTTCACCAAAAAGGTTAGTAGTGATTGGACGTCTAACATAGTGAATGCCCGTGAAAATCAGAGGCTAAAATAGGGAAAGAAAAAATTTAAAAGGTGTCTGCTGGTGGAATTTCTCAGAAAGCAGGTGGGAGAGCTACAGGAGAAGGTAGCTAGGCTGAGGAGCATCGCTGCCCATGAGGAATTCATTGAGAGTATTCATATGGAGCTATCCAAGGCTGAGGAAGCTATCCAGCTAGAGAAGACTGTCATGCCAGCGGGGGAAGAGTATGTGGCTCTGTCACAGGGAGGACACTGGCTGCTGGCTACTTCTGGCAGTGCCACAGCAGGCAGTGCTCCAGCCTTATTCCCAACCCACCCACCATAGTGATGAAGAACTGTTATATTGTGAATGCCAGTGAAAATGGCAAATAGAGAAGAACTGATTGAGAATTTGAAAATGGAAGGCAGCTTAGGTGAAAGTGATCATGAAATGGTAGAGTTCATGACTCTAAGGAATGGTAGGAGGGAAAACAGCATAATAAAGATAATGGATTTCAAGAAGATAGACTTTAGCAAACTTGGGGAGTTGGTAGGTAAGCAAGTCTAAGGGAAAAACAGTTCAAGAGAGTTGGCAGTTTTTCAAAGAGACATTATTAAGGGCAAAAGAGCAAACTATCCCATAGTGTAGGAAAGATAGGAAGTATGGCAAAAGACCACGTTGGCTTAACCAGGAGATCTTCAATGATCTGATCCTCAAAAAACAGTCCTACAAAAAGTGGAAATTAGGTCAAATTACAAAGGATGAATATAAACAAATAACACAAGTATGTAGGACAAAATTAGAAAGGCCAAGGCACAAAATGAGATTAAACTAGGTAGAGACATAAAGGGTAGCAATAAAACATTCTATATATACATTACAAGCAAGAGGAAGACCCAGGACAGGATAGGCCCATTACTCAATGCGCGGCGGGGGGGGGGGAAATAATAACAGAAAATATGGAAATAGCAGAAATGCTAAATGATTTTTTGTTTCAGTTTTCACCAAAAAGGCTAGTAGCGATTGGATGTCTACCTTAGTGAAAGCAAGTGAAAATGAGGTAGGAGCAGAGGCTAAAATAGGGAAAAAACAAGTTAAAAATTACTTAGACTAGTTAGATGTCTTCAAGTCACCAGGGCCTGATGAAATACATCCTAGAATAATCAAGGAGCTGACTGAGGAGATATCTGAGCCATTAAAGACATGGAAGATGGGAGAGATTCCAGAGGACTGGAAAAGGGCAAATAGAGTGCCAATCTATAAAAAGGGAAATAAGGACAATCCGGGGAATTACAGTCAGTTCAACTTCAGTACTCAGAAAGATAATGGAGTAAATAATTAAGCAACTAATTTGCAAACACCTAGAAGATGATAAGATGATAAGTAACAGCATGGATTTGTCAAGAACAAACTATGTCAAACCAACATAATAGCTTTTTTTGAAGGGTAACAAGCCTTGTGGATGCAGGGAAACTGTAGATGTGGTATATCTTGACTTTAGTAAGGCTTTTGATACTTACATGACCTCATAAATAAATTAGGGAAATACAACCTGATGGAGCTACTATTAGGTGGGTGCATAACTGGTTGGAAAACTGTTCGCAGAGACTAGTTATCAGTAGTTCACAGTCAAGCTGGAAGGGATATCAAGTGGGATCCCACAGGGATCAGTTCTGGGTTTGGTTCTGTTCAATATCTTTATCGATGATTTCCACAGTCATCTTGGTCAACTCTGAACTGAATTTGAACCAACCATGGTAGATGCGGATATCTAATGCACAAATGGAAAATCAAGGACTCCCTGGTGTGTAAGTGTTGTTCCCCAGAACAGACCATCGAACATATCACTACCTACTGCCCAATTTTCTAAATATGAAGGAGACATTACTGCAATAAATTCTGCTACTCCTGATGTAGCTATTTGGCTTGATCAACTTCAGCTGAAATTGTAGTTGCTGCTCTACACCAGCCAGATGAAAGAAGAAGAATAGAGAGTACACTTATAAAGTTTGCAGATGATACCAAGCTGGGAGGGGTTGCAAGTGCTTTGGAGGATAGGTATAGAATTCAAAATCATCTGGATAACCTGGAGAAATGGTCTGAAGTAAACTGGATGAAATTCAATAAGGACAAATGCAAAGTACTCCACTTAGGAAGGAACAATCAGTTGTAACCATATAATATGGGAAATGAGTGCCTAGGAAGGAGTACTGCAGAAAGGGATCTGCGGGTCAGACTGGATCACAAGTTAAATATGAGTCAACAATTTAACACTGGTGCAAAAAAAGCAAACATCATTCTGGGATGTATTAGCAGGAGTGTTGTAAGCAAGACACGAGGAGTAATTCTTAAGCTCTATTCCGCGCTCATTAGACCTCAACTGGAGTGTTGTGTTCAGCTCTAGGCACCACATTTCAGGAAACGTGGACAAATTGGAGGAAGTCCAGAGAAGAGCAACAAAAATGATCAAAGGTCTAGAAAACATGACCAATGAGGGAAGATTGAAAAAAAATAGGTTTGTTTAGTCTGGAGAAGAGAATACTGAGAGGGAACATGATAATAGTTTTCAAGTACATAAAAGGTTGTTACAAGGAGGGAGAAAGATTGTTCTCTTTAACCTCTGAGTATAGGACAGGAAGCAATGGGCTTAAATTGCAGCAACGGCAGTTTAGGTTGGTCATTAGGAAAACCTTCCTGTCAGGGTAGTTAAGCACTAAAATAAATTGCCTATGGAGATTGTGTATATTACAATTAGTTTTCTAATATATGAATGAGAGAACATGATTAATATTAAGTGTTATAACCATCAGCGGCTATGAAAAGGTAATTTTTATATGTTTAACTAGGAGTTTAGATACTTGTCTGAGATTAGTAGGCAGTTTCTGAAATCTTAACCTTTCATCTCACAGAATATGTTTATACATTAAAAAAAAAAAACATCAAACCTTTCCCATTCATTTGACATTTTGTAATTGCAAGGAGTCTGTTTTGTTTTAGAGGTTGAGAGAAGTACTCATTTAGGCCCCGTATTGTGTGGTGCACAGAGTTGTATGCATCATTTCCCAGACTAAGGGTTTTCTGTGTGAATTTGGAGAGCCACCTCTTCAGCCCCTTATGTGCCTATTTGGGAAAAGCCCGCTGCAATTTGGGGAGGCCAGGGCCCCATTTGTATGTGTGGGAAAGTCCTGCCCTCCTATGTCTGTGTATATACACATACGCTTTTTTCTTGGAGTCAGGCCCTCCTGTGTATTTAGAGATCCTCCCTCTCCTAGGGATTCTTGTTTATATTAGTGTCCACAACGTGCAGGTACTTTCCAAACACAGAAGACACAGCCCTTACCCCAAAGTACATGTAATCCAAAAGGATGAAGACAGACAAATGGTTGAGGAAGAAGGGAACATAACATACAAGTGAATAGGATGATGACAGGCATAAGGCTTATCAACTTTGAGTGATTTAAACATACTGGATTCCGCTTCCTTCATCTTTCCTCCATCATTCAACACCTGCTCTTTCCCTCCCAGCAACCCGCAACTCTGCTTCCAGTGTTATGCCTCCCCCTTCACAACATTTGATCCAACTCTTTGGCAGGGCATAAACAATCAGTGAGTAAACAATACAGTGTTGTGGGAGTGGTGGAAGAAGTGTGGGTGGGTGGGAGGTGGTGATTAAGGGATGAACAAGGTAGCCTGCTGTCCTGTGCCTGTGGAAGGCCCCCCTCTCCAGGGCGAGGAAGGGAAATAGGTTTCCTGGGTCTGATCGTGAAGGGGTAGTGCCCAGGCACTCTGTCCTGCGAGACTTAGCCCCCCTCTTGGCGGCTGTAAACAGGCGGGGTGGGGGTGAGCCCCCATCTCCTGGGGATCAGCCAGCTCCGCCCTGGCTGTGGGAGCATGGAGGGAGTTCCCTTGCGATCCCGCGTGTGGGCAGGAAGCGAGACCCTTCTCCTGGGGACTAGCCAACCCTCTCCCGGGTCCGGAGCCCTGCGGGACTGAGTTCGCCCGGGGAATGGGCTAGGCAGGGGTGGTTAGGGTTAGGCCTCGGGTGGCGGGGTAATGAGCCCGCTGCGGGGGACTAGCCAGCGCCCCGCTCTCTGGGTGGCGGCCCCGAGGGAGCTCTGGGGCCAGGTGGCAGCCAGCCCTGGTGTGCGTTAGGAGTCAGCCCGCGCCGTGGGGGAGCCAGTTCTGCCCCTCCCCGGGGCGGGCGAGCGGGACTCAGGCTCGCCCAGGGCGCGAGGGGAAGGCCGGAGGAGACCCGAGCAGGAAGAGGCCGCTCGGAGGGGGACAGGCGCCCCGCCCGGCGTGAGAGGGAATTAGCCGCTCCAGTGTGTGGGGAGGGGCCGGGGAGCCGAGCGGGAACACCCCGCCCCCAGTGCGAGGGGAGAGGGAGCCGAGCCGGCGCCGCCCCGCGGTGTGTGAGGACTCGGAAAGGGAGCCCGGAGAGGGCCCCCCCCCCCCAGTGGTGACAGTTTCTAGAAGCCCGTCCCGGCGTCCTTTGCGGTCTCAACATGGAGGAGCTGACCGTGGAAGTGCGCGGCTCCAACGGGGCCTTCTACAAGGTATCGGTCCGGGGGGGCGCGCCAAGCAGAGGGAGCGGGGCGGGTAACGGTTTCCGTGTCCCGGTCTCGGCCTGTCCCTCTCAGCCAAAGAAACCGTTAGGGTAGTTTCGGGCCCGGGGCGCGGGGGGGGGGGGGGGGGGGGGGGGGAGAGGGGGGGGGCCTGGGGGGGGGGGGGGTGTGTGTGGGGGGGAGGTTTGCTTGGGTGTAGTGGGGAAGGGTGGGCTGGAGGGAGTGCGAGTGCTTGGGGGGCGCTGGGAGAAGGGGGTTGGGTTGTGGGGTGGGCTAGGGGAGGGGGGTGGGGTGGGAGGAGACATCCGTGTGTGGTAGGGTTTGAGAAGGAGTTTGGGGGCGTGTAGATGAGGTTTATTCTCCAAGGATGGGGCTAGTACCTTGTAAAGTGGAAGGGGGAGCCTGGTTTCATCGGGACTGAGGCAGGTTATCAGCTGACAAACGGAGAAAGATTTCTTCCTTTTGGGGGGGGTGAGGGTTTGGATTATTCGAAGGATAGAAGCTTTTTGTAGGAGTGTGGATTAAACTGCTGAAAATAAAAGCCCATATAATATAATGCTTAGGGACTTGGAGTTTATTTATGTCATCAGAAAGCTTCCTTCACCACCACCCTCCCTGGTATGCCAGGATGTTACAGGATCAATACAAAATACTCTCAGCTGTTGCCTGTCAGTCTTTTTCCCTAAGCCAGGCCTGAGATGTTTGAGAATCCCAGCTCTTTTTATAGAGAGAGAGCCCTCTGTGCTCCTTTGCAGGAGGGCTGATTGCAGCCATCATTGTGAACACTCACTTTATGCTCTGCTCCCTGTGCACTTAATTTCAGGACTCCCTTAATCACTTACATCTAATCATAATAGCCCACTATGTAAGACAGTGATTTATTTGCTCTTTTCATGAGTTTCCTGTTGGTTAGGGCTATGGATTTACAGTCGATATCATATGGTAATAGGGTGACCAGATAGAAAGTGTGAAAAATTGGGACGGGGGTGGGGGGTAATAGCCACCTATATAAGAAAAAGCCCCGAATATCGGGACTGTCCCTATTAAATCAGGACATCCGGTCATCCTATATGGTAAGTGTATAGTATGTAAACACAATTGGTGTTTTAAGGATCATAACCAGCTGATTTTACAAGTTTCAGTCTTTTAATAGATAGCTGGTTGATAAACTAGTAAGAGGGACTCTGATAGAAAGAACTTACTAGGGAAAATTGTATTTCCACTCTTAATATGTAGTGTTGAAATTTTTATTGAGATCAACAGTGTTGTTAGACTTTGACAATTAAAGGAATTTTAAAAGTCTTATTGAGATTTTGAAAGTCTCATCAGAACACACATTAAAATCCTTCATCATAAGAGAAAGATGCTTTTAAAAAAGAGAAGGGAGCCTTTTCTGCTGGCTAAAGTAGTCAGGAATTTTATCTAGATATTATTCCTGGCTCTGCCATTACCTTGCTTTGTGACCTTGGACAGTTTACTTAACTATGCTACAGTTTCCTCATCTGTTGAAGAATACGGGGGTTTACAAGAGTGTTATGAGGTACTTTAGAATCTTTGGATGAAAGGATCTGTGTAAATTCAAAATTGTCATCATACAAAGCCTGCTTTATAATCTGGAATGATGAAGTGTCCCTCCAAGTAAGTGAGAATTGGCAGAGCTGAGTCTGTACCATATTGTATTTAGCACTATGAAGAAAGGTGGTTAATGGAAGTAATGGGCCATAGGGAGGTGACCTATAAGTGGGTTTTACTTAGAAATGACCAGTTTGGCGGTCAGCTCTATTAACTGAGATTTGGGGAAAGGATAACATCTAATACTGAATGTAGTCCAGTTATTAAGAGTTAGAAATTGGATTATAAACCTTTCTGAAAGCTGGGGTTGAGATGTATTGAGTTAAGACTTTTGGTCACCTTGTGATCCATACCCACACACCCTTTCAGAAGATTCTGTTTTGTTTCGGTAGATAAATATGGTGAAATAACATCTGCTGATGGCCAGATCTGGTTGGCCTAAAGAGCTGTTGCATGTTAAGCAAGCAAAGGTTGCATGCATGTCTGGGGATCTAAATTGCTTAATTTTTCTGTCTAGGGTTTAGAAGGGAGGGAGGGAGGAATCAGACTAATGCTTTCAGCATCCCTGGGTAGTGATAGAATAGCAAGACTTACAAGGGGATCACTATCTCAGGTAAGGTCAGAGTATGGAAGGCATTACATTTTTCTTCTGAAGGGAAAAAAAAACATATTAGGATGACAGGATGAAACCTGAGGGTTGCATTCAGTGTCCTGGATTCAGACTTACTATTACAGTATACCTCAATCATGTCATGAGATGTGAAACTTACCCACCGTGCTAGTAGATACAAAGCCAAGCTAGTAATTGTGTAAAACAAATAATTCTTGTATAAATGACTTAACTGCAGCTAAGCTATAACAATGTGCTTACAAAAATCTTTAATATTAAATCAAATTTGCCATATGTTTTACTGTAGTTAGTTCTGTACTCTTTAGAGCTATGAACATGGCATCAATAATAGCTTCTCTTGTCCCTCACTAACTGCTCTTCATTTGCTAGAATTTTAGAGTTTTTCATGCGTGCATTATAAATGACATAATTTAGTAAGGAAAATGGTTATTGTACTTTTCTAAAAATAGAAAAGATCAAAATCTATTTTCCACAATATAAATCAATTTATTTAAAAGGGGTAACTGGTTATGGTGTATGCTACAAGAGGGATTTCTTGATGGTTAGCTCTTGTATATAATAATCTGATTTAACTCTAAACCATTAACCTCCAAAACAATTTTAAATATCTTTTGAAATAAACATTATCTGACAAGGTTTTATTAATCATTTTTACTTTATCCAATGGACAGAGCGTACTCTTCTCATCTTACTCCCCTTAGAAGGTTCACAAATTAAAGCCCTGGTCCCTCAAGTTGTTTCATGTGGGCTGCCTGCATGGAACAACTTGTAGGATTGGGGCCTAAGGTATGGTGAGGCCAAGGCAGATACTTTGAACGCTAGGTAAATTAATCTTTTCAGGATCCTTCAGATGAGCATTTTAAAAAAAACCCTGGTTTTAATAGCGTGGTCAAAAATAAAGAAACTTAATGCTACAATACCTCTTGCAATCGTATTTTGCCATATTGCCTGTGTGCATTTAATGGCATCTACAGCAATGCAAAATACTACTTATGTACTAGGGGGCCACATTGTAGTTACTGTAGAAACTATACTTTTGCATTTCCTGATTTAAGTGCATTTGTATTCTCAGTTATTTGTTAACTGTAAGATCAAAATTATTTTATCAACAAAATTTAAGTTGACATATTTTTTGAAGGATTATTTTTTATCCAACACACATTTGTAATAACTACACTTGCATGCTGAAAAATAACACACAATGGACCAAAAATGTCCCTAGCATAAGCAGGTGCAACTCCCTTTTTGTTACCAGTGGAAATAATATGCACTTATACCCAGGCTAAATTTGAGCCAGTATTGACTAATGCTTCAGGTAGTCATAGGAAAGTTGTGTATGTACCAGATGTCATTCTGATTCCCCAGGAATTCTGTCTAAGAAATGACCAGTAGCAGTAAACTACCAAGTGGGGCCAGGGTAGATTATTTCTTTATTTAAATGTTTTAAGATATTATAATAAGGTTAGGCCTTAACGTATTTTGTATTAAGTTCAGATTTCAATTTAAACAGGTTTATTATCGAAGAGAAAAACTTAGAATTTAAATAACAATAAAAATCTGATTTAAATTTAAAAAAATCTGATTTTTAAACTTAAAAAAAAAATCATCCATTTTTATCCACCCTGAGGAGGGTCTTTTTATTTGTGTATTACATGAAACAATTCTCACATAAGTGGCAATTATAAAATTACAGTGCTTAGGCATTAAAAGGCTTAAGGGTTTGGTAATAGTATTCAGATCTTTTGACCTCAACATCAGCCCTTTCCTGCACCCCTTGATTTCCCCCAATATGTCAGTAGCTCTCTTGTGGGGTTTGATACAGAGATCTCCATGGTGTGTGGAGACCCTTTATTTTGAGTCTCTGGTTCCCAATCTAGCACAGAAGAAACCTTGCTTGCGCACAGGCATCTCCTCTCCCTCCCCCCCCGACCCCCTCCAATATGTTGTGAGTGCATGAGATACCTCTGGGTTTGCCCTATTTTGGATAGTCCTCTTGCTGAAGTTACAGAATTCTCACCATTCACTTATTTAAAGCTTACCTGTTTGCCTTTTTCCCCATATTGTTTTATTTGCTCCATCTTACTGCTCCCTTTTTTTCTCTGAGGATTTCTTTTGTTTATTTCCAAAGTTGTGTTTTGGCGTAATTATCTTCACAGTCACCAATGGTTAAATAAGAGTCATTGTAACAGAGTACTTTTCCCAGTTATGCTGAGAAAAAACATGTTCATTTTTTTCATTACCTATTAATTTAGGGAAAACTCTCACTTTCTGTCAAAACATCCAAAGTGGCTAGTGTAAACGCAGAGTGGTGGCTCATAGTAACAAAACAAATCTATTCATATATTCCAAGGCCAACAAGGATCACTGTGATCATGTGGTCTGACCTGTATAGCACAGACCATAGAACTTCCCTGAAATAATTTCTGTTTGAACTAGAGTATAGCTTCTAGAAAAACATCCAGTTTTGATTTTTAAAATTGCCAGTGCTGGAGAATCTACCACAACCCTTGGTAAGTTGTTCAAATGTTGTTTTTTTACTTACTGTTAAAATTTTACACCTGATCTCCAGTTTGAATTAGTCTGGCTTCAGTGTCCAACATTTGGACCTTGTTATAACTTTATTTGCTAGACTGAAGAGCACATTGTCAAATATTTGTTTCCCATGTAGGTATTTATGATCAATATGTGATCAAGTTCACAAATTCTCCTAAGGTGTGTTTTCCAATCCTTTAATCATTCTCATTTATTAAAGCATACATTACTACCCTGGTGTAGAATTCCTCTGAAATTCAAGGTTTAAGACCTGATTCTCCACTTCCTTGCATTTTGAAAACTCAGGTTATAACACTTTTTATAGGAATTAGTATCTCACATTTAACTAAACAAATATGATGTAGACTACTCTCTTTATTTGTTAGATTTATGAAATGTGTTAGTAATAATAATACCTTTGTAAATTATATTTAAAAAATTACATATTGCCTCAATACCACCAAAAGACTTCCCATCTGTTCTAAAAATGTTACTTATTGAGGAACAGATGTGTTTTGCAGTGTTCTATGAAGGTTATCAAATCTATGCTCTGGCAGACCAAGGAGCTCGTTAGAGCGGTGACTGACTTTTTTGTTATGTTTGTGTCTAGTGCCTACCACAATGGAACCTTGGTCTATGACTGGGGCTCCTAGATGTTATCACAATACAAATAATAAATGATAAAAGGATGTTGTGGAGCTGAGGACTCCTCAGTGAGAATGTCTTGTTGCTAACTTCATTTAAATTAGAGGACTGCTACTTTAGGTTCCTCAGACAATTGCATTTGCTGCAGATTCACATAAGGAAATAGGGGGTGTCAAAGATAAGTAAGGTACAAATTAGGACTTAATGGGTCAATATGAGTCTTATATTTCATCTAGAATCAGATTTTGGAGCATAGGTGTACGAGAAATCCCGCTTAGCTATGCAGCTGAACTATCTGCAGTTTCCATGTGGTCTTAAGGCATAGATATATGTAGATTACAATGCAGTGTTCCAATTTAAGGTGACACATCCATGGATAACTATGCCAATATTGATATTCTAAAGAAAAGGCCACAGCCTTTTTGCCAAGTTCAGAAGATATACAATCTTTGCAAAGCGAGCATGTGAGACATCCAGATTTCAAGTCTGTGTAACGAATAGATTTAACCTGACAAATGGGCTCCCAATGTCTCTTCTGGTTGCTTGCAGCCCCCTATAATCATCTGTCTTTATCAGTAATATAAAGACTGGTTGCTTTCAAGATAGTTTGAATCAGGGCACTTAAAAAACTCTCAGGACTGGTCAAAAACAACAAAGTGGTCTGAATTTCTTTATCTTCAACTTTCAGACATTGGATCATGTTATACCTTTCTTTTGCTAGACTGAAGAGCCCATTATCAAATATTTGTTCCCCATGTAGATACATATAAACTGCAATCAAATCATCCCTTAACCTTCTCTTTGTTAAGCTAAGTAGATTGAGCTCCTTGAGTCTATCACTATAAGGCTGGTTTTCTAATCATTTATTCATTCTCATGGCTCTTATCTGAACCCATTCCAATTTATCAATATCCTGTTTTAATTGTGGACACCAGCATTGGATGTAGTATTCCAGCCGTGGTCACTACAGTGCCAAATACAGAGGTAAAATATACCCTCTACTCTTACTCAAGATTCCACTGTTTATGCATCTGGGGATCATAGGCACCGATTTCTGCTCGCGCTGGTGGGTGCTCGACCCCCCTCTGTCCCCTGCCCTGCCTCGACTCCACCCCTGCCCCAACCCCTTCTCCAAAGTCCCCGCCCCAACTCCGGCCCCTCCTCTGAGGCGCCACGTTCGTGCTCCTCCCCCCTCTTTCCCAGAGTTTGCTATGCCACCAAACTGCTGTTTGGCGGCGGCAAGCGCTGGGAGATAGGCGGAGGAGTGGGGACGCGGCGCGCTCAGGGGAGGAGATGAGATGGGGTGGGGGATGGGAACTTGGCTGCTGGTGGGTGCAGAGCACCCACAAATTTTTCCCCGTGGATGCTCTAGCCCCAGAGCACCCACAGAGTTGGCACCTATGCTAGGGATCACATGACCTCCAAAATTTTTTATCAGAGTCACTGCTTCAAAAAGGAGTCCCCCATCCTAAAAGTATGGCCTACATTCTTTGTTCCTAGATGTTTACATTTAGCTGTATTAAAATACATATTGTGTGCTTGCACCTAGCTTACTGGGTGATCCAGATAGCTCTGTCAGCCTATTCTGTTCATTGTCTACTACTCCCCCCCCCCTTTTTTTTGGTCATCTGCAAACCTTATCAGTGATGATTTTATGTTTTCATCTAAGTTATTGCTAAAAATGTTAAACAGTGTAGGGCTAAGAATTGATCCTTGTGGAACCCCACTAGAAACAGACCTGCTCAATGTTCACTTCCTGTTTATGCTGACATTTTGAGACCTATTGGTTAGCCAGCTTGTAATCAATTTAATGTGTGCCTTGTTAAGTTTATATTGGTTTTTTGTTGTTGTTGTGTTTTTTTTTTTTAAATGTCATGTCATGTGGTACCACGTCAAACACCTTACAGAAATCAAAGTACATGCAATGGGGGGGAACTACATTCACACAGAGCTAAGGTTGCTTAGTGATGTGTTATTTCCTTACAGAATGTTGAATTGAGCCAAGCTCAGACTTGTGAAAATCAGGAAATGCAGCAGTGCCCCAATACACCCCATTAATATGCATACCTTTACTCTGCCAACCCTAGAGTTGCTGAAATGTACAAGCCGTTTCCCTCCGTTTACAGCCCATTCACTGTCACCCACAGGCTTCCTTCTGACGTGTTAAAGCACAAAAAGAGGGCGGGGGAGGTTGCCTAGAGCACTTTCCCCTCTATCCTTTTTGACCAGTACCCCAATATGCATATACCATGCTGGCCCTTGGCAGTTTAAAATTGAAGAGGTTACAGAATGGCCCTGATCACTAGTATCCTACGCTGCCGTTTCTTGGGTGCAGTGGCCTTGGGAGCAGGTGGCAGCGCCTCCTCAGCTATTGGGGTCTGCTCCTCACCTCCTGTTGCCAGTATGGCATACTGGTTCTTTGACCTGCATGGGAGGGTGAACCTCATCTCCAAAAAACAGTGAGGTGTCAGAGCTTGTTGTGTTTCTATGCCTTAGAGTACACATTTTTGGGTCAGTTGTGAGCTCTCCAGTTTCCCGATTGATGTTTTTCCAGTACTTACTAATCATTTTTATATTGTCACTGTAGCAATTCAGATGCTCTGCCAAAACAGAGAAAACTGTAACAGCTCCTGGGCACAAGACTCTGATGCTGTCCAATTCTGGTGTCATAGATTGGATGAGGTGTACACCTGGAATAAGGCATAGATCATTCTAACTGAGTGATTCACTACTAGAATTTACACTAGATCACAACCTCTTAAATCACTGGTTAGACATTGCAGAGTGTGCAAAATGTGATGCCATTGCAGGCCACTTCACTCCACCCAAATCAGCCTGTAGTCAGCAATCCCCATGTCATGGTGTACTCCTTGCTCTCCCACAAACTTCTGCAACCTCATGATCTGGGGATCATCCAGAATCCATACATTGGCGACCCAGGTTTTCTTGCCCCTCAGCGGTCAAAGTACCTGCACTGTCAGTTCCAAACCTCTGTCCTATGTGTTTGGAAACACCATGTTAATCTGCCCTGAGATCAGGAAGTACTCCCCCTGCCCGCGCAAACACCCTCAGGAGCTAATAAAATACAGATGTTCTCAAATAACTAATGCAAGACTTGCCTACCACTTGTCCTCATTTCCTGCTGCTTCCAAAGCTGCAACCCAACCCCTCTCTCTGTCTCCCCCACAAAGTCCTGTCTACATCACCTCCCCACCCAGCATAACAAACATTTTGGTTAGGCTGGCTGCTGATTATTCTGCTATAGAAACTGGGTAAAAATTGGTACCTTTCAGTTTAACAGAACACGACAGTAGAAGTAAACCAGTTTCTTCTAGGAGACTGTAATTTGTGAATACCAAGGTCAAATTTGGGTTACTAATACTACCTCGTGCCCCTATGATGCACACCAAATTTAAAAGCAAGTGTGCTTACAAGAGTTGAGCTTTTAAGCATATAAAGTGGTCGGAATGGAAACCCTCTAGCTGTTCTTCTGTATTGGTGCATGTGCACCTATAAAAAACGTGTATTTTCTTAAATACCATTCTCGGTTTGGGTCCTCCAAAGATTTAGTGGGTGCCATGCACTACTTGCAGTAAAACTTGACAGATTGAGACCTTTTTGACCAACATATCAATAGTTTGATTAAGAGTGCTGAGCAAAAAAACCACACACAAAAAACCTTGAAACTTTTTGAAAAATGGCTATTTTTTTAAAGAAATATCTCCACATCCCAAGCTCAAATGATCCCAAATTTGGTTTACTAACCCTACTCTGAACCCTTCTGAGGCAGACCAAATTTCAAAGAAATCTGACTAAGCATGTTGATTTTAGAAGTCTTAGGAAGGTCAACCTTTAAATATAAGTCATGGTGCAGCCTTCAATATAGTGGTCCTGACGTGCCACTATAGTTACATCAGCACTTATTACCTTTATCAGCTAAGCCTGTAGTCTCATCAAAAAAGATATTAAATTAGTTTCATGGGATCAATACTTCCATAAACCCATGTTAATTGCTTTAATTATATTATCCTCCTTTAGTTGAGTTGTGTCAGCCCTTCTATTGTGTCCGGGATCAATGTCTGACTGACTGGCCTCTAATTACCAGGATCATACCATTTACCAATTTTAAATATTTGCACAATTTTAGCTTTCTTCCTGTCTTTTGGAATGTCCCCTGTGTACCAAGACTTATTGAAAATCAACATTAACGGTCCAGCAACCTCTTTTAAAACACTTAGAATCATAGAAATATAGGACTGGAAGGGACATTGAGAGGTCTTCAAGTCCAACCCCCTGTACTATGGCAGGACTAAGTAAATCTAGACCATCCCTGACAGGTGTTTGTCCATCCTGTTCTTAATTATGGGGATTCCACAAACTCTCTTGGAAGCCTATTCCAGAGCTTAACTATACTTATAGTTAGAAAGTTTTTCCTAGTATCTAACCTGAATTCTGTTACTGCATATTAAGCCCATTACTTCTTGTCCTACCTTCAGTGGACATGGAAAATGATTGATCACCATCCTTTTTATAACAGCCCTTAACATGTTTGAAGATTATTAGGTTCCCTCCTCCTCCCCCCCCCCCTTCCCCCATAATCTTCTTTTCTCTAGACTAAACATATCTGGTTTTTTTTAACCTGTCCATGTAGGTCAGATTTTCTAATTGTTGCTCTCCTCTGGACACTTTCCAATTTGTCCACATCTTTCCTAAAGTGTGGTGCCCAGAATTGGACAGAGTCCTCCGGCTGAGGCCTCACCAGTGCTGAATACAGCAGGACAGCTGCCTCCTGTGTCTTACATACAATACTCCTGTTAATACACCGCAGAATGATATTAATGTTTTTTGCGGCTGCATCACATTGTTGACTCATATTCAGTTTGTGATCCACTATAAGTCCCAGATCCTTTTCAGCAGTACTACCACCTACATAGTTTTCCCCCATTTTGTGCATTTGATTTTTCCTTCCTAAGTGAAGTACTTTGCGCTTGTCTTTGTTGAATTTCATCTTGTTGAATTCAGACCAATTCTCCAGTTTGTTGGCGTTCTATGAATTCTGATCCTCCCCTCCAAAGTGCTTGGTGTCATCTGCAAATTTTATAAGCATACTCTCCACTCCATTATTTAAGTGATTAATGAAAATATTGAATAGTACCAGACCCAGGACAGACGCCTTTGGGATCCCACTAGATAGGCCCTCCCAGTTTGACAGTGAACCATTAACTACTCTTTGAGTGCGGTATGTCAACCAGTTATGTACCCACCTTATAGTAGTTTCATCAGGACCACATTTCTCTAGTTTGCTTATGAGAATGTTGAGTGGGACTGTGTCAAAAGCCTTACTAAAATGAAGATGTCACATCTACTGTTTTCTTCTTATTGCAGGGATTTATCAAAGATGTCCATGAGGATTCACTCACAGTTGTATTTGAAAACAAGTAAGTATTCTATAGGAAAACAACCCCATGGTTTAAAACTGTATTAATTTTATTCTTCTCTTCACCATTGAGATTGTGAGTAATTGGTTCATACTGGAAAGATCAGTTTCTAGAACACATGATATTTAAGGCTCCTTCCACAGTTACTAGCATAGTCCCAGATTTTCCCCTTAGTTTAACTGCCTTTCCAACACTAGAAGATTTAGTATACCAAGTTCATTCTGATAATTAACTTTTACTTTCTTGGGACTCTTATCAGGGTGATCTTTAGGAAGGCTTCACTTTCCGTATATGACTTTGCTACTCCCTGACATTTTAGCAGTATTTTTGTCACCCAGTACCCATGTGTTCATCTTTCAGCCAGGTTCAACTACAGTTTCCTTGTACAGACTGGAAATTTTTGAAGTGTATTAGAACCATATTGTAAGTTCATATTGTAATTTTTGAAAGGATCTTATATATTACTCTTCTTCGAGTATTTGCCTTTGTGGATCCCTACTTCAGGTGCATCTGTGCCTCATGCACGCAGGATTGGAATCTTGTTACAGCAGTGTCTGTTGGGACCATGCCTGCACCCTGCATAGCCTTGTTCCCTCCTCCTGCCACCTCAGGGCACAACCATCCCTCAGTTTCCTCTTACCACCTGTGAAAGCAGGACAAAACCAGTAATGGGATAAGAGGAAAGATCATCTCATGGATCAGCAACTGGTTTAAAATACTCCTCACAAAGGGTAGGAATACATGGTCCGTTTTCCCAATGAAGAGAGGTAAATAGCAGGGTCCCCAGGGATTTGTACTGGGACTGCTGTTCAACATATTTAAAATAATCTGGAAAAAGTGATAAACAGTGAGGTGGAAAAATTTGCAGGTGATACAAAATTACTGAAGGTAGCTAAATCCAAAGGAGACTGCAAAGAGTTACAAAGGGATCTTACAATATTGGGTGGGCAACACAATGGAATATGAAATTGTGTTGATAAATGCAAAGTAATGCACACTGGAAAACATAATCCCAAGTACACATTCAAAATGATGGCGTGTGAATTAGCTGTTACCAGTCAAGAAAGAGATCTCGGAGTCATTGTGAATAGTTCTCTGTTATGAGGAGAGACTAAAAATACAGGGACTGTTCAGCTTGGAAAAGAGATGGTGGGAAGGGGGAAGATATGATAGAAGTTTATAAAATCATGACTGATGTGGAGAAAGTGAATAAGGAAATGATGTTATCCCCTTCACATGAAACAAGGACCAGGGGTCACTTATCATTTTATTGATCAACAACAGGTTTAAAACCAACATAAGGAAGTAGTTCTTCAAACAATACGCAGTCAATCTGTGGAACTCATTGCTGGGGATGTTGTGAAGGCCCAAAGTACAACAGTGTTCAAAAAAGAATTAGATAAGTTCAGGGAGGATAGGTCCATCAATGGGTATTAGCTACGATGGTCAGGAATGCAACCCTGTGCTCTGGGTGTCCCATAGCCTCTGACTGCCAGATGCTGGGACTGGACAACAAGATGGATCACTTGATAATTACCATGCTCTTTTCATTCCCTCTGAAGCATCTGGCATGGACCATGTTGGAAGACAGGATACTAGGCTAGATGGACCATTGGTCTGACCCACTATGGCCATTCTTATGTTCTTCTGTCTGTCGCTTCCTCATAGAATTTCCTTAGTTTAGCTTAGGTCAGTCAGGAATTGATTCCCTACTAAAATTTTCTCCTCTTTCCTTTTGTTATTTTATTTCCAAAAATCTATTTCTTTATGAATTCTGTTTGGTGCCTCTTTCCACTACTGCCTGTAATGACAGATCCAAAGCCATCAGGCTTTATGCTCTGCCCATCTTATGACCATCAGATTCCCCTCACAGATGGCCACAGCTGCTGTCTGTCATGCCTTGTACTTGGTTGTTGCTCAGTCTGGTGATTGTTTTCCAAAAGGATAAGAAAAATCTAGGGGCATGTGTCTGAAATCTTCTAGAGCTATCAATGAAGAGCACCTCAGATCCTGAAGATCAAAGTCAGAACTCCAGGACAGGACTGTCCACAAAGACCCAGTCTATCAGTGCTCCCTCCCTCACCAGGCAGTGCTTTCACCCGATCCGTCTTCGTGCTTTGGGCACAGTCTTCACCCATTCTACCACATCTGGGCGTCAATAACAATGGACCAATGGGAGTTAGAGATTGTACGATTGGGATATACCATTCCCTTTACCTCCCGACCACCTACCCTACCTCTCTCCCTGTCCCTCTTCAGGGACCCTTCTCATTAGCATCTGGTCGGACAAGAAGTTGATCATCTTGTACCACTAGGTGCTGTGGAATGAGTATCTTTGCAATACACGGCGAAGGGTTCTACTTCTTTAGCCAGAAGAAAAATGGGGAATGGAGACCTATCTCGAATCTCAGGAAACTCAACAAATTTGTACGCACTCAGAAGTTCAAAATAGTGACACTGGGCACGATACTTCTAGTGCTGCAAAAGGGGGACTGGTTTTTAGCCCTCGACCTCCGAGATGCTTATTTTCATATTATTATACATCCCGCTCACAGGAAATTCCTGCGTTTCACAGTACGACACACACACTTCCAGAACAGAGTACTAACTTTCGGCCTATCCACCGCACCAAGAGTTTTCTCCGAAACCCTAGGAGTATTAGCGGCACATCTGCGCAAACAGGGAATAATGATTTTTCCTTATCTGGACGATTGCCTTCTCAAAGGCCCAATTCAACAAGAAGCACTGGACTCAGTCCAGATGATGATCACACTATTCAGGGATCTAGGACTACAGATGAACAAACGAAAATCCACTCTAGTCTCTGTCCAACAGGGCACATCTCGATACCATAGAAACCAAAGCATCCTTGCCCCTGAACAGATTCACAACTCTGACAAACCTTATTTTAGAGATAAGATTCAGCCCCCAAATACTGGCTCATACTGCCCTGCAACTGCTAGGACACATGGCAGCCACAACGTTTGTGGTACGACATGCAAGATTACATATGCCCTGTGTATAGGGCTGGCTGAGCTCGGTATACATACCCAGCAAGCACAGCCTGCACAAACAACTTACAATACCACCCAGTGTCCTGGACTATCTACACTGGTGGACAAGACCAGAAAATGTATACCTGGGCGTCCTGTTCCAACAGGAGCCCCCTTCAGTATTAATCATGATGCCTTGCTCATATGCACCTGCGCACGGTTCAAGGCAAATGGTCTCCTGCGGAGACTCAGTTACACACCAATCTACTAAAACTATGCCTAGTCCGCAGTGCCTGCAGAGACTTCCTACTGCACATAAAGGATGAATCCATTCGCATTATGACCGACAATGTTGCCTGCACGTTTTACATCAATCAACAAGGGGGCGCTCGATCTCACTCACTGTGCACTGAAGCCATGAAACTCTGGAACTGGTGCATACACTACAAAATAAACATTTTGGCCTTCTACCTTCCCAGCTGTCAGAATGTGACGGTGGACATGCTAAGCAGGTACTTCTCTCAAGACCGCGAATGGGAAATGAATGGGAGAGTTTTGCTCTCCATTTTCCGCCAGTGGGGCACTCCTCTCATTGACTTGTTTGCATCCCCAACGAACAGCAAATGCGCAATGTTCTGCTCGAGAGTGGGGATGGGACTCCTGTCACTGGGGGATGCCTTTGTCATCACATGGGATGCACACCTCATGTACGTTTTCCCACCAATTCCAGTGATATCACGCAATACGCAAGAACAGACAAGGCCAAGGTTATCCTCATAGTCCCGACATGGCCACAGAAGCATGGTACAACCTTACCTGATGCGCATGGTGATATGCATCTCTCAAGCTCTCCCTGGTTGTCTGGACATGCCGTCTCAGAACAACGGTCACGCTTTTCACACGAATCCAGAGAAACTCCACCTACAAGCGTGGCTCCTACATGGTTCCATCATGGCGAACTAGCCTGCTCGGAAAAAGTTAAACAGGTGTTACTAAACAGCAGGAAAGTGACCACACACAATACTTAATGGATGAGATTAAATGGATGAGATTCTCCTCCTGGTGTCAAGAAAAACACTCAACAGCCTCCACAGCACTGCTACCATTAGTGTTGGAATACCTACTGGAGCTGAAATGCTTGGGTTTAGCAACAAGCTTAATCAAAGTCCCTCTTGCGGCCGTTACTGTGTTCCATCATGAGATTGATGGGAACTTGATCTTCGCGCACCCAATTACTAAACACTTCCTCACAAGTCTCCAGAACATTTACCCAGAAGTTCGCCAACCTACCCCGGCCTGGGACCTGAATCTGTTGTTGAAATGCCTCACCAGACTGCCATATGAACCCTTAGCCACCTGTTCCCTGCTGCATTTATCCATGAAAGTGGCCTTTCTGGTTACCATTACTTCTACCAGACAAGTGAGTGAGATCAAGGCGCTTATGGCTGATCCTCCCTACACAATATTCTTCAAAGATAAGGTCACTCTATGCCCACATCCAAAATTTCTACTGAAGGTAACATCGTCCTTTCATATGAACCAACCAATTCATGTTCCTACGTTCTATCCCAAGCCTCATGAGACTCCAGCAGAGACCGTCTTGCACACATTGTACATCTGGCAGGTGTTAGCGTTTTTCTGGAAAGGACCAAACCTTTCTGGAAATCTCCTAGACTTTTTGCTGCGCAATATCCACTCAGAGATTGACTAAATGGATCTCCATAAGCATTCAACAGTGCTATCGTATTTGGAACACGCATCTTCCTATGCACATCAGAGCACATTCTACAATACCTCAATAGTGTTCCTCAACAATGTTCTGATAGAGATTTGTAGGGTGGCCACTTGGGCCTCTGTCCACACATTCATTGAGCACCATGCAATCACTCAAGACTCCAGGGCTGAAGCCATAGTTGGTCTAACAGTACTTACCTCTACAACTCAAATAAACTCGAAGTCCCTACTGCCTTCTGAGGGGCACTGCTCTACAGTCACTTGAAGTGGAACACCCACAGGAGCAGCACTCGAAGAAGAGAAGGTTACTCACCTTGTGCAGTATCTGAGGTTCTTCGAGATGTGTCCCCCTGTGAGTGCTCCACTACCCACCCTCCTCCCTCTATTTTGGAGTTCGTTGCTAGGACTCTGCGGTAGAGAAGGAACTTGAGGGCTTGGGTCATGCACGTGCTAGACCCGGCACCGTGAGACACCTACTGAGCACGCGCAGGCACTGCTACCATAAATCTCCGATCGATGGCACTAGGATGCACCGACACCTGAAGTGGAGCATCCACAGGGACACACATCTCAAAGAACCTCAGTTACCGCACAAGGTGAGTAACCTTCTCTTCTCAACAAGCTATCTCAAGATGCTAAGGAAGCGTTAAAATCTGTAATCGCTGAGGGACAACTAGTAGTGAAAATGGCTCTACAGAGAGCCATGGATATTTCTGATACTGCAGCTCAATCAGTGGCCACTGCAGTGACAATGCAAAGGACGTCCTGGCTGCAAGCTTCAGGTATGCCAAGGGAGGTACAGAATATGGTTGAGGATTTGTGTTTCGCAGGCACTGACTTGTTCAGCAATCAGACTCACGAAGTATTGCATTTATTAAAATATTCCAGGGCTATGTTAAGATGCTTGGGAATCTATAACCCAGCCTCCAGGCTGAATTCCTAAAAATACCAATCCCATTCCTTTTCCCAACACTGATACAAAGCTTATCTTCCAAGGAAGAAACCTAATTTCTCCCACAGACCACCACCTTCTATAGGCGTGAACCCTCCTGCATAGTCATCTAGACTGTGGTTTGATATAAAGGTCGAAAGGCATAACCAGATCAGACTGGAGCTGTCCATAAGTCCTATCTTTGGATGTCGTTGTTACTGCATGCGGTTGCAACATCTGTATCTTTAGGAGGAACATATTGTATTAAGTATCGGAGGGAGAGCCGTGTTAGTCTGGATCTGTAAAAAGCAACAGAGTCCTGTGGCACCTTATAGACTAACAGGTGTATTGGAGCGTCTGACGAAGTGGGTATTCACCCACGAAAGCTTATGCTCCAATACATCTGTTAGTCTATAAGGTGCCACAGGACTCTTTGTTGCATATTGTATTAAGTTTATGTATCTCTGTGGACCAGGGATTGTATGAATGATTGAGTTCTACTCCATGAGGTCACCACAGCTCCTTCAGGAATTAAAACAGTGGAGGGTTATTAAGGTGACTCAGTGAAACTAAACAACTCTAGAACTACAACTCCTCTCCCGGAGTGGTTTGCATATTCTGGTTCAAACGGTTTCCAGAGACTATGAAAACAAAGATAGGGCTTTTGGCTTAAAAAGGCTGCATTTAAACTGACTCAGGGCTTTCTGTCTGATCCAGCAAATGGACAGGATTTTCTGAAGGACTTTGATCTACTAGGGCTTGATAGGACTGACGGGTGACCTCTCATAAGCTTTTAGCATGTGGGTAGGAAACTTTTGTACATTTCGTACACATTTTCTCTGTAATGCTTTCCCCTTAAGAATAAAGATGCTTGCTCAGAAAGAAGTGCATAGTAACTTGTAACTGCTGGCAATACACTCTTCATAAACATTGGAAACAACACAAAACATAGGCACAGACCTTTAGCCAGGCTGGCTTGCTGGGGATATCACAGTGTATGGCAGGGAGTTGTGCAGCCTTAAACCCCCCCCTGGTCAGAAGGGAATGTGATAAGGGTCCATACCCAGAGACTGGTGGTTTCTGGAGACATAAGTGGCCACTTTGGGAGTGGACCACAGAGGGAGGATACAGGTGCAGTTTCCTTGAAACTGTGCAGTTGTCTTTCCCTATCTTATCAGGCTTGGACTGGAATAACCACCAACAGATGAGTAATAGAGATTATCTCCAGAGGGTACTCTATCCGATTCCAGTCATTGTCCTTTCACACCCTCCTTTCTTGTCCCTCTTCAGGGACTATTCTCACGAGAAACATCTGAAGGTTGAGGAGACCTCTTTGGTTCATCTAGGAGTAATAGAGAAGGTGCTTGTGGAATTTGGAGGGAGAGGTTTCTACTCCTGATATTTCTTTATTCTGAATAAAAAATGGGGTCTTTGTCCTCTGCTTGAATTGAGAACGCTGAACAAATACATAAGCCATCTCAGATTTAGGATGGTAATGCTAGCCTCCATCATCCCTTCCTTGAAAGCTCTGGCACTTGACCTTCTAGACACATACTTCCATATTGCAGTCCATCCAGTCCACAGGAAGTACCTATGATTCTCTAGAGGGACCTAATCACTAGCAATACAGAGTTCTATCATTTTGGCCCCTCCATAGGATTGAGAGTTTTCACAAAGTGCCATGCAGTGGCAGCTGCACATCTGAGGAGACAGGGCATTCACATCTATATGTACCTGGATGGTTGGCTGATGAAAGGCAGGTCTCATCAAGAAGTGTTCGCAGTTCCATCTCATATCCTTGACCTACTCAGAGATTTAGGCCTGGTGATGATAAATTACAAGACGTCATGTCTCAGCTGTTCTCAATTGATAAAGTTCATAAGGGTTTTAATAGACTCAAAATTGGTAAGAGCACACCTCCCCGAGGAGGGATTTCACTTCATTGTGATAGTACTCCCTAGTATCAAAGCAAACCAATCGATCATGGTCATGACTTGTGTAAAACTCATGGGCACATGTCAGAATACACTTTTGGTGACCCCTGTAGCCAGACTTCACCTTGTGCCATTACAAGGCTGGCGAAGATCAGTATGTTGTCCGTTTTGACATTATATGGACATTGATAACTATTCCATCTCATATCGTGGCATCACTAAGTTGGTATGCTTGCAGAGCTATACCCTTTTCCATCCCTTCATCAAAAAGACAGTGATCACGGATGCTTCAGGAGCAGGATAGGGCACACACTTAGATGACCTTCAAATACAGGGAGTTTGGTGTCCAGAGCATGTAAATGTGTTGGAGCTCTGGGCAGTCAGGCTTTTGCAGGCCATTCTTAACAGCCTTGAAAAGTTCTGCCATACAGATTCTCATAGACAATGTGTCTGCAATGCACTATGTAAAGTAGTAGGTGCTCACTCATCGCACCTGTGCCTAGATACCACCAGGCTTTGTAACGGATGCCAGACACATGGGATAATCCTGATATCCCTTCACCTACCAGGTGTCAGCAATACCCTAGTGAATCTTCTTAGCCAGTAATCTATAACCAGTCATGAGTGGTACCTCAGAACATCTGTCCTTTCTCTGATATTTCACTAGTTGGCAAAAAAGTCCAGGATGGGAATACCCAACAGAGAGAACACACAATGCCCAAAATTCTGTGCCAGAGTGGGTATGAGTCACGGATTCATACAGGATGCTTTTCTCACATCTTGAAAACAAGTCTTACTATATATACATCTCTGCTGATTCCTCTGATACCCAAGATAATAAGTAAAATTGGACAAAAGGCAGTGCAGGTAAAACTGATTGGCTTAGACAGTTCTGGCTGGTAGATCTCCTTCAAATGTCACCTCAACCTCTAATTACACTGCCAGACATAATATCACTTAATCAGGGTCAGGTTCTCCACCCAGACCTGAAGTCATTACACCTAATATCCTGGATGTTGGCTGGCTAAGCACCACTGATAGATACCATTCAGTGCAGGTCAACAGATCTTTCAGTAGAGCTGAAAGTCTTCCCAAGGAAAATCTATTCTTCCAAATGGAAGAGATTCTTGATATGGCAACTTGTAACAATCTGCATGCTCTGAAGGTTTCCATTCCCAAGATTCTTGACTACATCCTGCATTTAAAGTTCTCATGATTCTGTCAGTTCAATCAAGGTTCTCTATACAGCATTTTCAGCAGATCACTCTCCAGTTCAGTCAATCTCCGTATTCCTTCACCTTGCTGTTCTGAAGTTCTTAACAGGTTGATCCATACTTACTCACTAGTTAGGGATCCCGCCCCTTCCTGGAATATAAATGTCCTTAACAACATTATGGAGGACAGCCCCCCACCTCCCAGCTGCTTTCTGATTGCTCTCTTTACCACCTTACTCTCAAGACAGTTTTCTGGTGGCTATTATGTTAGCAAGAAGATTGAGTGAGATTATGACCAACCCTCCCTACATCATATTCCACAGAAATAAGAATGTGGAAGCCTCAACCTACATTTATTACCAAAATTGTTTCTCTGTTTCACATAAACCAATGGTTCTCAACCTATTTACCATTGTGGGCCGCATATGCAACTCTCTCTGTGTTATGTGAGCCGCATCTACACAGTATATATAAATTTAGCACCTTTGTGGCCAAGATGGAGTCTTCTCTGCAGGCAGCTCTGGCCAAGAGAAGGCGGGCGCAGGAATGCAGCAGGAAAAATCCCTTCCACCCCAGGGGCACCTGTTCCAAACCCCCCAGAGTGAACACACACACACACACGCACAAAAAGTACAATGGATATAAGAAAGGGAGATATTTATTTACAGAGGGATGAGAGGAGAAAAACAACAAAGGGAAATATAGGAGGAGCAGTAAAACAGAGTTGCATTCAAACCAAGGCCCCACAGGCCCCGTGGTAGCACAGTCTGAAAGGGCAGACACTGAGCAATGTGTCTGCACACAAGAGTTCAGGAGTCCTGGGCAAAGTTCCAGTCCAGTGGTGAGTCTTGGGTGCTCCTGGTCATCTTCGGCGCCAGTGAACTTTCCCCCAACAAACCCCTCCAGTGCCGCCTTCTGCTGCTCTCTGCAAAGCCACACAGAGTGACCACCTCCTCACTTAACTAGCTAACAGCCTCCCTCCTTGTTCCCAATGCAGAGTCTCAAGCCCCAGTACTCACAGCCCCATGGAGCTCTGGGCAGCCGTGATACTGGGTCCAGCTCCGGCCTGTCCTTCTCGAGCGATTCCTCTCTGGCACAGTGCTCCTCCTGGCTCCTGTCCTGGGGTGTCCCCGATTGGCTGCCCTGTCCTTCCCAGGCTTCAGGCAGGTTCTCTGCTGCTTCACTTTGCAAGGGCCTCTGCGGGCTGCCCCTCTCTCTCCCTCCCAGCTTCAGAGTCACCCCCTGGAGTTTCCCTTCTTTTTTCCTCACTCTCCCTCTCTCCCCCCTAGGAAAAAGATTTAAAGGGGCCATGCTCTCTAAACCCCAAAGGGGTTACATATATACTACCTGTATGACCCTGAGGATGTCACATGGGCCGCAGCTGTGTGCTGATTGGGCCACAAGAGGGCTGCGGGTTGAGAACAACTGACCTAAATAAATCAGTCAATTTTCCTTTCCAAAACTCTCACCACTCTGAGGGAGAAGAAGCTTCACATTCTGGATATTACTGAGGCCGTAGTATGTTTATCTGGATAGAGTGATACCATTTTTAGACTCTCTGTGCCTCTTGATTGCATTAAGCAATGTAGGGACAAGCCATCTCGGCACGGAGACTATCTAGATGGATTACACAGTGTATTTCTATTACCAGCTGGCAGACATGCCCCTTCCTCCTAACATCAAGGCTCAATCTGCTATTCTGTGCTACCAAAAATAGGCTACTACCCCATATTTCAAAAATATCTCTTTATCTGAAATAAACGGCCACCTGAAGTAATCCCCTGATTTTTGTTAAAACATTATGCTATGGACCTGGCCTCCAGATTAGAGGCAAAACTGGAGCAGGCTGATTTATTTATTTATTACTGTAACACCCACCTTCCAAATGGGCACTGCTTGCTAGTAAGTCTTGGGTGCTGAAATGGAGATCCACATGAACACATACTCAAAGAAGAAAGAATGGTATCTTACAGTAACTGTGGTTCTTTCGAATGTTTTGTCCATGTGGAGCCGCATAGACTTTCCTTTAACATTACTTTTTTGGCGTCTTTATTAGCTGGTATTCTCACTTAACGAGGGAACTGAGGGATGGTTGTGGCCACTCCTCCCTTTATGCCCTTAGGTGGGGGGTTGGGGAACTACAGGGACATACAGGGCATGAGAGACTTATTCAGAGATTCTGATCCAACGCATATGAGTTGCATGTGCACTTGAAGTGGGATCTATGTGGACAAATGCCTTGAAGAATCACAGTGACTGTAAGGTAAGTAACCACTCTTTATCGGAGGAAGATCATTAACCGTACTGGTGAGGGATACCATTCTAGACACCTAGCAACAACTGGTACTGAAGCAGTTCCTTGACCAGCATAATTCTTAAAATAATGTGGACATATCCTAAATTGAATCTTTGCTTGCCAATCATTTTTTTAAGAAGAGGAGAAATTGGTATGTAGGAATCTAATAATGTGCCATTAAGAGTCAGATCTAGCAAAACACCCACTGAAATCAATGGAAGTTTGGGGTGTGCAAGGACCTCATGCCCAACTAGCTGGATATATTTAAATACGTATAAAGGCCTGTATAGCATGAACAGTGAAAAACCTGTTTGGGTAAAGTACATTATAAAATAGTTTTTACTTAGTTCACTTGATATTTATGGAGGAAATTTAGAGGGATAATTTCAACTTGAGGGTTTTTTAATTGATTAATTTAAAAAATTCAGCTTTTGATGTAACAGCCTCTAAATATTATATCCTGAATTTAAAAAAAATCATAAGGCTTTTTCTGTTCCTCTGATGTTTGTAAGAATTTTTTCAGCAAGGGAGAAACTGACGACTACACGTGGGAAGAGTGAGACGGATTATATGCAAAGTAATATAAAATGCACAAAAGTAAACAGAAAAAATATTGAAGAAATATTTTTCTCTAACGCCTTCTGTGTTGTATTTACTATAGTTACATATAAAAGTTTCAGAGAACTATTTTTTCCAAGTTGATTGTCAATTCAAGTAATAATTTTATTTCTAAAATTCTTAGAAATTTAACTTTCGTTGATTATAAACTCTTTGTAGCAGGAACAATCTTTTTGTTCTGTGTTTCTACACTGCCTACCACAATGGAATCCTGGTTCACGGCGAGGGCTTGTAGGCACTGCCACAATACAAATTATAAATTAATAATAAGAACTGAATTTTAAACAGTGAACATATTTTAAGAATGAATTGTGTCAGTGAATATTTTTAAGGCTTGCCAGACCAGGATTAGTTCTTGAAATAATCAATGAAATATCTATTCAACTTTCAGTTGGCAACCAGAGCGACAGGTTCCTTTTAATGAAGTCAGATTACCACCTCCACCTGATATCAAGAAAGAAATAGGAGAAGGAGATGAAGTGGAGGTGAGTTGACTCTCATGTTTCCTTCCTAGCTTGCCCTCCTGTGGAAGTGACTGTTCAGACAGGATAATGTTAATACTGATTATAGTCACAAGAAAAAGTAGAGTTAAGCTTTAAAAGTGAACGTCTAATATATGTAGTGTCTGTCACTGGTAATGGTTGTACTTTTTGAAAGGTAGAATGGTCGAGTAGATGGAATATGGTTATTACGAACTAGAAGTTACAATATAGAAGAAATTGGTTGAAAAAATGTATTTTCAGTTTGAAAAAATCATAGGAAACAAACCTTTTCTCAGTTTCATTAAAAATTTTCATGGAGCTTTTCATGTTTTCTCGAAACTGATGACAATCAAAAATGGTGACCCTACCATTCCCATAAAAATTCAACAAAACAGAAATTTCCTACTGAAAATTTCCATTTAATTAAAAAGCCATTTTTGGTCAAAAAGAACCAGCTATGTTAGGAACTTGATTTCTGATCCTGACTGCACCTCTGACTTGCCCTTAGGGTTTGAACCTGTGCCTATTGAGGTTGATAGCAAAATTCCAATTGAATTCAGTGGTGCAGGATCAGGTCCTTAAACCTTTGTTTCCTCACCTGTAAAATGTGCACACTGTTTACTAGTTCACTTAGGTAGTATTGAGGTTAATGTGTGTGTTTTGAAAATCTGAAACTGTATATTAGTGCTTTATATGACTATATTGTGCTTGATTAGCTCACATAGTTCAAAATTGAATTCCAGCTTCCATTCTAATTCTGCTTTTTCAGTTGGTTATGACCTCAAATAAATTCTTTTGGAGCTGAATTTTTCCATGTTTTATCTCAGCAAAGGGATGATTTTGTTTTTTGAAAGTTTGAACAACCCCAGCTCGTGTGCTTGAGTTATGTAAATGTGGAAGAAGAAAAGTTTCCCCATAAGTTTGAATCTGAAATTTTGCACTTGGATGACTGAACTAATTTATGGTAGATTCAAGGATAAAGCCAAGTTTGAAAGAAGCTCGTGTTCAGTAAATTTAAAGTTAGGAACATTTGAAATTGGTTGATGACTTTTGTTTGTGTGTTTTATAGTTGATTTTTTTTTTTTTTAAATGTTCATGGAATCTGTGTGTTTTGAGGTATGACAAAAAACCCACCACAAACATTCCCTCTCCCTCTCTCCAGGACTTTCACTCCACTGTAGTAGTCTCCTCACGGTGAACTAGTGCACACAAACTTGTGTACTGTAGATTCACATGCTGTGTTGCTGCACAGTTACTCGCTGTGTAAACAAGCTTTGTGTGTCCTAGAAAGCTGTGAAAATGTTTCAAATTCAAGTTAATTTTATAATGTTTTATTTTGCTCTTTGAATAAATAATATGTAAAATATTTGCTAGAGAAAATGTACTGTGAAATGTTATTTTGTTTATCCAAGTTAGGGTTCCTTTTTTTAAAGTTATCTTTGTATTAAACATATTTGACTAAGATTCTCTTCTTTGAGTAGATCCAGCCTTGTATTCCACTTAGGTGTATGTGTGCGCCCAGTGCACTAGAGCCAGAGAATTTTGCCTATCAGTCTCCGTAGGAGGCCACACTTGTGCTAAATGAGGCAGCACTGCCTTGACCCCATCCCTCAGTTCCTTCTTATCTCCCGTGGCTGGAGTTGAAGCTCTGTGTGGTTCTTAATTAGTGACTTTTTTTCTAGTTGTATTTAGAATCATAGAATATTAGGGTTGGAAGGGACCTCAGGAGGTCATCTAGTCCAACCCCCTGCTCAAAGCAGGACCAATCCCCAGACAGATTTTTACCCCAGTTCCCTAAATGGCCCCCTCAAGTATTGAACTCACAACCCTGGGTTTAGCAGGCCAATGCTCAAACCAATGAGCTATCTCTCCCCCCTAATTAATATAGTACCCTAGAATTAATTAGTAGTCTTAGTATAGTGTTAATTAGATTTAGCGTTAATTAACTTTCATTTAAGTATTCCCCGGTGATATCCTCACCAGGATTTAACATTGTCCATTATGTGGGGGAGCGATCCCTGGCAATTGATTCCCACACGTAGTGCTTTCTGTGCTTAGGCTGAGCCACACGAATGGTGTTTGATTTGCAAATCGTTCGCGAAATGGACTCGGGTGATGAGGGGTCTTTGTCTAAAACAGCCTACTTGGACACGCCATGCAGCCTGCTTCGGCACCGAGGTTTAAATCAGATCGGAGGTTGCCCTTGGGTTCCAAGAGTGTTATCATTTCATGTTCTGGATCCAGCGCCTCTCTGAAGAGACAGAGGAGTCGCTCCCCGTTGAGTGCACTGACGAAAAGGTTGTATAAGACTGACCGAGGCCTCTCGAGTTCACATGGGGACTCATCTGTCTCCTGCAGAAGGAGCGCATGCTACCATGGTGTGAATGTTGGTGCGTGGGATGGAGTAAGTCCCATTAACCACTCTCCAGTACCACACAGGGAGGTCAGAGACCTGTACCATTGACTGCAGTTCCTCTGAGGGAGTTGCTCTCCCTATTAACGATGCGCTCCTAGAGCCAGCTAGGGTTTTCTGGAGCATGCCGGCTTCAGTACTACTTACTGCAAAGTGCTTGGAGAAATGCTGCTTTGTCTCAGTGCAGGGATTTGAGGGTTTTTATACCCACCCTGCTCCAAATTCCCTGGTCGTAAACACAGTGAATGATAGAGCCTGGCAGGGCAGATTTAAGTCAACTTCTAAGGTTAAACACGTTAAACAGATGGCCCTGATGGATAGGAAGATTTACACCTTTTCTTCCTTGCAGATGTGGATTGCTAACCAGTAGGTATTGCTGTCAAAATATGACTTTGTGAACTGGCTGGCTATGTCTTAAGTTTGCAGACCAGCTGACCGAAGCTTCCAGGGAAGTATGTTGGACATTTATTACCAAAAGCTGCTGGGTGGCTAAGACTTAGTTGCAGTCTGCACTGGACGCCAGGGATACTTGGGCCAGAGTAATGGCCTCGATATTGACCATGAGAAGGGTGGCCTGGCTGCAGAATTTGGCCATTGCTCCTGATGTTCAGCGGGCTATAGAGGATTTGCACTTTAATGGCTGCGTGCTGCTTTTTTTTTTTTTTTTTTGACAAAATGGATGAACTCTTCACTCCTTCAAGGACAGTAGGACTATCTTATGGCCCTTGAGGGTGTACACATTGGCAGTGCAGAGACCGCCACTATGGTGGTCAACAGCAGTATTGTCTGCAGTGCACATTTGGGCAGCTTTCCCTCCCCTGAGATAACAGGACTATCCCAGAAAGGGGCATAGGTCCCAGAGGAGGAGGCATTCAAGTCTGGGGTTTGGCCAATAGACATGCCTTCCCCAGGTGCCCCTCAAGCATCCATTTTGACTCCAGAACAGTGATCTAGTCATTGCACCCTTTTCCCCCTGTCCCCTCTGTTTGGGGACATGTTGGCTCACTTTCATAATGCTTGGGGCTTGATCATCACTGACAGCTGGGTCCTAAGCACCGTCAGATTAGGCTATGCCATACAGTTTCTTTCAGTCCCTCTTCAGGGCCCCCTCTCACGAGATACTATTCCTCAAGCAGGTCCACTTTTCCTGGCTTTTTTTGCTTGACTGTCTGGGTCTCATCCTAACTATTGGGAAGTGAACTTTGGTTCACACTCAGAAAATCAAGTTCATTGGGGCCCTAAAAGACACTGAGTTCAAAAGCTTTTTGCCCACTGACCATTTTAAGGCAATTCGCCACCTTTGCCTCAGTCTTCAGTCTCGGCTTCCAGGACAGTTCAGATGTGCCTGGGGCTCTTGAACCACATATCCGTGGCAATCAGGTTGTGGCAGTTCTGCATCGAGGAGAGTATCACTCTGATACCCAACCACTTGCCCGGGGTCCAGAATCATCTTTCAGACCATCTCAGTAGGAATGTTTGTCTGAGTCACAAGTGATCCCTGAGGCCAAGTGTCCTCCAGGTCATCTTCACAGTTTGGGGCATTTTGATGATAGACCTGTTTGCTATGAGGGACAACAGGAAATGTCTGTTCTGCTCTCGAGGGGGCCTCAGTCTGGGCTCCCTAACTGACAGTTTTCACCTCAGCTGGCAGTCGGCTCTCCTGTATGCTTTTCTTCTGATCTCAGTCATCCCACAAGTCATTCTCAAGCTGAAGGCGGATTGGGCCAAGCTTGTTCTCATTGCCCCAGTATAGCTGAGGCAGTGCTGGTTCTCTGACCTTCTCACACTGTCAGTTCAGCCTCCCTTGCTCCTTCCTCTCATGGCGTAGCTGTTTCATGGTTGAATGAGGAGAAAGAGCAGTGTTCAGCGGCTGTTCAGAAGGTACTACTCAACAGTAGAAAGCCTTCTACCAGAATGGCTTATTTGGTGAAATAGAAGCAGTTTTTGATATGGCCATTGGCCTGTGGAATTCAACCTATGCAGGTTTCTATCCAGGACATCTTGGAGTACTTGCTGCACCTTCATTCATCAGACCTTGCACTTAGCTTATTGAGAGTGCATCTGGCAGTTAATATCAGCATTTCATCCTCTCTCATTCAGGGAAGATCAGTCTTCTCCAATGGCATGGTAGCAAGATTCTTAAAAGGGCTTCTTCATCTCCATCCTTCTCTGGTCTGGGAGCTGATTCCTCTGTGGGACCTTAACATTTGGCTCTGGAGAGCCAAAGCCAAGAGCTGGAGCAAGCCAAAGGCAGGGAAGCAGCGGAGGGGCTTACCCTCTGACTTCTGATTTGAGTTTTGCTGCAAATAAATAAAACTGTTGTTGTATATAGTAGGTAGGAAACTGAAGAGGTCATGTATAACAGTGTGGCATTCCATTTTGAGTTATGATATATCCGGTGTTCTGAGCACAGTACATTCTGACAATTGTGACATTCTATTTGTCTTTAATGTTTTTTTTAAAGAGCACTGCCAGTGTGTATTAAACCAAATCAAGAGGAATGATTAAAAGGGCATTTAATAGTAGGATATGGAGTCTTTCATTTCTAACTTACCAGTTCAAATAAACCTTTTAAAACAAGAATGACTAAAAGCTGCAGTGGCCTCTGTGAAACGAATTTGGCAAGATTCAGAATTTATTTAATAATGGGCAAGAGGGATCATATCTAAAAATACCTGTTAGAACTAATTGGTGCCCTCAGCAACAGCCTCAGCCGAAGGCCAGTGATTGACTGAACCATAAAAACTCACCTACCCTCATATTCCCAGTGATGGCAACTTCAGATCAGGGAGTAAGCATGTTGCTGGGGTAGTGTAACTAATGCTACTGCTGCTGCTTATTCTGCTTGTTCCATAGTTTCCAAGACTGCTGATCTGACATCTTTTCTAGAGCAATATAATCACACACAAATTAAATTAATAGAAAAATAAAACACATGCCAAGTTTTTATCCTGATACACCAAAAGAGTTTGAAATCCCTCCTGCACAGCTAATATGAAAGATTATGCTGGCGCATAAATGGAATTAAAAATTGCTTGCCATGTTGGCTGCAGTAGCACTAAAAATAAAGCAAAACAATGTTTGCTAAATAGAGAACAGAATTATTATTGAAAAACTACTATTTTCAGGTTTCTAAATATTTGAAAACATCTAGTTTGCTACCTGAAAGGATATCTGCCAAATGAAGATAGAAATTGCAGTACTTTTATATATTAAGTTCCTAGTACTGTAAAAACCTTAAGTGTTTGCTGCTTTCAGCTTTGGCCAGTTAGAAATACTTAATTATTTTGCATGATAAGTATCCAGTGTGTAATATAATATTGATGTTAGGCCTGATCTACACACAGATTTTGTATCAGCATAACTATTTCTGTTTGGACATAAGCATATTTATGCCAGATAATTGTCTTCACGCTAGAGGTTTTGTTCCACCTTAACTATACTGGTAATATTAAAATGGTACAATTTGTATGTATAGACAAGGCCTTAGTCTTTGTGTCAGAATGACTGAGAGAGTTAAAACAATGTAGAACTTGAACTAAAAGCTACTAGTACATTATAATTTTTTTGAAAATGCATGTGTTTTTAAATTTTTTTTTTGTATTGGCTGTTTTAATCTGGAATCCCCAAATTTAGGTCCTGAATCTGCCTTCATTGAAGTTAATGGATAAACTCCATTTGCCTTCAGTGGTTTTGAATTGTTTCCATAGTAAAAACACTTGTGTTTTAAGGAGAGACACAGTACTTGAGCCTCCCATGAAATCTTAACAGCAAAACAAAACGAGAGCCAGAGCAAAGGAGAGAATATGGAAAAATTACTTGTGAATAAAGTTGAGTATGTTTGTAAATCTTTGCAAGATTAAGGTCTTATCATTCTTTCAGCATAGGTATTTTTATACAATTATAGATTACATGAGAGTCGGGGGCTTGGCTACACATAGTAGTGTATACTATGATGAAAAAAAATTAATAAATGCATTTATATGTAGTGATTTTTAGAAGTTGAGAAGATAATTTTATGCAAAAACATTATAATGTTCTTGAGCATTCATTTATAATTCTTCAACTCTCTGTCTATGACTTATATAGAAACCTGCCAAAGAAAACATTTCTAAACCTATAGTCTGCTCCCTCATTATCAGATGAGCACTTGTGACTTTCCAACCCAGCCAACACCAGTTGCAATACTGAGGAGACTGGGAGTTAAGTTTTAATTATGTATACAGGGTAGGGTAACCTGTTGGTTTTTTCTCAACACTTTTGTATAATAATTTAATTACTATGTTGTTTATTAAGTATTGCTCAACTAAATGCTCAGCTGAGGGAAAAGCCTGAAAGATTTCATCTGAAACCTTTTTTCAAGAAAGGAGTAAGCACCTGAAAAATAGACTTATAATGCCAGTGAATTTTTTTAACCATACCTACAGTACAGTGTCATTAGCATGGTTTTACAATATATTCATGCCTTCGCTTTTTATGTCAAAGTTAGATCAGAGTTTATTAGAATTGGCCACAAACACAGAGCTCTACTTTTTAGCCTGATGGTGATCATCATCATTTCAGTTGAATGCAAAGCCAATATTAAGAGCTGTAGGAAGATAGTTATTGGAAATATTTTCAGTTACCATTCTTTTGTTGTTGTTTAGTGTGTGCTATGCTTTATTTAATGCACGTTATTTAAACCTTCTCTTATTACAAAATTATTAATTTTCTTTTGGACTGTATAGTATCTTAAGAGTGTTAACATTTGTAAAGAATTATCTTCACAGCACCCTTGAGAAGTGAGATGGTATTATTTCCCCCCATTTTATGCATGGGGAGCTGACGCACAGAGAGATTTAAGTGCAAAAGTCCTAATTTTTGGGTGTCCACTTTGAGACACCTAGGGACTGATTTTTTTCAGAGTATTTAGCATTGCACTTTACATGTTCATAGCACAGCTCACATTGACTTAAGTTGTAAATGAGTGCGCTTAGCACTTCAGCAGATCAGGTCCTACGGTCTCAAGTTGGGCACATAAAAAAAGAGGAACACATAATCAATGTGAAAAAGTTTGGTTTCAGTGACTGTAGCCCAGCATCATGTAGGAACTCTGTAACAGGAGAAGGAATGAATGCAGTTCTCCATGGCAGTATTCAACTGCCTTAATCACGAGACCATACTTTTTCTTCCTGCAGTCCCCTGTTTCATTTATTACATGCCTTCCAACTTCTGGAACAAATGAGACAGGGGCCTCCATACAAAAGCTTCCTCCACTACATAGTCCTCATTCATCCCTAGAGCATGGTTCGTCCCGTGAACTGAATGAGGCAGGAGTCCTATGGAAAAATTAGTATGTGACTATGTGTTTCAAAACTATATCATAATGCACATGCACAAGAGGTAGAATCAATGTTGTGCAGGCATCCTTTTGGCATTTTCTAACTTTTAAGTGCTTCATTTTGCTGCCTTAATGTTCTTTTCATGTATTTTTTGGATGTAAATTCTTATTAAAATAAACAAAACCTCAATCAAATTGAAAAATCAGAAATTCCCTCTTGAAGCCATAGTGACGTAGGCGCCGACTCTGTGGGTGCTCCAGGACTCCAACCCTCCCGCCCAGCACCTCCTGCCCACTGCAATCAGCTGTTCCGCGGTGTGCAGGAAACGGGGGGAGGGGGGGGGAGGGAGAGGAGCAGGGATGGAGGGTGTGAGGAGGAGGAACTGGGTGGGAAGAAGTGGGGTTGGGGGCGGGGCCTGGGGTGGAGGCTTGAGGGAAGAAGGCGGGTGGGGGCAGGGCCTGGGGCGGAGCTGGGGGTTGAGCACCCACAGGGCTTGGAGGAAGCCAGCGCCTATGCATAGTGACCCCCAGTTTGGGTCAGAAATGGGGTTTAGACATTTAGGTCCATATCACAGATCTCTACCACTTCAGCTAATGGGATAACTGATAGTAGTAGTAGGCTGTTATATTCTATGTGGACTAGCTACTAGTGGAAGATAAAATATACGCTTTGCTCGTGAATCTCACAGATATTAACTAATAGCACAGAAATGTAGAAACACAGGACTCCTGGGTTCAATTCCAGGTTCTGGAAGGGGGAGTGTTCCTTGGTGGTTATAGAACCTTCTGCACCTGAGTCCAAAGTACAGCCTGTCTCCCTTGTCCTTTGCTCCTACCCACCATACCCCAGCTCCTGTGTCCTCCCCATGTACTCCTATCCACCCTCCACCCACAAATATCCTGGCTGCATGCCCCTGTCTTTCTCTATCCTCATTTCTCTCTCCCCTCCTGCTCCTGTCCAACCCGCTCGGCTTCTGTCCAACCTCCCACACCCAGCTCTTGCCTTCCTACCCCACACCTCTTTGTCCCCTGGCTCCTGCCCACCCCCTGTCTCTTCCTTGCCTTCTGCTCCCTGCCCACTCTGTACCTATGTACCTTCACAGCCCTCTCTTTTTTTCCATGTTCCTATCCGTCATCCCTCACCATATCCTTTCCTCCTACGCCTCCTCGTCTCTTCCCTATCCTCTGGCTCCTGCAACCCCTCCTGCACCATTCCTCACCCCTCAGCATTGGAGTCAGGCAGCTTCCTCCTTCTCGATACTGCCTGTGTATCAGCAGGGAAAACTTTGAGAGCACAGGAGAGACAGTTTTCCTCTCCTAAGTTCCTGTGCCTAGTGCCATAGTGTCTCCTGGTGTCCTGCAGGACCAGTTTCAAGAAAAGCTGTGCATTTGATTTTTTTCTTCCTAAGGTGAAGTACTTTGCACTTGTCTTTATTGAATTTCATCTTGTTGAATTCAGACCAATTCTCTAATTTGTCACGGTCATTTTGAATTCTAATCCTCTCCTTCAAAGTGCTTGCAGCCCTCCCCGCGTGTGTCCCCTGTAGATTTTATAAGCATACTCTTTACTCCATTATCCAAGTCATTAATGAAAATATTGAATAGTCCTGGACCCATGACTTACCACTGCAGGATCCCACTAAATACACCCTCCCAGTTTGATAGTGAACCATTGATAACTACTCTTTGAGTATGGTGTTTCAACCAGTTATGCATCTACCTTATAATAAATTAATCTAGTCCACATTTCCCTATTTGCTTATGAGAATGTCATGTGGGAAGCGCAATAGCATAGTAGAGTTGATACAGCAAATTGATCTAGACTCAGTTCAGTGACATGCAATGGAAAATTCCATCCTGACTGAACACTGTTCGAAGAACATTCACAGGCTTAGACAGTGTGACCTGGAATTTGCTCTGCAAAGTTACACAGCAAGAATCTCTCAGCATCTTTATCAGAAATGCACAGTACACCAATGAAGAAGCAAACAAAGTTTTATAAATTGGTAATGGCAAAGTAAGCATTAGTGTAACAATGTCACTATTAGAAAAGGCAAATGTATCTCTGAATAAGTAATGCACTTCTTTTAATGGGTAGGAAAGGTCTGTGCCTATGTATTATAATATACAGCTTTGCAGAGAAACAGTGTAGTCTAACGCACACTGGTCTGAGAAAAAGCAAATTCTGTATCCAGTTCTGCTTCTGACTCATTGTATTATCTTCACCAATTGCTTCATTGCTCTGCTGTGACCTTTCTGGATAGATATTTTGTGTGTCTCCTGAGCTCCCAAGTATCCATCATTATATTAAAAGATCTATTAAGCTGCTGCCTTCCTTTTGTTTTTCAGAGTAGAAATCTTCGGCCATCTCTCTTCCCACGGTCTTTTCCTCCTGTGGGCCTGGTGTCATTTTACATTCTGTTCAGCCAAGGAGGGCTAGCCCTCACTTCTTTCAAAGAGAGATTTTTGCTAGGAATTAAACTTGAAAAAGAGAATGTGTGCTAAACTCCAATGTTGTTTGGTCTGTGGTTTACTCTGGTGTCTGCACTTATTTATTTTTTTTATTATTATTATTATTTTATTTATTTATATATATATATATATATTTTGCTTCACAGCCCTGCTTTTCCATCTCTTTCATTTTGCAGTAAAATCACAGTCTGTTTATAGCACTGGTTTTGCCATGGGAATGAATATGATGTCACAAGTTCAGCCTTCTGACCTCAGGGTAGGATCAGATAGGGAAAGATGGGCCAGGAAGGTGCAGGTCTTTTTCTCCAGAGAGTGCTTGGTTGTAAAAGGTGTGTGGGGAAAAAAAACGTGAAAAAGTATACAGTAACTCCTTGCTTAACGTTGTAGTTATGTTCCTGAAAAATGTGACTTTAAGCGAAACGATGTTAAGCAAATCCAATTTCCCCATAAGAATTAATGTAAATGGGGGCGGGGGAGGGGACTAGGTTCCAGGGAAATTTTTTTCACCAGACAAAAAACTATATATAAAACTTATATACACACACACACACACACACACAGTATAAGTTTTAAACAAACAATTTAATATTGTACACAGAAATGATTGTGAAGCTTGGTTGAGGTGGTGAAGTCAGAGGGTGGGATATTTCCCAGGGAATGCCTTACTGCTAAATGATGAACTAGCATTCGGCTGAGCCCTCAAGGGTTAACGCATTGTTGTTAATGTAGCCTCACACTCTAGAAGGCAGCACCAATGGAGCGAAGGGAGACAGCATGGCAGACAGAGACACGCCCTGTGTGTAGGAGAGAGAGAGAGAGATGCGCATTGCCCCTTTAAGTACACTGACCCCACTCTAAGTACACTGCCTTTTTAAGTACATCAGCAAGTTGAGACAGCAGCTGCAGCCAGCAAGCTCTCTCCGTCCTGAGCTCTGTTGTCAACTAACCCTGCTCTATATGGAGAAGGGGTAAGCAGGGGGGAGGAGGAGGAGCAGGGGAGAGGGGGACACCCTGACATTATCTCCCCTTCTCTTCCCCTCCCCACCTCCCACTCCGCACAGCAAGTAGGAGGCTCCCGGGAGCAGCTCCAAGGCAGAGGGCAGGAGCAGCACACAGCAGTGTGGGAGGGACAGCTGAACTGCTGGCAATTGATAGCCTGCTGGGCTGTTGCCACACAGGGGACATGGGGGAGTGGGGAGCTGATAGGGGGGCTGCCGGTCCACCCTGGTTCAAAGCCCCCACCAGCTAGCTGCAACAGGTTGCTCTTCCTGCAAGTAGTGGACAAAGCAGGTGGCTGCCAAACAAAGTTATAAGGGAGCATTGCACAACTTTAAACAAGCATGTTCCCTAATTGATCAGCAATGAAACAACAACGTTAACCGGGACTACTTTAAGTGAGGAGTTACTGTATCTGTGTTTTAGGGATAATATGTGTACCACTCCATCCAGTATGAAACTGCCTGTTTTCATCTTGATTAATCCTTTATTACTGGTGGTGATTTAGTTCTCTATTTTTACTGGCTGACTCTTTAATTTTCCATCAAGATTTTTGGAACATAAATGTTCTTGAGGTGACTGGACTAGACTTGCCTTATTGATTTTGATACTCAGAGAAGGGTAGTGTATCTCTTCATGAAATTCCTACTATTAAAGGGTGCTATATATATGTACAGGACACATTTTGGGGGGTGGAGGGGAAGATGATTTTTTTTCAAGTTAAAACACTCAGTAAGGAAGATAGTATTGACAGCAGCATTGTCAGTGATGGATCTTAGACATATAGTCTAAGAATTGCCATAGCATTTTTCCATTTGTAATATCAAGGGAAAAAAAACCTATTTGGCATAGTCAGTCTGGCCAGTGCAGGGTATATTTTTGTCTGTTTTGCCGTGGCTACTTATAAATTTCTTTCTGATAGCCTTAGTTTACTACATTAATGTATACTGAACTTGTGGAACAATTCAAAGTTGTGAATCCCCCAATTCATCACTTGCCTAATGTTAAGTAGGTACTGGAGTACCTATAGTAGCACTATCGTGAGCTGACCTGAGTCCAGGTCATTGAGTAAACTATAGACAAAATGGCATCCTTAACACTGAATTTCTTGATTCTTGTGCACTTTAGCCTCACAGAAAAGTGTTTAAATTTATTGTGGAATTGCAAGAATCCCGTGTTTTCATCTGCTATTGAGTAAATTTTTACGCTCCAGTTTTAAACCCCTCAAAAAGCTGCCTTGTGTATTGTTAACAGAATCTGCACACCTAATCTGTGGAGTGCAATGTTATGAAAATGTATATAATGAGAAGCACATATGACTATGGCTAACTGGAATTTTATATAAAAATAGATTTAAATTGCAGTATCTTATACTACTGGTGGCTTTTATCTTGGTGATTAGCTGGGTTAGTTGAAAAAGATTCATTTCTGCTTCACTGTTGGTTTAACCCGTTAGGTTTTTTAATTGTGTAGCTCAGGGGTTGGCAGCCTTTCAGAAGTGGTGTGCCGAGTCTTCATTTATCCACTCTGATGTAAGGTTTCGCGTGCCAGTAATACATTTTAATGTTTTTAGAGGGTCTCTTTCTATAAGTCTATAATATATAATTAACCTATTGTTGTATGTAAAGTAAATAAGGTTTTTAAAATGTTTAAGAAGCTTCATTTAAAATTAAATTAAAATGCAGAGGGCCCCGGACCGGTGGCCAGGACCTGGGCAGTGTGAGTGCCACTGAAAATCAGCTCGAGTGCCGCCTTTGGCACGCTTGCCATAGATTGCCTACCTCTGGTGTAGCTATATTTTAAATATGCTCCTCTTGTATTTTTTCCTTTCAGGTTTACTCAAGAGCAAATGACCAAGAACCTTGTGGCTGGTGGCTGGCAAAAGTTCGAATGATGAAAGGAGAGGTAAGTTACTTTAAAAATTAGGACTGTCTGCTCCCATTTGAAGTGCAGCAAGTATGGAAGGTAAATATTGCACGACTCATTAAATCTGTGTGTAGTATCTTGTGAGGGAGAAATGACACTGATATAATGACAGAAAAACAGAGCTGGTGAGAGTGGGTTGTCACTAATACAGAAACAAAGCATAGCTTGAAAAAAGGAGAAGGAACCCAAAGTTAAGTATTACCAACACAAAACCATGATGGCAGGTTAGGTCATAAATTAAGGCCGCTCATGGCGATGGTAACTTGCTGGCTGACTATACGCGGGTGGGGGTAACAATAAATATTCTTTCTTGTAAATTACTTGCTAAGTGGGGATGACTCCTGGATACTTGCCATTTTGTGTTTGACACACCTTGGGTCAATATACCTTGGGTCTGGTTGTTTAGGTTCTGCAAGAACTACATTGCATGCCTAACTCTGAGTTATATGTCCATATATTGGATGAGCCATTTCTGGACTATGTGTGGTACCTTTTATATCTGTATACTTAGTTTCTGACATAATTTGAAACAAATCAATCTATTTTGCAAACAGAATTCATGAGGTTAAAAAAATATGTAAAACAAAAAATGTTCCTACCTGTGTTTCTAACATCCTGATAAGATTTTAAATTTGATTCAGTTGTAATAATTGTTACTTCACATCATTTGTATGGATATTAGAACCTCAGAGTTATGAATACCAGACTTACGAACTGACCAGTCAACCACACCCCTCATTTGGAACCAGAAGTACGTAATCAGGCAGCAGCAGAGACACCCCCCCCCCCCAAAAGCAAATATGGTACAGTACTGCGTTAAATGTAAATTACTAAAAAAAAGAGAGAGAGCGCAACATTTTTCTTCGGCGTAATAAAGTTTCAAAGCTTTATTAAGTCAATGTTCAGTTGTAAACTTTTGAAAGAACAACCATAATATTTTGTTCAGAGTTACGAACATTTCAGAGTTACGAACAACCTCCATTCCTGAGGTGTTTGTGACTCTGAGGTGCTACTGTATTGTTTTTCTCTTTACATTTCACTCAGCTTAGTGAAAGGAGACTAATCTGTTTCTATTAAAAACATTTTTCAATACTCTTCTGTTTTCTCTTCCTATGCGCTAGGAGAACGCAGCCATGTTTTGATTAAAATGCAGCCCGGACATGTAATTTTTTATATTTCCATTAATAGTTAAAAATACACTGAATTTTGGGCTTAAACTATAAAATGTAACATGATGACATTTCATTAATTTAATTCCACATTTTAGTTAAGAGTTTGGGGGTTGGTTTTTTTTCAAAGAGGGGTTTGGGACTGGAGTTGCATTTAAATATTGTCCTGCTGAATCGGGAACCCAAATACAACAGCATCATGCATCGACCAAGAGATTTGGAAAGTAAAACTTTTCAATGGCTAACTTCATTTTGAAACTGAATAAAATACAAACAACAAAAAAAGTGAAAGTTGGCTATGATGGTGACTGCCCTAGAAATAACCAAAGTAGCTAGAACAGCAAGTTAGATTTCTAAAGTTTTCAGTAAATAAGTAATAATTGAAGGTGATAATCTTTAATATGGACAAGGATGTTTTTTGAAAGATGTTTATCTCGGCAGTGCTCCTGTAATAAATAGGAGCCTGATTCTGCTAGTCTTCCATCTGTGCTATTCATATAGATGGCCATTGCAGTTGCAGGCACAAAAAAGATTTGCACACTCAGACACTTAGTTTAGGTTTAGTGAATCATTGCTACATATCTGACATTGTCCCATTAAAATATTATTGCTGTATTGTGAATTGATATGCTGGGTACTAGTTGGAGTGATCCTTTCCAACTGAAAAGCTGTATTTTTTTTTTGTCTTTAGCAAGTAGTAGATCTCCAGAAACTCAGTCAGGAAACAAGGTTGGGAATAAGAAATTGTTTATGTATTTCATGGGCTTTGAGGTTTGCGTAGTTTTTTGTTAGTACTTCTGCTGCTTCTGTTGAACTCCATTGGGAGCAAGGAGTTATTCAAAGCACATCATTTGAAATAGACCATTGTCAAGGACAGTCACCTATCTAGGTATTTTCTCTCTTATTGTGATTGGTGTGGATGAACAAGCTGGCAAGAAAAGACACTTTAAACTTGTGACATTGAGAGATACTGATTAGAACATCTGTCAACTCCCCTACAGTGGGGTGAAATACAAGCCCTAATATATTTCTCTTGTATGTCACAGCAGCTTGGGATTTTACTACCAACCAGCTAACTAAAGTTTGTTAGAGGACTTGGATTTAAATAGTGAGAAACAATACAAATGTCCATAGGTGTGCGGTCTATGGGTTTTTTTTAATGTAACTCAACAAATGTGTTTTTAATTATATACACAAACGAGAAGTTACCTAGCCTTCTAACTCCCGAAACCTTCCTGAGTTATTGACAGTAGGAGTTTTCATGCTTTGATCTCCTGTATCCTTACTTATCCTTGCAAAGTACTGATAGAATTACACCTGTTACAAATTATATAATCTTCAAGCTTTTATTCACTTCTGAGTTCATTATAGATGCTTTGGCTGGGTATTCTCAGATTTAAGTTTGCTAAACAAGGGACTAATCTGAAATTCACAAAAGATGTATCTGATGATGAACAACCATATGTTTATTTTTGGTAATAAATCTGTTTATATGACATGTTGCTAAATTGAACTACTTCTAAATGTGGTAAGATATATTACTTTTCTAAGAGCATATGGACTTTTTTTTTATTTTCAAAATGTGGTTGCAGGTATATGCATTTTCAACACTATTAAAGATAAATTGGAAGAGAACAAAAGTTTATGTAGACAATACATATGGCAAATAGTTGTATGTAATAATTGATTTGCAAATAAAGAAATCATTCTGTGAACCAAATTTAATTTAAAATCTGGTTATAGTCAGAAAAGACCCTATGGAAATATGGCACCACCTTACCAAACATATCTGTTCCTTGTGTGTATTTCAGTCAAGTCTGCTTATGTTGACAAAAAACAAGTACAGTATCTGGTTTTGTGAAGGAGCAAGGGAAGATTCTGCCTACTCTTTTGGAGTTGCCCAATGGGGTGGAAAAGAGGATTTGATTTGGGAAGGCTATGTAAAAAATTTGTACCCTGGCACAAAGCTGGGCTTTGTGGGCCTTCCTGTGTACCAAAGGGTTGTGGGGTAGGGCCAAAATATTTTCAGCGTTTACAACTTCCAGACTTTTTGTCTCCTGAAACTGAAATAAATATGTGTAAATACAGAGTAGCACCAGAGCCTGAGAAGGAAGGATACCTCCTCCTCCTTTATGTCCAATAGTTATCTGCTGGTCACCTATTTACACAGTAGATTTAACGTTTACTGCTGTTCCCTCAGAGCCAATATATCAGTGTAAAATTAGCTGGATTCTTTTCTCCCTCAAGCATTTTTGGAAAAATTGTCAGCTAAGTTCTTGTTGCATTACCTTTAGTAGTACATGGGATGTACTAAGCAGAATGAAGACAGTTTAAATTTCAGGTCCTGGATTGAGTCGACAGAATTGGCAGTCAGAAAAAAACAGTATTTGATTTACAAATGGAGCAAACTTAGTTTCCAGTTGTACAATGCAATGTGCATATGCATACACCTCCACCCATATAGAGACCCATTGGCTTCAGTGGGACACTGAGGGAGGGGGTCTGCACAGGATATAACATTGCAAGAGCATAGCTTTGTCAAAATAGAACTATGTTTTAATGTGTAAACCCATATTTTATATTTCCTTGATAACGGAGATAGTAGCTGTTATCTTTATGAAATGGTTACTTTTAATTAATGATTTTTTTTTAAAAAACTTTCCCCACTTAGTTTTATGTCATTGAATATGCTGCTTGTGATGCCACGTACAATGAAATAGTCACATTTGAACGACTTCGACCTGTGAATCAAAATAAAACGGTCAAAAAGAACACGTTCTTTAAGTGCACAGTGGATGTTCCTGAAGATCTGAGAGATGCGTGAGTAGCTCTGCATACTGTAACTTCACTATTATTCATTTCAACATGGCATATTCCTTTCTCCATATATGTATCATAAATTCTAGTCTTAGGTTATTTTTTGGAGAGAATACTCCTGTTGTAGTTCACAGTTAAATGTCACTAACTGTGATACTTCAATCAAATATGAAAGTGATGTGGTTGCCAATCATCCTCTGGGATAGTTGTACCTGCCCCCTCCTTTTTCCCTCCACCAGAAGGCTTGGTGATTTTCTGGTGGTTGGGCGACATGCTCTTTTGTGGTTGAGCTGAATGCCATGAAAGAAGAAATCTTTGGTCAAACAGGCTGCTTCCTGAGCATTCAGCCCTGTACACATGAGCTGCTACTGTAGCCCGCTGCAATATAGAGTAACAAGTAGAAAAGGAAGACTTTCAAGGAGCTGCAGACAGCTTTACCTCTTCCACATTTGCAGTGTGAAATCAGGTGGACCCCTGGCACATCTCCTTGCACTAGTCTGGAGTTTTCCAGGCTGAGAAACATTCCTTATTATAGACTACTGCCGCATTCTCATTTTTGATTAATAGGGTTACACAGTTCTTATTGATACGACTGTCTTCAGCTGAAGTAACCTTTATAACATTCATTTCTCTAGGTGCGCTAATGAAAATGCACATAAGGATTTTAAGAAAGCTGTAGGAGCTTGTCGAATTTTCTACCATGCTGAAACTACGCAGTTAATAATACTGGTAAGAAATCAGTTTATTTTTTGTGCAGACAGTGCATGAATATTCAAGATATTAACTACTACATTTTGATTGGTTACAGATTGTTGTGTGGTTCCTGCATATCTGTGAACTGATTTATTTGTACGGCTATGCACATTTCAAGCAGTTTAATATATGTATGTGTTCATAATATCATTTTAAAATATTATATTTTGGAGTAGGCTCATTGGATTGGTGTCAGTACTGCATCAAAGGCAGCCTGAGTTTGGGAGTGATCTTTGGTCTCTCTGATTAATGTTTCCTGCGATGCAGCTTTCTGCAGAAGTAACGTGCTTAGTCTCTTTTGAGGGTAAAAGCACCCTTTACTGGATGGAGAAGAGAGATCATAATCATAACCCTAGTCATTTAGGGAATTGGGACCCTTAGGGAGATTTTGTAATATACAGAATGATAGGTTCAGGGTAGTTAGTCCTATCTTTTACCTATTTTTAATCGTCAGTCAAAGCCAGGGAAAAGCTAGTACTCAGTCTCCAAGCCTCATAGGAAAAATTTAAAGGCAACTCTCACAAATTTGTTCAAATGCAGTGAGACTGAAATTGGGTTTGGCCTGGGGATTCCTGCATCCGCCTTCTAACATATTATTTTTCACCCACACCTATGCAGGAGAATCCCACAAACATCACACCTGGCTTAATTAGATTTGCTCCTGTTCAGTAATATTTTCCTCAGCAGTAATTCGTCTTTGCAGTTCTATTTCCTTGGGACAAAATTTTCCATATAAATTTGCCTGTTCAGATTCAGTTTTGCCTTCTTACTTTCTTGGATCTTCCAGTGAATAAGTGGGTGACCTGACATGTGTGGTAAAAAGATTACATAAAATAATCTAGCAATTTATCATAGATCCATAGTGGGATTATCTCAGTGCAACATTCACTGTATAGGTCCAGTAGAAAAACTGGCTGTAAACACATGGAGCCAATGGTAATGGATTTGTGGGATTTTGTTTTGGAAGCTGAATTTTTCTTGCTATGTCTTGTTTTGAGACCTTGAGGAAGGCTAATATCAATAAGTGACTTTCTAAATTGGGATTTATATTTACAATTCAATTCAATTGTAAAAGTAAACAGAGTTCTAATTTGCCCTCTGAATGTGGATTTTCTTTATCAAAAGGGGATATTGCTTATCTTACCACTTCTCTTTTTGTAGTCTGCCAGCGAATCAACAGTGAAGAGAGTAAATATATTGAGTGACATGCATTTGCGCAGCATTCGTACCAAGCTAATGCTCATGTCAAGAAATGAAGAAGCCACAAAACACTTAGAAGTAAGCTGTCTTAGAATGGAATTGTTTAAAGTAATCATTTAACTGTGTTCAGTTTTGAGTTTCTTCTTATGGTGGACAAATTCTTTCACCTCTCCCTAGTGCACAAAACAACTTGCAGCAGCATTTCATGAGGAATTTGTTGTAAGAGAAGATTTAATGGGACTTGCAATAGGAACACATGGTAGTAACATACAGCAAGCGAGGAAAGTTCCAGGAGTAACTGCAATTGAGCTTGAGGAAGATACTGGTACTTTCAGGATCTATGGAGAGGTAAGGGGAAAAGGTTTTTTTGTTCTTCATATTTAATAGTTGGTTTACTCTGGTGTTTATTACTACTGCATAGAGATGAGATCTGAGCACAGGAACAAGAGTCAGAGACTGCTGAGTTCTAATTCCAATTCTGACACAGTTTGTGGGGCCAGTCAACTTACCCCCTGTGTTTCCTAAGGTGTGAAGTGGGGATAAAAATACACACTTCACAGGGTGAGTGTTGTAGGTGGTATATTTAACTGTCTCATATTTGTAAAGCATTTTGAAGATGAAAATTACTATAGTATCATGTAATAAATGTTTGCCACTTTAGCTGTTACCTTTTTTGTTTTGAGTGTACATAGTTTTTTACCCCTGCTCCCCACCCACCTTTTTCTTGGTTTGCTTTTTGGGGGGAGGGGGGGGCATTGCCTATTTCATCATTTTGGAATTCAGGTCTTTCTGTTTTTCGCTCCCTAGCATCTTGAATGACGACCAAGTTAGAGATTTGTAATTCTGTTTAGATTTCTTCATTCTGGCCATGGAGTTTTTGTAATGTGATTGAAAGCTCCAGAAGTAAAGCTGATATTTAAAAGAGGATATAATATGCACAGTATGTGCTCCAGTCTATTAAAGGAGAACAGTTCACATATCATAATGTTATTTACAGATCACTACTCATTCATTGCTAACTAATCAAAAAGTTCTGCAGCAGTGTCTTCTGCTGTTTCTCATTTGAGGCCTGATGTTGACCTTTTGTGACTCTGTGGAACTTTAACATTCAGTTAAAGTCATTTTCTGTATTTAATAATAATAAAAGCTGGAAAAAGACCGCTTATATAGTCTACTACCACTGGTGTAACACATTGCACTCTGTTGGGGAACATATCAGTTATAAAAAGTCTCTTAGGCAAAAGGCCAACAAGCAGCATGGGGTGGAGGGGAGAGAAATTACTCTTGGTTGCAATACTATTTATTGTATACAGGTAATACTTGCTCAGGACAAAATACTTATTGCAAGGTATTATTCTTGTTAAATGACTATATATTACCTGCCATTCTTCAGACTAGCATGTTTCTCTCCAAACTGCCATGACCTCTCTACATAGTAAATACACTGGAGTGTATAAATATAGGTGTGCTCATGTAGCTCTATAAAGGGATTAAATATTAACAGATTGAGAGCCCTGATCGTTGACTCTGGCTGAGGAGCACTTGATGCAGGTCAGGAGGGGAGTGTACAAATGTGGCTTTAAAGCTATTTTTGTGCCCTTGTGATCCTGGGGCTGCTTTAATTAGTCCTTTCCTCTAAATCAGGTAAGAAAAGCCTGAGGGCTGCTTTTATTTGTGCTGGCTGTCAGTGGCCCCAATAGGGTGTTACTGCATCTTAGTGTTGCTTGGGCTTGCCCGACATCCCCCTTTTTTCCCTTGCCACACCTCCTATGCTAGTCACAGGGAGTAGGAGTTGAGCTGTTCTGGCAGCTACCCAAGGTTTATCCTGTACTGGATTGATCCTGTTGCCACCAGCTATGCCAGTTGAGTGCAGTTCTGCACCAGCGGAGCAGTCCAAAACTACACTAATGAAGCAGAGAATCTGGAACTCTGTCTTAATTAAGTTCATGCCTCATACGTGCTTATTATTTACTTCTACCTAAGATTTTTAACAAACTGAGTGTAAGCAGGCTCCTCCTGGTGTATGTGGTGGTTATTTGTGAAAGCTTGGGAACTTGCTAGCATTCATCTCGGAGCCAGAGCACAGAGCCACTTTTTGGGCAGGCTGTAGTAGTGGTTGAAGTCTCTTGTGTTCCCTTAGATAGGACTTTTGTCCTTTGGATTCTCACAGTCTATAGACCCTGTGTCTACCACCCACTTCCGGGCCAAATTCCACCAGTCTGCCTCCAAATCCTCCCTTAAAAGAGCACTGTGCAGAGAATTGTTTGTAACCTGCCTTTTTTTCCACCCACACTAAAGCAGGACCTCTGGTGTACAAACCTTGTGAAAATGCACATATGGAAAAGAATTTTAACCATGTCAGTTCAGCTGTGTGTATGTAACTTGTATACAAATAATATAAAAATAAATTCACACATTATTTCTGAACTTAGTTTATTTTCAATATTGATATATCTAACATCACAAAGAACTTATTTTTTAAGCTTTTATCCAGGTCTCCTATTCCACATTCAAAGAAAAATTTAATATTCTGTATTATAGGAGGAGTTGGTAGCTACTGTTATATTTAGGCTGCCTAACATTTTACATTATAAAGCATTCTGCAACTTTTTCTCTGAGAAGCTGTCACACCTTCATTGCTTGCAGATGGCCTTTGAATGCCTTCAGGGAAGCCTTGAAGGCCTTGCGGTGGGTAGAATGTCTTCAGTCTTGCAAAATGCCTTTTCTTTGTCCTATAAAATTCTGTTAAACTTTTATTGAGATATAAACTACTAAAAATTGTTTCCCCTTTCTCACTTATGTACCTTAGGAAAATGTTGGCAGCAAACTAAAATAATAACTGAGCATGAAAATTCTAAGTTCAGGCCACATCACTGCCTGAGTAACAGCAGCAGATGCTGTAATGAGAATACCTGGGAGCTGTTGAGGCATTTGTATTGAGGGAGGAACTTCCTGCCCCCCCGCCTCCCCCCAGCTCAGAGTTCCTGCATCCCATACTTCCTGTCAGGGTTCCCTCTCCACTTTGAACTCTGGGGTACAGATGTGGGGACCCGCATGAAAGACCCCTAAGCTTATATTCCACCAGCTTAGGTTAAAAACTTCCCCAAGGCACAAATTCCTTTCCTTGTCCTTGGACAGTATTGCTGCCACCACCAAGTGATTTAAACAGACATTCAGGGAGGGGCCACTTGGAGCCCTATCTCCCCCAAAATATCCCCCCAAACCCCTTCACCACCTTTCCTGGGGGGACTTGAGAATATTATACCAACCGATAGGTTAACAAAGTGAGCACAGACCAAATCCCTGGTTTTTAGGACACTGAAAATCAATCAGGTTCTTAAGAGAAGAATTTTATTTAAAAAAAAAAAAAAAAAGTAAAAGAATCACACCTGCGAAATCAGAATGGAAGATAACTTTACAGGGTAAGTAAAAAGATTTAAAACACAGAGGATTTCCCTCTAGACTTAACTTCAAAGTTACAAAAACAGGAATAAACCTCCCTCTTTAGCATAGGGAAAATTCACAAGCTAAAACAAAAGATAATCTAATGCATTTCCTTGCTGTTACTTACAATTTCTGTAATTTTTAGATGTATCAGTTCAGGATCTTTTTAGGAGCTGGGTTACCTGCTTGGTCTCTCTCTTTGTCCCGAGAGGGAACCAACAAAGAGAGCACAAACAAAACCGTCTCCTCCACCCTCCCTCGCCCCCCCCAGATTTGAAAGTATCTTCTTTCCCCATTGGTCCTTCTGGTCAGGTGCCAACTAGGTTAATTGAACTGATTAACCCCTTACAGGTAAGTGATTCTGTACCTCTGGCCAGGAGGGATTTATGTTACTGCATACATAAAGGTTGTTACCCTTCCCTTTATATTTATGACACCACCTCTTGGGGCATCATAGAGCAGGAGCTTCCAAAACTCCCAAGAGTGCCAAGAGAAAGAGGGAGAGCCAGGCTGTGCTCTCTCTGTCTTTGACAGGGTTACTGGCGTAATGGATGAAGGGGAAGCTGTAGACATGATATATCTTGACTTCAGTAAGGCTTGATAGAGTCTCGCATGACATTCTCATAAGCACGCTGGGGAAATGTGACCTAGATGAGATTACTGCAAGGTGGCTCCATAACTAGTTGAAAGACCATACTCAAAGAGTAGTTATCAATGGTTTGCTCTGAAACTGGGAGGATTTATCTAGTGAGGGCCTGCAGTGGTCTGTTCTGGGTCCAATATTATTCGGTATTTTCAGCAATGACTTGGATAATGGAATAGAGTGTGTGCTTATAAATTTTGCAGATGATACCAAGCTAGGAGGGATTGCAAGCACTTTGGAGGACAGGATTAGAATTCAAAATGATCTTGACAAACTGGAGAGTTAGTCTGAAATCAGGAAGATGAAATTCAATAAAGACAAGTACTTAACTTAGGAAGGAAAAATCAAATGCACAGCTACAAAATAGGGACCAACTGTCTAGTACTGCTGAAAAGGATCTTGGGATTATAGTGGATCACAAATTGAATATGAGTCACCAATGTGAAGCAGTTGCGAGAGAGGCTAATATTCTGGGTATATTAACAGAAATGTCATATATAAGAAACAGGAAGTAATTGTCCCGCTCTACTTGACACAAATGAGGCCTCAGCTGGAGGACTGTGTCCAGTTCTGGGTGCCACACTGTAGGAAAGATGTGGATAAATTGGAGAGAGTCCAGAGGAGAGCAACAAAAACAATAAAAGGTTTAGAAAACCTGATCTGTGAGGAAAGGTTAAAAAAACTGGGCATTTTTAGTCTGGAGAAAATAAGATTGAGGGGGAACTTGATACGTCTTCAAATATTTTAAGGGCTATTATAAAGAAGATGGTGATCAAATGTTTTCCATGTCCACTGAAGGTAGAACAAGAAGCAGTCATCTTCATCTGCAGCACTGGAGATTAGGTTAGATATTAGGAAAAACTTTTTAACTATAAGAATAGTTAAGCATTGGAATAGGCTTCCAAGGAAGTTTGTGGAATCCTTGTCATTGGAGATTTTGTCTAACCTGTTCTTAAAATACTTGTCAGGGATGGTCTAGATTTATGTAGTCCTGCCTCAGCAGAGTGCTGGACTAGATGACCTCTTGAGGTTCCGAACAGCCCTATGTTTCTATGATAACCCCTACCACATGGCCCCACTATGCCCACCCCCCCATTCTGTGGGGGCACCTGGGAAGGCATGAGCCCCCCAACACCAGGTGGGAGAGAGCCAGACTAGGCTTACCCCGACCACTCCTCAGACCCGTAGTGACTGTGTCCAATCATTTCCTCCTTTGGGAGCCTTCTTTCTTCTTACTGCCAGTTTATGGACTAGTTCTGTAGCTCAAGTGGTGTCCATCTTATGCTGAACATTCAGGATTCAAACCCTGCTGGTAAATGCATAATGGAGCATTATTACAGTTGCACAGAACAGAATTTGCTTTTACTTTTTAAACAAAAGAACTCCTAGGAAATTACATACAAAAAAACTGTTAGTTATTTAGGTTGCAAAGTCAAGTACTGGAAAGTTAGGAAATTTCAGTTTTTTTTTTTCCTTGCCCATGCATGGTCATGGACACCCTTCTCAACCCTTGAAGACCTGGACTTTGCAGATGATCTTGCTCTCCTATCACATACCCAACATTGTATACAAGAAAAAACAACTCGACTCAACTCATTCAGCCAGCAAATTGGACTGAAAATCAACCGCAATAAGATAGCTATCATGACCTTTAATATTGCCTCACCATCACCAGTATAGATAGAGGATTATGTTCTCACCAATGTAGAAACATTCACATGCTTGGGCAGCACCATCAGCTAGGATGGTGGAACAAGCTAGGACATTCAGAACAAAATCCATAAAGCCAGGAACACCTTCAGGAGCTTTAAATACAGTCTGGAAATCATTAAAACACAACACCAACACCAAACTCAAAATTTATCAGAGCTGCGTACTTTCAACATTACTTTATAGTTCAGAATGCTGGGGAATGAGAAAGTATGACATGTCCAAACTGTCTTCATACCATACAACCTGCTTCAGAAAAATCCTCTGAGTTTGGTCATGTATCCACATGTGCAAGATCCCATCCCTCCTTAAGATCTCCTAGGTTCTAGTAGAATTGATGAGCCCACCTTTTGAACCCCTTGCAACTTGCTCTCTGATGCACCTCTCTATGAAGGTAACATTTCTAGTGGCCATTTTCTCGGCCACAGGGGTGGGAGAGTTAAAACCCCTAGCATCAGACTCTCCCCTACACTGTTTTCCATAGGGATAAGGTTCATCTTTGCCCTCACCCAAAATTTCTCACTAAGGTAGTCTCTGATTTTAATGTTAACCAGGCAGTCTATTTGCCAACTTTCTTTCCAAAACTTCATGCTCATAGAGATGAGGAGAGACTGCATTTCTTGGATGCCAGAAAGGCTCTAGTTTTCTATCTGGAGCATACTAAGTCCTTTAGGTCTTCTATTCAGTTGTTTGTTGTGATTACAAACAGAACTAAGGGCAGTCCAGTGACTACTCAGATGATTTCATCCTGGATCTCTTCATGGATTCATTTATGCTACCAGTTGGCTAATCTAACCCCACCAGTTAGGATATTGGTGCATTCTACTACAGCACAGGCAACATCAACAGCTTTCTTGGTGCAAGTACCTATAATGGACATTTGTAAAGCAGTGACTTGTTGTCATCTGCCTACACATTTGCTTTGTATTATGCCATTTCCCGTCAGTCCAGGGACAATGCCAGTTTCAGACGGGATGTCTTACAGTCACCTCCATGTTTGTCTCCTTGTGAGTTACCTACAATGGGATGGACATGTGCAAGCACTGAAGAACAAAAACCAGTAACTGCCATTCAGTAACTGTTGTTCTTTGAGTTGTGTTGCATATGTCCATTCCATGACCCACCTGCCTTCTCCCTCGTTATCGGAGTCTGTTCGGTACGAAGGAACTGAGGGGAGTTGGGAATGGTTCTGCCCTCTTCTACCTGCACACAGTGGTGCAAAGTGACGGGGTGCTCGGACCACCCCAACGGGTATCACTGAGGGGGAAAAAAATTCTCTGACAATTGTGCACAAGATGGAATGGTCACATGCAACACACCTCAAAGAACCGTTTTTTCTTTATCTTTCTTCTTTCTTTTCTGTTAGTCTTTAATGTGCCACCGGACTCCCTGTTTTTTGTGTGGATTCAGATTAACACGGCTACCCTCGATACTTATTTTTTCTTTGTGATGTTAGTTATATAGATATTTCTATACAAGCATATCGGTTCAGAAATTGTGTGTGCCATTTTGGGGATAAAAGAATATATATCCTTCTGAATTGATGGTCTCTCTAAAATTCAATGAGTTGTTGCAAGATGACATAAAGGGGGTATTTTTGACAGTTGGTTTTAATTGTGGTAAATTGCAGAATATAAAAACTTTGTTTTAAATAGTGTGAAAACATTGTTTTTTACTATTTATGCCACCCTCTTGCCACTGTTTTGTTCCTGAACTTTTTAAACTCGGTTATTTTTCTAAGATTGAGTTCAAAACTAGGTTAAATTAATCTCGTTCCTGCTGTTGTCTGGCGGTTTTCCAGCTGTTGTTAACAGGGCTTTATTTTTAACATATTGCATTCAAAATAAACTTCTGTTGTGTTCATTTCTAGAGTGCTGATGCAGTAAAAAAGGCTAGAAGTTACTTGGAATTTGTGGAAGATTTTATTCAGGTTCCCAGAAATCTTGTTGGTATGTAATACTGCTAAAAGTTTAAAACACTTGAAAATTTTGGGAAAGAAAGCCTGTTCAGTATGACTATGAATAGAAGGCTTAGATGCCAGTATATGACAGTTTCTCCCTTCACTCAGAAACTAAAACCTTTTAAATAACAATAGGTATAATAGAAGTTTTGAAAATATCTGTTGCATATGTGGACATTTTGTTGTCAATTCTATCTTGTAATTAATTTAAAAAATATTAAATAGAATGCTTAGATATTATGGTTGCACTTTGAGATACATAACAGATTCAGACTTCTGCAGTCATGTGCTTTTAAATTTCCTGCTTGTGTAAAGTTTAAATTGATAAATGCGGGTAGGGGGAATGGAACCTATAAAATCCTCTTTAAAAATTAATGTTGAAAATGATCTTTCGAAATTAAGTTTAAAAGAAAATAATTTCCTTTGAACTCTAAGAATGGCATGGTGATTCAACTAAGATACCATTGTCCAGTGCTTGGTCCTAGTTGACTGGTTATGCCTTTTGCATGGTGTGCTGCAATATACACAAGCAACAGTATGATAGTCGCATCCTTTCATGTATGCTAATCATTCTTGAGGTATCATGTGTCCTTTTAATTTAGTTTTTTAATCTAGGGGCAGAAATACTTTTTTTTATGGATGAAATTCCTAAAACTGTAAAAATGTATGCTTCAGCTGGTTCCTTAAGTACCCTTATACAAGCTCAGAGCTGCTCACAATTATCTTTGAGAACTCCTGGAGGACAGGAAAGGTCTCAGAAGACTGGAGAAGGGCAATCAGAGCACCACCTATCTTTAAAAAGGGGAACAAGGAGGACCTGGGGAATTATAGACCAGTCAGCCTAACTTCAATACCTGGAAAGATACAGGAGCAAATTATTAAACCATCAGTTTGTAAGCACCTGGATGATAATAAACGTATAAGTAGGGCCGGGCTGGAAATTGCCAGTTTTTTCGGGACTCCCTGATCAGAGGGTGGGCAAGGCACATGGGGATCTCACACACCCAGATTTCTGCCTGAAGACACCTGACTCATCCCCAGGGCAGAGGCTGGAGCAGAGATGACACGTGGGTGGAACGCAGGGTCACAGCCCTAACCAGATTTCTGACCAGGAGTGGTGACAGGGCCAGGCCGTGGCTCCCCGCCATGGGGAGGGGGAGAGGCTTGCAGGGAGGCACTGACTGATGGGCTGGCGCTGCGTCCTGGGCCTGAACCAGCCACCCTGCCACCATGACAGGGATCACGACACTGCCCCCAACCTCAAATGTGAGGCCACAGGTACTCCCTTCAGCACCCCCCCAAATATCCCCTCCCAGTACACACACACCCCTCCAGCATCCCCCCAAATACTCCCTCCAGTACCCCCCCGAAATACCTCCTCCTAGTATAGGCACACCTCTTGAGCATCCCCCACTTTGTTTCAGTAAACAGATTGGGCTAGTTTTTAAGTGACTTTGGGCTATTAATGAAGTAGAAATCTGGCAACCCACCTGACTCATCCACAGGGTGCAGGGCAGAAGCTGGGGACTGGTTGGTGTTGAGACTCACTGCCAACTTCTCCCCTCCTCACACAGGCTTGTGCTCAGCAAAACCTCTGAGGAGCTTCCCCTGGGCAGGCAGGGCACTTGGCAGCATGGCACCGGGCTCCTTCACCATGCTGCAGAACAGACGATGCTTGCACCTGCTCTCAGCAGTGTCCACAGCACCTCTCCCCTATTCACCTCCCCTGCATACAACTGGCTCCTCTCCCCTCCCCTCAGCACACAGCTGGCTCTAGCCCTCAGTATTACAATACAATACAATATTTTTTGAATTAATGTAATGCATATTCTGAATTTCTAAAATATACAGCTTTGAAAATCTGAAATTACACTTGTTTTCATTGCTGGAAAACGCTGGCTAAGGAATAGTCAGCACGGATTTGTCAAAAACAGATCTTGCCCAACCAACTTAATTTCCTTCTTTGATAGGATTGCTCACCTAGTAGGTGGGGGGAAAGCAGGAGACGTGATGTGCCTGGATTTTAGTAAGGCTTCTGACACAGTTCCACGTGATTCTTATAAGCAAATTAGGGAAATGTGATTGAAATTACTATACGATGGATGCATAACTAGGTGAAAGACCATACTCAATTAGTAGTGATCAATGGTTTGCTGTCTGATTGGGAGGGCGTATCTAGTGGAGTCCGCAGGGGTCAGTCCTGGGTCCAGTACCATTCAGTATTTTCATTAATGACTTGGATAATGGAGTGGAGAGTATGCTTAAAAAATTTTCAGATGACACCAAGCTGGAAGGACTTGAAGGCATTTTGGAGGACAGGTTTAAAATTCAAAATGACCTTGACAAATTGGAGAATTGGTTTGAATTCAACAAGATGAAATTCAATAAAGACAAGTGCAGAGTACTTCACTTAGGAAGGAACAATCAAATGCACAAATCATAATGGGGAATAACTTTCTTGTGGTAAAGGAATCTGGGTGTTATAGTGGATTACAGACTGAATATGAGTCAACAATATGATGCAGCTGCAAAAAAGGCTAATATTTTAGGTGTATTAACAGGATGTTGTATGTAAAACACAGGAGATAGTTGTCCTGCTCTACTTAGCACTTGTGAGGCCTCAGCTGGAGCACTGTGTCCGATTCTGAGCACCACAATTTAAGAAAGATGTGGACAAATTGAAAAGATTTCAGAGGAGAGCAACAAAAATGATAAAAAGTTTTGAAAACCTAACCTATCAGGAAAGGTTAAAAAAACTGGGCATGTTTAGTCTTGAGAAAAGAAGACTTAAGGAGGACCTGATAACAGTCTTCAACTATGTTAAGGGCTGTTATAAAGAGGATCAATTGTTCTGCATGTGCACTGAAGATAGGACACGAAGTAATGGTCTTAATCTGCAGCAAGGGAGAATTAGGTTAGATATTAGGAAAAACTTTTTAACTATAAGGTAGTTAAGCCTTGAAATAGGCCTCCAAGGGTGGTCATGGAGTGCCCATGTTTGGAAGCTTTTAAAAACAAGTTGGACAAACACCTGGTAGGGATGGTCTAAGTTTACTTGGTTCTGCCTCAGTGCAGGGGACTGGGCTTGATGGCTTCTCCAGGTCCCTTCCAGCCCTAAATTTCTATGGTTCTATTATTAGGATAATTCCTGTCTCTTAAACTATTGAAAAATAAAGGTTGGTTCCCACTTCCTCTTCCAAGATAAAACACACATTTTCCTAAGGCTCCTTGTCCCAGTGTACTCCTGGACTTCAGTTTTATATTTCCTCTGATAAAAGACATCTCATCAAGCAGAATGCTTCTAACATCATACTTTGTCACGGGTTCAGTACTAGGAGAGCAGTGTTATCTACCGAATCATCAGTTCCAGCTACTGAAAATAACCCCGATTTTGGAAGTCAGTTATAAAGGAATTACTACTGTATGTCCCAACACGGTTTATCTCATGAGATTTGACAAGATCACTGTCAAATCTCATGAGGTGGTATGACTGTAGGTCTGAAAGATCTGTTTCAGAAGGACTTATTTAAATTCTGGGTTGGCTCCATTATATAGGAATCTCATATTTCCTTGTTCTGATTCAGATACCTTGAAATAAAGTAAGAAGAGCATGTAAAATTATAGTGCCATTGAATCCTAGCCCTGATCCAACCTCACAGTTGAACCTAATCTGGATCCAGCCGCCACCATCCATGACACATATCTGATTTGTACATTGCATTGATTCTCCCACTTGTACCTTGTGTAGTCATTTGCACCTATGTAAAGTAGGTGAAAAATGTGACACAAAGTCCAAGGTAGTGGATAATTGGGCTCATAAAGCACGACTTTTATTTTATTGCTATTACTGTTTTAGTACATGTAACTTGGAAATGACAAGGAAACTATGTTAAAGAAAACTTTGAAGCATTGGTTCAAAAATAGCTATTTTCCTCCCCTCAAGGAAAAGTTATTGGAAAAAATGGAAAAGTGATTCAGGAGATTGTAGACAAGTCTGGAGTTGTCCGGGTGAGGATTGAAGGGGACAATGAAAACAAACTGCCCAGAGAAGATGTAAGTTATTTAATCTTTCCTTCAACTATTAAACTTGTATTTTTGAAAACTACATTAATGCAATTTGTTAACAAATGATTTTGGAAGGAGCAAAGGCGATACTGTTTACTATCTGTTTAATATTAGCAAAGTATTTGTAGAAAGTTGACAAGCTGGGGAAAGGGTGAGGTACTGGATCACCCAGTGGGTTAGTTTGGGATCTCCATTTCATATATAGCCCAGGTTGTTAGTATCTATTGGCTGTTTGGTTGCCTATGAGACATTATTTTGGTCTCAATCAGTTGCTGGTCGACTGGTATCCATATCACAAAAACTACTAGAATTGACACTAGATGGGAGGGACTCTTCTTGGCATTCCCGGAGAAAGGCCAAAGAACTGGCTCTGCAGATTGAATTACCTTAAGAATGATCCTTGTAGGTTTTGGTTGAGGCACATTTGTGGGTCAGAGTAGAGGAAGATAACACCGCAGCTGCCAGTGCTGTACCTATTCTGGGGATATACAGAGGACTTCACTCGCCAGGGCTGTCAAACCAGCACCTTTCACCAGCAATAACTTTACATTTAAACTTCAGCAACTCAGGAAAGTTGATTAAATAATCATATAGTTCTCAATAACACATTCTTTGATTTGCAGTATCATTTCTCCCACAAATACCTGATCACCTGCACAACTGTCATGTAGTCGCTACACTCTTTATTCATGATAATATTTATTTTATATATAGAACTAGAACTTTGATCCCTTTAAGGTTCACCTGTGCTGAAAAGCTGGTTTAACTAGCTAGTGAAGGATTCTCCCTTTTGGGGGGAATTTGGGAATGGCATAAAATCACCACAGCTACTTCTGTGCTGGCAACTAGTGCAGTGAGCATGGCTGGAAAGTGGTATGGACTGAACATCCCCATGCCCCAGCAGTCTGCAGCTGCTGAAATGGCCTGTTGGGGCCATAGGCAGCCAAGCATAAATTAAACCAATCCTGAAGCTTCTCTAACTTACAGTAGCCCGAGGTTCAGAGAAGTGCAGAAATGTCTGTCACCATTGCCTCCTTCCCCTGACTGTATCTATTGTATGGTGGATACAGCCCAAGGTTCAAGCTACATTGTTATGAGTGGTGTTTGTCATTTATTCACATTACTTAGGCAGATAATTTGTTCTCTTTGTGGTTTTGATAATATGTTGCTCTTTTTGAGAATGATTATAGTGTTTTGTTTCTACAGGGAATGGTCCCATTCGTATTTGTTGGCACTAAAGAAAACATTGGAAATGTCCAAGTTCTTTTAGAATACCATATTGCCTACCTGAAGGTACGTTTTTATCTTTGAATTTTGGAAATGCTTATTAGAGGAAATTATCAATTTATACTTACATTCTTGAGTAACACCTTTACTTCAGTGGGAGTAGCAGAAGTTCAGTTCCTCTCAAGATTAGCCCTAAGGTTGTATGCATGGCTTCAACTTTGTTCCCTTGCACATATAATTTAAGGCCAACGTAATGCATGTGATCACAGGTTATCTAAAATACAAATAAGGTTAATAAAATAAGGCTGCAGGAGAACACCGTTGTGTACATTTGATAAAAAGTGTGTGATCTCGAAATTCATCCTATTGTCTTGCAGACATGCCAAGGGAGCAGAGATAATGTGTTTTAATCTACATTTTTTGCATGTCCTAATTTAACAGTCCAACCTTAATGTTTTAACATATATTCTCCTTTCAGTGATTCTACATGTATATAATTCCATATTATGTGTGCGCATGCCCGGTGCACTCAAATTGGAGACTGCAAGCTAGCATTACTCATCAGAGCAGCACATGTGCCCTGTCCTTCATTGTGCTGTGGACCAAGGGTATAAAGGGTATAAAAGGGCAGAGTCATCCTCACCCCTTCTCGGTTCCTTCTCAGTGTATGTGGCTACTAATTGGAGCTCCCCATAGTATCTGGCTCATGGGCTCTAGAGCCCTTACTTGTTTGCAAAGACAGCGTTCTTAGTAGTGATAACATCAGTTAGGTGACTTCTGCACAGATGATCTGTAACTGGATATCGTTCTGCATCAGAGCTTGTTACAATCTGGCCAACGTCACACCTGCAGAGAGAATTCTGGCTCATTTCACCAGAGGTGAGACTACCTCTGCAGCATTTTTAAACAACATCCCAGTCATGGACCTGTGGCTGCCCTGCAGATGGACTTCGATTCACACTTTCACAAGACACTATGCCATTACAACATCTTCTAGAGCTGATGCAGACTTTGGGAAGTTTGTTCTTCAGCTCATGTTCAAATATATTCTCAATTCTCACCACCTAAGGAGTACTGCTTTGGAATCACCTAAAATGGAATATATTTGTGCACAGTCACTTGAAAGAGAAGAAACTGTTATTTAATTGTACAGTGACTGTTTTTCATCAAGATGTGTTGTGCACATATATATTCCACAACCCACATTCCTTTCCTGCTACATCAGAGTCTTGATTATCACTACAGAAGTTTTTTTTTCTCCTGCTGACAACAGTTCATCTTAATTAATTAGCCTCTTAGAGTTGGTTGGGCAACTCCCACCTTTTCATGTTCTCTGTATATATATCTCCTCACTATATGTTCCATTCTATGCATCCGATGAAGTGGACTGTAGCCCACGAAAGCTTATGCTCAAATAAATTTGTTAGTCTCTAAGGTGCCACAAGTACTCCTGTTCTTTTTGCGGATACAGACTAACACAGCTGTTACTCTGAAGACATCAGGATTCCTGTTAAAAAGAACTGAGTAAGGATCAAGGTGGCCCCACCCTTTATACTTTCAATCCATGGCTTAAGCAAGTGCAACACACATGTGCCACCCTGACAGATAATGCTAGCTAAAAGTCTCTAACTCTAGGTTTGTGCGTGCCCAGTGTACTGATGTGGAATATATATACGCACAACATACCTTGAAGAACAACAGTTATGGTTCAGGTAACTTGTTTTTGCATGTGATGTGCTGACTCCAGCTTAACTAAGCACGAAACATAAACAAGGAACTAAGCATTAATTAAGCATAAGGAAAGTAAATACACTGCTACGTAAGGCTTTCTCAGGCCTTCAGACAGCTATCAAATAGATGACGTAATATTGATTGGTAATGGAAGATCTGAAAACCTGTTAAACATACTCTGCTAAAATGACACCGAGGGTTGAATTCACTTTCTAACAACACATAATAATGCTATAAAACTGGTTATGATTTTATCTCTCTGAATATAGGAAGTAGAACAGCTAAGGATGGAGAGGCTCCAGATTGATGAACAACTGCGTCAGATTGGTATGGGTTTCAGACCTTCTTCCACCAGAGGTCCTGAAAAGGAAAAGGGGTACACTACTGATGAGAGTACTCTCTCCTCAGTACAAGGGTCCAGGTCATATAGTGGAAGAGGGAGAGGTCGCAGAGGCCCCAATTATACGTCTGGTTATGGTGAGTGTTTTTAAATTACAGAACAGGTATGGAAACTTCTGCCTAGGAAAATGATGCTGTGCTTTATTTTTAAATATATATTTCATTTTTAGATATGTTACTTACAGCTAATGGTGCGCGTCTGTCACAGAGGTCACGGAAGTCATGAATTCCATGACTTTCCGGGACTTCTGTGACTTGTAAAGCGGCCGGTGTGACTGGGCCGGGGGCCACTTGATCTGCTTGGGCGGCCCCCTGGGTCAACCACACTGGCCTCTGCTGGGGCAGTCTCGGGCCATCGCACCCCTCCCCCCCAGCAGCAGCAGGAGTTTGGGTGTGGGAGGGGTCTCAGGGCTGAGGCAGGGGGTTGGGATGCAGGAGGGGGTGAGGGCTCTGGGCAGCACTTACCTTGGGGGGGCTCCCCGGAAGCAGCCAGCATGTCCAGCTCCTAGGCGGAGGTGTGGCCAGGCAGCTCTGCACGCTGCCTCCACCCGCAGGTGCCATCCCTGCAGCTCTCATTGGCTGTGGTTCTCGTCCAATGGGAGCTGTGGAGCGGGCGCTCAGGGTGGGGGCAGCGCGCGGAGTCCCCCTGGCCGCACGCCCCCTTCCTTCCCCCCCCAAGCACACAAGTTTTAGTCAAAGGTATATAGTGCAAGTCATGAACAGGTCACGGGCTGTGAATTTTTGTTTACTGCCCGTGACCTGTCCATTTTTACTAAAAATACCCATGACTAAAACATAGCCTTACTTATAGCATGGAACACAGTTGAGTGACTGCAGAGTTCGGCTAACATAGGAGGTAGAGCACATTAATTATTAGCATAGCATCTCAAATGAACATGAGGCCTTATGAAGATCCCATCTTGTTTGCATTCCTATTGAAAAGATGTTTTAAATTAGAGAAAAATGAAATTAAATGAAAATCCAGTAACTGAACTTGGTGAGATCATGCCCTTTGACAGTAGTATAGTTATATAATACTAAGGTGTCAGGGAAATGGTCTGTGCAACTGAACAGAAACTCAGAACGAAACGCAAGTTAACCAGAGAAAACCATCTAATGAGTGTCAGGTTTACATTCATGTTTTCGGTTGCAACCAAAATAAAACAAATGAGCTGTCTCTGGCTGCATTTCTTTTATATCACTGCACTGATTTTAAAGACTAAAAACAATTATAAACAGGTAGCACTCTATCTCTTTAGAGTTCCCTGACTAAAACTAGTCAGAAAATCCCCGTGTTCTTTTTTAAGGTTCTGAGACTATCTGGTTACGCCCTGTTCCCTCTTAAGACTTCTCCCCAGTTTCCCTCAACTCAGGGCGGCATTCTTAAGAACTCTGAAAATCTAGTGCAGAACCACTGCTTGGCTTTTAACTCCCCGTAAGTCTCCTCGCCTCTTTTTGGCTCAGCAGGGCTCCCCTCGGGGTCAAATTGTACCTCTTTAAGATTTCTCATGTAGTTTTAATTGGAGAGCTTACTGAATTCCCCTCATTTACTTAAAAAGAAAAATCAAACAGAACCTATTGTGAAGTGCTATTGACTGAGACTTACTGCCATGTTCCAACCAAGAAGTGGTTGAATTTCAGTGCTGGGTAGATATGCCTTATATACATGGTTTATGGAGCACTTTGGTCCTTCAGCATAAAAGATGCCACAGAACCATAAACATACGTAACGTTTGTTTGTATAGTAATTTCTGAAGTAATTCTAGGTGATATGGAAAAAAATAACGTCCAGGAAAGAGAGTGCCTGTAATTATTAAAAAATATTTTATGATTGGGTTCAGATATACCTTGTTTCTGTTTCAAAACTGGGAGAGTTTGTAATGAAGCCTTGTGGATGGGGGGAAGTGGCAGATGTGGTATATCTTTACTTTAGTAAGACTTTTGATACTATCTCACATGACCTTCTCATAAACAAACTAGAGAAATAAAACCTAGATGGAGCTACTATAAGGTGGGTGCAAAACTAGTTGGAAAACTGTTCCCAGAGAGTAATCATCAGTGATTCACAGTCAAGTTGGAAGGGCATATCAAATGGGGGCCCGCAGGGATCAATTCTGGGTCCGATTCTATTCAGTATCTTCATAAGTTATTTAGATAACGACAGAGAGAGTACATTTATAAAGTTTGCAGACGATACCAAGCTGGGAGTGATTGCAGGTAGTTTGGTGGATAGGATTAGAATTCAAAATGATCTAGACAAACTGGAGAAATGGCCTGAAGTAAATCGGATGAAATTCAGTAAGGAAAAATGTAAAGTACTCCACTTAGGAAGGAACAATCAGTTGCACACATACAAAATGGGAAATGATCACCTAGGAAGGAGTACTGTGGAAAGGGATCTGGGGATCTTAGTGGATTGCAAGCTAAATATAAGTGAACAGTGTAACACTGTTGCAAAAAAAAGCCACCATCATTCTGGGATGTATTAGCAGGAGTGTTGTAAGCAACGCATGAGAAGTAATTATTCCGCTCTACTTTGTGCTGATTAGTTCTCCGCTGGAGTATTGTGTCCAATTCTGGATGCCACATTTCGGGAAAGATGTGGACGAATTGGAGAGACTCCAGAGAAGAGCAATGAAAATGATTAAAGGTCTAGAAAACATGACCTATGAGGGAAGATTGAAAAAATTGGGTTTGTTTAGTCTGGAGAAGGAAGACTGGGGGGAGGGAGGGGCATAATAACAGTTTTCAAGTACATAAAAGGTTGTTACAATGAGGAGGGAGAAAATTTTGTTCTCTTAACCTCTGAAGATAGGACAAGAAGCAATGGGCTTAAATTGCAGCAGGGGTGGTTTAGGTTGGTCATTAGGAAAAACTTCCTGTCAGGGTATTTAAACACTGGAATAAATTGCCTAGGGAGGTTGTGGAATCTCTGTCACTGGAGATATTTAAAATCGGTTAGACAAACACCTGCCTGGTATGGTCTAGATAATACTTAGTGCTGCCTTGAGTGCAGGAGACTGGACTAGAAAACCTTCCAGTCCTACAATTCTGTGATTCTAATCTTATGATTAAGGTTGTCATTTAAGAATTTTTCAACTACTTTTTGGAATGTTGGACCAGCAGTTAGCATGATCTTTGTTTAATCCTGATGCCAGTAAGTCCAGAGTTCCCTGTGCTAAGCATTGATGATTTGTACCTACTGTCTGCACCAAAAAATATTGCTTCCATGTGCCAGAGGTTAAGCCATTTTGTACTCTTGGTGAATTGTGTACTAAACTGGAATGGGTGTTGTATAGTTGGCAGTATCTTGATGTAGTACATAACAAACTCTTTTATCTCAGGGAGTTCAATTTTCAAGGTGTTGTACCTTCATGAGATAATCACAAGTGGCCAAAATATTTTCATCCCTGATTACTTCAGTGTCCGAGTGCTTAAAAAGGCAGGAGTTGTATTTTTAATCTAGTAGAAAATTATGGAGAGTTTGTTACCCAGAAGTATCAGATTGAGATTTATGGCTATAATTTACCATAGTAGTTAAATTGTTCCAACCAGCATTACAGTAGTTGCATGATTGAGTAGTTGCTTAGCAACTCTATAAGGTGGTAAAGTTGTCCCTGGGAATTTTTAGAGAAGTTGCCTAGAAACTGGATCATATAGCCCACATGTATGTATATATAGATGGAATTAATCCCTCAGTGCTTGTGTGTCCATGTACAGAAAGACAAAATAATGTACGTTATGCATGAATTGCACTTGTAAATGACTAAAATTGCATAATAAATCGTTGACCACATGTTTCTCATATTATTCCAAAACAAAACCAAGAGTTTTCTAGAGAGTTGCTAAATATCAGTTAAAACCTAAAAACCATATTTTGGTATCAGATACACATGGATCCCCGTGGTCAGTGGGATTCCTATGTGCATCTGAAGCTAGAATATGGCCACAAATTTCATGTCCATCTCTTTGTTTTTCTTTTTTATACTGTTAAAGGTACAAACTCTGAGCTGTCTAATCCCTCTGAAACGGAATCTGAGAGAAAAGATGAACTGAGCGATTGGTCACTGGCAGGAGAAGATGACCGGGAGAGCCGACATCAGCGGGACAGCAGAAGACGTCCTGGAGGAAGAGGACGTAGTGTTTCTGGGGGTCGTGGACGTGGTGGACCACGTGGTGGGAAGTCATCCATTAGCTCTGGTAGTGTGTTGAAATATATTTTGGGTTTAATTTTTATCGCAGATAACTGGCTGTATTTTCTCTTCTTAAATTAAGTAAATCACTATTTTAAAGTATGTGTATATTTTTTTTTAAATATTGCAACTTTTTTAAAAAATAGGCTGTATATTGCAAGCCAACTATCAAAATTTAGATATTTACAGTTGGATCATGTCAGTCATGTCAGGATTTGCATGTTTTATACATCATGTTGTGAAAAAGTTTAAGGGCTTTGCTTTTCATCCCATCTCTCCCTAATGCCCAGTCCTCACTCTTTCACCAGCCTACACAGATAATTAGACTTGGAAGAATTTGATTTTTATTTTTTTTTCTAATTTTGACTGTTAATGATTTTTATTTTTAACTATGTATTATGAGGTCCCTTCCAACCCTGATATTCTATGATTCTATGATACAGTCCCTAGAAATTAAGGGGGGTAGGTATAGGGGTAGGGTTAGGTCATTGCTGACAGCGTGGCTGAAAGGGGCTCTCAGCCCTGACACCAGACCTGCGAGGGGCTCCCTGCATGGCCAAAGGGCCCAAGACACCAGGGCACAATGTGTAGGGGAGGTTGCAGTCCTGGCCCGGTGGAGCAGAGACCCCTTGCCAGGATTGCAAGGAGGAGGACAAGCCCCTGTCTGCAGGGCACTGCTGAACAGTTCCTGCCCATGGTGGCTCCCACACTCCTGTCTGGTGAGGAAGTGTCCAGGGCTGTGACATTGGAAGCCCCCACATGTATGTATCTGCTAACTAGGTGTAGAGGGCCGTTCAGCAAATAAATGGATTTAAAACTAATCTTCTAAAAGTTTCTTTTAAATTATTACATTGAGGGTCTCTTGATAATATGCTGACGTGTTCTACTGTGCTGTGGTGCCCTAGAATACACCTGTTGGATTATCGGAACTAGTGAAAAAGCCCAGAGTAACTAGCATAAAACCATAACTGTTATGTATGGCAATGTTCTGCGTGATTTTATACAGTTTTGTATTTTAAAATGTATAATGAAATCAGTATGACCCACTATTTGTAACTGAAGTTTGTCTTAGATGGACCTTTTCCATATGATATTTAGTGCTTAAAGATCCGGACAGCAACCCTTACAGCTTACTTGATAACACAGAGTCAGACCAGACTGTGGACACTGATGCCAGTGAATCTCATCACAGTACTAACCGTCGTAGGCGGTCACGCAGGCGAAGGACTGATGAAGATGCTGTTCTGATGGATGGAATGACGGAATCTGACACTGCTTCTGTTAATGAGAATGGCTTAGGTATGTTATCAGCTGGGAAACAGAACCACAGAATGAGTTACCTCACAAAAGATTGTTCTGAATCGTCTGTGTAAGCGTAATGGAACATATGTTCATTTTTATGAGTGGAAAATCTGTTTTTGGTTAAAAAATAATTATTAATGTATTATCTAACTTTTTCTCTTTTGGTGAAAAGTCTTCCACACCCATGGAAGTACCATGAGGTTTCCTTCTCTTACTGATCTCTACTGCTATCCTATACCATGTCCATAATACTTCTGGCTAAGAGAGACTTTGTGCGTCTGCTTTGGTTCCTGTCAGTACTGCTGTTTTAATTAGTGCCTCTGAGGCTGATTAGAGAAACAAGGCACTCGTGGTTCTCCTTGGGCCAGAATCCTACTTCCTTAACCCTTGGCAACTTGAACCTCAATTTAGGAAAGCACTTAAACACCTGTTTATGTCTGTCCCCATTCAGCCTATGCTTAAGTGTTTTCCCTGAATAAGCCCCATTCACTTCATCAGTATTTGCATAAGTGCTTTCCTGAATGGGGTGCTTTCCTGGATCTGGGCCTTGAGGAACAAGGGGCTAGTATCCAGAATATAATTGTTGTCTCCCATATATCAAAAGTATAAAGTTACCCACTGAAGTTTTGTATCTGTTTTTTTGTGGTGACATTGAGGTCAGACAAATCTTACTGCAAACGTAAGGAAAACTTAACTTTCCAATGACGTGGGGCCGATGATCAGCTTGTTAGTAGACTAGTAGCAGTTTATATTTCATTTATTATATGTTCAGAAACCACATGTAGGCATTGATTCAGCAACGTAAACGTAAGTATATGCTTAAAGTGAAGCATGTGCTTGAGTGTTTTACTGAATTTGGACCAAACTGTGAACGATCAAGTTTCTAATCAATTTTGATTGCTTCCAATTCAAAATTCCATTTTCTTTCAGTATATCTTCTTTTGTCTTCAATGTTAATAAAAGCAATCTGTGCCCATCCTTAAACTGCTGAAGAAAAACAGTTTTATCATCAGAATAGTTCATGGTAAACTTTGCAATTGCAGATGATAGTGACAAAAAACCCCAGCGACGCAATCGTAGCCGCAGGCGTCGCTTCAGGGGTCAGGCAGAAGATAGACAGCCAGGTAACTCGAGTGGAGCTGTGGGTAACCTCAGATCACAAGCATGAAAGAATGTCATTTGTCTGCTGTTTATGTATATCTATAAATATATATATATATATATATAGCTGCACTACTGTAAATAAAAATTACTTAATAACTAATAAGACTACTGTGTACAAGACAAAAAACAATTCTCACAACAGAACATATTTAATTCATAACCTGTCTAATGAAACTAACTTTTATTGTCCTTCAAAATTTAATTTTTTACTTGTAAATACAGTTTATACTTCTGATGCTGTGCTCCCATTGAAGTCAATGGCTAAACTCCCATTGATTTCAGTGGTTCAGAATCAATCTCTGTAAGAATACTGGGACACGTTCTGCACTTACACCTGTGCAACCCCCTGAAAGTGACATGACCAAATATTTTTAAATTTTTCACTATTGGCTGTTTTCATGTGAGAGGAAGATGGCTTGGAACAGCAGCGGTGGCATGGGTTAGTACTGAGGTGCATAGGCAGAACAATGTGAGGGAATTTACATGACATCTGCCTGCCCTATGTGTGTATCAAGCCAATTCTATCAGTCCCTCACTTTTATGGACGTAGTAATCATCCACAAATTGAAAAAAGACATTTTAAATTAAATTGCATGTTTCTGGTTTTTTGGTACTGTGGTTTGAGGCATTTCTTTTATGTGTACTAACACTTTAAATCTTAAAGGTGAATTCTCTGATTTTCAGTGTTACCTGTTCTAGAAAATGTGTGACTATAAATTCATAAGACATTTTGGTAAATTTAAAGGGATGTTTTCCAGCCTGCTACGCTCAAAATTTGACTGTTTTACTTGCATCTGTTTGCTGAGGGTCATGTAATTGTTCATATGTGGAGGTTTTTCCTGAAACACATGCTTCAGTGCTCTTTCAAAAAAAAAAAAGAATCCGAACAGTCCAGTACTTTATGAGCATTCTTCAGTCCTATAATAAATAGATGTGTACTTACAAAGAAGGAAGTAGATTGGTAAGAAAATCAATTTCAGCTTTACAAGGGGTTATTGTAAATGAGAAATATAATAAGATATTAGTCAACATTTGAAATGCCATGACAGCATTTCCCTTCAACTGAAACATGCTTTATTAAAAACTCAAAAACACCAAACTACCCCTCAATTTTGCTTTCAATCAGTTTAGTTTCTCCCCATATTTCAGAAGTTGAATGAAGGCTGTGCTTTTCTGTTGCCACTGTTGTTCAGAATAAACTTTGATTATATTAGTAAATATTTGTAAATAAAATAAAGGACGGAGCAATAGCATGTTGGGTTGTGAGAGTAATAGTGAAAGATATGTAGTTTTATAATGTCCTCATGGATAATGCTCTCCTGCTAATTTTTTTTTATAAATATATAATAGGAATAAATGGAAGGAGCTTATAATGATACTGTTATGGCAGAGATGGTACTGAATCTTTTTTTTTCCTTTTGTAATGTGATTTTTTTAAAATTCCATTAGTTTAATTATGAGAGCATGAGAAAAGCTCACGGAATAATCAAATGTTTAAAAATCAATATACAAAATTAGTTTTCATTGGAGACATTTAGTTGTAATGTTTCTCTTACTGTTGCACAGTTTGGATGAATATTTGTGCATACAGGACTTAAGTACATGCATAACTATTCATGTGAGTAGTTCTATTGCATGTATGCAAGTCACTGGGTGTAAAGTAGTATTTTAAAGCAGCACCTTTACTGGTACTGAGAACTGAATTGTTCTCAAAACTAGATAACTCTTGAGCAGTTGCGAAGTGTCTAATAGTAATGGAACAGAAACCAAATTAATACATTTTGCTTTGGACCCTGATATAGGTCTTACCATTTTATCACCATTAAACCCAGAAAAATAACTAGCTGGAGTTTGTCAAATGCTAAATATAATTATCAATTGTTATACAATAGATTTGATGAGCTCTGTAACTTCTTTTGGTGGTTCACCTCATTGTTTATCCCTTCAAAATGTATAATCACAAATATGTGTTCTAGAAGTACAGAGTTGCCTTAGTTGCAGGAGTGGATAGGAAATAGCAGGAGGGTGTGCTTAGTTCATGAAGAACTCTGCAAAAAAATAAATATTTTAATACTACTTATTTTAAAAATTTGTTTTCCCCTAAATCCATCTATTCCTCCCATGTTTCTAATCTCCCTTCAATCTACTTATGGGATACCCTAGAGTGAAATTTCCTTACTTTTTATATGGTACCATAGCTGTCCACTTCACTTTCTAGTCAGTAAAATGTACCAATATAAACAAATTCCCTTTCTCAAAGTGCTTACAATCTAAAGTGTTTTATGTCATGAAGAGAGCTCAGTGATAGTCCTTCTTTTCAGATTGCTTAGCCTACACCTACCTCAAACTAGAATTATTTTTTACCCTAATTACAGCCAAATTCTGCCTGCAGAAGCAGATGTATGCTCAGCTACCACTGATTTCAGTGGAAGCCATGCATGTTTATCCAAGGACAGAATTTGATCTTTACTATGAAATTATTATAAATTAAATGTTGTTAATTATAATTTTTAATCACCCAAAGAGTTGTTAGGTGATTCACAAATAAGACATATTTATCAGCTATAAAAATCTATATTTTATGCATAAAGTGCAGAAAATCCTAAACAGTGGCACAGTAGCAAATTAGCTCACTGTTAAACATGAAATAATCTGGAAAATATTTCGTAACGCTTCAGCATCTTTAATTTTTCTTCCCTCACACAGTCACAGTAGCTGATTACATATCGCGAGCTGAATCTCAGAGTAGACAAAGAAACCTCCCAAGGGAAACATTGGCCAAAACCAAGAACGAAATGGTAAGAAAAAAGGAAGAAAACAACATTTTTTTAAAAATATATGCTGCTTTGTTTTCCTCTCTTCTTTAGTGATGGGAATGCTCAGTCTTTCACGGTTGGGGAATGAAAAACCCTACTGATAATATAGTTGATGCTAACTAGCAAGGCAGATATACTTTTACCCTGTGAACGTATATTTGAAATAGGTCTCAAAAGTACTTTGTTTCCATCTTCAAGCCAAATTATGAAATCGTAAATTTTGCAGAATATTTATGAAATCAGGTGGTCTTTCTGAAGATTCTAGTGTTTTAAAACCACTTTATCTTTTGTAAAGATGCAACTGTTTGAGATGACTATAACATCACAAGAGCAAGTGACTGAGTACACAGCAGTTGATGTTCATCTGTTGTTGAATTATAAGGCAGATTTTCTTATAAGTAACAGTTGAATTTACTGCATCTAACATCGTACTCTAAAATTAGAAGTCCTTACCCCAATTCCTTAAATACGTGCCACCTATAAAGCTTTTAATCTTCAAAGCACTTTATGAATAATACCCATCTCACAGGAGTCATAAGCATTATTTTTTTATATATTTTACAAATAGGGGAAACTAAGGCAGAGATTCAGTGACTTGCATAAGGCTACAGAGGCTAGAATGAATGGTGTAGAGATGGTAAACTGGGACCCTATTCACCCATCTCATAATACCAGAACAAGGGGGCATTCAGTGACATTAAAGGGGGCAAAATCAAACTGAAGAAAGGAAATACATTTCTACCCACATAGAGAATATTGCCATTTATTGAGATGACAAGCTTAGCAGGATTTGAAAAGATATTATTCATTTACACCTCTACCCTGATATAACACACATTCAGATATTACGCGGTAAAGCAGTGCTCCGGGGGGGCGGGGCTGTGCACTCCGGCGGATCAAAGCAAGTTTGATATAACATGGTCTCACCTATAACGCGGTAAGAGTTTTTTGGCTCCCAAGGACAGCGTTATATCGGGGTAGAGGTGTATATGGATAACAAGAATAGCCAATTATACTAGTAAATACTAAAAAGGAGTAGGGGAGATTTGAAAGGGATATAAAACCTAATGTGACTTAAGCCAAACTCTCATTACTGGGGATTAGGAGGAAACTTTCTTGGGGGATAGATTATTCCATATTTGCCTACTGCAGGGTTTCTTGCACCTTCTTCTGAAGCACCTGGTGTTGCCCACTATTGGTGACAGGATAGACCACTGGTCTGATCCACTATGGCAATTCTTATGAGGGAGTTAGTGTCAAGAGCCAAGATTAGAACTCGGGTGACGTTGGCTCCCCTTCTGATGTTTAAAACACACTAGACTATTCCCCCCCTCTCTCGATTGGGTTTTTCCATGTTGTATCTAGTAGGTTTTTAAAATCTTTTTTCTTTTAAAGGCAAAAGATGTGATTGAAGAACATGGCCCTTCAGAAAAAGCAATAAATGGCCCTGCTAATGCGTCTGCGGATGAACCTTCTAAGCCACAGCCTAGCCCTGAAGAAGAGAAGTCAAGTACTATACAAGAAGAAGAAAATAATCAGGAAGAAGCAGTGCTGAATGGTGTTTCATAAACTGAAGTTCCTAGTTTACAGTTTTTACATTACATTTTACAATAGTGCTTGTATAAGCTTGCCAAAGATAGAATATGGATCGCCAGTCTTGACACCGCACTTTCAGTTCCTCCATTTTGGAATTCAGAAAGGGGAGGGATCCTGAAGAAATCATATGTTAAACATACTTTGACACCTACTGTGTTATAAATATATCATCAGATGTGCCTTGAGATAGTATATGTAACATTTAAATAAACAAAAACTTGCTGGCTATAGGAAATGTTATTTTGTTTTCAAAATATGGCAAAGATGTGGGGGGAATCCCTAATGTAATATTCTTTATGAAAGCATTAGCTGCTTTTGTTACATTTTTAATAATATGCAACCACTTCTTCACCTGAGGAAAACTAGAAAGAAATGCAGTCTAAAATATTTTGCACTGAATTGTAATTTCTCCATTAGTTTAGTCTGGAAACTGGTCTGTTTTAATACATGTTTTTTAAATGCTGTATGTAGAGGAAAAAAACTGCAGACCACTGGAATACATTTGTTAAATTCTCATAATCTGCAGGGATATTGGGTGACATTGGCAGTGACTGTTCTACTTTGAGGCTTTGTTTGGTTTATTTATTAAACTGTACAGTATTTAAAAATCAAACATAGCTTTAGATAAAACACTAAGCTGAATTAGTCATGTCCATTAAGACATAACCTGAACTACTGAAAAGATCAATTTCCAGAAAGTTTATTCTGTATAAACTACATATGTTAGTCCTTAGTAGAGTATTTTTATTTTGGTTGTTTGATGTGCAATATGTTTTTGTATGCTGGTAGAAAAAAATAAACTTTGATCTTCCATTGGTTACTTAGTTTCCTTTAATCAGAAAGATGGCCTAGTTAAAGTAACTCAAGATATTTCAGACTATTGACATTGTAATTTAGTACTAACCTCTTTACTTATTAACTGGTTGAGATGAACTCTAGGTTCTCTCCTATGGAAGACCTAGATAACACGTTAAGCTTGACCTCTCTACACAGGAGTTGGTAAAACATAAGTTAAGATGCTTTAAAAATACCGTTTTTATCCTCTAGACTAGAAGGGCCTTGGAGATTTAGAGGAGGTGATAACTTATTTTTATATAGATGGAAGTATTGACAGTGGCACATTCACATGTGTTGACATTTGCAGGTTTTTAAAGAGGGACTTAAAAGATGGAAGCCTGGCACAGAATAGGGGAGGCCATTCCAGGCATGGGAGTAATATTGATATGGACTAGAAAATGCAGAGCAATGAGGTCACTATTTTGTCATGTGGACCAGAGGGATGCAGAAAGATACCGCAGCAGATGTGGGTGTGGTTGTGTAGAGCCTTGAAAGAGAAGACCATCTTAAACCTGATTCCGTGAATGCAAGCCAGTCGAAGGATTTGAGGAATGACATGCTCTGAGTAGTGGGTAACGTTATTTTAACTGCCGCATTTTATATAGCGAGAGGAGCTGAGATGGGCAACAAGGAGGCTAGAGAGGCTGCAGTAGTCAAGGCAAGAGATAACTAAGACATAGGTATGCATTTCAGCTGAAGGGATGGCTTGTTTTCAGTATGTTCTAGAGAAAAAAGTACCAGGATTCGGTGACAGTATAGTTGTCTGAGGAGGAAAGTACAGGTCTGTCGCATCTTACGCGCATTTAACATGCGCGAATTCAGCTTTATGCGGTCGACAAAGACAAAAGAAAAATAACAATTTAAATACTGTTCCTGTAGTGCAGGCGATTCCGCCCGCCATTACACTCAATGTAATTTTGACTATACGCGGTTTTCGCTTTACGCGCTGACTGTGGAACGTAACCCCAGCGTAAGATGAGACAGATCTGTATGCAGTCAAAATAATTCTAAAGTAAACAACTGGAGTAATTGGGAAGGTAGTGGTGGTCACAATGGCACTGTTGAAGCGAGAAAGATGAGCTCATCTGATGTGTGTGTTTAAGAATGTAGTATGACATCTAGAAAAATGTGATCCTGGACATAGGGGAGAAGAGTTAAGCGTAGAGGTAGATTTGAAAGCCATTAACAACGTTTTTATTTTTTTAATACCCTGAGATATATCACAGCTGGACCTGCAGAGCTGTGTTTATTTTGGGAAATATCTGGACAAACAGATTGAAGCACTGTATTGATAAATCTTCATGCTTCTCGTTTTCTATATTTTTTTTGTTAAATACTCTTTTAAAAACAATTCAGTAGTTCTGGTTTTCCATCTTTGATTTAGTCTTGCTCATTTCTTAATGCACAGAATTTCAGTGGTGATACTCCCATACACAGCGAGACATACATTTTTGCAGATTGGGATCAGAGCGACCCAGGGAGAAGTTGCAAAGACCTCAGTTTGGTCACAATACAAGCATATTAGAGTTAGAGAAGCTAAAAGTTGTGTGAACTGTGGTCCGTGTATAGACAACATAACTTCTGTGCTGTAAAGCAATGTTTTCTCTACCAAGGGAAAATGGATAGGGTTTTTTTTTGGGGGGGGGGGGGGACTCCTTTACAATTTTTCTTTTAAAAAAAAAAAAGTCCTCCTTGAACTTTGAATCTAAGCCTCTACCTTAAAAGCTCATGCAAGTAAAATTCCCACTTTCCATCTCTTACTACAAACTTCAGTGTTGTTACCTTATTCTTTTAAGATAAGCATCATATACTGTAAGGCTTTAGTATATTATGCAGTTTTAGTACTTATACTTCTAGTAATAAGTTTGTCATTTTATTTAAATGCAGTGGAATCAGTAAAAATAATGAAAACCAGTGTAGAAATAAGTAAAAAATACATGGAGACAAATCAATAGCACTGACTATGTCCAACTTGTTTTTGAAAGTTAATACAAGTTATCTTACAAGAGAATTCAGTACATTCCACTTTCTCCATTTTACATGTCGCATTAATGTAACTAAGAATTTCTAAATGCTTTATTCCTATTGTGCAAATAAATCCCCATGATTTTCCTTGGGTAGTTTCAACCCAGCCTTTTCTCTTATTAGTATCATCTTGCTAACTTTGGGATATTAAGCCATAGCAGCATGAATTTCAAAAATGTACCTGGTTAAACAGAAATTCAACATTTTCAGAGTGCTCAAGACTGTCAGGCTGTTTGTCTGAATATAGATTAGCCAGACCAAATCACAGTATTTCCCATGTCATCCTAGGAAAAATACTTTGAATTAGAGGTAAATTGTACCACTACTACAGATAGTGGCTTAGAATCACTTTTGGAAAAGTACTATTTGTAAGCCCCCACCCTCCCCAAAACAAGATATACATGATGCAACCAAGATGGGGGGGGGGGGGAGAGAAGGGAGGGTTCCCTGCATTAGTTTAATCATTGATCAAGTAAAAAAGATTGGTGTCAACTTTCCTTGGGTCAATTATCAAAACTGATATTCATATACATAAACTAAACCATTAATTTACAACTAAATATCCACATTCACTTCTTAGCTTGGCCTTCCAGTAAATCTTTAGCTTCATTGATTTTGGCTGCCACATAGGGAGAACCACCTAGAAGAAAAAACAGTCTTGTCACAAAAACAGACAATTTTTTTCTACTTTATTACATTATTGCCCAATTCTGGCTTACTAGTACCAGTAGGGAGAAAAATGTGAGCACATCTGTTCGAAGAAATACATGACTGCCCCTTAATAGACAAATGACATCTGATACTAGTTGCAGAATACTTAAGATTTGTCTAAACATGGAGTTCAGGAACAGCTTTTACTCCAGCAAAGTGGATTAAGCTTGACAGAAGAAGACTGATTCTGGAATATGTCTCCACTCAGTTCAGAAATAGTGATTCCAGAATAGCTATTCTGGAATAATTTCATGTGTAGACAAACCCTAAATTCTATTAGGTTTCTAGTCTAGTCCTGTGTCACTTGGTGAATTTATTGATAAGGTCACCAAGGATTTAGAGGGGTATGCAGAACTATTTTCCAAATGTTTTGGATGTTCCCTGCATATTTTATATAAAGCTAATGAGTCCACAGATTAACCAGTCTCTCTAATTCAGCAGGGCCTGACCCAAGCTTCTGTACTGGTGGAATAATTTAATAGTGAAATGTAAAATACAGGTGATTAGTAGATTAAATGTACCAAAATTAGATTTGATCACCTACCAAAAGATGCATAGACCCTTTTAGAGTACAAAGGGCAGTGTCTCCTAAGGTCAGTATTCTTTGCTTTAGTTCCTGTTAAAAACTGGCAATATTATGAGACTCCCATGTTACTAGACTCTGTGTATGCCTAAGAATTCACTTGATGTTTCCTTTGCTGGAAGATTTCTGGGGAAGGCAGGTCCTGATGACCAGTTTTATTTGAGGAGGAGGAAAGAGGCAAAGAAGTGGATGGGAAGTTTCAGTCACTTCAAGGAGGCCATTATCTTTTAAATCAAGATTAAAGGTCCCAATTTGCCAAGTACCAATGGACAAAGGTTTAAAACAAATAAAAGGAAGTATTTGTTCACACAACACACAGACAACCTGTGGAACTCCTTGCCAGAGGATGTTGTGAAGGCCAAGTCTATAACAAGGTTCAAAAAAGAACTAGATAAGTTCTTGGAGGATAGGTCCATCAATGGCTAATTGCCAGGATGGACAGGGATGGTGTCCCTAGTCTTTGTTTGCCAGAAGCTGGGAATGAGCAACAGGGGATGGATCACTTGGTGATTACCTGTTCTATTCATTCCCTCTGGGGCACCTGGCATTGGCCACTGTCAGAGGACAGGATACTGGGCTAGATGGACCTTTGGTCTAACCCAGTATGGCCGTTCTTATGACATGATTTAGATTCATTGAAGTCAATGGGGTTTAACTACTATGATGAATAGAGAAGGCAGTATTCATATGTTTAAAGTTAGGCATGTGCTTAAGTACTTAACAGAATCTCAGCATTAGCGTCGCATAGGCAGCAATACTACATATTAAGTTTTTTGCTGTTTCTGAAGACTTAACGGCCCAATTCTAACCAAATAGGAGTTCCATGCGTCGGAGCAGCTGTACAATCACACTGTAGGCTTTCACTGAAAAGGAACTTTTTTTGTCTTTATATGGTAAGTCAATGCAGAGATGATGTATCGGGTAATGAGAGACGAGTTAATTTGCTGAATCTATTAGTCTTAATAGTGTTCAAATGTCTGGGCAGGGGACCTCTGAATATACAAGGATTCAAGCATCTTAAGATGTATTTCCTCCCAGTCAGGTTGGTTTTTTTTTGTTAATATATGAATGATTTACCTATATGCCCTAAACATCTCATTATCTTGGTTCCATTAATTTGGGCCAAAAATATACTGGGTGGACAATAATAATTGATTTATTTCAAATGGGACTTATCCCTACTGGTTTTACATACCTTTATCTGGATGATTCAAAAGCATGATCCGTCTGTGAGCCTCCCTAATTTTACCTTTATTGGCTGTAGGACTAGTTTAAAAAGAAGAAACAGAGTTAGGTAACCTGACAAAGGAATTTTATTAAAAATATTACACAACTGAAAACCTGCAAAATTAGAAAAAAATTAGCAATTATTAAGAATAATTTGTCTCATACTGCAATTGTTCACAGCAAGTTAAGAAATTTGAAAAGACTTTTTTTACCCTGCAGAGTTTTTTCTCTTGTTGCTACTTTGTTCAACATCTTCAGTCCATCATGCCAACGTTAATGTATTTTACAGCTTCACTGACAGATATTGACCAATTTCTACTGCAGAACTGTCAAAAGGAGCTTGACATTACTTTTTGTGGTCTTTTATTTCTTGGAAATTCAGTCATATTTGAAAGAGAAAACACATACCCTCCCTAGGACTGTACCTAATTAAAGTCCTGTAAACATTTGTGGGTGTATGTGTACAGTCCTTGAAAGCAAGCCATTTAAGACATAACTATTTAGTTATTTGAATCCCTAAACTGTTAGTTATGGCTGCCTGCTTGTGTGATTTTCCTTTACTAAACTTTTATTCTTAGTATTTTTACTTAGATTTCAGCTCTTTGTGGGGGAGATGGTCTTTTCATTGTGTGTACAGCACCTAGAAAAATGGAGCCCCACTGTCTGATGGGGCCTCTAGGTACTACCACAATACAAATAATAAGTATTCTTATCAGGCATAATGTCACAGACTTATGCTATTAGGAAGATCAATGAGATGCAAATCTGGAGCAGTGAAAGAATGAATAAGGGCAAGGCAAAATTTTCAAAAGCACCTTATGCCCAGATTCTCAAAGGTATGTAGGAGCCCAACTCCCATTGACTTGGGCACCTATATCCCAGAAAGTCAATAGGATTTATGCTTCTACGTGCCCAAGTTACTTTTGAAAATGAGACACAGGCACTTTTGAAAATCTTACCTCAACTCTAACTCATACAAGTAGTTCTGATCACCACACTGAGGTTCTTCTTAAAGCAGTGGCTCCCAAACTTTTTAAACCCCCCCCCCCCCCCCCCCCTGCTCCAAAGTACCCCCCCCCCCCCCCCTTTCCCCAGAGCTGGGCCATGACTACTAGGAGCCAGGGGTCAAGCCTGGGAGCAGGGCCAAGGCTGGGGACAGAGGCCAGGGGTGGGGCTGGGGGCAGAGTAGGGCTGGGTGGCCCAGCCCCATCATCCATCTCCCTCCCCCCACCCCAAACGTTCCTCCACACCCCTAGGGGGGCACACCCCACAATTTGGGGGCTGCTGTTTTAAAGTATGTGTTTACTGCAGTTAGCCTCTCTATGGTCAGTCAGTTACAGAATAGATGGCAGTCAGCTTCAGAGAGGGCCACCAACTACATTAGCTAATAATGCAGTGAGAGTCCGCCAGTTGAAGTCATCACAGTAGCCATTTCCCGAATATAGGAATGAGGATAGCTACATCTTAAGTCTTTGCAGCAGTCTGGGCAAGGGTCCTAAAAATCCAGACAGACTTCAAATGAAACAATTTTCTGAATAAGGCTGTGCCTTCATAGTTGCTAAGCTTAGAAAGCTTGTGGAACTTTTGCAGCCAAAACAAAAGTCAATCTTTCCAGAATTTGGTGAAGGCAACCACCAGTCATTAACTTTTTTAGTATGTGTGACCGAAAACAAAAATAATTTTTGTACTGAAATACTAAATAGATCATAGTCCATGCTTTGATATAAAGGCACAGTGACATTCTTTTATTGCCAGAAAATTTAGGTTGGGTGTTAAAGCAAGTTAAAAATGTAATACAAAAAAAATGTGGTTGAATACTAAATCCCCAATTGGAAATGGCTTTTAAAAGGTAATGTTTCTTTGTACAACATACTGTAATCAACAATCTAATATATGCAACCTTAGAAAGACCTGGTAGCCAGTCTTGCAAACTGAGCTGAGTAAAAGCAGTCTCTGCATTATGATAATCCCTTTTAATTTAACTTGGCACTGAATTTCAGATGCTGAAGTCAATGGGAGCTTTGAGGATTCAGTACCTCTGAAAAATCAAACCCCTGATCTTAAACTCATTAGTCCTGTATTCTCTCCTGCATCCTACATTTTTAATTAAAATGATTTTTTACCTCACTCCTAATATTAAAGCTGCTTCTCGTTTGGTCATTTTGGGATCAAATCCACCTCTGTAATAACCACTGAAGGCCTGAAATGGAAGATGCATTAGTAAGAAAACTGACAGGCAAAATAATGTGAATTAAACAATATTGGAGGTGAAGGAGAGATCACCATTTCTTCTTTAATAGCTGCAGAGCTTTCCTATCTATAAGAGTACAAGGATGCTTCTTATGAACGGTTTTCATGAAATTCAATCAAAGTTGAATTTCATTATTTACTCAACTATTTGGTGAGGTGGCCAAATCAACCACTTTAATTTGGAACTGACCTACAGCAGTATTGTTGAGATGAGTGAAAGTGTTTTATACACTCAATTTGGAGATCTTCTGTCCCAATTTGACAGCACCAATCAGTAATACAGTACTGCAGTGATGACAGTTTGGTCTGTCTCGATTTATATTAGAGCATCTTGAACCTCTCACTCGGGACTGAGTGAAACTATTTAGGTACAGAAAAATATATTTAACATAGGTTGAAAAAAAGTACTATGGATAAAACAAAACTTACAGATTTTGGCAGACTCTGAAGGGCTTGTTTTACTTGTGGTTCCATTTGCTTCATAGCTTGTAATGCATAACGACCTTAAAGAAAATGACTAACATTAACAGAACTAAAGGCATAATTTCATGAAGATTTAGAAATTCAGTACAATAATTTACTTTCAGATTAGTATGTAGGACAAAAATGGTTTTGACCTGACTAAAAAGAGAAAAATTTAGGTATTTTCTTTGGCTGCAATCAGATCAGCAAGTCCACTCCTCTGTATGTGTCCCTTAAAAGATAATGTACTGTGTCATGCTGAACTGAGAGTATATTTTACACTGCACCATTATTAAAGCACATAATGAAAAGTACAATCCAGTGTTAGATTCCTCACACCAGATACAAACCTGCAAATCCAGCAGCAGCTATTGTCAGACCAACCGCTATCACAGTACTAGCCTAGGTGTGGGGGAGAAAATTAATCCGTTACTCTAACAAAAATGAAAATGCAATAATCTTTAGTCAAGTTAATTACATATATACATTAAAACTAAAATGGCTTCAAATATGACAAGAAAACAGTAAACTGCAATATAATTGATAGATACAGTTAACTTGCACACATTGGCTGGCAGCTTTTAAAGCCTTACTTACTGTATTTCAAAACTACAGGTAGAAATGTTAATAGTTACTCTTGGGAATAGAAAAGCTTCAGTAGTCCTATATGGATATAGTTACTGAAACATATATTCCACTAATCACAAATGCATTTTTGGGCTTAATTGGTATTTATAAAATGCTTCGAGTTCCACAGATAAAAAATGCTTCAGCAATATCAAATATTACAGTTCAGTTTCAATTATCCAAACATCATTCAGGACATCCAATATGTCTGAATGCTCAAAATTATAATGACATTGTTCAATTATTGAAAATCAAGAGATATGTGGACACATGGCCCTATTTTGGATAAGTGATGATTGTGTAACAGCTGGCGAACTGTATTATCTACACAGCCATGCCTATACTAGGTGCACTTAACTGGTATAGGTGTACCAGTATATTACATTGGCAAAGTGCTCCTAGCTGTGCTTTTACTGGAATAGCTTATTCCATACGCACACCCAGGAGCCAAACAAGCTACACCAGCAAAAGCATGGTTTTGTTGGTATAACTGCATCTACACTATAGGCTTTTGCCAGCACAGCTAGGTCTGTCCTAAGTAGGGTGACCAGATGTCCCGATTTTATAGGGACAATCCCCATTTTTGGGTCATTTTCTTATATAGGCTCCTATTACCCCCCCCCCCCACCCCCGTCCCAATTTTTCACACTTGCTCTCTGGTCACCCTAGTCCTAAATCAAGCCTACATCACACCCCTGACTGACCCAGCGCTACTGGAAGAAGTTTGTAGCATAGGGTTGCTTTGCTCCCCTGCTTAATTTTGAACTGATGAGTAAGGCCACTGAAGGCAATGGGATCATTGAAGATCCAGAATGTCTGCACATCGTTACGCCTGGTCTCCAGGCAGATTTTGCACTGGTCTCACTGTGCTGGGGGAGGTGGGATTTGTCACCAGACCAGTTACATTGGTCCAACCCTTCGTGCGGCTGCAGAGTTTGCTCCGCTTCCCGGGCAGGCACGAGCTCGGCTGGCGTGAGAACCGTTACTGCGGTGTCACTCTGCGCTGCCGTAACGGCGCCGGTGTAGTCCAACACGCCTCGTAGTGTGGACAAGGCTGGAGCCGCCCCGGCTAGGCAGGGCCAGGGGGAGAGTTGCAAGGCAGGCGGAGGTCAAAGCCAAACACCTCAAGGGCGCCCGAGCTGCGTCCCGCGGCCCAAGCGACTGTCCGGCGGCGCGAGCCGGACACAGCGCTCGGCAGGGGCGGGCTCCCCGGCCCGGCCCGGCCCACGCGCTTCGCGGGTGAGGCCGCCACAGAGCGGGACTAACGGCCGCTCCGGCCTCCCCCGCCCGGGGCCACCCCGCGACCGGCCCCTCGGGGACCTGCTCGCCCCCGCCTGCCTGGACGGAGGGATCCGGAGCCGCCCTCACCATGACTGACCCGGCGGAGCCCCGCTACTGCGGGCGGGAAACGGCCGGACCGGACACGGCTCGGGGCCCCGCCGTCCCCGACTCGCCGTACGGCACCAGAGCCCTGTCGTAAAGCCCGCGAGGGGCTTTAGGGCCTGTCGTAAAGTGGAGCTGACGGGGGGGGGAATGGGAGCGCGGCGTGTCCTTCCTCGGAGGTGGGGGCCTGGAGCTTCCTGGGCACTGATCCCGGAGGGGAGGGGGCGCCAGGCTGGGGGGAAGGAGACGCAGGCTGAGGGGTGCTAGGCTGGAGAAGGGGGGAAGGGGACGCAGATGGGGGGGCACCAGGCTGGAGATGGGGGAGAAGGGGACGCAGACTGGGGGGGCACCGGGCTGGAAATCGGGGGGGAGGGGACGCAGACTGAGGGGGCACCGGACTGGAGATGGGGGGGAGGGGATGCAGACTGGGGGGGCACCGGGCTGGAAATCGGGGGGGAGGGGATGCAGACTGGGGGGGCACCGGACTGGAGATCGGGGGGGTGGGAAGGGACACAGACGGGGGGAGCCAGGCAGGGGATGGGGGGAGGCAGTGCAGAGTGGGTGGCGCCAGGCTGGAAATGGGGGGGGAAGGGGATACAAACTGAGGGGCGCCAGGCTGGAGATGGGTGGAAAAGGAGCACAGACTGGGTGGTGCCAGGCTGGCAGTGGAGGTGGCACTGATTGATGGGGTTGCCAGGTGGGGAAGGAGGGCACAGATTACGGAAGTAGGCTAACGATGGGGGCTCACAGTGGAGGTAGGGAGCCAATCTGCAGAGGGGAGTCACAGTAATGTTGGTGAGAGAGGGTACAGACTGAGGAGGGGGAGCACTGGATGAGGCGATGCCACTGACTAGTGAGGTTGGGGAGAAGGAGGCTCACTCTTTCTCCCTTGGTGCTCTCTGTGCTACTTCTCTCTATCTCCCTTCCCCTCCCTCATTCTTTGAGAAAAATGTGTGTTTTAAATAAGTGTCTTTGTTATTTAAAAAAAAATGGCTTTCCAGATATATGTAAAACAATTAATCTGCATTAGAAATTAATGCCCTGAATTTACATGTGAAGAGAAGTCGGGTTTGAATCATTTTTGATTATTAAAAGAATATTTAGTGAAGCCAGGCAAATATATTTGTTTAAACCTTCATCTAAAATAGGCTGAACTGTTCCTCCTCCCCCCTCCCAATATGTAATTTCAAGATGAGACCCATATTCTATAAACACCCAAGTGCTTAACTTCACACATGTTGAATAGTCCCATTCAGGGCCTAAATATGTGTAAAAGCTTTCATCTGTCTCAGACTTTAGGAATTTTTACAACAGAATTACAAGCCTCTGGAAATAGGTTTATGTACTGTTAAACCTACAGAAACTACAATATATTGGCCCTATCATGTGACTACTGAAGTCATGGTGAGTTTTGATATTGACATCAATGGGAATCAGGCCCTATATTGTATTGTCTAGAGCAGGGATCGGCAACCTTTGGCACACGGCCCGCCAAGATAAGCCCCCGGGCGGGCTGGGGCGGTTTACCTGCTGGGTCCGCAAGTTCGGCCAATCGCAGCTCCCACTGGCCACGGTTTGCTGCTCCACACTAATGGGGGTTGTGGGAAGCAGCGTGGGCCAAGGGATGCGCTGGCTGCTGCTTCCTGCAGCTCCCATTGGCCAGGAACGGCGAACTGCGGCCACTGGGAGCTGCAAGCGGCCGTACCTGCGGTCGCTCAGGTAAACTATCTCACGGCCCGCCAGGGGCTTACCCTGAACAAGCCGCGAACCAAGTTTGGGAACCACTGGTCTAATCCAATATGGCTGTTCTTATGGTCTTATTTCAGTCTTGTTCTAAGTCAAATAGACTGCCACCTTTTTCAAACACCAAATTCATTTGTCATGAAAGGCAGATATGTTTTCCTCCCACTCTTGTTAACATGTGCCCTCTCCTTTTTCTCTTCTTTTTGCTCTCTCTGGTCTCTCAAGTCTATATGTTTAATCTTTTCTGGTTATTTCTTTTATTTGTGGTAATTCCCTCCTTCTGCCTGTGACCATCCCATTTTTCTATGACTTTCTTCTTTCTTGCATCAGTCTTTTTGTTCCAGATGCATTATCACGGAAATCTGTGAATTTACACCTTAATGGAACACTCCCTGCTGTGCTGTCAACAAATGGGACTGACCACTAGCACAGTCTGTGTAAATTTAATATCAAATATTGGTTCCAGATGGACAAGCTCAGTTATTTGATTGCTGTAGATTACCACAAAATGAAGGAGAATTATAGGTCTGGTACTTGTGTCTGAGTATTAGTAATAATATAGTGTCATGTATTAATAATACAGTGTTGTGCAACAAAGCAGTAGTTGAGGGCCCCTCTGTAGTTCTATTATAAAATCAAATTTTTGGATACTGGATGGCTCAGAATATTGGTAATGAGGTAAAGAAGCTTTCTGTTCTGAGTCACTGCTTCAAATTCATCCCAGGTAAGATGGTCTAAACACTGCTGTCTGATGGCTGTTTTGGCCTGTATGAGTGAGTTGCTGGTCTCAGTGGTAATTCCTAGTGGAATGGTGAGCGCCTTGTTGGCATTCCCAAGGGCTCACAGTGAGCACCCTTTTTGGCATTCCCGAGACTAATGATCAAATGAGCATGAAGACTGAACTGCCCTTTCTCTGCTTAAGGCCCCAATCCTGCAAGCTCCTCCATGTGGGCAGCCCTTGACGTAGGATCAGAGACCTAAGATGAGGTCTGACTCCTAATGGAAGAGAAGCTTGCAATGCTGCTGCCTCTTGCTGTGGAAAATTGAAAAATTCAGTTTCCATTGTTGTCATATACCTTTTATGAGCACTGAGTTCACTTTAGAAAATAAACCGTGATTTCAGAGTTTGGGGTTTGTTGTGTTATTGTTTTGGTTTTTGCTGCAATTTTAATGAGGTCTAGTTCTTGGTAAATAAGGTAGTATTTTAGGGCATTTTCTATTTCTTTTTCCTCCTACCAATTTTTTAAAAATCTGGTAAATTTTAAACAGGGTGAAAGAAAGTTCTTGGAGTGCTTAAGATATAACATGACCCAATATAACACGAATTCGGATATAACGCGGTAAAGCAATGATCCGGGGGGGCGGGGCTGTGCACTCCTGCGGATCAAAGCAAGTTCGATATAACGCGTTTTCACCTATAACACGGTAAGATTTTTTGGCTCCCGAGGACAACGTTATATCGGGGTAGAGGTGTACTTGTATTGGCTGTATAAACGAGCAGAACCCTGCAGCCTCAGAAATTCATTTGCTAGAACCAGGCCTTAATGCCTCCCAGGAGGAAAATAGCCTGCAATACTAATATCTGGATTTATTAATAAAAGGTCACTTTATTTCTTTTTCCACTTGTTTAAAAGGATTGGTGACCACAACCCCAAAGGGTGGGGCAGAAACCATATTCCAGTGCTTATTTTATATTTATTTGTGTCACTATGAAACAGTTTAGCTCCAGAATTATAGATACTGGTAGTTTCTTAGTCTTGCGGATTTTCTGATTTAAGTTATTTGCTTTTCAGTGTGAATTAGAGTTCATTTGGTAGAAAAAAAGTAAGATTGCTTTATAGTATGCACACGGGCAAGTTCTATATGTGCACATCACACAAATACAGTCTGGGTATGGAGACCATGTAAATTGCTGACTGTGCACCTAATACTCCTGGAGGCATTCTGCACCAAAAAAAAAATAAAAAATAAAAAAAAAATTCTGCACCAAAAAATAAATAAATCTGTGCACAATATTTTAAAATTCTGCAAATTTTATTTGTCAAAATAACACTACATAATCACCCCCATTTCAATTATTTTGGTAATTTATTTCAAAATACCTGTCAGCAAGTATGTCTGTAACAATACAGACACACAGAAAAATTCCCCTAGGAGTAGAGAGTTAAAGAAACCCCTATGACAACCAGTTCCTGTTTCTCTACCCCCTTCCTCCCTCCCGAGCCCAGCCAGGGGGCCAGACACCCCCCCCCCCCCCCCCCCCCAAGCCCAGCCATGGTTCCCCCGCCAATACACCCAAACCCCACAGAGCCCAGCCACACCCCCCCGGCCCAGATATCCGCACCCTCTTCCCTAGAGCCTAGCCGCAGGGCCCCCTTGGTCCAGATACCCGCCGCTCTCCCCCCAGAGAGAGCCCAGAGGGATCGAGAGGGAGAAATAGCCTGATGCTCGGTCCCAGACTTGCACGGAGTTTCCTGCACGCTGCCGTCTCCTTCCCTCGGCGTGCTGGGAACTGTAGCTGCCAGGAACCCTCTAGTCCAGTGGTTCCCAAACTTGTTCCGCCGCTTGTGCAGGGAAAGCCCCTGGCAGGCTGGGCCGGTTTGTTTACCTGCCGCGTCCGCAGGTTCGGCCGATCGCGGCTCCCAGTGACCGCGGTTCACTGCTCCAGGCCAATGGGAGCTTCTGGAAGCGGCGCGGGCCGAGGGACACACGGACGTGGCAGGTAAACAATCCGGCCCGCCGGGGGCTTTCCCTGCACAAGCAGCGGAACAAGTTTGGGAACCACTGCTCTAGTCCCAGTCCCTCCCCCTCCCCCTGGCAGTGTCTTCTACGTGTGAGCTGGGCTCTGCCAGGTCCAGCAGTCCCTTGCTGCAGCAAGCAGCACTGCAGCCTATTTCTGTGGGGGAAAGGAAATTCTGCCTGCCCGTTAATTTCTGCTAAATTCTGCATTGCACAGTGGTGCAGATTTTGCCCCAGAAGTAATCTAAAAGGCACACATACTGCACACTCAGTACTTACCTTTTCCCGATAACATGAGTTTAACATTTTGGCTCAAAAATACACTAATTTAACAAAGAACATTAAAACTAGAGGGTTGCACGCTTTGTAGCTTCTGTCAGCTGAGCTCATTGCACACACCAGAGGCTCCTTGCATCCCTTCATTCTATTCCACAAGCTCCCTGCATGTCATCCTCCCATCCTCCTCTATTTCAGGGATTTAGTGTAATCCCTCACACCCCCTTCCTTAAACTGGGAGCTCTGAGTCCCCCATTCCCTCCTCTCCCAATGCCAAGGATCTCTTGTGTCCCCCATTCCCTCCAGCCCCCCAATTTCCCCTTCCTCCCCACCACTCATTTCTTTTTCATTAAGAACATAAGAATGGCCATACTGGGTCGGACCAAACATCCATCCAGCCCAGTATCCTGTCTACCAACAGTGGCCAATACCAGGTGTCCCAGAGGGAGTGAACCTAACAGGTAATGATCAAGTGATCTCTCTCCTGCCATCCATCTCCACTCTCTGACAAACAGCTTAAGGACACCATTCCTTACCCATCCTGGCTAACAGCCATTAATGGACTTAAGCTCCATAAATTTATCTAGTTCTCTACCTAGTTCATTCAGTGTGAGCATGTTAAACTCAGCCTCCTCTCCCCATTTCCTTGGGCAGAAACCCCTTCTGATGGCTGCTTTCCCCACTGCCACACCTGGGGAAGAGAAGCCGATCAGGAGCCTGCAGGAAGTAGGCAGCTTCCCCCTCAGGGGTCAACACGATTCTCACAGGAGGAGAGGAGAGAGCAGAAAGAGCCCAGCAGCTCAGGGAAACCCTGCTTTCTCCTCCCCTCCCATGTGCCACAGGGCAGCTACTTCTCTCCTGTACCTCCCTGCAACACCTGGCCTGGGAAGGGAAAAGAGGGGTGAAGAACCCTGAGAGTGGTGTCCTCCCAGCTTGCAGGGAAGAGAAGGGACCCCACTGTAGCCCCCTCAGACCTAAGAGTGAGGCATGAAGAGCAGAGGTGGGGCAGGGCTGATGTGGGTGCAGAATTGATAGTGGGTTGGGGGAGCAGAATTGATAGGGGGTGGACAGACTCATAGACTATCAAGGTTGGAAGGGACCTCATCTAATCCAATCCCCTGCTTAAAGCAGGACAAATCCCCAGACAGATTTTTGCCCCAGATTCCTAAGTGGCCCCCTTAAGGATTGAGCTCACAACCCTGGGTTTAGCAGGCCAATGCTCAAACCACTGAGCTATCCCTCCCCATACAAAAGTCAGTGAGTGCAGCCCCCTGCCTTCACTACCAGGACCAAGTACTGATTTTGGGCTGAGCTCAGGGCAGGGAGCCAAAATAAATCACCTTAGTAAATTTGGGAGAGGGGGCAACACAAATTGGCATGCACAAACACTGAGTGAGCGGGGGGATGGGGTGGTACAAAAATCAAAAGACAGAGCAAAAGTAGGGTAATCTTTGGCCCAAATTATGAAAAGGCAATTGGGCAGGAGTGTATGTGTCAGGTTAACAAGTAACTGGAGGGTACTGGACAAGCAGCTTCGAGTGCAGGGGCTGGGAGTATCTGTAACCATTCTCTCTGGTTCCCATCATGGTCCACACTTCCCCTTTTCCACTCCCTACACATCCCCGCCACCTTACCAAATTGCTGCAGGCCCAGGAATCTCTCAGGTGCCCCTAGCTTGCTGCGTATACATATCGCATATGCTGCTTTCTCCCATTGGGTTTTCTACAATGCTACAATGGGAGAAAGCCTACAGAAGCAATGGTGTGTGACTCTCTACTTAGTAGATGCTTTGGATAAAATCCTGCCCTGTGCTGAGCTGAAAGACAGTAGAGGGAATCTCTTCCCTATCCAGCATGTGGACTCAGAAGCTAGGTATGGCTTTACCCTAGTACTGTCTTGAGCACTAGGCTGGGAGAGAAGTTAAAGGACTCGTCTGTGCACCACAGCCCTAGGAGGGCATGGTTTGCTAAGCATTGCTAGCCACCCATCCTGCCCCCCCACACACACACATTAGAGTTGGCCAGAAAGAGGTCTGTATTTTCTGGGATAAAAACATGTAAATTATTTTTTTTAATGTTATGTGCAAATTGTCCACTTTTCAACAGAAAGAGAAAGTTTCAGTTTTCGAAAACCCCAAACGAACTGAAAAAAATTTGATTTAAGTTTTCACTAAAACCCAGGAAATTTCAAAAGAAACAAAAATTATCTGTGAAAATGTTCATTAAAAAAAAACAAACCCAAAGCAAAATAGTATTTCTTTTTTTTAGGGCTTTTGTGATGATAGTGCCTATTATAGCATTATAAGGCCTATAAACCTGTAGAAATTCTGCTATTACAGTCGTCATGCATGCAACCAATCTGATTCTGTACACTTCTGTGTTGACAGAAGCTGTAACGATTACTGATTGCCATTTCGCAATGATTCAGTTAAACAGTAGTTTAGAAGCATGTGGATTTTCCATTCAGGGCCCCAAAATAGAGGAATTTCATAGACGTCTAAAATTTTCCCTTCCCTCAGGTCCAGAAGGATACTGCAATTCAAGCATATATTACTGTATTTTTACACTAATGCATAACTAATAGGAAGCTTTGCTATATTCTTTCACTAACATATCTTCTTTTTCTGCTGTGCACTTTCTTCTCTTGTATGCATCTCCCACCTCCTATGACTGCGACTTGCTGCACTTATTGGGTGTACGGCTCCTCTTGTCTCTGAATGTCTCTTTTCTTCATCCATCTTTCTTTCTGAGGCTCCTTCATATTTTTTGTGTCCTAACCATCTGCATCAGAATAAAGCACAATACTGTTTTACCTGTTTTCTGCTATGCTAGCCTGTTTATGGTCTTAAAAAAAACAAAACAAAGTAGGATTGCATTGTAATCTAACACCAAATACACATGTGTGTCGGTGGTGATGAAAATTACAAAGGAATTATTTCTATCTTGCGTGCAGTGTCATTACGTGGCCTTCAGACCTGAACAAAAATGTTAATAAGATTGTCAGAAAGTGAGACAGGTGGAGGAACAAGGTTTGTAAATGTCAGTAGAGTATTCAGACAGTAACCTAAAGCTCAGATAATGAATTCAGAATTAGCAGTTGGTAGGTCTTCTGTTTCTCAATAACTTTTAGGATCCATTTTATTACTTGTCTTTCTTTAGCGAAATTATCTTCAGTCGTATTTTTTCTTTGAGGAAAAGTAATGAAAATAACAGTGACCTGTCATTCCATGGCGATTAGTATTATGTAATTTCAGATTTAATTTCATCTTGATTGTGATTACTCCCATGGCTTTATTTTTCATTTTTGTGCCAGTGTTTGCAAAGAAATTTGAAAGAAAAGACCGTTATTTGAAGTGACAATACATTATAGTGAGCAATGGTTCTTCAAACTAAGGTCTTAATCCTTAAAGTCATCCTTCACATAGATTATTACAGGACTGAGGCCTAAATCAATTTTCCAACAGATAGGCACAGTGTCCTGTGTATGCTGTTGCTTCAGATTTGCTATGGTATCTGCCCCTAAAGATGACAGTGTGGATGACAATTTGAGTGTCAGTATTGTTAGCCAGGAAGGAAAGTGTGAGTGGGGCAGAAAATTGGGTGGATTGGGGAGGAGAAAGGAGGAGGCAGGATCATCACAGGGTTAACTATGGGTTAGGAGAAGGTTGAAAAGGCAACTCCCCTCCCTATCCCTCCTCAGGGTTAGGTAATGATAAGTGAAGTCCTCCTCCAAGCAGCAAATGTGGAGACTCATATTTTTGTTAGTGAATTTAAGGCTTCATTTTGAGATGAAATGAAGATGCACAAATTGATGGATGGCTTCATCTAAAAGGCTTAAAAATCAGAATAGACAAGGTTCCCTCTCTCCTTGCCCACTTTTCTCCCATGTTTCAACCCTTAAAAGCTACAGGGGGCAAGGGACTTCTAAACAGTAATCTACCATACCAAACATCCACAATAGTGTTGGCAGGGGGTAGTATGTGCAAGGGGGTGTGCAGAAGGTAAGGTTGGGGGTAGTCTGGTGTGTGGAGGGGATAGCTTGGTAAAGGAGGTTCTGGAAGGCTATAATCTCTAGAGAGGCAAAGTTATGATTGTGGTCTGTAGTCTATGTGGAACTTAAAAAGAGAAGCACAGGTTGCAGAAGGGAAAAGTTCGGTTGAGCACCAGGAAATCAGTCTGTGTACACATGGCTAGAATGGTAGCTGCATTTACAGGTCCTCTGTAAAGAGTTGTCTTAATGAAGAGCTTGTTGAAACATGAAGTTTTCTCATGTTATTAGCTTGCTCACTGTACATGAAACCTGGTGGGTCAATGAGACCCAAAGTTTGGAAGAGAATGTGATTAACAGGCAAACAAAACAACACATAAAAACGGAAAAAAACGGGTATCACAGTGGGACTCAAACCACCAGAAATGCTGGATTTCCAGACCAACAAAACTTTCACAAGCATGGAAGCAAAAATTGATTCTGTTTACAGAGCTGACCATGGGGGCTGAAGATGAGAAAATGAAGGTAAAGCTTTCTTCCTATCTCATTGAGGAAAAAAGGGCAAAAAGTGAGTGAAACACTGTTGCAGGATTAATGTCCAAAACACTGGAATAGCTGATAAAGTGTTTAGTGAATACTGTGACTTTAGACAGAATGAGACCGTACGGAGAAAAACGTTGTTTTTTTTTGTACCTGAAACCAAGACACAAAAGAGGGGATAGATACTTATGTTACACAGATGGAAATCATGGCATCTACATGTAACTTTGGAGACATTAAAGATAGCCTAATTAAAGATAGGATTGTTTATGGGACACGTGATTCCAGTTTATGTTGAGAGAACAGAATTAACCCTAGAGAAATGCCTCCAAATAGCAAGGGCAGCTAAGCTGTCCAGGGAAAGGATCAAAAAACTAACAGCCACTTGTGCAAAATAAGTACACAGACACAGTCTAAAGGAACCCAGGAGGCAGTACAAAGACAGACAGATAAAATATGCAGGCATCATGGTCCACGGTACGTACTGTGGAAAGCAGCACAAAAGGCAGAAAGAAAAATGACCAACTTATGACCAATGGCGCAAAGAGTGTGGGAAACAGAACCACTTTATGTCTCAACGCCATGGCTACTCTAGGAAGAAAAAAACCGTGATTTGTGCTGTAGCAAAATCCAAAGACTCTCAATATATACACAGCGCAGAAGAAGGCTTCCAGCCATTCGACTGCCATATGTGAAACTATGCTATTAGACGAATGACCAGTTCAGCTCCAGCTGGAATATGAAGCCAGCTGCAATGTAATCCTAGCAACACTGCTAAGCAGCAATGCTAGACTGGAGAAATTTGACCAAGTGCTGGTGATGCACAATAAAAGAATTCTGAGGCCAATGGGAAAATGCAGACTGTTGATAAGAAACCCACAAAACAAAAGATGTTATTGCTGAGTGTTTATAGTAGTCAACACACAGGAGTACCAGCTGTAGCAGGGCAGTGCAAGCTGTGTATTTAATTGCAGTACATCAGATGTTCTTAGTGTGAGAGAAGATCAGCCAACACGGGCCACCTCCAGCATTATAATAGAGTATAAAGATATACTTCAAGGAAATGGACACTTAGGGTACATCTACACTGCAACAAAACACCTGTGACTGGCCCATGTCAGCGACTCAGGCTTCCGGGGCCTGGTCTGTGGGGCTATAAAATTGCAGTTTAGACATTTGGGTTTAGGCTGGAGTGTGGGCTCTGGGACCCTACTCCCTTGTAAGGTCCCAGTGCCCAGGTTCAGGCCCGAGCCTGAATGTCTACATTGCAGTTTTATGCCCCACAGCCTGAGCCAGCTGACAAGGGACAGTTGTGGGTGTTTTATTGCAGTGTAGACATACCCACTAGACTAGAGGGCAAGCTGAAGTTAGAAATAGACCACCATGTGCATCCCAGGATCCTATTGAAACATTGAGTTCCATCAGCCCTGATGGAGTCACTGAAGAAGAAATTGGCAAACCTGCAAAGAGGCATCATTACACCCATTGAAACTAGCACTGAATGGATTAGCAGCCTAGTAGTGGTGAGAAAACCTTTAGGCGAACTGAGGATCTTCACTAATCCAAAACCACTGAACAGAGCATTGAAAAGAAATCACTGTCCATTACCAATAACTGAAAACATGCAATCTGATTTATCCAGGGAAAAGGTGTTCACTGATCGTGATGTCAAGAATGAGTCTGGCATATTGAGCTAAATGAACCACCAGCCACTTGTCAACCGTTGCCATACTTGTTGGCAGATACTGCTGGGTATGAGCTCAAACCCAGAGGTGTTACCATGTAAGCTGATCCAAGCACATGAGGGACTCCCAGGCACCAAGATTGTAGCTGATGAGATTTTTATTATAGGTGAATGAGAGGTCAAAGAAGATGCAACCCAGGACCACAGTACCAAGCTGCAACAACGCCTAAATAGGCGTCATGAGTGAAATATTCAGCTGAATGCAGACAGCAGACATCTGTTTACTTCTCAGGGACTCTGGCTGGACCATAAGAAACAGAGATCCATTAAGGAAGTGCCCAGACCAAAGGATGTGAAGGAGTCCAGTGATTTATAGGGATGGCCAGCTACCGTTCTGGATTCTGTACATGCCTATCAAAAGCCTGTGAACACTTGATGGTTAACATACCATGATGCAGCATGGGAATAGTGAGAGACCTAAGAACAAGCATTTGAAAGAGTAAAGAAAATTACAAGCAAGGCACCAGGTCTAAAGTACTACGGCCCTGTAGAGCAGCTGGGGCTACTGTGTGATGCCTCAGAAGGCAACCGAGGAGCAGCACTGAAGCAAAGCCCTGCAGCCCTTTGCATTTGCTGGTGGAGCCCAGACAGACAGAACGGGGATATGCTCAGACAGGAAAGGAGCTCCTGGCTGTCCATCAATTCACCTTTGGGCATGTGGTGGACGTGCAGTCTGAGCACAAGCCATTAGCAGCATCATGAAGAAGGCAATGTTGAGTGCATTCAAGCAACTACAGCGCATGTTATTGAGATCCTAGCGCTATGAGACAGTAATAAAGTACTGCCCAGGAAAGTCACTATTAATGGCAGATACACTGAGCAGGACATGCCTTCCAGAGTACAACACAGATGGCTCTGTGGAGCAGGAGATGGAGTAAACACGCCACAATACCTTTAAAAAGTGACAAAGAGTCCTGTGGAACCTTATAGGCTAACAGACATACCTTTGTATCTCCAGTGGGAGTTCTCCAGGCAATCCAACAAAACACTGAACAGGAAGATGCCACAGGCAGTAAAACAATTCATAAGCCAAGGTTGGCCAGATCACAAGAAGCAAGTGCTGCAAGATGTTATCCTCCACTGTCAGGTGAAGGATAAGCTGTGTGTGCAAGATGGACTTTTGTTTAAAGGGGCCGAGCAATAATCCTAGCAGATTTCAGAACTGACATCTTGAAATGGATACACGCTTCATACCTGAGGATACAGGCACACCTGAGATGAGCCAGGGAGTGTATCTAATGGCCAGGCATGAATGCCCAATTGAAAACAGACACGGTACAATGCAAGGTTGGCAGAGAGTATAGTAACTGACAACAGAAGGAGATTCTACAGCCTAATGAAATCCCAGCCCAACCCTGGGAAGAGGTTGGAACAAAACCTGCTTAGTTGTAGTGACAGGAACTTCATGGTCGCAGATGATTACTTTTCCAGTTGATGGGAAATAAACTATCTGGAGGACACTTAGAAAAGAACTGTGATCTGGAAACTGAAGGTGCATTCTGCAAGGTATGGCGTATGGGCCATCTTATGGTCAAAAAATGGACCACAATACACTGTAGCAGAATTCAAACAATATAACAGCCAGTGGGAATTTGAGCACAAGACACTTTCCCCTGGGTACTCACAAAGCAATGGGAAGGCAGAGTTGGCAGTAAAGACATCCAAGAAACTGATGGCAAAGGTAAAACAGACAGGAAGGGATCCCTGCCTGGCAATGTTGGACCATTGCAACATATCTTCCCAGGGACTAAACAGTAGCCTAGCCCAGGAACTCTGCTTCCTATGAGGGATAGTTTGCTGCAGTCCAGTGGAGGATTGATAGACAGAACATAAAGTAGTTAAGAAAACACTACACTTAGCAGGAAGCCTGCTACAAGAAATGAGCTAAAGACCTAAAGTCACTATATATAGGTGAGCAGGTCTGGGTCCAACCATCAAATAACCACACAAACCAATGGCAAAAGCCCACAGTCACAGCTGCAGCGGGACCCAGGTCATATGAGGTAGCTACAAACTCAGGACAGCAGTGGAGATGAACCCGAAAACAACTGCAGAGTAATGGCAGACAGCCATCACAATTGGACTGATGGGGTTAAGGTCAGGACCAGGAGAAGTTAGAAAGAGTGTCAGCTGGCCTGATGTAGGAAAGTCAGAAGAAACTAGATATATGAGTAACACAGAGGGCCAACAGGTTGCCACCTAAGATAATGAAGGCAGCAACAGAGTGGAAGCAAATCTTCCTCCAACAGCAATAACATAAACAAGAAGTGGGAGGCTGGTTTGAAGACCAGCACACGTGAAGGACTCTGAGGCCAAAGAAGTCAAAATGAGCTGTGCGTAGGCAGCGCATAATGGAGGCTGGGGGGAGGCTAAGCCTCCCAAATATCATGCCTCCAGGGGGTTGGTGGATTTGAGGACCCCAGAAAAATCTCCCCCTGCTATGGTCCCGGGGCTGGTGGAGCTCTCACTCCCTGCTGCAGCCCCACAGCCACGGTAGGGGCACAGAGCTTTTCCAGTCTTGGGGCCACAGCAGGTGGGTGGGAAGGAGCTAGCGAGGTGGTAGGGCCTTGGGGGGAAGAGGTGGAGTGGAGGTAGAACAGGGGTGGGAAAGGGGCACAACTGAAATCTGAGCTCCAACCAGGGCTGAGAGAGCTCCGCCTTGCTCCCGGCCAAGGCTGAGCGCTCAACCCCAGGTGGGGCCGAGATCTCACCCCCCCTTGTCCTCCTGTGGCTCCGACTGAGCTCTCAGCCCCCCAACCGCCCTGGCCGGGGCCACGGGAGGGCTGAGAGCAGTGAGTGAGGGCGTGGCCTCATCTGAAAGAGGTGGGGAAGGGCCTAGCCACCCCAAGGGGAAGCTTCACCCACCACCCATGGAGCTATGGATAAAGTCCACGTCTCTATGAAGGCCTGTGTACTCATGGGTAACAGGTATCAAAGGCTGGGGGAGGTAGTGCTTCCCCCAAACAGCCCTGTGTTGGCCTGCCCATGCTCCGTCCTCAGACCCCCTCCTGCTTCCCAGCACTCTGCAGCTCTTCCCCCGTTGCCAGAGCCCCAGACTGGGGCTGGGGCTAGTGGGGGCCAGCCTGCAGCCAGGGACCCTGGGTGGCTGGAGCTGGTGCTTGCGCCAACTGCCTGCCCGGCACTCTGGGGCTGGGGGCACTGGGGTAGTCCCGGGATGGGGCTGGCGGCTGTGGGGGAGGGGGACTCTGGGCTCCAGTGGGAGGGGCGGAACCTCAGGCAGCAGGGGCAGGCTGGGCTAGGCCGGGGGCTAGCCTCCCCGAGCCCGCAGTTCACCTGCCGCTCGTGGGTACTAGTAACCTCTGGCCCCAGCAAGTCCGCAAATGCTGGCACAAAAGACATAACAACAAATGTTAAAAAGAAAGATGTAGCCACCTGTATGGAACTTGGAGGGAGGAGCAGGTGTTGCAGGAGGAAGGTGTTTGGGAGAGGCACCAGGAAGTCAATCTGTGGGCACATAGCTATAATGTTGGGCTGCGGTTGCAGCACCTCTGTAAATTGCTTGCTTAACAAAGAGCCAGTTTAGGTTTAGAAACATGGAGTCCTGCTATGTGTAAATCCCTGTGGCCTGAAGCCCTAAGGAGTAGGGAGTTCACTACTGAAACTTGTGGTGAAGTAGGAGAAGAGTGACACAGAGATGTTTGAGAACTCCAGTTGGAGGGAGAACGCCAAAGGGGAGGGAGCTCTGTGCTGGCATCTGCTTGTGAACAAAGGGAAATGAGTGAATGGGCCAGGCCTCATTAACATTTCACTTATGTGATTGTTTGGGGTATTATGGTTAAAATGCAGTTAAGTTTTCAGTTTGGGGGCCAATAAAAATGCTAGTAGCCCTGTTTGGAAATGAAAGGACAAGAGGACTGCTCCACATGTGCTGGGGGTAAAATGTCACCCTGACCGAGACCACAGTCAGGCAGAGTTGGGTAAGGGAACATGGACCAGGCTAAAGGAGAGGGAAAAGGGGTTCTTGCTATCTGATGATTAGGGCTACACTAAGGGTTCTGTATGCCACTGATCTCCCTCCTAAGACTCAGCATAGAAGCAACTTCAAGACAGTGAATGGCTTTGAAGAGGTGGGTGGATCTGAGATGAGGCTGTGCTGAGGTGGCTTGGCTTGAAGCTGCAGATAGCAGCAGCCTACTTGTGGGCTTCCTGCCCCAGCAATGAAAGCTGAAATTACTTCAGGGTAGAGTCCCAGGAGCAGCCCAGGCAACATTTCCCTTTGGGACTGGAGAGTTACTTGCCAGAATTCTTGGACTCCTTGAACTCTGGACAATAACTGTGAGTGGTGAAGCTGGGGAGGAGGGAAGTGGCTAAAACTCATTAGCCACTCATTGCTGCAAGAGGAGGATTGAAGTTGAAACTACTATTAGGACACTCAGGGGTTGGGATTCTTATCTAATAGATATTAATTTATTTCTGGCTTTCTCAAGTTTACCCTGTTGTCGCTGCCTTGCCCTCCCTTAAGCGCTCTTTGTTTTAACCTGGACGGAGTGCTTGCAAGTGGGGAAGTATGGCCTTATCAAGGGCACACAGGGTGATCTATGTAGTTTCACACCTTTCTGGATGGGTCTCAAGCTGGTGTTGTTTACGTTTTGAAAAGGAACCCCTAGAAAATTTAACCTGGCCCTTTTTGCTGCCAGCAACACCAGGCAGAAGGGTGACACCTGTTATTGCCCAGGCGCAGTACAAAAAACTGTCTATGCTAGTATTGGTTGAGATAGTGGTAAAATGGAGGAGTTGAGGTATGCACTGTTGAGTGACAACATTTTTTATTTCTTTGTTCTGTGGGTTTATGTCAGGTATGTTATATGTGCGGCTACTGTTACTGTTTCACAGGCTAGTATATTGTGTATTAAACGACATAGAACTTGCTTATATTTTTTCTTTATATAAGGTTTTAATCCTGTTCAGAAAAGCTTGTTGCCATTTTGCCATCCCTTCCAACTTTCAGTTCATGGTTCCACCTACACCAAGGGATGCAGTAGGGGCAAGGGAGATGGGGACAACATATGCAGAAGTCTTGTTTGGGATGGAACGGCATGAGCTTCCTAAATCCCTCATTAGTTTTGTGAACCTTATTGCAGAGCTACTGCAGAGTTGTTCTGCCCCTTTCAGTCAGGCTGGTGTGTCTCCGTGGAAGAATGAAGAGTCCACATAAGAGAGAATAAGGATTTGTCCCTCAAAGATGGAAGTGGTGGAAAAAGTCAACTATACAGCAGTGCCCAACGTTAGGTGAGTTCCTTACAACAGAATAAATAGTTGGCTCGTTGTCCCCATGTTTCTCCCTTCTCATAGTACTGAGGGAAACATTTTCATTATTATTAGGTTATTGTTTA
>NW_020664439.1:41374060-41435348 GCF_002925995.2 Terrapene triunguis
ATGGTATTTGTGCTCTATCTGATGATATAAACATTTAATTTTTCATTGTCTTACGTCACTAGTCTTGGAAAAACATAACTTTTGCAGAGAGAGATTTTTTTTATCATCCATAAAACTTGAGAGATTTGTAGACATTATATTTTTAGACTAAGCCGAAAGGGGGTGGATTTCTAACTGCCCTAAATCCACATCTTCTATATCACAAATTAATTTTTCCACTTAAATACTAATGCTTTAAATCTCTCAATTTCTATGGCTGATAATACTTTCTTGCAAGAGTTTCTCCCAGCCCCAAGAGTACATGCATCTATCTTTAAAATCAGACAAAATTTGTGGTGTTAAAGAGAGTTGTTATATTTTTACATTAACTTGGGGCGGGTGGAAGGAGCACAGGTTGCTGCTCTGGTGTGGTGGGTAAGACAGTAGTAATGATTATTCTGGCTAGATCTACCTTTGTGTTTTCCACTGCTTCCTGATGTTTTTTTGTTAGACCTATTTATTATAAATGTAATGGGTGAACGTATAAGAGGACCAATAACCTCTTTATCCTTTTAATTATTGTGCAGCTGAATAATTTTCTCAATTTTAAGTTGATACATTATATAATATAACTTATATTACAAAATTTGAGGAATGGAGTATGGTATTTCAGCTACAGGTAGACTAACCATGCTAACATTTTTATAAAAGTTATTGGAAAGAAAGTGTGTATAAATAGTACCAGACACAAATTATGTTAAATATGAGCTGGATTACATGGGTTTAGAGAATGTTGTCTGCATAAAATGTTTTTCACACTTTCAAATTGTCATTTACCAATTGGATTTTTCCTTTTCAATAGCAAGTGATCCTCCTTTTACACATTAGTTTCTGTAAATCAAACATCCAAATATATGTATTTGCATACTTTCATATGCTAACTCTTGTAGTTTGCCTTAGTTCCTTTTGGGGACTAAAAGGGGTACACTGTATGTGCCATGGTAACATCATATTTAATAAAAGAGGAATTAGAGATAACACGAGCAAATGAAGCATCTTATCACTCAGCTAATATAACACAGCAAACTCAAATTAATGATGTGGTGTCAAGTTTAGTTTGCAGTTGTGTTTGTCTATTAATAGAATACAATCCACCCACAACATTTATAAAAACAAGCAGAGATGATTTTCCTGTGATTTTATAAATCACTCCTATATGCTTCACAGTACTTGCATTTAATCTGTTTACTGTTCTCTTTAGAAGATGCTCTTCAAAGTGAGTGATGTTAAAGATTTCCATATTTAAAGCTACGGAACACATAGTTGCTTACGTAAGGAATATTTTTGTGCGTAGAACAAAAAAAATTATTCCTTCTAAATCTTTGTAGAGATTCAGGTCAATTAAACACCAGTCTGTTTTAGCAATCCTTCACATTTTACTGACTTATTATTAAAAATAAATATTCTCTTCATGGCAGTATTTTATCAAATTTATACAGAGCAATTTATAGTTGAAAACTGTATATTGTGCTTGGGGAAATAAACTTGTAGCACCAATTACTAAGAGTTTCATCTGTCATTTGCAGGTTCCACCTATGCAGCATTTTATTACTGCTGTGCTTGTCTCTGTATTTAATGTAAACAAATCTAAAGACACACACAAATTCACTAGGTGAAGTACTGAATATTGTAAGTATTAAGCACTGATGTCCCTAACGGCCAAATTCTGCTCCGTTACACCAATGTAAGTTTAGAGTAACCCCTGTTTAAATCACTGAAGTTCCTCCAGATTTACACTGGTGTAACTGAGAGCAGAATTTGGCCCTATGTTAATATAGCTGGTCATAGATGTAATAAGTATGGATATCAGTTATTTACCTTCAGCCCAGCATGTTCTTAGCAAATTCTGCCTTACTTGCAATCACTTACCATATGATTCCTCTTCACTCTTTTCACTTGAAAAAGATCTCATCTGTTGTCATCGGTTTCCAACTCTGAAACTACAAACTGGGGAAAACAAATACTAGTTCTCAGTCTTTAATATATGTAGTATTTGCCATTGCACTGATTTTTGCATTACCTCCTATTGAGCAGTATATGGAGCAACATTAGGGCTGCCTCGTCTGCTCATCACTTTGGTACAAGGCAAAATTCCTCAACAGCAGTCTACCCTGTGTATGTCATGAAGTTAAAAATATACCACGGTTCTAAACCTTTATTTCAGATTATGATTTACTGTAGCCAACCATGGTCATAGTTAACAATCTAATGGCACTAAAAATACCACTCTCTGCAACTCTGTTGAAAGCTGTATGTTATCAGATCTGCATCTGTTTGCAGTGGCAAAAATGCACACTTGTGTACATCATGGGAGGGTGTTTGATTGTGTTTCTGCAATGTATAGGGAGCCCTGCTGAATTATCTTTACAACGGGAGCTAGAAAAATCTGAAGGAGATTGATGGAGGACTATTAAAAATTATCTGTAATCTGATTAAGTACTATAGTATGACATGAGGTGTGGGGAATGGGCATCAGGTGTCTGTGCTGTCTGTTATTTCTCATCTTTTTTAGTTGTATTTTTCCTTGGAATATTAAACATATTCTCTCAAGTGCTTGGTAGCATTTTGTCCAAGATTAATGATGTATTGAAATTTCGGAGTGACGTTATCAAAATGACAGTCTTCGTCGCCAAAAAAATAATTGCAATCAAATGGGGGGAAATATACCATTCACCTTTAATATTACCATACCCAAATGTCCAATGGGACTAAGTTCTGTGATGTTTTAACACACACACACACACACACACACACACACACACACACACACACACACACACACACACACACACTATATTTTGGGGCTTAAGTGGAGCAATGTTGTTGGTCACCATAGAATCTGAAATCTGGTGGGAGAGACCATCAAGGGCATAAAGTCTTCTGGGCAACTCTTTGTCCCTACCCATAGGCAGCCAGGTACCTGGAGTAGAAGATGGGGAGGAAAATCAGGTACTGTGCATGGAGCAGAAAACACTAGGACACTAAACACAAGGGAGGTACCTATATTTAAGACTGGAGTTGCAAAATTCAGTGCATAGCCACAGATGAATGATATAAATGTCTATGGAATTAGGTATGGGTTAAGGGAAGGGGAGCATTTCCACACTAGCTCTCTGCTTTGGAACATAGCGCTGCAAAAAACAAACAAACAAAAAACCCCCAACCTTTTTTTGATTGAGTTCTGTAGACTGTTTTGGCTTGTCACCTGCTGAGTGTGTCAGCAGGGTAAGTAATAAGCTTGCACAGCCTGTAAGGCCTTCTGCATTGCGGGAGCCAGAGAGCAATTTTGGTTGAATCAAACCATACCCTGCTATTTTCTCTGGAGAAGGGGAGAAGAGAGGCTGTCAAGAACTCTTGAGCATGATGCAACAGTATTCGGCTCTCCTCTCCTCCTTTCTAGACCAAAAAAGAGAAACTCAGTGATATAAAACTGTTCCAAGTTTTACTTCCACACAGATTCTGTTGCAGAATGGCAGCCTCTCCAGAGCCTAACCCTGAGACGTTCTAAACCCGGTTTTGCCCCTACCCTAAATTTCTCTTTTAAAAACAAAAAGGTCTCTCTCACTTTGATTTTGACACGTGTGATTTATAACCAGTGAACGGTTTGGTTTGGTTTTCTGCCCAGAATGATTCAGCCACGCTCTTTTTCACAGGACTTGGTGGCACGGGAGCAGGTGGAGGAAACCACTCTTGATTTTTTTTTTTATTTTGCCACAGTTTATCTCCAGAGCAGTCCTACAAATGTCAATAAGGTTATTTTGAAATACTTGGCAAAAACTAGTGCTGCTAGCCAATTCTGAGACAAGGAAAAGCATGTCTGGGAAGTTATTCACTGGCCAAGTACATAGGTGCTGGAACAGTTTTTACAGTGGGAGTGCTGAAAGCCATTAAACAAAACTGTAAACCCTGTAAATGATGGAAACCACTTCAAACCAGGGGATTCTGCAGCATCCCCAACACCCCTATTTCCAGGACCTATGGCTAAGTAGGAATATCACATACTTTAAAGGGTTCTAAAATGCTGCTGGAGTCCTAAGCTTTCAGTAGGGGGGAAAAAGTCTCTAAACCTAAACAGAGTTACTTACATGCAGAAGCCTCCTATATCCATGTGGAAAGAGCAACAGGGGTTGTGGTGACAAAACATCACATTTAGGCCCTGATTCAATACTAACGGAAGTCATTGGGACATTTACTGCTGACTTTGGTGGTTGTAGGTCTGGGTCAATGGCTCTCAACCTTTCCAGACGACTGTACCCCTTTCAGGAGTCTGATTTCTCTTGCATACCCCCAAGTTTCACCTCACTTAAAAACTACTTGCTTACAAAATCTGACATAAAAATACCAAAGTGTCACAGCAAAGTATTACTGAAAAATTGCTGACTTTTTCATTTTTACTGTGTAATTATAAAATAAATCAATTGAAATATAAATATTGTGCTTACTTTCAGTGTATAGTCTATAGAGCAGTATAAACAAGTCATTGTCTGCATAAAATTTTAGTTTGTACTGACTTTGCTAGTGCTTTTTATGTAGCCTGTTGTAAAACTAGGCAAATATCTAGATGAGTCGATGTACTCCCTGGAAGACCTCTGCATACCCCAGGGGGTACATGTACCCCTGGTTGAGAACCACTAGTCTAGTATCATTAGGATTGGAGACGTACAGTGGGCTCACTTGAAAAGTTCATTCCAGTTGTAGAGAGATTACAGGTTTCAAGAATATTCCCTATGTTTAAAATGGTCACTGCTGCTGGAACTACCTCCAGAGCTGGATTGAATTTTTTAAGTGGAGCTACTGTATGTTTGAAACCAATTATAAAATCAGTGTCTTATAGTACATATTTCCAAGTCACCACTCAGAAGCTGTGCAAATATATGCAAGTGTCTTCAAATTTAAGGTTTCAGAGTAGCAGCTGGGGTCATCCCCGGGGATGCGTGCATTTATCAGACCAAACCAACCCGGGCTCACCCGGCTGCTATGCTCAAATAAATTTGTTAGTCTCTAAGGTGCCACAAGTACTCCTGTTCTTTTTTCAAATTTAAGATGCTCATAGATTGACACTGTGGACTTCTTACAACACTTAAGAAAAAATCCTTGATTCAAAAATAGCAGTGCCTATGAAAGGAAATAAAAAAGGAAGATGGGAAAAGGGTGTTGCTACAGGGACAAAATTACTGTTGTTTCGTTGCTTTAAATGTGAACTTCCATCTTTTCAAATGCTGGGTTCTTTTAAATTTAACTTTCACTATAAATTTCCTGGGTTTCTGTTTGTTTGGTTTTGTTTTCCTCTGTAAGGTTTCTTTTGTAAATTCTAAGTGCTTGAACTATAAGTCCAGCTAAATGAAGATTTGTTATATTGGAATATACTATAGTTAGCTGCACCTTCAACTATAGTTTAATAGGGTGAGTTGTTTCAAAAGCAACAAAGAGATGTAGGAGCACAAGACCCACTGAAGCCCAAAGGGGGCTTGTGCTCCTAAATCCCTTAGCAGCTTTTGAAAACCACTCCCCCCAGCCACCAACAATTCCGCTGTTATCTTTCTCTTTCATTAATAGTAAGCCAGATTTCCCACGTATTTCACTTGTGTATGCACAACACAGCTTTATTCTGCATGGCATTTTTCACAAAAATTAGATTCCAGAACATGTTTAGGGTTAAACAGCAGAAGGAAAGAGGAATTAAATCTAGACAATGGCCAATAAAATACCATGCCCACTTACGGTGCTAAACAAATAACAGGAAAGGGAGAAACTCTGTTTTCAAATGAGATCTATAATGAGAGAGTCAGTGTGGCAGAGCTATAAGAAAGCAATTCCAGATGAAAGAAGCGGCAGAGGAGAAGGCTCCTGCACTGTAAGAGGCAAGATTGTGCATAGGGGCAGAGAGGAGGCTGGTGCTATCTAAGTGGAGGGAGCAAGGAGGGGAGTCGGTAGAGGTAGGTTGGATTAGTCTATGAATAAGGGCTAGAACCAGATGAACAGACGATTTTAAAAACAAAGGGAAAATGGTAACTGCCTTTGGAATGAATGGAATTATTTAGAGGATGTATGAACCCTGCATTTGTCTTTCTATATTGATGTGTTTCTTTCAATACGGGGTTTAACACTGGACATTTAGAATAGATGTTTTTTTTCTAAAATATCAAATACAATAAAACTAAAGAACCTCTAAGTTAAAATGACCATCAAAATACACTGAACTCTTCAACTACTCCACTGCTAAGCTGCAGAAGCTCAGTAATAACGGAGTCTCCAGGAATTGTAGGATGTGTGGAAGTCAGGGATATTCCTCACTATAGCCTTAAATCGTTTGTTTCCTGACTCTAAACCTTCAATAGCTTCCCAGTCAGGGAATGTATTTTCCACTCATAATATTAATGGTGTTGGTGGCTTGTATTGTATCATTTGTTAAGTATATTGTAACATACCACTTACCTTGGTCTGCATTTTAGAGTGGTCGTGTGGTTTCTTCTTCTCTGGGAATCTGACAAACATTGTACGTTCATGGGAACCTTTGACAGATTCTAATTTCAAGAAGCCCTGGTAGGATTAGGAACATCAGTACCTCAATGTCTACACACAGCCATTGGGTCCTGGACATTCTGTGGAACATATACAAAATCTGCAGATGTTCTGTTGATTGGCTTTTCCTAGATGACCAGTATGGCTATTAGCTGAGGTCAGTAGAGATTCTGGGCCAGAATCCCTGATCCTATAAATTAGAGTATCTTCATTGAAGTCAATGGGAGTTATACCTGCTTACACTAGGGATGAATTTGGCAATATGGCTCTTGCTACTGACTTTCATCAACAGCTGGGTCAGTTACTAAGGTATTCCAGTGGGTATTAAAATAAATAAATACATAAAATTGAGCATCAAAGAAAGACAGGCCATATAAACTTCTCCCTTTTTACTGGCAATGAGTTTCTTCTCTGCACTCCAGAAAGTTACTCCAGGCTCAGGAAAATCAAAGTGGTGTGGTTGTGGGTGAGGAGTTAATTTTTGATGTGTGAAAATTCATGACTTGCGAGATGACTCATTTTAACCCACTGGCAATTTATAAAGTTTTAAAAGTGACTTTTGATTGATCATTTTATTTCCTGATGAATCTATTTCAATAATCTTGCTAGGGCATGCTTATGGCTCAATCCAAACCCCTATGCAAAAATTAGGTTTAGGCCAAGGAAGTTTAATTTTAAGTAATGTGATCTCATTTTGCTGCAACAGTGGCTTATACTTGTATCTCCAATGTCAGTGGCAGCAAAGTTTGTAAATTTCTGGGTACTGAAATGGGAATATGGCTCTTAATTTAAAGAGGTTATAAACAACAAATTATTGTTTATTATATCATTACTCCAAAATCATCTTAATATATTAGAATAAGTAGTAAGTACATTGTTAAGCAAAATTGTTAAAGTTTTAAAAAGATCTCTTAGATGAAATATCAAACCAAGGTCCTGACTAGTTGTGGTCATTGAAGATCCTATGGCATTTTTCACAAGAAGGTAAGGGTTAATCCTGGTGTCCTGGTCAAATTTCATAGCTAGTCCTGTCTACAAAAATATTCTTCTACTGTTTCAGTTGGATAAAGTATTCTTGGCTTCCTGTCCGAGATTGTTGTGTAGTATTGCTGTTAAAGAGTTGCTTGTTTTGCTGTAGAGGAGCCTGCCCTTCAGTCCTGGGTGAAATGATTCTTGTATCTAGTCAGTAAAGTGTTTTGGAATTACTATGGCTGAAGAGTTAATATTCTAATTCAAAAATAAAAATCAGGTTAAAGCTTTCTCTTTTGTGTGTGTGTGTGTGTGTGTAGCTGGAGAGAGAAAAATAATATTGGTAAATCTTTTCTACCAATTGGGAGCAAGTTTATTTTGTTACTTCTATTGAAGAGATAAACGTAAAGACTAATTTTGATATACTGATTTCATACAGGACAATAAAGGATATGTTCTAGCTCATTCATAAATTATGGGCTTGATGAATGAATCACTTGATGAAATTCTATGGCCTGTGTTATTCAGGAGGTCAGTCTAGATAATTATAATGGTCCCTTCTGGCCTTAAAGTCTGAATGAAATCCTGGCCCTATTGAAGTCAATGTCAGTGTTGGGAGTCAGGATTTCACCCTATGAATCTAAAGATGGTTGGTTGCCTAATTTAAGTGTGCTTGCAATTTTGGTGGCTTTTTAGTTTAATCAGAAAGGGAATGAATGATTAAAGGATGCAACAGACCCGATCCTGCAATGGGATGCATCCACATGGACCTTTCCACCCGTGCGGTGGCTTAAGGCCCCTTACAGGTGGATTGCTATACTAGATGGGGCACAAAGCAAAACTCTCAAGCAAACACTTGTTTTGTTATCACCTTTAAGGGCATGTGGGCCCTGAGTGTTTCCACTGACTTCACTAGGTAATGAGCATTGTCATTGCAAAAGAGAGATGACATCTGATGGCTTGACCTGTTCTTATGGTGTGTGCACTGTGACAGATGTGTGTCTCATTATCAAAAGCTCTTCTGCCGTAGCCAAATTAATGTTATTTAGAAAACAGTGTACAGGTTTTGTGGGCGATTTTTGATAGTTGTTTTTTTTTAAAGCTGCTTTGAAATTCAAACAGCAAAACAAGGAATTCAAAGAACTATTGCTCAGAATTCTATTACCAGCTGAATGGACTGTTCCTCGTCATTTACTTTTTTGTCAGTTCATAACATTCAGCAATGTAAAGTCATAATATTTGAATTACGTACAAAGTGGGTCATTAGTCAGTTAAATGGGAAAATAAGTAAAGAGAAATACAGCGCCAATTCAATTTTATTACCTAGCATGTAAAATGACATTTATATAATAGTTTTCCATTTCATACTGCTTTGCCAACAGTAGCCCTCACAACAATCTTGTGTAAGCAAGTAGTATCTCCATTTTTCAGAAGGGGAAACTGAGATAGGTTAAATGACTTGCCGAAGATCACAAAGGAAAAAGGTGTCCTGGCTCTCTTTCCTTTGGGCCAGTAGAATCATAGATTCCAAGGCCAGAAGGGACCATTGTCATCATCTAATCTGACCTACTGTATAACACAGGCCAGAGAACTTCTGCAAAATAATTCCTAGAGCAGATCTTTTAGAAAACATCCCATCTTGATTTTAAAATAGCCAGTTATAGGGAATCCACCATGACCTTTGGTAAATTGTTCCAATGGTTAGTTACGGTCACTGTTAATAATTTACACCTGATTTCCAGTCTGAATTTGTGTCGCTTCAGATTCCAGCCATAGGATCTTGTTATACTTTTCTCTGCTAGATTGAAGAGCCCACTATTAAATATTTGTTCCCCCTGTTGGTACTTACAGACTTACCAGTCACCCCTTAATTTTCTCTTTGTTAAGATAAATAGATTGAGCTCCTTGAGCCTGTCATTGAAAAGCAGGTTTTCTAATTCTTTACTCATTCTCATGGCCCTTCTCTGAACCCCCTCCAAGTTTTCAATATCCTCCTTGAACTGTGGACACCAGAACCGGACACAGGATTCCAGCAGTGATCACACTAGTGCCAAATACAGAGGTAAAATAACCTCTCTGCTTCTCATGGACATTCCTCTGATTATGCATCCAAGGATCACATTAGCCTTTTTTGGCCACAATGTAGCAGTGAGAGCTCATGTTCGGCTGATATGACCCGCACATCTTTTTCAGAGTCACTGCTTCCCAGGATAGAGTTCCACATCATGTAAGTATAACCTACATTTATTCCTAGATGTGTACATTTACATTTAGCTATATTAAAACATTGTTTTCGTGCACCCATCTTACTGACCAATATAGATTGCTCTGTATCAGTGACCAGTCTTCTTCATTATTTACCACTCCCCTAATTTGAGTCATCTGCAAACTTCATTGGTGATGATTTTGTTTTCTTCCATTGGTAAAAACATCAAAAAACATAGGGCCAAGAACTGATCCTTGCAGGAAACCACTAGAAACACACCAGTTCTCTGATGATTCCCATTTACAATTACATTTTGAGACCTATCAGTTAGCCAACTTTTAATCCGTTTAATGTGTGCCATGTTAATGTTTTATCATTTTAGTTTTTTTAAAATCAAAATGTCATGTGGTACAAAGTCAAATGTGCTACAGAAGTCTAAGTATATTACATCAACATAGTTACCTTTATCTGCCAAACTTGTAATCTCATTAAAAAAAAAAAAAACAAAGTTAGTTTAACAGGAACTATTTCCCCTAAACTCACATTGATTGGTATTAATGATATAACCCTCCTTTAATTCTTGATTAATCAAGTCCTGTATCAGCCGCTCCATTATCTTGCGCTGGATCAATGTCAGATTACAGGCTTATAATTACCCAGGCCATCCATTTTATTTAGGGCAGCATTTGCTGTTGCCTTCTTTGGTGCTTTTAAGGTGAGTGAGGGAGTGCTTTTGGCAGCTGCAATCAGGTCCCAGCGGGCACCAAACTTAATGGTTGTGCTGCTATGTACAGGAGTACTGTTCCTTCACTTACGATACTCTAAAATGGACCAGAAGGGAAAGAGGGCTTATATGGTATTGAAGGTATATGCCCCATAAAGGCAATAAAGCCCTGGGCAGCAGCCATGCCTCCTGTTTGTACATAATTGCAGCTTCCTGATGAGGTACCATTTCACTGCAGTACTGAGGAAAGCCCTGTGCTACTGCGGTCTTGACCGGTGTAAATTTGGTACTCGTTGTTTCAAGATCAGGGCAGCAACATCAACAGCTGCAGGGGATTTTGACCCCTGAAAGGTGCAGGCAATAGGGCGCTGGAAATCAAGGTGTTACAGGACTTCCGTTTGCACCGAGGAAAAGGTGGGAATGGTAAGATGTAACTAACCTGATGCAGTTTTTGTTTTAGAGGGTATCCAGAGCACTCTCAATATTTGGATTTGTGGGCACTCTGCAGGGCATTGGGCCCTGCAGAGGACAGCAGGCGGATCTCAGCTGGGCTTCAGGCTGAAGCTGTTTGCAAGCTGTGGTTCGACAGAAGAGGCATGCCGTGGGATCACTCATGCCCCTCCTGCGCTCATTGACAAATAACGCGGATCCAGCTCAGTCCTGGTTATTCACCTCGCCAGAGGCTGTACAGAAGTTAATTTAAAGGATAGCGTCCCAAGGGCTGTTGGCTTGATGAGGCAATTGTGCCTGGAAGTTAGGTTAGTATGGTCAGAAATGCTCACAAGATGGGTTTGGCAGGGAGATGCAGGCCGTTTGTGTGGACAAGAATCCGGAGGTCACCAGGATATTCCTGGAGACAGGGGTTTGGTGGTATAGCATAGAGATATCTATTACAATCGGCCTGAATTATTCAGGGATGATTGTCAGGTGGAGGTGCTGACATATGGCTGCGGAATGTGAGGGAATGGATTGGGCAGGTAGGTAGCGTGGTTGGTGGGGAGGGTGACTAAGCTAGTCGCTGGCATCCCCTGGTGGCCAGTTTCCAGTGCAGTTAAAAAGATAAAATGAACAGTTCCCAGAGGTAAAACACATGGGAAGTTGCTGATGGGCCTTGGACTCAAGGGACAGGGTGATGGGTGGGTAGCGCCCCTCCCCTGTGTTTAAATTTAATAAAAGTTGCAGCCTGCTGCTTAAAATCCATCCATGTGCCTGTCCTAATTTCACCACTCTGTGCACATCGCCTCATTTTCTCTTATTTTGAAGCTGGTCATTTTGTGCTATCATCTTTGAATTGGAAAATAGTAACTTAAAACTGCAATGTGAAGCCCTTTATCTTTATAAATTGAGTGGGTTTAATTTTTTATTTTAAGCCTGTTTTGTATGTCTCTTACTATGTGTTTGTACAGCACCTAGCACAATGGGGCTATGATCGCAGCTGAAGACTCTAGGCATCGCTGTAATACAAATAACAAATGAATGTAATGATAATGGCCTTATTGTGACTCTTTGTTTGCATTCAGCTAATACTTTGAAATCAAGTTTGACCTAAAGAGTGTTTTCTGGATACTGTATGTTTTTTTTCCTGGATAGTGCCTGAGTTGCATGTAAACCAACTCAGTATAAATCTGTTGATGTAGTTTTTAATCAACGCAGACCCCTGACACATTTTGCCTAGAGAGGCAGTTATGTCACAGTTATTCAAGGTACTCTCTGAAAAATGAATAGGTAAAAGTGGCAGGACCTTCCTTAGCTGATCTGTTCCCTCTGTATTCAGAATCATAACTGCTCATTTTAGTGAGTAAAATAAGGCTTGTTAGCCCTGCAAGAGCCAAAACAGCTACAAGGGAGTGAGCTGAATTCATTCTTCTTGTGCATAATAAACACAATTGTTTAATGAGCCACTTAGATCAGTGCAACCCCACTGTTGTGCAACTGCCACACAGGTTGTAATCTGAAGACAATAGTGATGCTGCATAGGTGTCACAGAAGGTCTTATTTGGCATACATCCGTATTACCTGTGATGTTCTGTCCAGCACTTGTTTGTAGTGACAAAGGTGAACTCCAAGCAAAAGTGGTCTCTCTACTTCACCAATAGTTGCTGAATGCCCACACAAACCAGGCCGAAAGGGTCATGTCAGCATAATAAAAACAAAATCACTTTGAAGTACAAATATTCTTTTTTAGGCCCTGTTAGGTCTAGACCTATTTTTTTTTTTTCAGGTCTTGCTACTACACGGCCAGGATATTCCAGAATTGGTGATGTTGGTACTAACTGAGAATTCAGATAGAACTTGGAGCTGCCCCTAGAGGATCAGTTAATAAAACTGATAGTCTCCCTTTTCTGCTTGTGGTTTGCTTTTCAATGATATTTTAAAAGTTTCCATTATTGTTATAAACTATCTATTTGAAAAATTAGACATATCTCAGATACTAGGAGACTGATTCAAGTCTGCTGAACTGCCCCATGTTCTTTCCAGTAGTGTTTTCCGGTAGGTTAGAGGTAACTGAATGAGGCATTCAGCTCCAGAGCTACCAGGAGGTGCCTTTGATGAACCTAAAATACGGGCATGGGTGGGGTTTTTGTTGTTGTTTTTTTTTTAACATAGGTTTGTACTTTAGGTTGCCTGCTTAGCCTTAGCCTGTTTAGCAAGGGAGTGAGTTGCTGTCTACACATCTTTGTCTATTTATTGGGGCAACTCAGCATATATTGCTGAGGTTAACATATTTTTGTTTATCATTTTCCTGTAGTTACCTTTATCTAGCTGTTAATGTACTGCGCAGTATTTGAAACAACTCATTGATGTAAACTATTTAAAATGTCTACAGTGATTCTGAAAGGCTTATTGGAGTCTTTATGGATTCCCTTAAGGTTCACTATTATTGACTTTCTTAAGCACTGATCCTGCAGCAAGCTCCACTACAGTACCACTATCGTGGAGCCCCTGTGCCTATGTGGAATTCCATTGATTCCGAGACCTTGCCAGCAGGTCCTGACGCAAGGCTGGGGCCTTGATCTGATCCGCATATTATTTAAGGAGCTGAAATAGATACTAACAGAGACGAAAAGGTGTTGATTTTGTGCTTTGTCAACTACAATTTTGAATGTCTAAATATATAACAATTATTTTAAATAACTTACTGCAGCTGAAAGTACAATGTTGTTACTATATTATCACCCATTGCCACCATCATTATCATCATCATTCATTAACCACAGGAATATAGCTTGAATGACGTGCTACTAGAGTAAGAATCCTGAATAGGTAGCAAATGTTAATTTTGGACAGTTGAGAGTAAGGATCGTAGCTGACTTCAGAAATATGCATATTAAGGGTGGAGAAAATGGTGGCAGATTAGTCTTGCATTCCAATAAATACATGCATCTCTAATATACTTACTTATGATCGATAAGTTAGATTATATCACGTGTTCCCAAACTTTCCAAGGTAATAGTAAGGATGTTGGCTTGAAAGTGCAAGCTTCTAGTATCATGACCATTTAAATTTCATTATTTTTCATCATAAACCCGTTTATAAACCACAAACCAGATCCTCAGCTGGTGTAAATCAGTGTAACGCTACTGATGTACATGAGCAGAGGATCTATGTGTATTTCTCTGAAACCACCGTCAATGTGCCTTCATCTCTGAATGTCCCATTACAAAAGACTGCACGTCCAACTTCCCTTTTATTCTCCTTTTATAATATGCTGTGGTACTGCATTCCTAAATGGCTCTCAAGGATAGTCCATTTTTGTGGTACAGATACATACAGTACCTCTAATTGCAACCACTCCACCAGTCTTGGAATGCCAATAAATACAATCAAGTGCTTTCTTTTCCGTTACACTTTAAAATTTAGTGGGTTTTCATTCCCCCACCCCACCCCCTCTGCTTGGGTTTCTTTCCAGTGGTTCCCCTCCCCCTCTTTACTTTACAGACTTCTCCAGAGCTTTTTCTGTACTGATTGCAGGAACACCCACCTTTCTTTGGTTTTAGTAGAGCCTTTCATGCTCTTTTCTCTGTACCAGCCCTCTAACCAGATATTTAGGCCAATTATTCTGTTCAGTTTCATTATTCTGCTCCCACAACTACAGTAATAGCCCACTTGAAAGATCACTTGGCTTCTTTTACTGTTGAGCCTGCTTGCTAGTTCCCAGAAAGGCATGTTCACATCCTCTGATCTCCTGTTTCTTTTTTTCTCCTCAAGCTCCATTTAAATAAATAAATAAATAAATAAAATAAATGCGCCAACCACCACCAAATGAGGGGTGGAAAAAATCCCAGGTATCAAACGTGCCCTTTGAGAATGGGAAATTCCAACACTCAGTTATCAACAGACACTGCACCTCTAATATAATTATTCATCAAATTATCCACAACAGAATTATAAATAATCAGCATTGCCAGCCCTGTGTTTTGAGTCAGATACAAAATGAACTTCACCTCTCACAGCCCCAGCACCTTTGCTTCCATTTTGTCCACCAACTTTCTAACAGCACCAGCTTCCATCTTAAAAATTATATTCCTTTAGATTCCAACATTCATATCCCCCATTTTATCATTTATTTAATTACCCATTTAAGTATGATATCGTTCCAACACAGAGATGTAAGCAAAATCTTTGAAGTAAATGATAACGCCAGATTTTAGTGGGAGCAGGATTTGTATATAAATAAATAATTAAAATCTAACCGTATTCTCGTGGAATGCCCAATTTCATTGGTAATGTACTTCCTATATTCTTACATATCCTGGTCTGATAACAATGTCCTTCTTTTTCTATGACTGTTTGTCTCAATGCAGATTGTGTGCAATCACCCCTTTAAATCTGTTTGTGTTCGAAATTCTTTCCCAGGTGCACTGACTGCTCTGTATTTGCTTAAATAGCTACTATACTCACCATCAGTAATGAGCTTTTATTTCTTCTATTGGTGTTCTTGGAAGTGCCACTAGGTCAGTCAAAAGGTAGAAAAACTCTTCTTCACAGACTATGCAGAGACAGGAGACTGATGTTATATTTATGCATACTTGTGTCTAGCAGTTTTCCTGCATCATGTGAGGAACTGTGCTAATAAAACAGGTCTATAGGCAATCCTCCTGTGTAGTCTCCAGCGTGGTTTTATTAACAAGGCTATCGGGGAAGGGGAAATTCTTTGCGCACTACTCAAGGGAACTATGCTAGAAAGGTGCTGTTAATAATAACGTTTAACGGTGGTGGTTGCAATAGTATCATGATTCCTACCATACTTTGGTCATACCCTACAGCTGGATAAGGGACGGAGGCTTTCCCTGCAATCTCAGCAGATGGGAAATTTGATACAAACGATGTTTTCAGGAGGTTTGAACCCCATTATCTGTTAGCTTAAGAACATAAATGTCTGGAGGTGAAACTAAATGTTATCTGAGTAGCTGTGTAGTTTGTCTCCACATATGCCCCCATTTTGAGTCTCTGCTCCCACAAAACAGAAAACGTGTGTACTCTGAAAAACAAACCGCTGAGGATCTGAATGTCAAGAAGTCTGGCTTTTCTATTTTGTCCATCTCCATCTATTTTATTCGTGGATGTATATGTCCATCACCATTGTATTCGAGTACACACCCTCTTCCCTCATATTACTTCCTATTGAAATAGGAGAAGTGAAGATATGCAGGGATATTTGTGGTATATGTGGATTCTATTAACATTTTTAGTACTGTTTTTATCAGAGACGAAAATTGAACATTGTTATTGAATAATAGAGTAATCTGTTGAATAAATTTGCATGTAACTTGTGTGCATCTGTCTCATCTTGTTTAATTTTTCTCTTTCTTGATGAATAAGTGTATGTTACACTTTGTAATGAAACATCTTGAGCAGCTGATGTATGAAGGGATATTTTTCTCCAGGCATAATGCAAAGAGTGCCCACCTACTTGTAAGGGAAAAAACATCCTCAGTCTAATGACTCAGAGGCATAAGTTCACGTGGAAAACTTCACATGTGCAGACAATATTTATATACAAAATTTAAAATAGCCAGGAATTTCTTTTAATAGGTTCCTTAATATTTGCTTCAGCTTTACACAAGGATTTCATTGTGGGTCCTTTCAAAGACCAATAATGCAAGCCTTCAGCCATATAAAATTGTTTCAGAGACAATACTGGTGTTATTTAATGAAGGATCGACCCCGTCTAGTAAGAATTGTATGTGGTTGGCTGTGCTGAGATGGAGCTCGCGCACAGTCTACTTCGTAATGGATGGCTGTCCACAATTTGATTCTTGTGCCACTACAATTGCCTTTCTTGTCAGCTGTCTCAGCAGAGAGGTTAATGTTTAAATGGGCCATAAGGAAAGAACCTTCTTGCCACTTTTATCACCTCTCAAGGGCATGGATAAATTACATACCCAGGAAGTGAGATTGCATTGTTAGTGCCCATGCTGCACCAATTCAGAAGAAAAATAGGACTTCTCTTTTCCAGGACTATCAGTCCAGCACCTTTCCCAGCCACTCAAACTCATTTAAAGAAAATCATGAGAATTCTGAAGTTCTTTAATTGTTCTCATGAAGACAGTCATACTGTGAAAAGGGTTTCTATAATAAAGAGGCTGTCGTGAATTGGATATGACAAACCATTTTGACTTTCAGAAGGAAAAATGTGCCTGTTTATTTTTAGTGATTGAATGACCTAGAAAATATGATGTAGTCTATGCTTGTGCTTTTGGTTAAGTACCAAATAGATCCCTATTCCTTTTGTACATATTGAGCTTTTTATCTGTATATCTCAGAGGATTTTACAAAGGTGGGCAAGTGTAACCCCCCATTTCTATATCATGGGGAAATTCAGGTATAATGAAGGTAGGTGATGTTTTTAAGGTATGCACTGAAGCAGTGGCAGAGGTTGGAATAGACTCCAGGTTTTATGACTAGTACAATGCCAATGGTCCACAGTACCCCAATACATACAAGTTTTCTTAAATGTGATGAAATGCAATTTACATGAGTGAGAATTTTCAGTCGTGTGTCCAAAATACCTTAATATTTTTCCAGTTTAGTCCGATTTGCACCTGTCAAACCTCCAAACTTTCATACCTAAATTTGCACCCAAGTTTTGGTGCAATTACTTCTTAGGCACTTGTTTCTGCACAAGTAAGATCTCACTCTGTAGGTATGAAAAACATTTGCTAGTGCAAATTTTGTGGTTACGTCCATAACTGAGTTTTTGTGCTTGCAAAAGCAGTTAAATAATACAGGAGCCCAAAATTTAGGCATGGAAGCCTGGAATCTGGGTTGAGACATGTTAACATTTGATCCCTAGTCTTTTACTATAGTCCCATTCCCCTTTGCTATTTCCCTTCACTTTACTGTACTCTTATTGGACCATTGAGGCATTCCTTTCTTTGGCACCTATTACATCATACTAGTTTTTGTTGTTCCCATTAATTCCTCCTGTTCTTCAAAGTACATTACCTAAGGATGAATAGCTGTTTTATGTTGTCTACCAACAAAGGAGGAAATACAGTTAACTAGCCTTCCCCCACAAAAATGTTCACTATTTCTTTAACATTTAGGAACCAGCCACCTAAACAGATGAGCAACCCTAAGCAATCCTTCATTTAATAACCTTTGAATAGAATGTTATAAAAGATTTATCTGAGTAGGAAGAGTTTATTTTAAGTACGATAAATATTCCTCATCTTAGGTGACTAAAATAGATGGCTGATAAAATTAGAGAACACATTCCTACAACAGATCTTTGTGATGGGTCCTACTTTCTAGTTTTCCAAAGCTACAAAGGGAGCTGTTTTTCTAAGCTGCTGCTCACATTAAAAAACTGAATGTAAAGGAGAGAAAGAGCTCCAAGAATACAGCAAGTACCATCTTTACTGAAGTAGCCCGAAGAGAATGGGGAAAAGTCGTCCCAGAGATATTCAAGAGACTTTATTTTCCATCAGTCTCCTTGTTGTAGACAGGGGCACCTTGCCTTTGGTTACTAATGCACATACAACTTCCAAACCCTCTGTGAAAGTTTTATTTTAGGTAATTGAAAAAACTGCTTTTTACAAATGCCACTCTAATGTCACTAGATCTAATGCCTATTCCTGACCCTTGAAATTCTCATGCAGGGAGAAAGCCTCTTTTATGATTTGGGAACCTACTGTAAATCAAAGGCTTACTTTTCTTGAGAGTAAAACAGAAGTAGTTGAAGCCTTATAAGCAAGGATAAGAAAAGCACTTGCCTCAGGTACCCAGGAATTTTTTTAAATGATTGATCCGGAAGCCAGTTATGTTAATTATTTGCTGTTCAAGACACAAAACGAAAGTCTTCAAGGTGCCATATAAACCCCCAAAGCCTTTGAATTCACTTTTCCATGAAAATTGTTCAAAAATGGTACTATATCAGGGCAGAAATTAGACCTGAACAATGGCTGAAACTCCACCATAAATATCACTATTAAAAAAAAAAAAGAGTTACCATAGCAATATGTGTCCCAAGCAATGCTTGGAGCTTACAGTAACTGCCCTTTTTGTAAGAAATGATTTTGTTGCTGTGTGTACATAGGTCACATTACATGTTACCATGAAAGATGAAATACTGACGTCAGGAATCTTGGAGGCATATTAGTTTATGAATTAACAGTAAAGGGAAAAAATAAACAGTTGCTAATTATATGCCGTACCAAACTTTGTTTCATAAAAGAATGCAGCAATCTACATATGTAAAACTGAATGATATCAAATGTTTTCCTCAAATGCAGTTATGATCCAGAAAAGTGAAATGAAATTAATAGGCAGCAGGTTTAAAACAAACAAAAGGAAGTCTTTTTTCACACAACGCACAGTCAGTCTGTGGAACTCTTTGCCAGAGGATGTTGTGACAGCCAAGACTATAACAGGATTCAAAAAAGAACTAGATAAGTTCATGAAGGATAGGTCCATCAATGGCTATTAGACAGGATGAGCAGGGATGGTGTCCCTAGCCTCTGTTTCCCAGAAGCTGGGAGTGGGCGACAGGGGATGGATCACTTGATGATTACCTGTTCTGTTCATTCCCTCTGGGGCACCTGGCTTTGGCCACTGTCAGAAGACCTTTGGTCTGACCCAGTATGGCCGTTCTTATGTTAAAGTGAGTATGTGAAAATGGTGCTTTACTTAACAGAGGCACATCTTATGTATACTCAATCATATCTGCTTGTTTTAGTCACACATAGGTTTTCATTATTATTTACTGAGCATAAAAATGTGCTTGGAGCTGCAGAAGACAAAATGAGACAGGCCCCACTGCAAAGGGCTTAGTCTAAAAGATACAGGATGCAATAGACTACCCAGGGGAGGGAATATCTTGGCATATTTTTTAATGTTGTTAACTGATTCTCACTCTGTGAACAGACTGAGTTTTAGGAAGGCCTTGAAAGAGGACAGGGAGATGATCTGGTGAATCAGAATGGGGGAGGACTATTCTGAATGCCAAGTTTAAGATAAAAATAAGCAGTAGAAGCTAATGGGGTTTTTAAGAGAAATGTAAGTGTCCTCTGTAGAAAGCAAATATTTTGTAATACTGAATGCTACCTTTCAGTTATAATTCTTTAACTCAGTTAACTAGGGCCAACGTTTTCAAAAGTGGATGCCCAAATTGAGACATCTTCAGCCTGATTTTCAGAGGTGGTAAGCGCCGATTGGCTTCATTTGAAGTTGTGGATACTCAGCACTGCAAAATCAAATCCAAGGTGCCTCAGGTCAGGCTGTCAACTACACTCAGTCTCTTCACTTCTACTCCTGTTTTTATGTTTTGTAAGATCTGCAGCTTTCTCTATTCTGTTTATTCAAAGGGAGTCCAGAACTGCAGGCTTCTCCATAGCGGCTACTAGGAATTTTCATCTGTGATGAGACCTCTCCTATACAGCCAAAGAGATATATGAAACCTTTCCTATTGACTTAGAGCCTTCTACATAAAAAAGCTCAACCCGGCCAGTGCACTGTTTAACACGGCACCCTGTAATGGGGTTCACTCACCGCAGGAGAACCTGCTTGTGGCAGCTGTCTCCCCACATGGCACCCAGTGGTCTCTCTTACCAGAACCTGGCCCTCTGGCCACTCATGCCTTTACTCCACCTCTTCTGGGGTAACAAAGTCCAACCAAGCAATGGTTCAAGGACCTTACAGCAGGTCTTCCATCTGTGTCTGAGCTCCATGGTCCTTACACCTCTTATCTTGGTTGTTTCATTCCACCTTGCTGGGTGGATGATAGAGGAATCCAGGCCTTCCCTCTACTCTAGGTTCCAGCCCAGAGGCCCTGTAACTGGCAGCCAAGGTCTACTCCCTCAGACTCCTTGCTGCCTCCCTGGACCTCTTCCATCCCCCAGAGAGGCTGCAAACTCTCTCCCTGCATTTGTAATCACCCTGCAGCCCCTCCCCAGCTGGGCTTCCTCATCACTTAAGCCTGGCTTTCTTTCTCACAGAGAGTGCTAGGTATGTTAATTGGCCTCAGGCCCACGTTACCCACACAGGTCCTGAAGGGATAATACACCCCATCACATACCCTCCTGTTCCCCATGTGGGTTGAGATGCCTTCTGCCATCGAGTTGTCAGAGCCAGGCCTGCAGGGCATCTTGCCCCTCCTCAAACTCACCCACCATGATAAGCAGTCAGCCTTTCTTTTCAGTCATGTGCAGGTGTTTCCCCCACAGAAACTTTTGGTTCTGCAAAGGGGCATGCAAAGTCTGTTCGGAATCCTCTAAGTTTATCCTGAAGCCCACAGGAATAGCTCACTCTGGGCTGGGCCTCAGGCCTCTTGGCCTTTGGATATCTTTTCTTTACCGGATGCTTGTTGTGACGTTGCACTCCATATGTTTTATGGAAATATGCTTATGAGTGTGAATATGTCGTCACTGGAATATGCTTTATGCAAAAGGTCCTCCTGTAAGGTATCATAACAAAGGTTATAACCTACTTAATATATTCCTCCTATTTGTATGTATGTATCATTCTTGTATCTGAAGCTAGAAATATGAAGTATAACTTGAGGTCCTATTGTAATTATGCAAAGCGAGGGCCATTAATGGTTGTTTAGAATCTTGATGGCTCCCATTGACTAGGACAATTGGTTGTAAATGGTTTATTTACCTGCAAGCTTTTCTGTGTACCTGTGGGACAACCCAGGAAGAATGGAGACTAGGGATCTTAGTGACATGTGACCATGTCACATGATACTGGAATCCATCTTAAATCTGGTACTTTTCCATTTAGAAGGAGGGGTGGGGACCCTGAGAGACAAAAGATTCCCGCCTTGTGCCAAAGTTATAAACGGGGGTGGAACATGACAAAGGGGGCTGCTGGTCATGAGAAAACCCCAGCTTACCACCTGAGATGTCTGCTGGAACTAACAAGGACTGTACGAGGGGAAAGGATTGGGCCCAGACTAGGAAGGAGTCTACTCTGTGAAAGAACATCTTTGAGGGTGAGATATTACCTGTAATCAGTTTCATAATGTATTAAGCTTAGACTTGCGTGTTTTGTTTTATTTTGCTTGGTGACTTACTTTGTTCTGTCTGTTATTACTTGAAACCACTTAAATCCTACTTTTTATACTTAATAAAATCACTTTTGTTTATTAATAAATCCAGAGTAAGTGATTAATACCTGGGGGACCAAATAGCTGTGCATCTCTCTCTATCAGTGTTATAAAGGGCGAACAATTTATGAATTTACCCTGTATAAGCTTTATTCAGAGTAAAACAGATTTATTTGGGGTTTGGATCCCATTGGGAACTGGGTGTCTGGGTGCTGGAGATAGGTAAGCTGCTGAGCTGTTTTCAGTTAAGTCTGCAGCTTTGGCGGGATGGACCAGACCCTGGGTCTGCGTTGCAGCAGGCTAGTGTGTCTGGCTCAACAAGACAGGGTTCTGGAAGTCCCAAGCTGGCAGGGAAAACGGGTTTAGAGGTAATTTCAGCACATCACGTGACAGTCCCAAGATGGTCTCTGTGGCTGAACCCGTCACACTTGTGTCCACTGAATGATCTTTTCCCCCAACAGGTTCCTCTCCTGCCACTCCAGTACAAATAGTTGCCTTTGCAGCTGCACCTGCACCTCTGACAATTTTTGTTGCTGCTCAAGGAGCTGCAGGAGGATTGCCTGGATCTGTTGTGACTGCTTGGCTGCTTCTAACCACAGGAACAGGACCTCTGAGGTCTCTGATACATCATCCCACATTGGGCTAGGGAGGGGCTATCTTCCTTCACAAAAAGAGGCCCGCTGCACACTTCCACTCTGTTTCCTCCCCCGCCTTCCTTTGGCTAACAACCCTAGCTGTCCCCTTTCATTGGAGGCAACTGTCATGCCTGCATTCTCCACCTATTGTAATGGGGTTCACTCACTGCAGAAGCACCTTGTGGCATTGCAGCTGTCTCCCCATATGCTGCCCCCGCCAATTGTTCCATCACTGCAATGGTTTCTCTTCCTACACCTTGGCACTCTGGCCACGTCATGCTTTATTCCACCCCTTCTGGGGTAACGGAGTCCAACCAAGCAATATTTCAATGATCTTACAGCAGGTGGTCTGTCTATCTCTAGCTCCTTACCTCAGGAGGTGTTTCCCCACCTTCTTCAGTGGCTGGTAGGGGAACCCAGGCCCTCCCTCTGCACTGGGTTCCAACCCAGAGATTCTGTAGCAGGTAGTGAAGGTCTATTCCTTCAGACTCCTTACTGCCTTCCTGAACTGCTTCCTACCTCTTCTATCCTCCGGAGAGTGACTGCAGAATCTCTCCCTGGAGCCCCTTTCTGCTACCAACTTCCTGGAGCCCCTTTCTGCTACCAACTTTATAATCGTCATCCTGCCCTGCCCCAGCTGGGCTTCATCATTAAGTAAGCCTGGCTTTCCCTCTCTTGCTGGTGCTGCCAGGTATGTTAATTGGCTACTGAGGCCCACTTCAGGGCCTGTGTGGCATACATATACACATACTAACAGTTTTGGCTTTTAGTGTGAGTGGGACAACAGGGCTATAGAGCCAATCATGCTAGGGAATCATGTTATAGCTCGGGTAATCTTCTAAAACTATATTCCCCCCCATCAACAATGCAATGCAGTGGATACTGCTGTCCACCTGCCTTACTCTATGCACAGTTTTTCCCACCTTCCCTGTGGAAATGGGTGGACTATGTATATATTGTGTAGTACTACTCTTTTCCATCTTCTGCTGCATGTATGTTGTTATCCTCAGAACAGAGTATCCATTTTGACATATTTCCTATTATCGTTTTCCATCCTTCATTGGTGAAAGTACTTTCTTTTCTTTCCTGTGCCCTGTATTATCCAGTCCAGACTCTTCAGACTTTGGGATCATCTCTCAATTATTTCATTCATTAACATATCTTCTTCAGTATACAGAAGTGTATTTCAAGATTAGCACCCCTTTTGCTTCCTGTACAGCGTGTCTTCTCTTTGGCTGTTGTCCTCCATGAAATGCTACATTATGCACTGCTGAAAAATTTGAGAATACTCTGTTTTGTGTTCCGTATAACTCAGCCACTTAGGGGGAAAGAGACTGAGAGAGCGTTGCTCCTGAATTTGTAAGAATTTGGGCAGGCAGTGTGCAAGCGTGCACATACTCCTGAGCAATTAATTAGCAAAGCTGAATCATTCCTCCTACTCCAGTCCTGGGGCTGTCTTAAGCAGTGACTACCAAGTTTGCTTCGTTGAGGAAAATTAATATATGGTGGTCTTGTGATGTGGAAAACATTGCTATAGAGGGAAAAATCAACTGAGCTCCTTTTCACTTAAAGCACATACCAAGATCTGAATTCAGGACTGTGGACATAAAAGGCTATTGATTAATGTGTTGCACCATGAAAATAATTCCTTTAACCTGTAGAAGAACAGCTGAACAGGGGGAGAACAATTAAAAGCATAAAATACCCAGTCAATAATTCCTCCCCCCTTACTCCGATCACCATCATCATCTGCTGTAGCCAGTTAATCTCACTCAACTTCTCACGTGCTAAAACAAGTATAAACTCTTTACTTGCAGGCTTCAGTATAAGACTAAAACCAGCATTACTGATTCTAGTTTACCCTGTAAATGTCCTTGCCAAGATTTTGATGTCCCTGGGTCAAATTCAGAAGGGAGGTATATGTTCGATCCCCTTACACTAAGTGAGACTACTGTATGTGTATCCACTCTACTGCTGTGCATGGGAGTCTGAGGGTATGTCTACCCTGCAAATGAAGGTGTGATTGTAGCACTGGTAGGCACACCCAGGCTAGCTTTGATCTATCTAGCACAGGTAACAACAGTAGGGCAGATGTGGCAACACAGGCTCGTAACCAGAATACAAGCCACAGGGTAGCCTGGTTATGAACTCAGGTTGCTAGCCTGTGCTGAAGCCTGTATGCCACATCTGCACTACTATTGTTACCTGTGCTAGCTAGATGGTGCTAGCATGTGTGTATGCCTAATTGTGCTACAATCACACCTTCACTTGCAATGTAGACATATGCTGAGTTGGTGTAATGTACATGTCAAGGAACTGAACACTTTACTCTAGCACATACTTTCTCACACCTTCTTCTGGTTCCTTGGTATGCAAGTTCTACTGCTTTTGGAGTTAGGTACAGCAGAAGTCTAAGTTAGTGAAAGGGGGTCTAACTTAAATGGCCTTATTCATCCCTTCTAAATTTGACTCTCTGTTTCTAAAGGAGGCCAGATGGCATATATGGTGGTCCATTGCATCATTATCGTCGTCTTGGTTCAAAATTTTAATGGATTCAGACCCCCTTTCTGGGAAGACTTTTATTTGCTGGAATAATTTAAACAGCTTTTTAAGTGGAGGTGCTAGCAATTAAAAATGTCTTCTAAAAATATTATCTTACAGCTGTAACACTCAGAGAGACCGCGAGCTGGATATTGCTGTGTTAGCTGATTTTAATTGAGCTGTGAAAGCTAAGCATTCATTTATCCAGATACTCTTCACATATTTAGCCATGTTCAAAAGCCACAGCTCCATTTAAAATGAGTAAAAATACATCCTGGCTCTCCCAGACTTATCCATGACAGAGGCAATTTCCCTAATGCTGGAATTTAGTTACCCCGTATTATGGATGTGGCTGATGCCAGCAGAGATTTTCCAGCTATACTGCTGTGTTTAGAATGCTTATTTTTTGTTTTAGATATTCGAGTGATGTCTCAGTGCCCTCTCTTTGAACAGAAGCCAATCTTGCTCTCACATTTTGAAAATATATAACCTTCCTTACCACTGTCTCTCTTGCTTTTGTCAAACCTCCAGCCATCTGATTTCCTCTTTCACTGTTTTGTCTAGCCCAGTGGTTCTCAACCTTTCCAGACTACTGTACCCCCTTCAGGAGTCTGATTTGTCTTGTGTACCCCAAGTTTCACCTCATTTAAAAACGACTTGCTTAAAATCAGACCTAAAAATACAAAACAGTCGCAGTACACTGTTACTGAAAAATAGCTGATTTTCTCCTTTTTACCATATAATTATAAAATAAACCGATTGGAATATAAACATTGTACTTACATTTCAGTGTGATAGTTGAGCCTGTTTTCCACTTCTGAGCCTTGTCTGAAGCTGGAACCCCAGGGAGTGGGGCTGAAGCCTGAAGAATGTAACTTAGTTTCACAGCGCCCTTTGTGGTGTGGGGCCCTGGGAAATTGCCCTGCTTGCCACCCCCACCTGCCAGCCCTGCACTTGTGACCCCCCTAAACCTGTCCCACAATACACACACCCTGGGAGTTGCAACCCCAGCTTGAGAAACACTGATCTAGATGAGTTGAGTACGCCCTGGAAGACCTCTGCATACCCCAGGAGTACGTGTACCCCTGGTTGAGAACCACTGGTCTAGCCAAACCACTGGTGTAGCCGAAATGAGGGGAATGTGGCATGATAGCAATTGCATTAAAGGACTGATATTAGAATTAGAACAGAAACCACTACTTTTCTGGCTAATGCATGTAGCAGAGTATAATTTCTTATTATGCCATGGCTTCATTTCTAATTACTCCTTACATATATTAATACATGTTCAAAGACCCCCTTTTCTGATGGTGAAGCCACTGGATTTTATACGTTTTGCGGGCTGAACAATTCCATATTAAGGAACTTTCAAAAGAGCTTTTTAAGGGTGGCTCTGTTAGAACCACCTCATGTACCTTTCAGGGAGACAGCCACCTGGGTTGGAAGCCTTTACTGTTGGCACAGGACTAAAGAACTCATTACAAACTCAGTGTTGACTAATATTTTACTTCAGTCTGGAGGCCTATCCTGATTCACATAGCATAGATGTTCCAGGTGTACCACCAGTTTGGTGCTAGACTTTCTTTTAAGTTCTCGGCAGCTTGTGTTGGCTGGAACATCCTTCCTCTTTCCTTCTCCAGCTCATTGTCTGGGTTTTCAGATTTTTCTTAGAAAACATATTTGGCTCCACTAAAATAAATGGAAATTTTATCATTGACTTCAATGGAGCCAGGATTTCACCCATCTTTTCTCCCCCCCCTCCTCCCATGCTTCTCTGAATGTTGCTATCCCTTTGCTTTCAGTCATGACAGTAGTTCAGCTTTGCAACTGTAATGTTTAGCAGAGAAATCATGGTGAGAGAGAGTTTATCAGACACCCTGGAATGTTGTAATGTTTTGTTGGTGTTAAGTAAAGAGGTGATCCTCCGTTATTTTCCATATGATAGTGCTGTGACTGCTTTTGGCTTGTCAGATCTGGAGGCAGAAGTCTTCTCTTCACTGAACAGCTGCAATATGGCGGCAGAACTGCAAGGTTCCTCTACAATGCTTGTGCATGAATTCTGCCACGGAGGCACCCATTTCCTAGAGGTGAGGGTTGCAGTTTAGTTTCTGTGCCCACTCAGTCCTTGGCATCTCTACTGAGCCCAGTAACCATTCCAACTTTGTGATTTGCAGTGTTGTTGTAGCCAGGTTGGTCCCAGGATATTAGAGAGCCAAGGTGGGCAAGGCAATCTATTTCATTGGACCAATAAAAGATATTACCTCACCCACTGTGTCTCTCTGACCATTCTAGTGTTGTTCACTAGGAATTAGGGCTAAGACTTTCAAATTTGGGTCCTAAAGTTAAGCTTTTTAGTTAAGTTCATATTTAGGCACTTAAATAAATTACCTGATTTCCAAAAGTGTGGAGCACCCAGCAACTCTGACTGAAAATCAGGCATGTCTGTTCATATTTAGGCACTTAAATAAATGGCCTGATTTTCAGTGCTGAAAATCAAGCCTAACTATGGACTTAGTATCTAATTTTAGACACCTATTCTTGAAAATCTGGGTCTAGAGTAGACAGACACTACTGACCTATATATATATATAGCAGTCATAAGGTAACAACTTAGCTAGGGACCTGGACTGGCTTTTTTAGAAAGAAATTTTTGGTTTGGTGTGTATATTATAGTATGTTTTCTAGCTAGTATCACAGTGAAAAGAAACCATATGCAGGTACGAGTCGGTGAGGTTTAGTGTCTGTTCCTGGAAACCACCCCACAGCATGCATACGTATGGCATGGTTCTCTCCCCTTCTGTGATTTGCACACTTCTGAATGGCATTCAATAGGGTGAGATTCAACCATCGTTATATTCATCTGACAAATGAGGAAATGAGTAGCTTGCTTGGGTTACTAACATTAATGCTGCTCCACAAAGTCAACCAGGACAATATTCTATCACCACCTCTGTTGGATCTGAGTGCATTGTCTGAACAAGGTGCATGATCTGCAAAGATTCTCCAAAACATAGAATATCAGGGTTGGAAGGGACCTCAGGAGGTCATCTAGTCCAAACCCCTGCTCATAGCAGGACCAATCCCCAGACAGATTTTTACCCCAGTTCCCTAAATGGCCTCCTCAAGGATTGAATTTACAACCTTGGGTTTAACAGGACAATGCTTAAACCACTGAGCTATCCCTCCCCATAGTACATGGGTGTACTGCCTAGCAACATCTTACTGATGAGAAGCCACTGGTCTTGTAAACCCTTAGAACGCAGGCTGGCTCCAGAGTGCTGACAAGGCCAGGAAGGGTATGTAAGAGGGGAGGGTAGATTTTCTGGTTATAGGAGATGACTCATGATCAACCCACACCTCCTTCCATGAGCTGGACACCTGACCTTCTAAACTCATTTTCAGTTGCATTTAATCATCTGCAAAATCCATTTATTCCATCAAACATGTCAGTATCACTTAAGGGAAAATGTAAGTACATAGTTTGGGGGACTAGATGGCTCAGAATGGTGGTAATGGCTCATAAGTTCAGATCCAGCCCAATTTGGTAATATCAAAACATGTACCATCTCGTGGCTGTTCAGTGGCCTGTGTGAATTGAGTTGGGTGCTTTCACTCTGTTCCCTAATGGATGTGTCTTCATCTCCAAAACTACCACCACCATCACCGACTGAAAGTTTTGTTGGTATTTGCATCAGAAAAACCAGGATTGAATGAGTTTGGCGAATGATCCCTACAGCTGATCCATCCATGGTGTTGATGTATTTTACTGGGAGCAGGAAGCCGTGTGGGAAACTCTGTACTGTAGTTGACTGTGCTGCACATATTCTGTAGTTAAACAGCCTTGACAAGAGAGGGCTTTATATGGCACATTTCACCAGTGCTACATTCACCTGAAAAAAATATTTAAAAAAACACTTGTCCGGAGTTGAGTTTAATGTGTTTATGTAAAAAGTCTTCGCAGGAATTTATTTTAAATATACGAACCACAAAGGTTATTTTGATTTTTGTATGTCAGGTATGTTGTTAAAATTCAGTTCAAAATAAGATCTTCTAAACTCAAGTACTTATCTAATAAAAAACTGTAAAATGAACTCTGCCAAATACTTGTAATTGCATGACACAATACTTAAAATAGCTTTATTTCTGTCTTTGAATTTTTTGCTATTGAAAAAATTGATAAAACAAATGGGCTGAAAGATTGGAATGGTCTTAATGTTTGTTACATTAAAATCCATTTAATTCCCTGTTTTAATAAACATGACGTTCCTTTGTGAAAATATGATTTAAAAAAATCTATTCAGTTCTATTAGTTTTCCTTGCATCACAAAATTAAAAAAAAATCCTCTCAGATGCTTTGTACTTCTCTTTCATTAGTTTCGCTTCCAGTGCATGTATATAATTATATGTTCATGTTGTCATGGTAATTTAGGGCTGGAGTTGTCAGAATGTAGCAATCACTTGCTGTAGCTGAAACAGAGAAGTCCGGCGAAGTCAACAACGTGGTACCCTGGTATTCTTAAATGTTGGTACGATCAGAGATTACGTATGTATTGATTTTTAAGAATTGTTCATTTATTTGGTATTAAGAGGCATTGGCAGTATGAACATTAGAGTGCATTATGTCTTCTCTACTGGAATATGTGTTCTGGATTATTGTCAAGATTATAGTAATGTTTGTCACTTGTGGTCCTGATGCCATAGTTTTTATGTAGGCAATCTCCTATTCATATTTCTGGGTGTTTGCCTGAGACCTGAAGTTCATGTCTTATATCAGCATTTCTAAAGAGGGGCATGGCCTCTGGGCTGTGCAAAGAACTCTCGGTGGAAGGAAGGAAGGGTAGGGTAGGGTTGGGCATGGATTAATATGGGCAGGCCTTTAACAACACGTGTTGTCATTGCAGGTGGGGAGGGGGAAATGGAAATGGGGTGTGTTTGGTTTCATTTTCTTGAAAAGGAACTCAGATTTCTAAAGTTTGAGAAATGCTGTCTTAGATGTTGATCTGCTGAAATCTTTTTTCAGTTGTGTGATAGAATTGTGTTTTTCTTTGTTTTATGAACTTTTTAAAAAAAGGTAACTTGCTATTTTATATTACTTATGTATTGTCCTAAATTCTCTTCGTTATTATATGTAATTTAAATGTTACTCTGGCATTGTGGCCAGATTGCAGTTAAATTAGTTTCAATTTAAGTTATGTTCACTTTTTGCGCTCAACTATTGTGTAGTGTGTGTGCATGTTAAAGAATCGTCGTGTTTTGTCTCATTCCATTAGTGGCTTTAAATGATTCCCCTTTATATTTCCAAATATAAAGTTATCACTGCTATGGTAATGTTAGGCTCACTTTTATGACCTATCCCTATTTATGCTACATATACGTTTACTGTATTCATATTACTTCTCCATAATTTCTGCAAGTAAGCTACCAGGTTTTGCAGTATAAATTTAACTTATTGCTAACCTAACTCTTATGTAATAATTTTCATCGGTAGATCTCAAAGTGCTTCACAAATTTTAATGTACTTATCCTCACAACACCCCTGTGAGGTGTAAATAAGGAAATTAAATCTTTACTGTTCCTTAAAGAAATACCCGCACTTTGGATATTGTTGCTCACTAGAGCAGCTGACTGTTGGACTTCTAAGACTGAAGACTTTAGGACTGAGTAAAAAATTATTTGGTCTCATTATTGATATCTGTGTGATCCAGACACCTTCCTGTGCTGACTGTCCTTGCTAGAGTTTTCTAACAATAAAGAATTTTCATGTTACGTCCCAGATAAAATTGCTTGGATTTGGACTGAGTTGTCTACTGGCATGGAAACAGAGCAGTTTCTCAAGAAGACTCTTGCTGAGTCTTCTCTCTTGCAGTTCCAGGCAGTATTGCTCTCTGTGATCTTGATGGTGCTGGGCCAGCTTTGTGACACCTGCAAGCTGGATCCTTGTCTTTTCCGGGTGTTGAAAGTCAGCTGGGAAGCACAGAGAGGGGCAGGATGCCAGTGGTTCTGAAAGAAGCTATTGTGAGGTCAGTGTTCAAGAAACCAACACTTGACACGGACAGTCTGGTTGACCATTGAGAAAGCTGTGTTTAGAAAACTCTGAATACCTTGACCCTGGCCAATCAGGTTATAGGCTTGGAAATGGTTTAGAAACTGTCCTGATTACATTAACTGATGATCTTCTCCTAGCAATGGATGAAAATAAAATGTCTGTGTTGATTCTTTTAGATGTCATCAGCTTCTGATACCACTGATTATCTTTATCGCTATATATTATTGTATTATTTGTGGACCAAGGCAGAGATGGACACAGCTTCTCTGGAGTGACCTCATTCTTATTTTTCTGAGAGAACTTGGAGGATTGTAGTAGGCAATCAATCCTCTGCCTTGAGGAGTCTCTTATTTGGAGTACCTCATCATGAGGCTATTTTGCTACCCTTCCTATTCAATGTGTATATCTGGCTGCTGGGGGAGGGTTAGTGAGGAGACATGGACTCCAACAAGTTTAGTATGCTGATGGCATCTTACTCTACATCTCCATCACATTTGATCTGGCCAGAGCAGTGGAACAAATAACCCAGGGCCTGATTCTCTGTTACACTAAAGTCCCTTTGCACCGATATGATGGGGGGGAAAGGTGCTTTAAAATGGATGGAAATTAGTTATATCCACTTTAAGGTGCCCTTATGCTGCCAGCGTGGTGTCAAGAGGTTTCAGCGTGAGTGTTAAGGCCTCCTTAGGGGAAAAGATGGGCCATGTAGTCTATATGACCTTGGGGCTTGGAAGAGGGCTGGCTGACTATAGCTTCTTCCAGCTAAAAGTGGCTTGATGATGTAGATGAATTGGGAGAGACAGCTGGAAAAATTAGAGGAACATGTATTTGTACCCTGATGCAGGGAATATGACCATTTAGATGTGCAGTTTGGATGTGCTGTGAGATCCTGAATGCCCTGTTAGCAGCTGTAACCAATAGCACCCTCTCCATCAGTGCCTGGTGAGAAGGGTCTAATATTGCTTCTCAGATGCAAGGAACTTGCAACAAGTGTCCTTGTTGCATTGCACTCTGTATGGGGCTATACACTGAGACCCCCTTGGAAACAAAACCTAGTGTAGAATGTATCAGAGGGGTAGCCGTGTTAGTCTGGATCTGTAAAAAGCAACAAAGTCCTGTGGCACCTTTAAGACTAACAGATGTATTGTAGCATAAGCTTTCGTGGGTGAATGCCCACTTCTTCGGATGCTCCTCCTCCTTACAAAGTTGATTTATATGCCAAGAGCAAGTTACGCTCAAAGATCTGTATTATCTACCAGCACATTTCCAGGTGAAATTCAAAGTTTTAACTTATAAAGCCCTAAATGGTTTGGGACCTGGTTACCTCTCTATTGTCCACAGCTGAGATGAACAGAACCAGTTGAGCTGGAGCTCTGCTATTATAAATGGGACGGAGTTGCTGCCAGAGCATTCTCTGAAAAGGGTAATTTGGTCTCACCTTTTGGTACTGGATTTATTAACCTTCCAGACCTGCTGAATAGCCCATCTTTTCCCTGAGGCAGTTGGGGAGACATGGACTGAGGGCTGGAGAAATGTGGTGTATTTTGTATATTTGCTGGTGAGTATTTATCTGTCAATATTGTGTTATTTGTGCTAGGTGTTTTCAGTGGATAGAATGGGCACCCAGAGCATTGAGTGAGCACTTACAGAGGATTTATAGAGCTAAATAAGTATAAAGACCATAACCAAATGTCCTCAAACATGGAATGAAGGAGCTGGTTTGGATAAAATAACAGCCAATCTGAACTTGTTCTACAAACATTTTCATGCTCTTTTGCTTTTCCTGGTGCCACTCAAGAACAGAAGGTAAAGTGCCACCAAATATGCTGTCCTTGCAGGACTTCTGTACTAATTATGAAGACACACCAAGTTCTGAAACTCACCTGAACTCCCATGTGTTTATTTGAAACAAGTGTCCTAACCTCTTGAGGTTTGTCCATCATTAATTCTAGTCATTCCACCTTGCTACTAGGTTATGAGACACCATCATGACCCTGGGTAAGACGTATTTGATACCCAACAGTCAACTACTTCCCAGCATCATATGTTATGAAGTTATTCTGCTGTACCTGACATCATTTATCATCCATTCCTCTTTTTCCTCTTATCTTTTAGGCAATCAGAAACCTCACGACAAGCAGATTCAGGTTCTGTGTTCACAGGCCCCTGCAGCTCATAGCAATAGTTCCTCAACTGGCTATTAATACCACTGGAGTTTAGTAAATACTGTGATTTAAAATGTTAATTATACGTGACAAACTGTTTACGCTTATTACCTCTCTTCCTTCCTAGTACAATTACAGCTGTTAATGAACATCCCCCCGCTACTACCCCAAAGGCAAGGAGACAATAAAATACTCTTTTCAAAATGTAAAGAATTCCACTCCAAAAAAAAAAATAAAAATTAAATAATAATGCTACATAGCAACTGTTGAAAGCATAGGTATTATACTTTGCATCTTTCATCTGGGTGAAGGAATGCAAGCCAAAATAGGGAAAAAACAAGTTAAAGAATATTTAGATAAGTGAGATGCATTCAAGTCAGCAGGGCCTGATGAAATTCATTCTAGAGTACTTAAGGAACTAGCTGAAGCAATCTCGGAGCTGTTAGCAATTATCTTTGAGAACTCCTGGAGGAAAGGCGGGGTCCTGGAAGACTGGAAAAGGGCAAACATCTTTTAAAAGGGGACTAAGGAGGACCCAGGGAATTATAGACCAATCAGCCTAACTTTAGTATCTGAAAAGATACTGGAGGGATAGCTCAGTGGTTTGAGCATTGGCTCACTAAACCTAGGGTTATGAGTTCAATCCTTGAGAGGACCACCTAGGGATCTGGGGCAAAATCAGTAGTTGGTCCTGCTAATGAAGGCAGGGGGGTGGACTTGATGACCTTCCAGTTCTATGAGAAAATAGGTATATCTCCATATATTATTTATTATAATTTGGAACCACCTGGAGGATAATAGGGTTTAAATAGGGCTCTGTGTCTGCCACAGAGGTTGCAGAAGTCACAGATTCCGAGACCTCCGTGACTTGTGCAGCATCCAGTGTGACTGGCTCCTGGGCCAGCTGCTCAGGTGGCCCCAGGAACAGCCACACCAGCCCATGCTGGAGCGGCTCCAGGGCCAGCTGCAACGGCTGCTGCTCAGGCGGCCCCAGGAAACTGGCCCCGGGGACTGCCCGAGCAGCGGCCAGTGCAGCTGGCCCCAGGAACTGCGCAAGCAGTGGCTAGCCCCAGGGACCGCCGGAGCAGCAGTCCCTCGGGTGTCTGGAGCAGCTGCTGCTCAGCACCCCCTGCAGCGGCCCCCCGGGGTGTCCCCTGCAACAGCCTGATTTTAAATCACTAAACAGTGATTTAGTCACGGGTATTTTTAGTAAAGGTCATGGACTGTGAATATTTACTGCCTGTGACCTGTCCATGACCTTTACAGAAAATACCCTTGACTAAATTGTAGCCTTAGTTATAAGTAGGGCTGTCGATTAATCGCAGTTAACTCTCGCGATTAACTAAAAAAATTAGTCGTGATTAATCGCAGGTTTAATTGCACTGTTAAACAGTAGAATACCAATTGAAATTTATTAAACATTTTGGATCTTTTTCTACATTTTCAAATATTGATTTCAATTACAACACAGAATACAAAGTGTACACTACTCACTTTATATTATTTTTATTATAAATATTTGCTCTGTAAAAATGATAAAAGAAATAGTATTTTTTAATTCACTTCATACAAGTACCATAGTGCAATCTCTTTATCGTGAAAGTGCAACTTACAAATGTAGCTTTTTTTTGTTGTTACATAACTGCACTCAAAAACCAAACAATGTAAAACTTCAGAGCCTATAAGTCCATTCAGTCCTACTTCTTGTGCAGCCAGTCACTAAGAGAAACAAGTTTGTTTACATTTACAGGAGATAATGCTGCCTGCTTCTTATTTACAATATCACCTGAAAGTGAGACCAGACGTTTACATGGCACTTTTTAGCCGGCATTGCAAGGTATTTTCGTGCCAGATATGCTAAACATTCCTATGCCCCTTCATGCTTTAGCCACCATTCCAGAGGACATGCTTCCATGCTGATGACGCTCATTAAAAAAAAAGTGTTAATTAAATTTGTAACTGAACTCCTTGGGGGAGCGTTTATGTCTCCTGCTCTGTGTTTACCCGCATTCTGCCATGTATTTCATGTTATAGCAGTCTCGGATGATGACCCAGCACGTTTTTCATTGTAAGAACACTTTCACTGCAGATTTGACAAACGCAAAGAAGGTACCAATATGAGATTTCTAAAGATAGCTACAGCATTCAACCCAAGGTTTAAGAATCTGAAGTGCCTTCCAAAATCTGAGAGGGATGAGGTGTGGGGCATGCTTTCAGAAGTCTTAAAAGAGCAACACTCTAATGCGGAAACTACAGAACCACCAAAAAAGAAAATCAAGCTTCTGCTTTTGGCATCTGACTCAGATAATGATAATAAACATGCATCAGTCCGCTCTGCTTTGGATCGTTATCGAGCAGAACCCATCATCAGCATGGACCCATGTTCTCTGGAAAACATAAATAAAGTTTTACATTGTTTTGTTTTCGAATGCAGTTATTTTTGTACATAACTCTACATTTGCAAGTTCAACTTTCATGATAGAGATTCCACCACAGTACTTGTGCAGTACTATTAAGTGAATTGAAAAATACTATTTCTTTTATTTTTACAGTGAAATATTTATAATAAAAATAAATATAAAGTGAGCACTGTACACTTTGTATTCTGTGTTGTAATTGAAATCAATATATTTGAAAATGTGGAAAACATCCAAAAATATTTATATAAATGGTACTCTATTATTGTTTAGCAGTGCGATTAATCACAATTAATTTTTTCTAATTTCGCGATTAACCGTGATTAATTTTTAAAATCGCTTGACAGCCCTAGCTATAAGGAATAGTCAGCATGGATTTGTCAGAAACAAATTATGCCAAACCAACTTAATTTCCTTCTTTGATAGGATTACTGAGAACTGAGATAGGTCAACCTGCAAGCAGGTTTCACGGGATCCACCAAAATAAACCAGAGAGCATACAACAAATAAAAGCCATTCACTTTGCGCTATTTGGACACATTAGGGGTTATTTTTTTAACCAGACAGTGAATTAATTTTTCTGAATGATAGGCTGAAACCTATTGGCTTCAGCAGGGCCGGAGTTAGGAGGTAGCAAGCAGGGCAATTGCCTGGGGCCGCACGCCACAGGGGGTCCTGCGTGGCCGGGCTTCGGCTTCAACTCCAGGCGGTGGGACTCAGGCATATTCATATTTTAACATATAAGTACAAAAATAAAAAACTGAATATTATATTATCCTTTTTATATTCTATATGTGTGCGTGTGTTTAACTGCATAACTATCAGTTTAATACAGCTTTTAATCTATCAGATATGCAGAAAAACGGCTGTGGTGGCACAGGTGGATCGTGGAGCTTTTACAGCCTGTTGTGGGGCTCAGAAAGAAAAAGGGTGAGAACCTCTGACCTAGCGGATAAGAGGGAAACAGTAGATGTGATATAGCTTGATTTTTAGTAAGGCTTTTGACAGTTCTCCATGACATTCCATAAACAAACTAGGGAAATGGGTCTAGATTAAATTACTATATAAGGTGGATGCACAACTAGTTGAAAGACCATACTCAAAGAGTAGTTATCGATAGTTTGCTGTCAAAGTAGGAGGGCGTATCTAGTGGGACTCTGCAGGGGTCAGTCTGGGGTCTGGTAGCTGGGAGAGGTTTCGAGCCCTTTGGAGGCCAGGTTTAAAATTCAAAATGACCTTGACAAATTGGAGAATTTGTCTGAATTCAACAAGATAAAATTCAATAAAGACAAATGCAAAGTACTTCACAGGAAGGAAAAATCAAATGCACAACAACATTGTCCCACTCTACTCAGCACTGGTGAGGCCTTACCTGGAGAAGTGTGTCCAATTCTGGGCACCACACTTTAGGAAAGATGTGCACAAATTGGAAAGAGTCCAGAGGAGAGCAACAAAAATGATAAAAGGTTTAGAAAACCTGACCTCTGAGGAAAGGTTAAAAAAACTGGGCATGGTTAGTCATGAGAAAAGAAGACTGAGGAGGGGCCAGATAAGTCTTCCAATATATTAAGGGCTGCTATAAAGAGGATGACAGCTTTCAGAGTAGCAGCCGTGTTAGTCTGTATCCGCAAAAAGAACAGGAGTACTTGTGGCACCTTAGAGACTAACAAATTTATTTGAGCATAAGCTTTTGTGGGCTACAGCCCACTTCATTGTTCTGCATGTGCATGGAAGGTAGGGCAAGAAGTAATAGCCTTAATTTGCAGGGAGATTTAGGTTAGATATTAGGAAAAAATTTCTATCTATTAGGGTAGCAAAGCTCTGGAATAGGCTTCCAAAGGAGGTCGTGAAGTCCCCACCAGTGGAAGTTGTCAGGGATGGTCTAGGCTGACTTGGTCCTTCCACAGTGCAGGTGGCTGGACTTACTGACTTACCGAGGTCCCTTCCAGCTTTACATTTCTATGATTCTATGATTCAATACGCTTATCTGAGATTTAGCTGGGATAGTGTGAGTGGTCTGCTGTCTTTTGCACTTCATATCCTCTAAGCCTATGGCTATTGATCTTCTCTGTTAAAGATGGGTGAATGCTGATGGGGAGAGAAAATTCCCTGAATACTCCTTTGGTTTTTCTGAATTAGTTAGCTTTGACTGTGTTCACATCCCTTTTGTGTTTGCTTTCCATTCATTTACTGGCAAGAATGTTCACCGAAATAGCAAAGGTTGCAGAATAGTCACATAAAGCAAAGTTCCAAATGTATACTTGCAAAGGTTTATCTCAGGAACTAGATTCTAAATGTTTTCTACATCCAGGCCCCAGTTCAGGGAAGTATTTAATCTCATGTTTCAGCACAGTGCTATGAATAGAGGTGTACTGCCGAATCGGGCCCTCAGTCAGCGAACAGGACATGCCATGTGACCTGTGTGTCCAATCAAACAGCTTGATCTTCACATATTGAGTAGTCACAATGGGCTGTGCATGCAGAAGCTATACACTAAGAACTATTTGCAAACATTATTTGGTGAATAAATTTAAATCGCACATTTGAAAATAAAACCGTGACCTGCGATTTCAAAAACAAAACAGGTGAAATTAGATGAATTGTTCATTATGAACTAATGGGAAGGGGAATTGACTACTGCCCTAGCATGGTTCAGAGGAGGCAGTAGCCTGCTACAGAGGGGGCATATATAGTCCCCACAGACTGTGTGAAATATACTGTCCATTTTTCAACCAGCTCTAGTAAAACTGTAAGTATCTTGCAGTCATTGGTAGCACATTAATGTTTCATTTGCATCTCACTTGATAGAGGAGTTATAAAATTGCTACTAAAGCTTCTCTTGATTTGAAATAGTAATCAGTTGTTCAGCTATTTAAACCGCCCAGAAGTGTGTGCACTACAGTCTTGATACTTCATGCTTGTCTTGACAGCCACTAGTGGCCCTTGCTAGCCTCTCATGTGGCTTTGTTACAGTGTTCAACTCAGGCTTTGGCTTCACTGCCAAAAAGGGTGGTATTTTTACAATGGGATTCATAACATGTGATGGCTATTCTGCTGTCAAATCCCAGTGGAGACAAGACACCTGTAGTTTTACTGCGAGGTAGCTAGGCAAGGTTACCATATACCCCAGCCCATGGTTCATCTATCTCACTGTAGTAAAAATTACAGGTGCTTTCTCACTACTAGGATTTTATAGTGGCATAGATAACACATTAGTTATCCTGCTATTAAAAAAAAAAACACTTTTTTTTTGTAGTGAAGGTGTGGCCTAAAGTATCATGTAAAGCCCTGATCTTGATATGGCAGTTGGCTCTAGCAAAATGTCTGTCTGTCTATGGTACTTACATGGCTTTCATTACTATCGTTTTTGAGTGCTTGATAATCTTTAATATATTTATCCTCACAAAAACAAATGGGAAACTGAAGCAAAGAGATGCTAAGTGACTTGTCCAGGGTCACACAGTATGTTTGTGGCAGAGCAGGGATTAAATCCAGGTCTCAGGCTTCTGCCTAACAAATATACCATCCTTCCTCTATCTACAGTTAAAACAGTCTTCTGGGTTACCTTTGTATTTGTGAAAAGCAACAAAGAGACCTGTGGCACCTTATAGACTAACAGACGTATTGGAGTATAAGCTTTCGTGGGTGAATACCCACTTTGTCAGTATTTGTGCTGTCTGTATTTGTGCTGATGCTGTCTAATGTAAGGTAAAACTGTTCATATTGCAAGCTGCTTTGATAAATGCATTGGCTATTTATTATAAACATAATACATGCATTTGTGCGTTCCAAGTACAATCCAGCTTCAATTGTCCAAACTGGGCAAGTCAGTAAATTGAGGGAATTTTCAACATATTTAGGAGATATCAGAAGTCATGACTGTTTTTTGGATAACAGGGAGTTTCACATAATCAAGGTTGTACTTGTGTGGTTCTGTGGATGAAATCCTAGCCCCCTTCAAGTCAATGGGAGTTTTGTCATTTGATCCGTCAGTGGCCCAGGATTTCACTCTTTGTATCTCCAATTGATGACAAAGTGATTCTTTTTTTTTTTTTTTTGAAAGTCGAATGCCACTGTTCTAAAGTGATCATCACTCCCTCTGAGGCTTAGGAAGATGTGAGGAGAATATACTTGTGAAGGCATCTGTCTATAACATGTGTACTTCACATGTTATTTTGCACAGTGCATAAAATAACAAATTAACTCAGCTGAAAGAAATGTGTCAAGGCCTCCTGTCTCTAGGAGGGATGCTCCTGCCACATAACTTAGTTGTCCAATTTCTCCTTAATTAGTGAGCTTTCGTATAGAAAATGTACCGGCTCAGGGGAGATGATAGCTGTCCCCTGTAGTTTGATTACATATTGAATGCCTATTACATGGCATCTTTCTGCTTGTGTTGTTGTTGTTGTTAATCCTTTGTGTGTGTGTGTGGCTATTAAAAGTCCTGCGTTAGCGTGGTTACTCGGGAATGAAATTACTGGAACCTTGTCGGAGAAGAAGTACATGGAAGGATTTAAGGCAGAACATTGTAAGGCAAACGCTGCAATTATCTACAGCTGAAAACAAGTAGCTTTTAATGTGTCCATTCGCCCAAGAAGGGAAAAGAGAATTATAGACCAGTGCTCTTTTTTCTCCCCTTTTCTCTTTCTCTCTCCTCTTTTTCCTTTAGACAGTTTATCACCCATAATTTCAGGATGTTTTGTTTCTTTAAGCTGTTTTATCTCTAGGCTTATGAGGTCACTCATGTGTGAATTCTTTTGTTAGTCAGCTCACCTTTTGCCTTGATGATAGAAAATTGATCAGGCCTAAAGTACAAGTTCAATAGACAACCCCCTTGGTCCTTTGTCTAGGAGAATAGCTACCATTGAAGGCCATGAGCAGGTTGCTATTAATATGACAGCCTGCTCTATCTCCCACTGTAATTTATAATGAAATACCTAATCTCCATTATTTTGATCCAAGCAGGCGATCCCATGAAAAAGTCTTTTCATCCAGTTCCCAATGGCAGTTACATGAGAAATGGCAAACCAATAATTTTTGTCAAGTTTTTTAAGCCAACAGAAATGCTTTTCCACTGCTACAGTTTCAAAAGGCACAGATAAAGCTCATTCACTGAGATGAATGAAAAAGCCATCTGGGGTTTTTCTTTTTGACTTCCTTTCCTTTTCTCCATCCTTGTAATCAAATTTGAGCAAAATCAAATGGGGCTTTCTATGAAAGTACCTTTTGTTGATCTGAACGAGCTGGTAATTTACAAAATACCCTTCTTTTGTGAGGAAGGCTACAGAAAAAAAGAATCAGTAGCTTTTAAAGCTGGGCCTTGGTGGGACTCTAAATGCAGTGAAAGCAGTCTGTGTTGAGAGACTGAAATGCATTTCAAAGCCAGGCCTGAGTCAGGGTACAAGGAAGAACAAACCTATGTGCATTTTATAGGAAGAAAAATGTGAATGGAAAGGGAAAAAGAGAGAGAGAGGGAAAAACATTAATCATTATTTTGGAGATTCAGTCTTCCTTATTGACATACACTGTGTAACTAGTGATATTGAACTTGGATTTTTGTTCTATTCGTGGCGTCTCAACATTTTGAGTCTTTAACTGTTTTAAAGTTTGGGAGTCATGGATCCTTGAAGACTGCTGGACTATGTTTAAATATATATATTTTTTCAACTTTACTTTTTTACTTTGCCTCTGGAATATTACGAAAAAAAGAACTTGTAGAAAAGCTAGTTTCTTTTCAGCATATTCATATTTATTATTTTATTGTATTTCTGCCTACCAGATTTCCTAGTGGTTACTGTTTCCCATTGACTCAAAACCAAAGGACAAAGTGGACATCTAACAAATAGTAAGTTTGTGCATTGTTTTTATTATTAATATTTCATGTTAAATCTAGTAAAGCTGAAAGGATTAGATTAATTGCAAATGCCATATTGCTAATACTGCTGTTATGCAGCAGTATGCATTTATTAATATGGAATATACCAGTTCTGATTTAACTGTTTCTATATCCTTGGTTTTTTTACTATAGCTGCATGCTTTTATAATAGTATTGGTAATAGTACTGATATATTACATATATATACAGAGGATAGTACAGCATGTGAAAATGCCACATATGGAGTTATGCATAATTGTGCAAACCTAGCTCATAGTTTTATTCTTTCCACCTTTACAGACTTGCATAGATTGCTAAATTGCTGCTCACTTCTCCACTTATGTGTTTATGGATATCAATATATTTTTAAAAGAGCTTTCTGACAGCATATGATATAAGCTTGCTGGCAACAATTATTGTTTCTCCTTTACAACAATCCACAGACACAGTGGAAATTCTGATGTTGGAAACTTATTGGTTTAGTCTGTGTTTATATTATACACTGGAGAAAAGGTATAAATGTTACAGCCTATCAAAGATCTTACCATTAACACTTTGCAAGTAAAATGTTAAAAAACAAACAAACCTGCATGGATATTTAATTATACCTAGGTTAATGAAAACTTTAAGTGAGTTGAAAATCTGGATAATATTTCAGTCATGAACTATTCTTTGTTTTGGATGAAATGCTATGAGGTATATTTTGTGTTATTTTCATGTTTTGGCTAGCAATAATTGTGAATACACGTATGTAATATTGTGACATCAACTTAGAAAGTATATTATGGGAAGTCATACATGGTGAACATTTTCTGCCCTTGTGTGGCTTTTAATTCTACCAATCATCAGAGGAACCATGTGCAGTTTACCTAGATCTGGTTTAATGGATGATTAGATCCCAAATCATTTAATAAAGGTGTTCTAAAGTGCTTGCTCTATCTTATCTGACATCTCCAATCCAATCAGAGTGTCAGGAAGTCACTTTCGTACCTGAATATATTTTCCACTCCTAGTTCTTTCTATCCCTTTTCAACTTCCTACAACATTTATCATCTCACATGGTTTTGAGCCATTTGCTGCCTCCTAATGACTGACTTATAAAACAGCAAAAATGGTATATTTCCAAGAGGTTTCTTTGGAAATTGTCACTGCTGCAGATCTTGACTGTCTGTCACTCTTCATACTTATTGACTTGAAAGAAAAGAGATACATGAAATTAATAGCTACGCTATCTGATATGATGTTGGATCGTCATGACTTGTAGATTGAGGAGATACAATAGCTACTGAATAAGTAGGAAACTTTCTTACAGCTAATTATGTAATCTTGCATAAATTTAATTGACTTCTTTTGCTTTGGATAGAATCGCTTATAATAAAAGAAGACGCTCTACAGAAGTGGCTTATATATTGACATTCAAGAATGTTTATTTTAGCAAAATTATGGACTTAAAATTCACTTGTCTCCTGGCTTTTTAAATAGTTTGAGTCTGTTTAGCCCCCCTTCACACATACCTTTTAAAACAGTATTAAGATATAGCCTCCATAAATTAATGTAGCAGACAGAACACACTTCAGTCAAGTATGTAATACTGAGGACAGTATTAAAACAAGATAGTGCTGTCTCCATGGTATTACCTGAACTCAGGGATTGTCTTCTTATGTGCACAGCACCTAGCACAATGAAGCCCCCATTCTGCTTAGGAAGTTTGGGACCTATCACAATACAAATAAATAAAGAACAACAACATTTACATTCCAACCTTGGGCCATGTAGTTGGAGGCAAACGTTCTCCACATGCTACTTTTTCCCTTTTATGAACTTGCCTAAGGTTAAAGAGTGGAGTCTAATGGTTAGAGCGGTGGACTAGGCCTCCATTCAATGTTTCTCATCCTGACTCTGCTGCTGACCTTTTGTGTGACTATGGACAAGTCACCTAACCTGTCTGTGACTCAGTTCATCCTTCTGTATAATGGTTATAATACCCACTTTGCATTAATAGTTGTGGGTTAATATCTGTAAAGCACTTTGGTCCCCTATCTGAGGATCTCCATCTTTCAAGATGTGGAGGACCTCTATCTCCCATTGCTTTAAATGAGAATTAAGGATGTTTAGCATCTTGCAAGATCAACCACATGGAGGCCCTTCTGAAGCATAAAGCACTACTATAGAACAGCTTTTGTAATAAAGATGCCCTGCATCACCTGCTGCTAATACTCTTCTAGATAAGGCAATCTTGGCAACAGAATGGCCTAAACTTTCAGACAAATATGCATGCAGTTGCCTGCCTAATTTCGTGCATAATTACCACATTCTTCTTAATATATTGGCCTTTCAGAAGAGAACTGTTGTAATAGCTAAGGAAGGGGAAAAGAAGCTATGTTAAATAAGCAGGGCTGCCCAGAGGGGGGGCAAGTGGGGCAATTTGCCCCAGGCCCCGGGTCCCGCAGGGGCCCCCGCGAGAATATAGTATTCTATAGTATTGCAATTTTTTTTTATGGAAGGAGCCCCCGAAATTGCTTTGCCCCAGGCCCCCTGAATCCTCTGGGTGGCCCTGTAAATAAGTAACAAAGTACCTCTCTTGGAGGACTTATAGTCTGAGAACACAAACCAGTATAGTTCAAACAACAAGAAAGTGCACACTGTGGTGGGTGGTCTCTTCATCTAGTAAGCACAATAGTTATGGGGGCTGTCAACTTTATTGAACTACATTGTGTATATATATAGGTTGTTGATCAAATTTGATCCCCGCTGAATTGGGATAGGATGGAGCAGAGTATTGCCCCTCAGCAGCCTAAAACCCCATTGTGTGTATATATATAGGTTGTTGATCAAATTTGATCCCCGCTGAATTGCGATGGGATGGAGCAGAGTATTGCCCCTCAGCAGCCTAAAACCCCAAATGTCTTGATGTTTCCAACCACTAGGGCAGAAGAGGATAATTCCATGGCTTCATGTACCCTCTAGGGTCTGGACTCCCTACAAGAAATGTTTCCTTCAAGCTGAACTCTTCACAGTCACTGAGATTATTTAGGGCCTCCCACCCCATTGTAGTGAATGCAGATGGGGTTTCATGATGCTGCTGGCCTGTTCCTTATGAAAAATGCTCCCAGGTAGAACCAAGGAGGTTCAAAATTGGTAAAGTGCCTCTTCAAGGATTGTTGGTTTTGATTGTTCCTTAAAGAGGAAAAGAAGGGTGGAAAAGGGGCAGAAAGTAATGGAAACAGGGCAGGAATAGGGTAAACAGGGAAGTAATGGGAAGAGGTACTAAGAGTGATGAGGAAATACTGAGATGGGTAAGGGCTCTTAGCACTTTAATGTCCTCTAGTCCCAGAACTTCTTTTGGAGGTCCTAACCACCAATTGGATTCACTGACATGGGGCTATGTGCTTTAGGCACTGTGAAGTGATTGGCTGGTTTCCATTATCCAGCCAATAACAAGGGCCTTTTTAAACTTAATGTTATCAGCACATCGCAGACATCCTTCAATGGAAACAGATTAATAAAATAAATATAAGCTTTTATTCTGCTAACTGCAGTATATGTTGGCCAGAACATTGGAAAGTTAGGACTTGTTGCTGGGATGTGGGATGCAGAACAGTGGTTCTGAACAACTGGGGCTAGAGGTCCCCATAGTGAATATAAAAGTTGTTCTCCAGCATGACCCACATACTCCACTTTTCTCTACCATGACCTCATGTTAAAACAGCAAAATAAATAATAAATAAATAAATACAATTCCGGAACTCCCCCCCCCCCCCACAGTTTCGAGCCCCCTTCCTTTTTCATTTAGTTATAAAAATGGGCAGGTGTTTGCAACTGCCAGGTTGGGAACACATGGCATAACCTAATGGCCTACCCCTGTAATACAAGAAGAGGCATGCTTGCAGATTGTTTGTAGATTTACTTATGTAATCATATGTAAGACATGCATTTTCTCCAGTCAAGGAGTGAGCCGTACACTAAATAACAGCACGATTGCAAAATGGACTTGAAACTGCATTAATTGTAAACGGTTATATCAGATGCTCGAACAGTGATGCAAACAATTTTGAAACTGGCAAAACTGAGTAGGTTGGTAATCAAGTTCTCATGGGGAAAAAATATATTTGGAATTTTTGCCCCATTCTCTTTGCTACAGTGAAATGACATTTTGCCTGTGTTTAAAAACCAGAAAACAAAAAAGTTTACCTGCCTTTCCCGTGGCAAAACTATGCAAGGCCTGGATCTTAAAGGCCTTGTAGACCCATATCTGAAGAAACTCTTACAAAACCATTTGGGGTGGGAGGAGGGTAGGTTGTGGCTCTTCATAGTCTCTGGGGCCATTTTATTTATTTGCACGTGTCTGGTTGGCTAGTGGAGTGTCAGGTGATGCCTGCCGAGGATGGAGTCATGTAGTTTGTGACATTCTGACGCTCAGCAGCTAGTAATTTTATATAAAACACTGTTAAACAATTATTTTACTGCCAGCTCTACAGTCCCTTAAGCAAAGGGAGGAGGATGCAGCACATTCTCCTTTTTACCCACAGGGTCCGGTTAAGAATTGCAGTTCCAATAACATATCTGTGTCTTCCTCTCAGGCTGTGTCCTTTGTCTGAGTTAATAGAACTCACCAAAATATGAAATACAGACTACAGGAAGTACTTACGTGGCCTCCATCAGCATAGCATCTGAGCACCTCACAATTTGTAATGTATTTATCCTCCCAGCACTCTTGTGCGGTAGGGAAGTACTATTATCCCCATTTTATAGAAGGGGAACGGAGAGGGTTAGTGACTTTCCCAAGACTACACAGGAAATCTGTGCTAGAGCAGGGACTTAACCCAAGGTCTCCCAAGTTCTAGCCTAGTGCTCTTAGCCAGTGGACCGTTCATCTGACCCTAAACTCTGTAAATAAACATTTTAACGGTGTTTCTGTGTTGACCTGCTGTACCCATAAAGTTCCCAAATGGTGCAGCCCCTCCCATATGGGAAGGACCCTGGCTCAGGAAGTGGGAGTATGTCACGGGTGTGCCAGTTTTTCTGCTTCTCTGAAAGAGAGTGAGTGTGAATGTAATAACATCACCAGCAACATGATGTGAGACCTGAACTGTAAGGGTTAAGATACTGAGATAAGAAGGAAGAGGTAGACTCTGCTTGCTGCAGGAATTACTGCTTCCTTACAGGCTGGCTGCTTGTTGCATGATAGACCTGCAGCCTTGTGTACTTTGGTGCAGAAAATGCATGTGTGAATTCAGGAGAATACCCTCGTCAGACCACTTGCAGAGCATGACGTGATTAATGCTGTCACCTAAAAGATATTTCTGACTCTTTGCCACCTGCCATATCTCCCAAGATGGGAGTGAACCCATTTTACATGCACAATATTGGAAAAGGATGTGTGTGTATTTATGAAGAACACCCTAGTATTATTCAGTGGCATTCACCCTCTGGGACAGGTGGAATTTTAAATTTTTAGGATCCAGAACTATACTAATTTACTTATTTCCTGTCATTAATGTATTATGTGCTCTGTCAGCCATTCTGAGACTTTTAACTCCTAATAGAATGATCTTATTTCTATGATAGCTTGTTTGCACATAGTTTTTCTATCTTCTTCTAACTGGCTACTAATATCAGTTTTAGATATTAATGCCTGTAAAGATGATTTTGCTGCCCAATGGTCTATCTTCTTGACCCAGTCCTAGTTTATAAGTTCAGTCTTTATGGTTTGATGGACAAACACCTTGCAGTGGTGATTGTTTTCCATCTCAGAGGAACTGATCTGGGCAAATTATCCTGGGCTGGGCACTGGCTAAATTGTGATGTAGTTGGATTATATGATGAAAAGAAGTGACTCTGCTGTCTGTGTGTTGTTACTTGGCTTTATAGTGTGTGATAATGGAGCAAAAGATCATTGAACCACTGTTGCTGCTGCGTGGTTGTGTACCTACACTCATGGGCAGGGAGGAAGCTGTGGAAGGTTGCAATCTCCGTGTGTAGTTAAAAAAACAAAAAAGAGAAAAAAATAACAACCCAGGAGCACGCTGGAACAAAAGGTTTAATTTCTAAGATGTATACAATTTTGATTGAAAAAGATGTTGATAAGAAAACTAGCCAGATGGAAAGATGGGAGAGAGAATTGGACAAAGAAGTTGATCTGGATGAATGGGTCTCTACATCTTCAATTGTGTAGCTCATAAGGAAAATATTTATAAATGACTGTGTAGGTGGCATTTGGCTCCAGTTTAAACCCCTCGTATCTTTGCTACTAGGGAGGCTCTCTGTTGGAGGGGTTGTGGGGAAAGGGGAACAAACTTGCACACGCGGCCCGGGAATTTGACGGTTTGGGGAGCATATTATTACAGAGATTCATCTTATGACAAAATGCCGGCTTCCTAGAGATCCCCTGACCTTCTCACTTAATACTCCAGTAAACGATCTACATTTTAAACAGAACAACAAGTTTTCTTTTTTACTATTTGTACTAGACTTTGTACTGCACAACATTGCAAAATGTGACTCCTCCTCCTATGGAATTGTGTTCTAGTAAAATAGGGCCAGTCCTTATAATGGAACAGTTTTCACACCAAGTAAGTACATAAGAGAAGCGTCAAAAAGAGGAAAAGCATTTAGAAATTTGGTCACCCTTTTTAGTGTACTCAGAGGAAGAGGACTCCGCAGCCAGCAAGCCAGAATCTTTAGCCAGGTTCTTTTGAACCTGATTAACCTGATCCTGAATAAGTCATGTAAGATGTAGTATGTTAACATTATTGTAATTTTGCCTTAATAAACAGTTATGAAGGCCCCCAAAACCAAAGGTATTTTGTTTCCCAGGGAGTCAATTTCTTGCTATCTGGCAATGTGCAGCAGAAACTGGAGGGGTAGGTAGGCAGTGTGCATAGTCAGGGCCACCCAGAGGATTCAGGGGGCCTGGGGCAAAGCAATTTCGGGGGCCCCTTCCATAAAAAAAAGTTGCAATACTATAGAATACTATATTCTTGTGGGGGCCCCTGCGGGGCCTGGGGCAAATTGCCCCACTTGCCCCCCCCCTCTGGGCAGCCCTGTGCATAGTCTATCAGAAGCTGCAATGGCCTAACAGGCTGACAAGCTCCAAGACTTTAGACAGGAATGTCGTACTCTTCTGTTAAATCACACCAGGCTTTGGTGCTTCAACTCTGCATTGATGTCCCGGGTAACAATTGCTCAGTTGCTCTGGCAAGTGGGTGCAATTAGTTCTAACTTGTTATAAAGAAATGTGGAGTGTTTTTATGGATAAGAAGTGATCCTGGCATGAATCCCTGGGAACAGCCACCCTGTGAGAGAAAGCTTAGGCTACAGTTTATGTTGTGGTTGTTTTTGAATTACAAGTAAAGTCCCAGGGAGATGGGTGAGTTTGGACACTATTAAGTTGGGGTCTGTGTACTCTGTTGTGGATGGGGTAGAGACTCAGACTGTTTTTAAAATAACCCCAGGTTGCTGCACGTAGAATTTATAGAGACCTGGCTCTGTAGGCCAAGAGAGCTGCATATAAGCGAACAGAACTTTGCAGCAGATTATAATGCTCTGAAATGCTCATTCAATTTCCCTGTTCACTAATGGTTGTGTGAACTGCTAGACGTGCCCTGCTGATGTGATCCCCATATGGAAGTCTAGTGTCAGACACGAATATCTCTGGTACTCTGTTCCCCAAAGTGATACTACTATTTCAGTAGTTAATCATGCATAGGACTATAGCTGTTTTTGACAAGTTTCTATTGCTGGCCAAATTTCCCAATATGGGGGCTTTGTGCAAAGTGACACTATCTGCAATTTTGCCTCTAGATTTTTAGGGAAAAGAAAAATGTTGCATTTGCAACTCCCTTCCCTGCTTAGAAACTAAAGAAGAAGGATGATCCAGTGAGTAAGAGTTAGCCTGGGATTTGGGAGACCTAGATTGTTATTTCATGCTCTGCCACAGACTTCCTGTATGACCTTGGGCAAGTCATTTAGTCTGTCTCTCTCTCTGCCTCAATTCCTCGTGTGTAAAATGGGGCTAATAGCACTGCCCAACCTCACAGGGGTGTTTTAAGGACAAATACATTAAAGATGCTCAGCTATTACAGTAATAGGAGCCATATAAGTACCTAAGATTAAGAGAAAGTACACTAGCCTCTTGGTATGCTATCAAGAACTGCAGGTCTTGAACCCTGGACTACAGGGCTCTTAGGTGCCAGGGCACTTCAAGCTGCCACATAGTGACCTACTAATGCTTGTCAGAAGCTGAATTCTGACAGAGGATTCCAGTTCTGGGAGCTGATTGGCAGAACACTGGAAGTCATGATTTGTTCCCACCTTCCATTTAAACCAAGCACAGGACCAGGAAGTTGTCTCTGTAATTGGGTTCCCCTTGCTTAAGACCGCTTCCCCTGCAATACCTGCTTCTACTGCCTGACTCTGATCTTTTGGTAACCTGACTGTGCCTGCCTGTTGACATCTGGCCTGTCTCAGACTCCAACTTCTTGGTGTCTAACTCTTGACTTCTGCTCTGACCATTAGTCAGAAGGCTTACTTTCTGGTTGTGACATACATCTCTTGGGTAAAAAAAGGTGAAATTCCAAAGATTTAGTTCCATTTGGATAAACATCCTACATTTTGTATGTTTTCCCTAAATCTCTGACATTTATAGTGTGGTGCTAATCTGACCAGTAGCTGTGTAAGTCTGGGCACTTTTAAAATCAAACCCCTTTATTTATTCAGAGTCAAATCTGCTGACTTGAGTGAAGAAATAAGTTTTTGCTATTGCTAGCTCTGCATAACCAACACACCTCTATGAGAGTTAACTCTCTTGTTTTCTGGTTCATACACCATCAGTAGTATAATTAACTCATCTCCAGGTGCAGAGCACATTTGTGCAAACCCAGGGTCTTCTAATGTTGCCATATGTTATACTTGTGCTCTTCCACTGATATTAGATCCATCTGGGTGCAACTGAAGGCATAACTTGAAGCCAATGGGGTTGCCTAGGTATAACAGGTATGCAGTTGCCTGGTGTAGGTATGCAGAATCTTTATTATTGGGGTGATGCATGCGTCGGAAAACCCATCATGACTTCCAGATGAGTTTGCAGGGCTGGAAATTAGAAAAACCAGCTCTCTCATTGTAAACCGAGTACGCTTCTGAAAGTGTGGGATACACGTTAATGTGCAACCCCTGAAGTGCCGTGTTGAGAGACTATGACTCCCGTCCTTCAAAAACTGGCCCCAGCATCCTCATGACTTTGGTAACTCAGCTCTCCCGATTTTCTGTATAGCCTCCCTTTTGCCCCTCCAGCTGTCAGCAGCAAGCATGCTTGTGTGAATTTATTAAATGTTTCAGATCTCTGAGCCGTCTAAACTTCTTTTGGTGAAAGCCTGGAATACCCCGCATGCCGCTGAACCACAAGTGCCCAAGATAGACGCACCAAGAGACTGAGTAAAGGGGTTGCCAGACACGGCGAAGAGGCAATGATAAATTTTCAGTATGAGCACTGGGGTAAGGCCTGCAGAATAGGCCGGCAGCTGTTTTGATCGGGGATGTATATTTATATTGAGCCAAATCTGATGATTTGGTTGCAGCTAGGGAGATGAATGATCAGTCTAGCTGATTCTTGATCTGGACACACTGATCTGTCTAGTCCTTCTCATAGACTAAATATCTTCCCTTCTCCCTCCCATCACAGAGTGTTGCAATACTACTGTGTCTTGCCTCTAAACTCCAAAATCCTGGTTGACTAGCACGGTGTCCTGTAGCATCATGTCAGCTGGTGGCATTGTAACAAATCCAAGTGCTGCAGATAACAGACAAAATGTTACATAAATCCCACTTCTAGGGTGCTGGGACAATGAACATTGGGAATGGACAAGGCAAGACTCCAGATGTGGCAATAAGTCATCTTAGAATATTTCCCCCTTTTCCTCCAGTTTTACTGGGCCTGGCCCTATTAGGACAGTAAACCTTTTTAGACCTAGACAAGGCTGGACTTGAGTCACTTGCACCCTGAATAATGTGCATTTCGCCGCTTTAATTCCTGTTTGGATTGAAGGGGCTTAGGGGACTGGAGTTGCAGGATTCTTAGAAGCCTGGGTCAGCATTCAGTGGAAGTCTTATTTGGCTTCTGCTGTGGGAACAAGGGAGTAGGGAAGGAATATTGCCATTTTTCAAAACAAACCATTGACTGATAAAAAATGCAAAGTTTTACCCTGATACCACTCCCTGCTCTTTGAGGAAACTTGCAAATCTATGGTACTTATATGACCCCCCACCATTATTGTAGTGGCTGAGTACTTCACAATCTTTAATGCATTTTTTCCTTACAACACCCCTGTGAGGTAGGGCAGTACTATTATCCCCATTTTACAGATGGAGAACTGAGGCAGAGAGACAGTCGAAGTGACTTGTTCAGTGTCACAGGAGAAGCCTTTGGTGGACTATGGAGGTGAACATAGGTCCCCCAAGTCCTATGCTAGTTCTCTAACCACAATACCTCTGTGATGTGACTACATATTACTACCCCCATTTTACAAGTCTGAAAAATGAGTTAGGGAAAGAAGAAGACTAAATAGTTTTTATCCAAAATGAGAGTTATTTTCTTAATAGGAATTACATAAAAATACATAAAAGAAATATAGAGGTTAAGAGAGAAATAATGAAATGAAAAGCAGCGGTAGCACAGATTGGTTGGGTAGGAGTGAGCGTAGGAGTTATTGTGCTGGAATACATTGCTCTAGACCTGTTATATCATATCATATTAAAATAAAGAACTAGACATCTGTAATTTTAGAGGGATATTGTATAAAGCTTGAGTTATTAATGCAACTCAAGGCAATGATAACCCATATGCTCCTACCTAAGCAGAAATAACCCATCTATCTATATAGGTATTTACATAGCCCCCATTACAGTCACAGCTGAGTGCCTTACAATCTTTAATGTATTTATCCTCCCAACATCCCTGTAAGGTAGGGGAGTACTCTTATCCTTGTTTTACAGATGGGGAACTCAGGCAGAGAGATACTAAGTGACTTTACCCAAGGTCACTCAAGAAGTTAGTAGTAGAGTAGTGAATTGAACCTGGGTTTCGTGGCCATAAATACTGGATTTTTCTTTCTTTCTTTCTTTCCTTCCCCATATAGTGGTCTCCTCATAGGTGGTAGAAGAACCAAGGACTAGGAAGAAAATCTGGCAGGCACCTGTATGCATTGCACTGTGAGACTCTGGCCCAATTTAACTACAAGATAAATTATCCAGTGCCAGAGGAGTCATTAAGGTTTATCAGGTTACCTGTCTCCTACCATTCCATGACTTTAACACCTTAAAATTAATATTACGAAAAGAAAATTCACAGACAATTTTTTTTTCAAAAGAAAAGAGAACCCTTTGTTTAAAGAGTATGAAGGTTGTGACACAAATTAACAAAAGCCTGGGAATTCCAAAGTGTAGACTGCCATTGTCTTGTCTTATCCCAACGGTGTGAACTGAGGATATAGTGTCAGCCTTAACTTTGAATTTTCCTGGCTTCTGTCACTTGATGTCACAACCTTAACATATATTAATAATGTTTTTTGTCTAGGAAGAATAGCTAAAAAGGTTATTTTGACTAGTTTAGTGAAGAAGATGACACTAAAGTCATGGAGGAACTAGAGGTACACTCTGCATTACCAAAGTATGTAATTTTTAGAAAAAAGTATAATTTTGGGTACTTACAGACTATAGCTACAGAAATATAACCACTCCCTACCAATAGATAGCAGTCTATATTATATATGTTTTATAGATAGACTGCTCTTATATAGAGAGACAAGAAAGAACTCTCTACTAAGGACCAGATTTTGACAGGGATCTGGAAGGAGGTGTATTGACTCCACCCAAATGGTCAGGCTACTACGTGGCAAAAAGTAGCATTAATGCTCATCAGCATCCTGGCTGAGTCCAGTTCAACAGAGATTAGTAGCAGTTGTAAGTGTGTAGGCAACAAGGATCGTAGAGAGTCAAATTACAGCATGAGGTAAAGTTCCTATTGTACCGGAATAAATGTCTGATTTTAGGAGCCTGTGCCAGTGTTGCCAACTCTTGGAATTTCCTCTGAGCAACATGACTTTGGCTGGGCTGCAGCCTATCAGGAGACACCAAAAGCTACAGCTGTCTCCCAAATTTCATCCCTCCCTGGGAGAAAACCCCCTCTGATTGGCTACTCTTCCCCCAGTGGTGGAATTCCAAAGATTTAGTTCCATTTGGATAAACATTCTACGTTTTGTATGTTTTCCCTAAATCTCTGACATTTATAGTGTAGTGCTAATCTGACCAGTAGCTGTGTAAATCTGGACACTTTTAAAATCAAACACCTGTGTTCTGTTTCCCAGGATAACAAGGACTCTTTCTCTTGTCACTGGGTCTGTTGAAATTCTTGGAGAGTTTTCTGTAACTCCTGCTGCTGTTCCACTACCCAGTGCATGAGTTCCTCTAGGCTGCCCGGTCTGCCATGCCTTCTCATTGGCTCTCCTCTCCAGTCCTTCTACACCGAGAGTGGAAGATTCTAGACAAGCCCCCACTTGTCACAGGGTGGGGTTCCCTCAGCCTAGATTCCTCTCCGGAAACAGTTTTCATGCAGAACTTGTGGCAAGTTCAACATCAAGAGTTTTATTTACAATGTGAATATAACAGAACTGGGTCCCCATAGCTCAAGGTTCTTACATTCTCCCTAGGCACAGGATGACAGGGAGAGAGATCTCATCTCTCTCAGAGCCTGGGCTTCTCTATCCTTCCAGCCTTCCCTTCTTCCTCTTCCTGTCTTTCTTTTAGCTCTCCTCTGCTGATGAGCTGAGCCACTTTAACTGGTTAATCATTCAATCCTGAACCAATTATCTCCCCAATTTTCCCTACATGGGGATGCTTACCAAGTGCCCAGACTGGTGTGTCAGCCCAAAGCTACTCATACACTGTCACGCAGACCAAAAAACACAATATAATCTTGATTTTTTTCCCCCCGGGGTCTGATTCATGATTTTTGAACTTTTGGGGTGGACAAAGAACTGCTGTGCTGAACAAAGTTTTGGGTGCTGGCTCCTTATGTGTCCTGTTCCTGTTAGTAGCAGGAATGATTTGCAAAATAATGGCTGAATGTAGGAGCCATTGTCTCAGTGGTGGATGCACATAAATATAGACCTTGCTCACATCCCATTATGTCCTTCTGAAAGAAATTTGCCGAGGACCTGTGGAATGGTCAAGACTGACTACTCTGGCCAATGTGAGGCCCTCTCTCTTCCCTCCACCCTAAGAGATGGACGTGATGCCTTCTCTGCTCTCCCTGCTCTTCCTGCACTGTGGTAGTTTAGGGCTACATTTTCAGATGATAGCAGCTAAAACACAAAGTACTTAACTGTGGTGATTCTTGTGTTGGACGCTAAGAGCCTGATCCTGCAAATAGTTTTGGGGGGGTGGGAGGGGAAGTCCCTTTATAGTCCCTGTTGAGGAGGACTTAACATTGAAGTCGGTGAGAGTTTTACCTCAGTACAGAGAAGGGTAGGGTCTGGTCCACAATGAGCAGCTTCCCCTGTTCATAGGATCAAGAATTGCCATGGTTACATATCTTGTATTCTTGCTGCCATTTCCCAGAAATTTAGCCCTTCCTTGCTATGCTTCAGGAGCTTTTTCTTATTATTTGCTGAGTGCCAATAGCACATTAGCCGCTGTGTGAAGCACAGAGGGAAAATGTGGTCCCTGCCCCAAACAGTTTGAAACTGCTGTATGTATTATCCTCATTTTATGCATGTGGAAACTGAGGAAAAGCCATTAAGGCTACGATTGTCTGAATTATCTAAGTGATTTAGGAGTACAACTCTCTATCAATGGGCGTGTGCACCTAAGTCACTTAGACAGTTTTGGAAATTACACCCAGATTAATTTACACATAACCACAGGATGGTCAGGATTAGCACACAGGGCTTCTAGGTTTCCCATCCTGAATAACTATCAAATGAGCAGGGGTGGGGGTGGGAAATCCTACACGAAGTGCAACAGAATGGCAGAGATTCTAGGATGAGGCTCTTGCTTGGATCTCAAACGTACATTTGTAGTTTTATGCATCATTTTTTGTACATCAACATATCAGGGATAATGGAATGATTTAAGGAAAGAGCATCTTAACTCTGAATTCTCAAGTTTTTATCCAGTTCTGTCACAATGTTCATGATAATATAGTTTTTCTGTATTTCATTTTTTTCTTTGACAGTAGCAATAAAAAAGTTGAACAGCAAATAACCCAAACCAAACAACTCCTTTACTCATTCTACATTTTGGTTTGCTTCTTGAGTCCCTAACACATCTCATCACACTGTATAAAGGAAGAAATTAATCTGTAGGTCCAAAACAGTGCATGTCTTATACTCTTGCCCAATGGAAAATCAGACAAACTCTTTCAAATGGGAATACATTTGGAAAATGGAATGGCATGTCAGTGTGCACTCAGAATGCCATCCAAATACTGGGTCATCACACTGGTATTTTCCTTACTTAACCTAGGATATATCATATATCTGTGATAAAATATTTTGGACAATGTAGGTGGTAAATGCTGTCTTTTTAATGGCACAGCAATGGTACTATACTTGGTTGGTTGGCATAGCAACAGTATTGTGCCTTTCTGTGCAGTATGCCCAGGAATGGAGGGTGGCATCCGCTTTACTTCTAGACCTATGAGGCAAAGGCGACATGTTTAGGAAATTATGGCTCACTGATTACCAATTAGCGTACTAACACTACTGTTATAGTTTCAGTGAAATTGGCTTCCCCACCTCCTACGTTTATGTTGAGGATGGCCTGCAAGATGGTAGCCAGCTAATGAAAGCGAGTTCACAGGAGGGAAGCGTGATCAGTAGCAAAATGGAAATGATAGAATCACAGGATTGGAAGGGACTTTGAGAGGTCATCTAGTCCAGTCCCCTGCACTCTTGGCAGGACTAAGTATTATCTAGACCAGCCCTGCCAAGTATTTGTCTAATGTATGTGTGATGTATTTACAATCTACTGGACCAGCCTTTAGCCAGTTCTGGGCTACGAGAAAGAGGACCTATGTTCAGTGTACAACAAAGTACTGTCTTTTATAGAGAAAACAATGGCTATTAAATACAAGAAATAAAGTATAATTAAGGAGCTGAATTAAACTGAGTAAAGGCAAGAAATGTCTTAGTCTGTTCATATCACTCTGTTGTGCCTTTTTCTGGGATTTTACACATTAAGATTGCCACGTATTACTTAGTATTGTTAATACACAAAATCCTGGCAAAAGGTTGACATTGTAATGGCTCTAAAGGACCCATTTCAATGTAAATCCTAAGGGTCTATCAATGTGCAGGGGATTTATGTGGGTGAGTCCCATTAATGGTAATGGGACTTATGTGCGTAAATCTCTTCTGCATTGATGGGAAAATAGACTCCTTAGTATGCAAAGTCTCATTTGAAATCAAAGGGCATTTGCATAAGATCCATACGTAGTATGCAACTCAGTGTGTGTTGAAAACAGTATGAAAAGAAAATAATATATATTATCCATTTTTCCATGTAAATAAATCCGTTGTTTCCCATATTTTTAGTGCAAAAGCATTCTTCAGCTTATGGATTTAACTTGTTATTGTTTTTGAAATGAAGCAATGTTTACATTAGAGTCCTCAAAAATTAGAAGCCAAAATGCTTTATTTTTGCCAGTCTCCACAATCACTGTCTCCCCAAAATATAGTTGAACCAATTGAGTTTGGTTGTGAAATTTTGCATGAGAGCTCGCATGACAAATTGCTTTTATAAACCACTCAAAAGGAGATTTAAGGAAGAAAAGCTAATAGGCCCTTCACAGTCCCAGTGTCATTGTAATTCCCGAAGTGTTGATTTCATAAGTATAATAATACTTAAAAATATTTGAGACAAAACGGGAAAATGTTTTGTACAAACATACTAATCTGACACTCCAAACAGGTGCTAAAAGATTAGTTGAATATCACTGCTCCTTAACGTACTCGCTCTAAAGCTAAGCATTTGATGCAAAGATTTAACCTTATGTTGGCAAATGTGTATGTGAACAGAGTGGAATCACAGTACTATATCATCTATCATACTATGGCATCAGTCTGAAAGTGTAGAAAACATGACTACGGTGATTTCCAGCAGGTGTCACTGTTGGCAAATGTAAAATTAAAACTACCTATTTATAATAGTTTATGTCAAATAAAAAAATCTTTTTGGGGAAGGCAATGTATTTAATTACAAATTTATCCTTTTTTGTCATAATAAACATGTTTCTTTTTATTTTATTTAAATTTGTACTATTCATCAGTTACCATAGGGAGATTGGTAGTATGTGAAGATGATTTTTATGACAAGGTAATAATATTGCATGGTAAATAATACTAACTATAAAGCACTATTCTTTACCACTCATGCTTATTTTTTTTGTAAAATATCATTTGCTGATAGATGGTCTGTGGAACTAGAATGATTTTTAAAAGTTAAATATGACCATACTGTAATTCTGTTCAGTTTCTTGTGCTATTTGTTTATTTAAAAGAGGTGAAGGAGAAGAAATGTTTGCTGCAGGAATTTAGCATTGAATTAGTTGATTTTGATGTTGTAGGTGAGAGAGTTGCTCTGCAGAACAGGTATCTGCTAATGAAGAGGAGAAAGGAAACGGAACTAGACCAGCTATTGAGACTAGGATGTGGGGTAGGGCTACAGAGGTTGGTTGTGTGTGTGTGTGTGTGTGTGTGTGTGTGTGAGAGAGAGAGTAAAATAGACAAAGTCACACCTGAATTCTGATACCCTTATCCACCTTATGTAGTACCTCACTTCAGGAATTAGTGCCATTGATTTCAATGTGACAATTCCCAGATAAGATATTAATCAAGGTTAATGAGGATATCAGTATCTGACCATAAATGTGTTAGTGCAATAGATCAAACTGAGTATACTTTAATGTTAAAAGATCTATTCTTGGTATCCAGACTGGATTTGACATTTGCTATTATAGATATCATGTAGTACAGTCTTAGCATTTTCCTAGTGTTACACTATGTCTGGAAATCAAAGTGTTGCTTTCCTTATCTTGCTAGCAAATGTATGGTGGAAAATTAAAAGAAAACGTAGGAAAGCGGTTTCAGATATATAATTCAAAAGGATCATTTCTGAGTGTAGCTTTACTCTCCAAAATTCCTCTTTACTTGTGGTTGATTTGAGTGAATTCTGTATCATAGATTCCAAGACCAGAAGCAACGACTGTGATCATCGAATCTGACCTCTATAACATGCCTCACTCCCAAGCAGTGTCAGGGCTGTCTCTACATAACAACTGTTGCAGATTTAGGAGGTGATTTTTAGTGACATAAATGAGAGGTGGGTACCTGAGAGTTGTGCACCTAACTGCCCTTTGTGTCTTTGAAAATCTTCTGCGAGCAACAGTTTTTATAAAACCTTGTTATACAAGAAGTTTTTTTGTGACATTTTATCCGATTTTTTCCTGGAAAATGGATATAGAGTTGGATATGAATTTGGTCCACCATGGACAGAAAAATCATACTGCATGCTTTTTTCATGGTGGGCCAAAGTCATATTGACAGTAAAGACAGTGACATATTGACATAAAGCCAGATTCTTCCACCCTTATTAACAATGGGTAGTACTTTACTCCTCTAAGGGTACGTCTACACTACGAGATTAATTCGAATTTAGATAATTCGAATTTGGGAAACAGATTGTATAAATTTGATTGTGCGCGGCCACACTAAGCACATTAATTCGGTTTTTAACCACATTAATTCGGTGGTGTGCGGCCACACTACCCCATTAATTTTAACCACATTAATTCGGTGGTGTGCGGCCACACTACCCCTAATTCGAATTTACAAAATCGATTTTGGTGCTACTCCGCTCGTCGGGGTGGAGTACAGAAATCGATTTTAAGCGCCCTTTAATTCGAAGTAACTGGCTCCGTTGTGTGGACGGGTTAAGGATTAATTCGGATTAACACAGCTAAATCCGAATTAAAGTCGTAGTGTAGACCAGGCCTAATAGTCCTACTGGTGGAAACTGGCCAGTAATAACAATGAAGACATCAGGCTAATGTCACCCTGGTATAATGACATCGAAGTCAGTCGAGTGACTTCATTCTCTAGGGATGAATTTGGCTCAGTGTGTTTTGGTTTTAGATTATTTTGGTGGGAAACCTCAACTCCTATTTTTGCATTGAGTATGGGTGAAGGGAGGTGTACTTGCAATGCAGAATAATCAAAAAAAAAAAGCCATCCCTAGTTCTAGTGCATGAATTGCAGCGAAGTACAGTGAATAAATAAATAAGATGTGCAAGGGATGGAATAAATACCGATACGTTAGGGCCAGATTCAAACTGCTCTGGCAGTGCGAGATGGTGCAAGGAGAACCCATAATTTAATTGCAGGCCTGGGGAACACAAGTGAGGGGACTGCTAGCACTGCCTGCTGATAGTGCTTGCAGCCCAGAGAAGGGGTAGGGTTGTGTGTGCACGCCTGTGTGCATTATGAATGTGGGGCAATGACCCTACTTGCCTTGAGGACAAAGATGGCCACACTGGGGGAAGTGTTGGCTATACCCCTTCAACAGCTGTAGCAAGAGGGGTCTCTCCAAAGCCTCTGGAGGTATAGTGCCTCCAAGCACTGCACTCGGTGCACCTGCTGCAATCACTTCCCTGTGCTGCTTCCTAGTGATTGTAACAGGCACAACTGAGCTCTGAATTGTAACTTTCATGCTAATACACTATAGGCTTTTCATGCCAGTTCAGGAGATGCTGCATAAATAGTGCTCTTACTGGGGCAGCTCCCCTTGTCCATAGTTCATATGTGTTACCTCAGGGCATCTTCTAAAAGAAACACACACCACACCATGATTGTTGACATTACCTTCTATGCATTTTAGAAACACTTAGGAGAAATGCAGAATGTTTCAGATTTTTAAATATCCTGGTAACCTTAGTAGTCCTACACTATATTTCAGAAAAGAAAATCAACAGATCTTGATAAACATTGATAGATGTGAAATAGCTTTCTGGTTGCTGTTGAAAGCAACAACAAATTGGTTGCATCTATTCTGTTATAGTTGCTATAGTTATGATTGAGTATACTTACTCTGGGTGAATGCAACTCACCACTCTCTTCCTGCCACATTAACTTTACATAACAACTTGTCCCTGCCCAGCAATTTGTACAGTTTTGTAGCTAATCGTGTAATAAACTTAAGAGACAGCACATGTGAAAGTGCATTGTGGGATAAATAAATTTAGAGGTATCACAAGAAGTTGCAGTTGAAGGGGGATAGTTGTTTGTGTACTGGAATTAGTGTCCCTCCTAATCTGAATAGACCTGATAATATCTGATTTGACAGTTACTACCTTAGATACGTTTCAGAGTAGCAGCCGTGTTAGTCTGTATCCGCAAAAAGAACAGGAGTATTTGTGGCACCTTAGAGACTAACAAATTTATTAGAGCATAAGCTTTCGTGGGCTACAACCCACTTCTTCGGATGCATCCGAAGAAGTGGGCTGGATGCATCCGAAGAAGTGGGTTGTAGCCCACGAAAGCTTATGCTCT
>NW_020664439.1:41435748-41470562 GCF_002925995.2 Terrapene triunguis
AGAGCATAAGCTTTCGTGGGCTACAACCCACTTCTTCGGATGCATCCAGCCCACTTCTTCGGATGCATCCGAAGAAGTGGGTTGTAGCCCACGAAAGCTTATGCTCTAATAAACTTGTTAGTCTCTAAGGTGCCACAAGTACTCCTGTTCTTTTTACCTTAGATACATTACTGTTTTGCACTGTTTGTAATGATTATCTGCTTCTGTCTGAAAAAGCTTGTCATGCTATTACTAGACAAGGATTTTGAGAACTGAACACTGCAAGGAATGAAAACATCTCAAACTCTGTAGATTATGATTCTGTAGTAAAGATTCAAAGGGGTTTCCATTGTACTTCTCTCCCCAGTCCCCTCTATCATTTTTTTGGATATTTCTGTTTAAATTCTGTCTGTCCTTCCCATGCTCTCAACCCCACTGTGTTAGTCTCTGAGGTTCCTTTGGAGAAAAAGGCCACGCAAAAAACTCCATTTTCTTTAGGGTGTTTTCATTCTTCACTTTAACCTCTCCTTCCTGATTGTGGGTGGGATTTCTAAAGTTCATCTCAAGAGACACTACTACTATTGGGCCTGGGAAACCACACAATTTCCAGGAATGAAATGGGTGGAATGTAGAAGGAAGAGGAGAGAAATGCTGCTGGTATTGATAGTTCTGATCTAAAATTCTGAGGGAAGTAGTAGAAGATATGTGTCTCTCTCTGAAACCAGGGGAAGTGCTGTAACTCCTATACTGCAACTGTGACAATGGGAAGATGTAGGAAACTACCGACTTTCAGGCTTTGTCAGCCAAACTACAAACGCTAATGGGGGACAATGTGGGAATTCAATGGAAAGATGTGAATTCAGGATTGTCAGCATGGAAGCCAGAGACGTACACTTGGGATGTTGGACGTTTTGAATATAGAGACTATGCACAGATCTATCTGCGAAATTCAGATTATGAGTGAAAAACAGAGATGGCAAAGAAATAGCTTGTCTGTCAAAGACAGAAGTTCTGAATTGTGCATTTGGAAAAGAAGAATGTTACTAATGGACATCTCTTCACAGTCAGCACTAGAATCAAATCTGTGGCTGTGAGGAAGTTGCTGCAAAATAATGGGATTAGGCAATGAAACAAAATTTGTGTGTGTTGGGTAATGAAATCAATAGATGAGAGTAAACTCTAGAGCAACTCATTGTCTAGATCCATTTGCAGGCAAGTGGAATTATGCAATTAAGTGCAGTGAAATGTAAGATGATGACAACAAGTTAATCCTTCTCTCCCCAAAATAGAAATGATAATCCCACAATTGCCCTTTGCCACAAAGCACTGCATGGAAGAAGGACCAAATGATGGTGAATGAACCTTTTATACCTTGCTTAAAAGCACCAGGAAGATATCCCCACCCCTCTCTCCAAAAAAAAAAAAAATAAAAAAATAAAAAGTGTCTTTTCAGGGAGTTTCTTACTACTACGAGGCGGTGAAACAAGATCCTGTTTTAAATGTGGAACAGTTTTTCACAGTGGTGTCACCCAGCGTGCATCTCATTAGCCCTTGATCATGTAATAATGAGATTTACCACATTTCTTGTAATACTGGGCAACCCCCAAAGAAGGACAGTAGTGGGTATTGATCCTACCAATGAAAGATAGTGGGTTGGTGGGAGTGTACCTAACAAGTCTTAAACTCAAAATGTAGAGTTCAGTTTAAGCAAAGGTTTGGGATAGCTTTAGTTTTTGTCAAGATGGCTCCTTCATCCCTAATCCCATTAAGGTTTATTGTGAAAATTTAGATCATGGATTGTATCTGGTCAGCAATGTACAAGTCACCTAGGATAACCACACACCAACTCATCTAGCAGGTTTTTATATGGGAGATGGAAATTGTTCTAATGAACAATTACCGTAGTAAGTGATATTTATTGTCAGATTTCTTTGTTGCACTCTTGCTATACTACTTGTTCCTTAGGTTGCGCAGTATTAGGTTGTGTTGCTAAGTCTCTGTATTCCTCCTCTTTAGCAGCCAATGTAGCTTACTTTCTAAAGCTCTCCTGTGCCCCACTCTATTACAAAGCCTCCTTTTACTTTGGGTGGCACCCAAAAATGTGACAAAAATGTGTTTGCCAAGATCAGTGTGTTTAGTTTTTCCTTTCTAGTCCAGATAGGCACAATGCTAATTTAATCCATGGATTTGTGTTCTTTTATGGATAGGCTCTGATTCTTCTAACAATGTACATTTTGAAAGTCTTGTTTAATATTTAGCTTCCCAACTAGTAACTTTTTGTTAATTTACCCATGTGAATGTTTGTACCAGTCAAATAGCAGCAGAAAATATTCATTTAATATAGAATTCAGTGAATTTCAGTAGAACTTCACAGTAGCCCTAGAAAATCTCCAGTATGATACTTAAAATAGTCAACAGATAAATGTTTTAAGTAGAGCCATGATTTATAATTATCCTGCAAAGGTGTTGTCTCTTTTGCATTTGTGGCATTCAAATTTCATTGGCTTTGCTTTGCATTTCTCTTTCAAGCTGCCCATGGATATGCCTTATTAAATAAGATGAATGTACTTGCCCTTGGGTTGCATATTTTAAACCACTTCTGTATGTCTAGACAGATGTGGCCATCTTTCCCCCACTTTCCTTTGTATCAAATTACCAACTCTTAAAATGTTTTATCTGGACACTACTTTTGTACTGGTCTCTCTGACAGATCAGTGCATTGAACATATATAGTAGTAACTCAGAATTTAATCCCAGGGGTTTTTGTAGGTCAGCACTTACTGAGGGATTGAACTGTACTTCTCATTTCAAAATATCTAAAGAAGTGGGGGAGTTGGTTTCATTGCCACCTTACTTGAGCCAAAGATGTTAAAATCTCATTATCTCATAAACCGCTCAAACAGCGAATACTCTTCTGATGCCACTTCATGAATTCCATTCCCGTTCAGATGATTTAGAAGTATAAGATTTTTTTGAGAAGAAGAAGAATAAGAAAACTCTATCCATTATCACAATGTATTCAAAGGCCTTATTCTTTAGCGTTAGAATCACTGAAAGGAGAGTAAACATTGATATTCTTTCAAAAAAAATGAATTTTGTGCTTGACTGAAGACCTCTATTAGACAGTAGCAGTAAAAGCTGTCCCAACCTGCCTCTTCACTGTGCTTCAACCTCTAGGGAAGAGTGAGAAACTTTGGGAAAAAATAGTAGATGCTTCATCTGCCAAACCTGTACTCATATTTAGAATCAAATTAAAACCAATTCCTTTTGAGGTGCCAAAAAGTTTGGATGACTTTTTTCCTTTATATATTTCTCTCATGCAATTTCCATTTGTCCAGTTTTGTGGTCTGAAGAAACTTGGATGAGCTTTGGGTAAGTATCCAAATTTGTTTGCATATTTAACTGACCTCTGATTGGTTTGAGATTCACCCCTTACCGCTAACCTGGGGGGAACAATCTGTCTCTAAGGATGACTGACAGTAGTTCAGTCTCTGTGCCTCTTGTACTCCTTGATTCTCTGCTAGAACTGCAGACAAGGCTTCTTTTTGTGTTAATGGGCTTCATGAAACATGCTAATCTTTATCTTGTGCAAGCCATTGAATAACTATCAGTGGGTGATGACTTCTGGTTATAGCCAATCTGGTGTCCTCATGGCAAAGGGCTCAATATCCTCAGTGTCCTGCACTAACTAGTCTCCCAGCACTGATATGATCCTAACATCTTTCCCGTGGATTGTCTCATCATAAATAGTTAATGTGTACAAAAGAAACCAAAGCAGGGAAGGTAAATATGATCAACGAATGCCTCAGTGTAAATGAAGTCAGTCATCCTAAATCTGTGCTGAACAGAAAATAGTTAGCAACATCATTTAAACCATGAGGCCTTCAGTGATGACTTCTCAGTGTAAAGGAAAACAACTAGTCAGTGCAAGCTGAGACAAGTATAAGAGGTACTGTAGTGGGGCGGACTGCTATGCCCCACTCCCTGAGAGTGTGGGCTGCAGCAGGCCAGTGTGCCTGCGCAGACGGACAGCCAATGAGGGAAGGGCTTATTGGGAGCCAATCGGGGCCCAGATTGGAGGCAGCCAATCAGGGCCAGGCTCAGCCCTATAAAAAGGCTGCTCAGGGAGGGCGCAGACAGTCTGTCCCAGGCCTTCGATAGGGGAAGGTCTGTCTCCAGAGGTGGGAGACTAGCACCTGGGACAGCGCAGTGCTGGGCAGGCCTGGGGGAGCAGAAGGGAACTCCAGCCCGGTGTCTGCCAGGCTGCAGGCCCTGAGGGGAAGGGCCTAGCTGGTGCCAGGGACCGAAGGGGAAGCGGCCCAGGGACGTGGATAGACGGAGGGAGAGAAGGAGGGCAGGATGGCTGCCACTAGAGGGTCCCTGGGTTGGGACCCAGAGTAGTGGGCGGGCCTGGGTCCCCCCCTTCCCTCTTGCCTTACACCCGGCCGACGGGAGTGACCATCTTGGGCTGTACCAACCCCCTGCCAAGAGGGGTGTGACTTTGGAGGTGCAGTTGCCCACATTGGCTGGGGGGCAGAGAGGCAGCTGATTGACCCCCTCCCCCCACGGAAGGGGGCGAGGATGGACTAAGGGCACGGCCGGAGGGCAGTGGCTCGAAGAAGACGCCGTGAGCTGGTGAGCGACGTGGGCTCAGAAGCCAACCAAGGGCGAGACGATGGACGGGACACCACCAGGTGAGGGCGCTCCACTGGACAGAGCTAATTCCCGGAGACAACCAGCAGGAGGCGCCAGGTGGTGAGTCCCAACACCGTTACAGGTACATAAGGGCAGAAGAGAGACGTTTAGGTCAGCACTTTGAATTCACAAATCAGTGTGGCTGTTCAATGGCCTATGCTAAATAAACTGGTCGTTCCATACCCCTAATCATTTTCTGATTCCTAGTGCACAGATATACACATGTCTCCAGAGAATGGTGGGTAATCATGAGTTGGTTTGTTGGCGATTGTATTAATAAAGACAAAGTCTTAGTGAATATGGAGACTGAAACTCTCTGTCTAGAGTTGGCCCTTCTAGAACAGGTTTGAGGCACTTTGGTGACACAGATATGTGTCATACCCTGCCACAGCCTTTATTGTGGATAAATAGAAGATTTTAGTCTTCTAGGATATCATTCAGAACCTTTCACCAGCACTAAACTAACCAAAATAAATAAAAATAAAATTAAAGGAAGTGAGGTACATGGTTCTGTTCGGGTCATAAGATATAAGAACATAAGAACGGCCATACTGGGTCAGACCAAAGATCCATCTAGACCAGTATCCTGTCTTCCATCAGTGGCCAATGCCAGGTGCCCCAGAGGAAATGAATAGAGCAGGTAATCATCAAGTGATCCATCCCCTGTCTCCCTTTCCTAGATTCTCTGGCAAGCAGTTCCACAGGTTGACTGTGTGTTGTGTGAAAAAATACTTCCTTTTGTTTGTTTTAAACCTGATGCCTATTAATTTCATTTGGTGACCCCTAGATCTTGTGTAATGAGAAGGAGTAAATAACACTTCCTTATTTACTTTCTCCATACCAGTCATGATTTTATAGACCTCTATCATATCCCCCCATAGTCATCTCTTTTCCAAGCTGAAAAGTCCCAATCTTATTAATCTCTCCTCATATGGCAGCCGTTCCATACCCCTAATCATTTTTGTTGCCCTTTTCTGAACCTGTTCCAATTCCAATATAATCTTTTTTGAGATGGGGCGACCACATCTGCACGCAGTATTCAAGATGTGGGCATACCATTGATTTATGTAGAGGCAATATGATATTTTTGGTCTTATTATCTATTCCTTTCTTATTGATTCCCAACATTCTGTCTGTTTTTTTGACTGCCGCTGCACATTGAGTGGATGTTTTTAGAGAACTAATCACAATGACTGCAAGATCTCTTTCTTGAGTGGTACCAGCCAATTTAGACCCCCGAGAAGGGACTTTCTGGGGAAGAAATATCCTGTATGGGTCAATAATAATATAACATTGTGCATATTAGCTATCTAAATGCACATTAGCTTGATGCCAGTGATTTAATCAAATGATTTGAACCACTTGTGAGTGAACACACTGCCTGACAAACACAGATGTGAGTCATCGTGCAGCCAGCAGACCATGACATCATTTAACTGTAGGGATGAAAAAGAGCTACAGTTTGAACTACCTTTCACTTTCATGCAACACTTTGCTTTTCATATGCAAATGTATGAAATTCCAACAGACAAGTATAAGTGTAATAAATTGACCATCCTCTACATATGTTGTTTTCATAATCTGTAGTATGGGCAAACTAATAAATAGCAACACTTTATATTTGTACAATGAGAAATTCTTCACATGTTGATACATGTGGACCCCTATCCCACTGCTCCTGTTAAATACAGGGCACCAAATTCTATTCATCTGACTTGTGAGTCCCAGTAATGTTAATGGGGCTTCTCATGAAAGTAAAGAGTATTTGGCCTATAAGGGGTAACATAATAGGGAAGCTGGCAAGCAAACTTGCCAGTGTGTGACACGTGACTGGAAGGCGCTATGCTTGTTGTGTTGCAGGTCACACCATAACTGCCAGATTTTGTTTTAGTATAAAACCTGGTTTTAAGGCTGTTTCTTCATCATGTGAAATAAACAAAGCAGTTTTATAGTCTTACGGATGGAGAGGGGTGGGAAAGGGGGTACTGGGAAGAGGGTTCCTGCTCAAGTTGTTTGAAGGCCAGGGAATTTGGGAGAAAGTCCAAGCATGAGCTTCTTGTGAGGCAACTGGAGGCGAGAGGAGGAGGGGAGAGGAGATTTCAGGAGGGAAGGAAAATTCTTGCCCAGGATGCCTAACGTATAACTGAATAATGTGATGGGGGCTTAGTCCTGCCAGCTACTGAACATCTTAATTCCTATTGACTCTTTTGAAGGTTGGGAATGTTTAGTGTCCCTCATGATCAGGCCCTTTGTCAATGGCTTTCAGTTGCTTGCTAAGATTTAAATTTTCTCTTAAGAAGTAGGCTTATTGTGAGTGCAAGTGTGCGTACATTATGGTAACACTGGTGTCACTGAATGTTGGGTGGGGTATATTGACCTAGCACTTCAAGATACTGTATTTACAAACTGTTTAATTTGCTTTAATCAATGCATTAATTGTATGGTGCTGCGGGCTGGGCTTTCTAACGTGCTAATAAAGAATACTGTGGGCTCTATTCTGCCACCCAAATACCGGTCTATTAAGGTAGTACTAGTCTCATTGATTCCAGTGGGAGAAATTGTGGATTAAAGTATTAATTATCTCGAGTAGCAATGGCAGAATCTATGCATTCAGGACAGCTCCACTCCCAAAATAAGTGCTGAGCTCTTTTGAGAAGATTTGTCCCTCGGTGTCCAGAACTGGGGACCACTAGTATGTAAGAGTATATAGCACAGGATAAGAACATAAGAATGGCCAAACTAGGTCATATGAATGCTCCATCTAACCCAGTATCCTGTCTTCTCACAGTGGCCAGTTCCTGATGCTTCAAAAGGAATGAACAGAGCAGAGCAATTATTGAGTGATCCATCCCCTTTCATCTAGTCCCAGCTTCTGCAGTCAAAGGTTTCGGGACGCCCAGAGCATGGGGTTGCATCCTTGGCCATCTTGAGTAATAGCCATTGATGGACCTATCTTCCATGATCTTATCTAATTCTTTTTTTAACCAAGTTATTCTTTTGGCCTTCACAACATCCCCTGGCAACAAGTTCCACAGGTTGACTGTGCATTGTGTAAAGTACTTCTTTATGTTTGTTTTAAACCTGCTGCCTTTTAATTTCATTGGGTGACCCCTGGTTCTTTTGATATGTGAAGGGGTAAATAATACTTCCTTATGCACTTTCTCCACACCAGTCATGATTTTATAGATTTCTATCATATCCCCCTTAGTCATATTGTTTCTAAACTGAACAGTCCCAGTCTTTTTAATCTCTCCTCATATGGAAGCTGCTCCATACCCCTAATTTTTGTTGCCCTTCTCTGTACCTTTTCCAATTCTAATATATCTTTTTTTAGATGAGGCAACCAGATCTGCATGCGGCATTCCAGATGTGGGCATATCATGGATTTATATAGTGGCATTACAATATTTTCTCTCTTATTATCTAGTTCAGAGGTTCTCAAACTGTGGTCCGCGAGCTCCATTCAGGTGGTCTGAAGATAGTTCCCTCTAAAGTGCACACCTGGGCGACTGCACGCAAGAGAATGAAGGGCCACCCATCTAATTAGTGGAGCGGCGCAGGTGTGGCTCCACTAACTAGGTGCCTGGACCCTAGAGAAGACTCACATGTAAGGTGAGGTGGTGGCCTTGGGGGGTATAAGGGATAGGTGGCAGTGGGCAGTGGGGTGGGAAGAGGGGGTGGGGGGAATTTGGGACGTGCAGGGCTGTGGTGGCCAGAGAAAGAGGCGACTTTCCCCAGCTCCAGGGCTGCAGCTGCCAGGGAGAGACAGCCCCCCTTCCCAGCCTCAGCTCTGTGGCTGCTGCGGTGGGGGAGAGAGGAAGAGACCCCCTCCTTCCCAGCCACAGCTCGGGGGCTGCCGCGGCGGGGGAGAGAGGGCACATCCATCGCATTAGCAAGGTAAGGCTACTGATATTAAATTATGAGTTGTGTGCTTTTATTTGTAGGACAAAAAAAGTTTATTATTATTAAGGTATTTTTAATATAGTGCTTTTATCCAAAGCACTTTACAAATAGTAGCTAATGGTACAAACAACATTTGGAAAGATCATTAAGTGGTCTGCCGAGATCCTCAGCAATTTTCAAGTGGTCCGCGGAAAAAAAGGTTTGAGAACCACTGATCTAGCCCTTTCCTAATGGTCCCTAACATTCTGTTAGCTTTTTGATGGCCACTGCACACCAAGATGTTTCCAGAGAACTAGCCACTATGATTCCAAGATCTTTCTTCAGTGATAGCAACTAATTTTGGCTCAGCATTTTGTATGTATAGTTGGGATTTTTCCAATGTGCATTACTTTGCATGTATCAGTATTGAATTTCATCTACCATTTTCAGGGCCGGCTCTGGCTTTTTTGCCGCCCCAGGCAAAAAAGCCTCCCGCCGTCCCCCACCCCCCGGTGGGGAGCGTGGCAGGGGAGGGCGCCGAGCCCGGCCATGGCCCCGCTCTCCCCGGCCGGCCGGAGTGCCGCAGGGAGGGCGGCGAGCCTGGCCACGGCCCCGCTCTCCCCGGGTGAGCGCCGCCCCCCTCCAGGTGCCGCCCCAAGCACATGCTTGGTAGGCTGGTGCCTGGAGCTGGCCCTGCCATTTTGTTGCCAAGCACCCAGTTTTGTGAGATCTCTTTGTAACTCTTTGCAGTCTGCTTTGGACTTAACTATCTTGAGTAATTGTGTATCCTTTGCAAACTTTGCCATCTCACTGTTTACCCCTTTTCCAAACCATTTATGAATATGTTGAACAGCACTGGTCCCAGTACAGATCCTTGGTGACCCCACTATTTACCTCTCTCCATTCTGAAAACTGACCATTTAGTCCTACCATTTGTTTCCTATCTTTTAACCAGTTATTGATCAATAAAAGGCCCTTCCCTCTTATTCCATGAGTATTTACTTTGCTTAAGAGCCTTTGGTGAGGGACTCATAGACTTTAAAGTCAGAAGAGACCATTATGATCATCTAGTTTGACCTCCTGCACAAGGCAGGCCACAGAATCTCACCCACCCACTCCTGTAACAAACCCCTAACCTATGTCTGAGTTATTGAAGTCCTCAAATCATGGTTTAAAGACCAAGGTGCAGAGAATCTTCCAGCAAGTGACCCGTTCCCCATGCTGCAGAGGAAGGCGAAAAACCTCCAGGGCCTCTGCCAATCTGCCCTGGAGGAAAATTCCTTCCTGACCCCAAATATGGCGATCAGCTAAACCCTGAGCATGTGGGCAAAACTCACCAGCCAGCACCCAGGAAAGAATTCTCTGTAGTAACTCAGATCCCACCCCATCTAACATCTCATCACAGGCCATTGAGCATATTTACTGCTAATAATCAAAGATCAATTAATTGCCAAAATTTAGGCTATCCCATCATACCATCCCCTCCATAAACTTATCAAGCTTAGTCTTGAAGCCAGATACGTCTTCATCAAAGGCTTTCTGAAAGTCCAAATATTCTGTATTGACTGGATCACTGTTGTCTGCATGCTTGTTGACACCCTCAAAGAATTCTAACAGACAGGTGAGGCATGATTTGTCTTTACAAAAGCCATGTTGACTCTTCCTCAACATATCATGTTTATCTATATGGCTGATAATTCTGTTCTTTACTATAGTTTCAACCAATTTGACTGGTACTGAAGTTAGGTTTACTGGCCTGTAATTGCCAGGATTACCTCTGGAGGCTTTTTAAAAAATTGGCATTACAGTAGTTATCCTCCAGTCATCTGGTAGAGAGGCTGATTTAAGAGAGAGGTTACATACCACACTTAATAGTTCAGCAATTTCATATCTGAGTTCCTTCAGAACTCTTGGGTGAATACCATCTGGTCCTGGTGACTTATTACTGTTTAATTTATCTATTTGTTCCAAAACTACCTTTAATGGCACCTCAATCTGGGACAGTTCCTCAGATTTGTCACCTGAAAACAATGGCTCAGATGTGGGAATCTCCCTCACATCCTCTGCATTGAAGGCCAATGCAAAGAATTCATTTAGCTTCTCCACAATCACCAGCATATTAGAAAAGAGTTATAAAAATGTCTTTGCTGTAATGCTTCGAGGATTAGTTGAGTGGTACCATAACTTTCAATTGTGAGAAGAGTAGTTTAAAAAAAAAAAACCTATAAACTGGTGTAGAAACATAAGTGATATATCCCTGAATCAGCTAATATAAGTAGTCTATAGATATGTGCCAAGAAATTTTTCAAAAACTTTATTTAAATGTAAATTTAGTTTTTAATCAAATTATATACATTTCTCTTCATTTTTCAGACTCCTAAAAATTGTATAATTTTTTTCTTAAAATAGTGCAAACTCTTAAATTTAGTAGTTAGTGCTCAAAGACTGTTAAAAGCCACTTCAAATAACATGACAATCTCATCTTTACAGTAATACCAGGTTGTTAATTAGCTGAGCTACCCAAATACTGAGATTATAGTTAAAATGGCTCTGAGTAGGAGGTGATAATGATGCGCTGCCTGTTTTACAACACATTATATGCGGTGCACATTAATTCCAGTTTTTAAAGGAAAAATTTCCATCATTATTAAAAAGCTCCCATTTTAAAGGGTGAAATCATTCTGAGAAAAGCTTACCTTATTAAACATGTCTATAATGGATATTGCTATATCTGGCAATGGGAAGATACATAGAAGTGTGTTTTAAAGGAAGAGGTTTTCTTCTTAATCAGTTACGAGACAGACACACCACCTCAAATTTAAAAAGATGGAGAATTTTGAAAATGTTGGTTTTGATAAGAAATAGTCTTTAACTTTTATAATAAAAAGTTGAATCTGATTTTTTTGCCCCTCAGGAATACAATGGGGAGAAAAAAATCTTTTATTGCAGTTGGATGGTGGAGCATGTGGGGTAGAGGAGAGGCCCAGAGAGCAGCCCCTTCACTGGAACTTTTATTAGTCTTAGTTTCCCTTTATGGCAATCTTTATAGTAAGCAAATATTTTTAATCAGTGGCTACACGGGAAACACAAAACTGGGCAGCTAGCTAGGCTGGTTCTAATTGCTGGCACACAAAACTTGCAGGCCTGACTTCTCCACTCAGATTGTGTACTTTGTAATAAGGGTCTGAGGCACAGGAGTGCTGGCAATAAATAAATACACCCGTCTCATGACAGGGGTCAGTATCTATTTCACGTCTGCTATTTAAAAGTGGCATTTATCTTGCAGAAATAGACCTTCTAGCTGACCTAATGCTCCAAAGGATCTCTCAGTCTGAATTTGGCCCAAGACTCAGAGCTGTGGAAAACGTTGAGCACATAAAGCAAAACCTTTATGATGCTTTTATTTATTTTTGTTTGGTTGTTTATTGTGGAGTCACAAGGTGGGATCTTCCAGATACCTGTAGGGAAGAAGCATAATCCTAAACTAGAGATCGGCTCTACATTTTTTGATCCATAGTCTTTTCCCCACTCTAACCTCCAACTTCCTTTTAATTCCTGGCATATAAAACAGCTACATCTGGTTGCTTAATGAGCTCCAGCAGACTTGACTTCTAAGACCCTTAACTCTTCCCTGCTGAGAAGCACAGGACAATTTTGAATCTTTTTTTTCTTGGGTGGCCTCAATCCTGAGGTCCTATCAGTCTAATCTAGAGGACTTCTTTTATGGTTTTGTACCTGGATTGACTTTGGGTTATTAAAGTTTTTCTTGCCAGAGAAGGGAAGGCATCATTAGAGTTTTCGATTAAATTATGGGCTTGCCATCTTTGATAGCTCATAAGTTCCTCTGCCAGAGGAAGTTCACCAGCTCTGCTACTTCTGGGAACCTGAGTCCTCAGGTTCATGACTCTGAAAGTGATAGATCGGCGTATACATGGGCTTCATTTTTGAGGATGTCCCAAACGGTGACCAGACAGCAAATGTGAAAAATCGGGACAGGGGGTGAGGGGAAATAGGAGCCTATATAAGAAAAAGACCTCAAAATCAGGACTGTCCATATAAAATCGGGACATCTGGTCACCCTATCCCAAACTTGGTATCCTAGGTGGGCAATAAAGTTGGTGCCCTGTTCAGTAAGAATTGCAAAGGGCAAATTGTCTTTTGAGAATAGCTGAATTAAGGTTCTGTTGCTTGCACTCTGACTGTCTGAAGTAGTTTACGATACTGGGTACCATAGTTAACTACTGGCCCTACTATATTTCTCAATTTTTTTTCAAAAGTTAATGTGAGTGGGGCATAAGAGCAAGAGAAGTTAAAGGTTTCCTTTTGTGGCTGCCTTCTAGTACTCTGGACATGAGGCACAGAAGTTTGTAGTCCTTTTGGCAATTTACAGGCAGTAAAATGGAAGAATAAATTGTTCAAATGGCTGCTTCATGCCCAGGTGTCCAGATAAAGGTATTGCATGGGCAAGGCTTAGAGTTACCTTCCGTACCAGTTTACGCACCAGCATCTGGGCTTAGGGCTTTGCCATTCAACAAAGGCAGTTTACACTGTACATGTTGTAAAATGGCCAGCATCTGTCTGCACCATCTAACCACTTAAGGGGGAGAAAAAATTCTTTAGAGACAAGAGGAAGTAATCTGTAGCTGGCACGTAGGTGCCATGGGTATATTGCTTGTATTTCTTTGTTTACAAAAATGGGTTTGGTTTTGAAAGTGTGTTGTCGTGTCCCAACATCTTCCATCGGAGAAGGCTTTAAAAAGACAGGAAATATGTTCTAGTGAGACAGAGATGGGAGAGTGGGCGTAAAGCTAGTCCTCAGAAATCCTGTGTCAACAGCTGGCTCTTTTGAGGTTATTCAGCTCTCCCTATGCTAGCCTCCTTGCAACACTGTTTGGGGAGGAGACTCCTTCCTTTGTGTATGATCTACTTGTGCTGTCAACTATGTTTTCTCTTCATCCCTCTAGGTGCAGTTCAGTTCCCCTCTAAGGTGCCCAAACACCGATTAACAGTTTCCCAGGAGCTCAGACAGATTGACTAGTCAGTTTCATACTTTTGTGAATTTAATATGTTATCATTTGAAGGGTGAGAAACAAGGAAAAATTTCAAGTTATTTCTATCTGATTATATTCCCCAACCATTTTCATTGCTGTTGTCCTGCAGCCTGGTGCTACAGGCCAATGGAATCACTGCATGCTGCGGGCTTGCAGGATGAGATCCTTGATGAGTTAAATGCATAGCTATCTAATCTCAAGGGCACGGTCTAACGTTTTTGTTGTCAAGCTGATGTTTGTGGTGGTCACAGAGCATTTACTGAAAGCTGAACTGTGCTGCTTTTGACCACACATGCCTTTCGGCTTTGATAAATATTCTAGAAAATGACTCTATCACAAGATAGTTAACCTTGTGCCCTTACATATTTATACTATATGTAATTGAATTGAATAATCAGTTTAGACAGGCAGTGGCTTACAGTTGATATCAACTATTGCAGTTTGGGTACAATGAAAGAAAAGGATTCAGTAGTGTTCTCTGTGTTTTCAGATTTCCTTTTGTTTGCATATGGCAGTGGTTCTCAACCAGTGGTACATGTACGCCTGGGGGTATGCAGAGATCTTCTAGGGGGTACATCAACTCATCTAGATATTTGCCTAGTTTTACAACAGGCTGCATAAAAAGCACTAGCAAAGTCAGTACAAACTAAAATTTCATAAAGATAATGACTTGTTTACACTGCTCTGTGTACTATACACTGAAATGTAAGTACAATATTTATATTCCAATTGATTTATTTTATAATTTTATGGTAAAAATGAGAAAGTCAGCAATTTTAAAGTAATAGTGTGTTGTGACACTTTTGTATTTTTATGTCTGATTTTGTAAGCAAGTAGTTTTTAAGTGAGGTGAAATTTGGGGTACACAGGGGGGAGGGATAGCTCAGTGGTTTGAGCATTGGCCTGCTAAACCCAGGGTTGTGAGTTCAATCCTTGAGGGGGGCCACTTGGGGATCTGGGACAAAATCAGTACTTGGTCCTGCTAGTGAAGGCAGGGGGCTGGACTTGATGACCTTTCAAGGTCCCTTCCAGTTCTAGGAGATGGGATATCTCCATTTATTATTATTATTATAAGACAAATCAGACTCCTGAAAGGGTAAAGTAGTCTAGAAAGACTGAGAGCCACTGGCATATGCTACATATGATCCACAAGCATAGTTCGCAGAAATAAAACCCCAAAACAACCCTCCCCCCCATATCATCCATTGGAAATGAATAAGTTAATAGACATTTGTAACTTTCAGGTCTGGCAATATTCAAAACAATTCATAAAAAATCTCCTCACACATATAGTAGAGGGACCTGACTTTTCATGTAGTATTGGAAGACATAATTTTCCAAGAGCTGTTAATCAAGCATGGATACATATTTTCAAACAGCAGTGTTATACCATGACTGTAGTACTTCTTTTTTATAAACATTTATCCTTGAACATATTAGCATAAATGAGAACAGAATTTGGCCTAGAGTAAATCCAAAGTAATTCCACTGATTTTAGTGGACTTACTCTGGATTTCCATCAGTATAACTAATTGTGGAATTTGGCCATTTCTCTGTATTCCAGAGGTTATTTTTAGCGTAGTTATATTATATTTGGGCCAAATAGAAGAAACTCAAGGATTATGAAGAACATACGAAGTATGATTTAATTTTTTCTCTACTAATGTTTCTTTTTATTTTTCCTTTGTTTCCTTTCCATGTGCACTTCCTTTCCGATTCAGGATTTTAGAATGCACTGTTACAAATGCATGTTTCTTAATAAGCATCTACTCTGACCCTATTCTCACTGAAGTCAATGGCAACGCTCCACTGAAGTCAATGCCAGAAGGATCAAGCACTAATATGATGTATTTTACAGGGGGCCTTGCAAAAGTTTTAATCTTCCACTTTGGCTTCAGTACCTACAGAAGCAATAGCATTATCCATTACAATGAAGATGAGGTATTTCCTACAGAATAAATTAAATTCTCCTTTTGCTTGCACATATATTATTTTTCTAGCATGCATATTCTATTACATTTGTTATATAGCTTTATTGATTAAATTGGCTGCTAAAGTACGGTCAGATACTGGCTGCTGGCAGATTGGCCAGCCATGAGTTCTTAATTAGTTGCAGCTTGTCAGCCTGTGATCAGGCTGTCTTCTGGATGAATGCCCTCGGATGCTGTGATCTATAGCAAAGAAATCAAGTCAACTGCTTGATTTTTATCTCCAGCTTGCTTTTTTTTTTTAACTGTCCTTTGTGCTATTGATCAAACAACAACAAAAATATGGCCATTTAATTTGTAACATTTATTTGAAGGCGAAAAATTAATACAAATGGCACAAATTGTTGTGTTAATGAGATGGAAAAACATCTTAATAATGAATTTTGTGGGATGTGATTTTTGTTTGCTGGACTGTGCTCCCATCCCTTTCTCAGTCTGAATAGGGGACTTGGGAAATGGTAACTCCTGAGTTCTGGCGCTGACACAGACTCATTTTGTGACTTCGACAGTTAATTTTAACCTCTCGGCCTCACTTTCCTCATCTGTGAAATGGAGATTAAAAATATCCTTACTTCAGGGGCATTTTGAATACTAATTAGTTAATGATTGCTAAGTGTTTGGAAGAAAAACAGTATTATCTGTGTTAAGAATTATTATTTTATTACTGTAAATTAAGACAGTAATTATATTTAGAAGAGTTGGAAGGTGGTAACATATCTGAGAATTCATTGAGATGGCAAGCTGCTAAAAATATGAAAGATTTATGCCAAAGACTACCTCTTTGCATTATGTTAGTGATTTTTGTGACTGGTTTTTTAAAAAGTATGTATTTTCATCCTATGCTGCAATTTAACCTTTTAGTAGGCGCATTACTGAAATAACCTATTTAAAGAAGGAAATGTTTGAAAAACACTCCAAGCTTGATTCTGATTTTACTTACACCAAAGTAAATCATGAGTAACTCCACTGAAGTAAATGGGATTACACCAGCGTAAAACAGATGGTATTGAGATCAGAATCAGGACCTCATATAAAAGAACAGGAGTACTTGTGGCACCTTAGAGACTAACAAATTTATTAGAGCATAAGCTTTCGTGTACAGACAGTTTGATAAGTACTGAGCTATCTTGATTATCACTTCAAAAGTTTTTTTTCTCTTACTTAATTGGCCTCTCAGAGTTGGTAAGACAACTCCCACCTGTTCATGCTCTCTGTATGTGTGTATATATATCTCCTCAATATATGTTTCATTCTATATGCATCCGAAGAAGTGGGCTGTAGCCCACGAAAGCTTATGCTCTAATAAATTTGTTAGTCTCTAAGGTGCCACAAGTACTCCTGTTCTTTTTGCGGATACAGACTAACACGGCTGCTACTCTGAAACCTATCTAGGACCTCATATGTTAAGGGCTTGATCCTACTCCCATTCAATTCAAAGAAAAACTCCCATTAAGTTGAATGAGGCAAGATCAAAGCCCTAAATACTTTGCAGTTATCCAGGTTGAAGAAAAATGGAAACAAATACTATTTATACAAATATTTCTTTTTGGCAGTGGTGTTCACCTCTTCAGGAGAACATGGCTACTTCCGTGTTCTCCTCCATTAATTCTGTGTCTATCTGGCTGCCATTAAGTTACATTCTGTTTGGCTTGGTTTGGCTGGTGGGATGAGTGGTTTCTATTGAGGTACTCAGACCATGGTGATAAGCATATTATAGAAAACTAGATCCATAGGCAACTTTTGATGTGTCATGGGATGAACTGTAAGAATGTTACTGGAGGCTTCTCACCCCTCTAATGATCAAAAGTATTGTATTACTACTGCTTTACTAGGCAGATGGAAATATTTAATCATAGTGACCAATTTACAGAGCTTCAACTCGCCATAATGGGGCATGTATTATCCAGCTACTCACCATCATATGTGTGGCCTGTCTTGTTCCGAGAGTACAAACTTTGAGAGACATCCTGAGTTCAGAACTTCCACCTCTCCAGCATACACCCAAACAAAGAAATGATACACGAGTAAATAAAATTAGCAATAGACCTTTACTTTCAACCTTGTTCTTTGGTAATGTACCGTAATTGTTTGAATTGTTGGTGTAGCCCTCGTTGCCAGCATGTAACCGTGTAACCGATCTTCCTTGAGGAATCCATGTATCTTGTTCCCCTGAATTCAGTCTCTCATTTCTTTGCATTTTTGCTGTACTGAAATATTTAATTTTTATTTGTTGAGCGAACATTTAAACCATACTAATTTTAAATGAAAAAACCCTATATATGTATTGCTCATTAGATTCCTTTTAATACATGCTGTATTTAATAATATTTTTGTGCTAACAGTTATACTTTCATTGATAAATATAAGTGTAAAGAAGGAAATAAACCCTGGAAATGGGTGTGAGTAGTAGTAAATTAGGGGAATGTATGGTATAAGAAAAAAATAAGAATTAGAGAACAAATGTGTCTTTAAAAATAGTGACCAACTTATTAGATGTAGTAAGGATGAAAAATGTAGGAATTTGAGAAATTATGATGCTGTAAACATTAGATTCATGAAATATCGTAACATACCTGAAGTAAACGTAGTTGGCTGATTTGAACTAGGAAAGCTTAACATTTCTACATTTTCTCCAGATATAGTGCAAGCAGAAGAAAAACCTGAATAGAAATAGAATTGAATTGAATTCTGTAAAACTGCCTTAATAAGTGGTAGATCTGTATATTGAACTTCAGCCACTTCAACTTTGGGAGGTTGCTGACCAATGGGTTACTCTACCAACACTGGAGAAGAGGAAATACTTGCCCAAGAATAATGGGCAAATCCCGACTTGGATAAAAAGTGGTATGCGATATAAATATGGCATGAACAAACAGGTCCTCTGATAAAGGTCTTGTGAAAGATTTGCACAGAATAAACTGCACATAATGCTATTTAGATACCTTGGAAAGGTCAATCCAAGCCCTTCATCCTTCCCTATGTTTGAACCTGTGATTCTAGAGACCTGATGCTTACCTCAGTAAGCCACCCCGTTTGGTACCCATCCTAAATACCTAAGCAGATGTTTTGAATTCTCCATTTTAAAGATCTTTATCTTAGTTATTTTTAAATGATTAGGGAAGGGTTGTTGTTGTTTTTTTGGTAAGGTATTAAGTTTGATTTATCTTAATAAAGTGTTTGCAGTCATAATTAAGAGATGTATTAAGCCTGGTGTCAATTAGATAAATTGATGTGAAAATCTGATTGGGTCCTGAGAGGGTTATATTTTCCCAGCTGCATGAGAGATCATTTTAAAAGAGGGAGAAAGATGCATAATTAGTAAAATAACAGCATCAACTGAAGAAGGTTACAATAAAAATGTGATCATATTTGTTTTTAAACTTTAATGGTAGTCAAAGATTTAAAGGGCTGGATGGCTCAGGTAACTGGTAGTGGGATGTATATCCTTCACTCCCAATGTTTCCAGACCTTCCTGCTCCTGGAATGGGACCACCAAGATTAGATATCAGACACTCAGATAACACAGTGATGACTATGGTATAAGAATAGATTTTATACCTATCATCATTCTGATGCAAGTAGTTAATTCCCTCAGACGGTAGGACTTCTCCCAAGGACTTGTCCTAAGCCAAGCCTCTTCCAGAATCAACCATGGTCAGAATCTCAACATACATAAGCTTGAGGAACTAGAGTACTCACCTTTGTTCCTTCATTCATCAGAGACAGAGCCTTCCCAGAAGAAGGCTCATTGGAATCCATGCCCTCCGGATATGCCTTGAAGGGATTCACCCTTCAATTTAAATATAGACACTGCCACCCTGTCACAAAGGCCAAAGCTATGAAGTTCTTTCCTTGTGCTCAGGACAGAATCCTGATCTGTGATAAAAGAAAGAAGCGCCTAATGACCTTGTCCTACTGTTGCATAACATAAGGACTGTTCCTTAATCAATATGGGTGTGGGTTATCCTAACTAGATCTTTTTTGACTAAGTAACTAACCTGACAACCACTTACTCGTGAGTGTAAGGCCTTTCTGCTCTGAGCAGGCATAATTTTCTTGGCAGTGTTTACAGGAATGGGCCCTTAGCAAGTACAGTACAAGAATTAGTTCAGGTAACTCACAGCCATGATGATTTTATTAAACAAACAAAAAACCCCACAGTAGTATACACACAGCCTTTTGGTTTTTACTTTTATTAGTAAACCAGGGTTATCATGTTAAAACTTATTTTAGTTTTTCCATGGCTTCTGCTAAATTTTTTTTTTTTTTTAAATATCTGAATGAGAGCTTTTGTCATATTAGGATATAGTTTTGGGGAAAAAACCCCAAACGACCGAGCTGGGTTTTCTTCTTACAGAAAACCATAATTACACAAATCCAAAGAATGAAAATAAATATTTTTCCTAATGAGAATTATATTGGAAGCGTTTTTTTTAAAAACCTAATTAAAATATCCCTCCCCTCCCCCCCCCCAGAAACTGGAATCCTGGCATATTAATTAGTGCTCAACTGTCTTAGGTATGATTCATAAAGGTAAATAATGTTTCTCTACATGCCAGTGTGAGGTTCAAAGATTTGGATCTTGGAGCTCAGCAAACTTTATGGTAAGTCTAATGTTTTCACAAAAGCAATATCAATGTACTACACATCTAAGGCCAATATTAATGATACATATTTGTATAAAATGTTATGTTTTGTGTGTGCATGTATGTGTGTGTGTCTCTCTCTCTCTCTCTCTCTCTATATATATATATAATCTAAATCTAAATTTAGTTATAAAATTCTAAATATTTATATAATCACCTATATAGAGATAGGATACACTTGAATTCTAGTAAAAAATAAATCTATATTTAAAGAAAAAGCTAAGTTAAATCAAAATTATAATGAAAAGACCCAATATTTCAGTTTAATTCTAAAAAAATGGGGAGATCAAACTTTAAAAAATGAAGAGTCCTTGACTGGATTGTTGATTAGAAACTAATGTAACTGCTCGTCTAAGATAAAACACCAAAAAGGCAGCAGCTGCTGGTAATTTGGTGCAAGTAATTGTAGAGCCAATAAGTTGAAGAAGTGCCTATTAAAAGAAACTGCTTTGCTATCTGCATGTAAGTTCAATTGAGTAATGCACTCTACGTGTGGTCTGATGCTAGGTAAATTATACACCTGATTTAAAAACACTCCATCCATAAGAGCTCCTATTTTGCTCATCCATAAAATTTTTACTTTCTTCATTACTAACTACTTGCAGCAGCATATGGCATAATATCTATCGAATTAGGCTTTGAGGACATCTTAGACTGGCACCCTGCTGACTTGAAACATGTGCTTAATGCATACTGCAATGCTTTTAACCCCTTACGTGCCCCCAGGCTATACTGCGTACTCTCGAGGCCTGGATGCCCGTGTGGCCTTATACATACACTCTGTACACCCCGCTGATCAATTGGCATTCCATTGAAAACAATTCACCTGCCTTGAAAAGACGTGGACAGAGGGGTCAGTAAAAATTCATCCTAATAAAAAATATAGAGGTAACGAGAACAGTATATTTAGCTTCAAACTGACAAGGGAAAGGCTGATTATTTGGAATCAAGATTAAGAGTTACAAGAAAAATATTTGAAACCAAGGTGTGCTATTCATTCACCCATCATCCTTTCAGGCAGCATGTTTTGGAAAAAGTTTCCATGATTATTGCAGCTGCATTTAGAAGTCAAAAATCAGTGTGTAAATTACACCTCCCCCACAGTCTCTTCCTCATATATGTCCTTATTTACCAGAAAGTGATATTTTTTATCAAATCATTTGGGACCAGGTTGTGAAACCTTTATTTACACAGATGAGCAGTTGTTCATGCAAGTAACACCTTCAGTGGGACTGCTCCTGAGAGTAACTGCTTTCCAACGAAAGTAAAGGATTCATACTCTGACCCTTAAGGAAAATGTGATAACTGCCTCCGTCTATAGGAAAATGTTCCAGGGCAGATTCTGAGACCTAAAATTCCCACTGTGAATATACGGGGAATACAACTGGGGGTATGATGAATTTTTTGTTTAGTTGACAATTTCAAAAAGTTGTTTCAGGGAGAACAAAGCATTTAGTTTAGACCAAACTTTTTTGAATTTTTAAAATCAAATCAAAGGAAATTTTGAAATAAAAAAAATATTTCTAATCAAAAAGGAATCATTTAATTTTGAAAATGTCAAAACAAGATTTTCAGATATTTTTTTTTTCAAATGACCCAATTTGGCAAAATCTACATGAATATTCGAAATGTTTCAATGTTGCCAAATCTGCACTTTTTTGCCAAAAAATTCCGGCCAAAAGATTTTGCCCAGCTCTTACTGTGAGGAGGAATTAATTGCTGTAAGCTTCAACAGAGCCTAACAATCTGACACTAAGGGGATGTTTACAGAGCAGCTGGGGAGTGTGATTCTCAGCTTGGGTAGACGTAACGCCAGCTCTGCAAAAGCTAGTGTGCTAAAAATAGCAGTGTGGCTACGGCTGCACAGATGGCTACATGGGGGTAGCCACCCAAGTATGTATCTAGAACTTCAGACAGGCATGTACTTGGGCAGCTTGCCTGAGCTGTCAGGGTCACATCGCTATTTTTAGCACATGAGTTTGAGTAAAGCTGGTGCGTTATGTCTTCCTGAGCTGGGAATTACACTTCCCAACTCCTCTGTAGCCACCCTTTGAGTGAGACATCGTAAAAACATCTGGTTAAATAGTTAAAAGAAATGGTTGTTAGAACTGGTGTGATTTCATTAGTGCTTTCTGAGCTTCCTTGAAAGTTACTAAAGCAGTCAGTTCATGCAGATTCTTTGGGGTCTGAATCTTGATCCCTCCTGTTTCTTTAAAATACATTTTATACGGCAGATTTTCATTAGAACTGATTAAAAGTTTAGCTGTTTTATTTTTAAATAGAAGTAAAGTAATCTTTAGAATTTTTGTTTGTTTTATCCCCAAACCTTCTATGGGTGGACTGCTTAGTGATGAGGTTTAATTTAGTTAAGTATGCCTGTAATGTTGTTCTGGTGTATAGTACAGCTATGTTAACATTAATGACTTAGGGTAGGTCTACACTTACCCGGTAGTTCGGCGGCGAGTGATCGAACTTCTGGGTTCGACTTATCGCGTCTTGTTTGGACGCTATAAGTCGAACCCAGAAGTGCTTGCCGTCGACTGCGGTACTCCTGCTTGGCGAGAGGAGTACCACGGAGTCGACGGGGGAGCCTGCCTGCCGCGTGTGGACTGAGGTAAGTTCGAACTAAGGTACTTCGAACTTCAGCTACGTTATTCACGTAGCTGAAGTTGCGTACCTTAGTTCGACTTGGGGGGTTAGTGTAGACCTGCCCTTAGTCTTGATAAAAAGGTTCCTCTCTGAAGTTAGGTCTCTTGATGAGTAAGCTACGTAACTGTACAGAAGAACCCAGTGAGTAGCTTTGGATGAAAGGCGTTAATAAATACATTTACATTACATTACAGTTTAATGTACTGGCAGTTCTTTCCTTTGGGGACATGGTTTTAGTCAAAATGAGGGCCTAAATGTGCACTCTCTAGTGAATAGCAGTCCACTTTTAAAACAAGTGCCTGTAATTTAGCACAATATGGGAAAATGGATATGCAAGACAACAAAAATCTTTCTCTTTCATAAAAGCAGCACATAGTAGGTCAAGGTTGAGGCTATTATCAGAATATCCTAGCTGCCTGTGTTTTACCTTTCCTGTTACTGAATACATAACTTCAGTTTTCTTTACTGCCAGGCTTTCGTGTAGTGAGGTGAATGGTATTAGGAAGCACCAGGGTAATAAAAATACCTTGCATTTTAAACAGCATTAAAAGCAACTCCAAGTGCTTTATAGCAGGCTTGTGGCTTGGAGAGGGGATGAGATCGTATGGGACATAGTGTTTCCCCTTCCCTTGCTCTAATCCTTATTCTCCTGTCTCAGGCTGGTGATGAACACTAAAAAGACCCCGTATATTTGCAGCTTTCCTTGGCTACTTTTCCAAACGACCATATTGTTACACAATGCAGACCTCATTTTTGCTGCCCACCTGCTTATCATGTAGACAGCACAGCAAAACTGTGCTCAGTAGCAGAATGACCTGCAGGGAGGTAAAGGCTGGGAAGAGGCTGAATGCACATTTTAAACACTTCAAGGGCAAAGAACTTGGCGTTGCTGCCCTCTGCAGTATAGGAGTGTGACCAGAGGAAATCAGGGGATGAACATTTGTCTTAAAAGTGTGTCCATATGGGAATGCCATTTTGCTTAGCACGTTGGAAAGTGAGTGGTAGTGCGTGTAGGAAAGGCTAGACATGGTGAAAGAAACATGGTGAAAGGGCAAAAGAGGAAAGAAAATGCTGAAGGTAAAAGCAGATGTCAAGGAAAATAAAACAGGAGTACTTGTGGCACCTTAGAGACTAACAAATTTATTAGAGCATAAGCTTTCGTGGGCTACAGCCCACTTCTTCGGATGCATATAGAATGGAACATATATTGAGGAGATACATATACACACATACAGAGAGCATGAACAGGAGAACTGAAGAGAATGGCAGAATTAGAGGAATTGAGGGGAAAAAAGCACTTAGAGAAAAATGAACTGAAAAATTCAAAAGAATATTCACTAGACAACTTAGAGTGAGGGAAATCACTGTTGTGGAAAAAAAGTTAGTAGGCCCCAAACCATTGGTTAACATGACTGTGATAATAATTATTGGGCTGAAGGGGAAGAAAAAATGAAAATTGCCAGCAAAACTTTTGCAATAGCCAGTCTTGCGAAATATAGCTGTGATAGCTAGAAAAATTTAAAAAAGCCCCAACCGCAAAAGTACAACCTGATGATAAACAGGAAGGCTTGTTGCTTCTCTATTCCTTTAATAGTGGCCCCGGCATGCTCGTTAAATAAAGGAGCCTCAGGCTGTTCTGATCCAAACTCAACGCTTGGTTAATTTTCCCACAACACTGTGAAAAAGGCAGAAAGAAAGATAAGCCAGGATGCACAGGACAAAGAAGGAAAACGTCCTAAAGGGCTGGAATGGGGGGGAGTGGGGGTGGGGAGGGAGGGGGAGAAGGAGCCCAACAAAGAAGGCTGTGTACGTTTATTTTTTAAACAGTCTGAAAAAATGTGAAAATACAAATGCTGTCGTAGATAAAATGTAGAATCAAACAACTAATGTGTAATAGTCTCATGTGGTGGCCTCTGCTAGTTTGGAGAGAACTGCTGGGTAAATTTTCTCACTTGCTTCAGGAGGCAGGAACATGCAATTTCTTTTTCGGGGCATCAGGCTGTGGCAGTTTCATGTCCAAACTCAGGGCTTGTCTATACTTACAGCACTGCTGCCCGCGGTACAGCTGGGCGGCTGAAGCACTTCATGAAGACACTACCTACACCAACGGGAGAGTTTCTCCCATCAGCATCGGTACTCCGCCTCCCCGAGAGGTGGTAGCGATGTCAATGGGAGAAGCCCTCCGGTCAACATAGCACTGACTACACTGGGGTTGGGGGTAGGCCGGTATAACTATGTTGCAGTTATACTGACATAAGTTGGTTGTGTAGACCAAGGTTCAGTCTCCTTGCTTCCAGCAACTTTTGCAATCCCTCTGTCTCCACTGGGAACTTTTCTCTTTTATTTTTTTGCTGCTTCTCCTGTTTATACCCACATGGTCCCATTCTCTGACCATCTCTCAAGCAGGGACTAACGAAGGCATAGGCACTAGAGGCCTGTGCTGAAGACCCCATCTCCTGGAGTTACGTTGTTATATCAGAATCTCTGCTTTAGGTTTGGTTTTGTTTTAAAGAAAGCTTCTAGCCCACACGGGGATGCAAAGAAAAGCTTGAAAATGTGACCTGAGTGTAATCGCTGTAGCTATCTCTGCCTGAGTGCAGACAGCCTGAGACAATAGCTCTAAGAGGAGGTGAGCTAACCAGTGCATTTCAATGGGGTGGTAATGCCAAGCCCATTGTTGTGGGAGGCCACGCCAGCAGAGAAATCTGTTTGTGGCAGGAGAAAAGTGTGGTAGGCCTCCCCCAACCCACACAAGCAGATACACCCTGGCTGCTGGCTTTAGTATTGGGTGAGACAACTTGCCAACATGCCTGCTCTCCAGGGGGTAGAGTGTACCCCTGCTTGCTGCTCCGGAGGGAAGGGGCCCCCTGCTGCCACACCTTGGGAGAAGATGGGGATCCCATGCCTCTACCCCACCTCTGTGGGAGGGTATCCCCCTGCCAACATCACTCCAAGTGTATATTTGGTGGACAGAGGGGAAGGTGTCTATGGCCTTAGATTGTCTTAATCCAGCTCTGGTCCCAGATATTTTAGAAATAGCAATAAGATTCTCTTTCTTGCTTCCCAGCCTGTTGGGGAACTAAGGGAGAGCTAATGAGGGGAAAAGTCTTGCATTTAGTTCAGAATGCGTGTAGGTCCGTGGTCTGTCTTCTCTCACGTGGCAGAGAGTTCCATAGTCTAGTTCCAGTTCCTCTGAAAGTCCTGTCTTCTGCCCTCACCAGCCTCCTGTTGCTGACTGTTGTTTTCACGGTTACAATGGAATGGAACCATTGTGGGATGTCATGGAGGTTGAAGGAGAAGTGATCTCTTGGGTAATTTTGGTCAATCCCATAGAGGTCTTTGAATATCAAGTCATTTACAGTGTTGCCAACTTTCTCAGTGTTTGTTTTTCTTAAATCCCCAGCTTCTGGATTCACATGATTATGTGAAAATCTCAGTTTTCATTTAAAAAAAAAAGTACATTTCTAGCCTTTATGGTTGCAGAGAAAATGTGAACTCTAAAGGCTCACAACCAAGAAGGCAAATAATTTTTTTTCCAAATGAGTTATTTTTTAAACATGTAATGACTTTACCCCAATCTGTCAGTTTTTGAGATCTGACACTTGGGGCTGACTGTGTTGGGAGAGAAATCTTGAACAGGGCAATGGGGAACATACTTGCTTCCATATGCCTAATAAATACTGTGGTTTAAAAAAGGATTTAAAAATAAATATTTTTGCATGCTGGCTAATCCCCGCACATTCAACGGTTTGGATATTAGTTGCTTTCCTAAGGTTTCAGTGACACTATCTGTGAGTGAGAGGGTGTCTGGCAGCTGAGAAGTGGAGTCCAAGTCAAGACTCATGCTTCTAATCAGTCCCAACTGGAGACACTCCCAGAATGTCCTCCTAATGTTTATTGCAAATTATTACTGCAGTTTCCCGTCACTACCTCCACCCCCTGACTCACCTAAGTGGGCCAGCCAGCCTGTGAGTCAGGACCAGCAACAAGTTTCACACTAAGTAAGTAAAACAAAAATAATATTCAGGTTTTTTATTTTTGTACTTATATTATCCTTTTCTTTTGCATATGATGTATGTGTGCGTGTGCTTAATTGTATAACTATCAGTTTAATACAGCTTTTCATCTATTGGACATTCTGAAAAACAGTTGTTGTAGCACAGGTGGACTGTGGAATTTTTGTAGCATGTTAGGGGGTCTCAGGAGGAAAAGTGTTGAGAACCCCTGCTGTAGGGATACGTATATTAATACTAGCTGATAATGTGAATGGTTCAGAAATAGGAAATTTTCATTTAAGTTCTAAAACCAACTCTGCTTTGTATCTCCATGCATCCTTAATATACAGATGGACTCACTTTATTAGCCCCCAGATACATGTTATTAAGAGGGAGTAAATTCTCAACCTTAACTGTACATTAATGTTCTAGGGTTAATTTAATTATTTTAAAGTCCAAATTAATAGTGAACTAGCAGCACAGTCTACAGTCAGCAGCAGATCAGTTGTATTTATAAGCATTTGTAAATAATGTTAAATATTGCTCTGTGTACACTTTAAAATGTTCACGTTTTTGTGATTTCCTCCCACTAATTAACCTCTTTCCCCCTCCTCCATCTGCAGAAAATGAAACAAAAAACACTGAAAGGCACTTCACCACAGCTCAGTGAAACAGCCTTGGAAGTTTGTAGAGCCTTTTAGAGAGATTAAGTCAGCGTGGAGGCTATAGTGTATTCTGGGATACAAAGCTTAAGATCCTGCAAAAATAGAATAGATTGTGTCATCTAATGATCCCACATTAAAAAAGTGAAAGACAAACTATCCCAAAATGTATTTAAGAAGATTTAGTAAGAAGGCTCGTGGTCTGGCCTGCACCCAGGTTAAGTGGAAGACTGACTAGAGGCCATATGTTGGAATGACACATTTCTGGAACAAATACGTATTTTCAGACCATCTCACTAGAGCTGTGCCAGTCAGTGACTTTTTTCAGTTTGCTGCCAGCTCCAAAAAAACAGGGGAGGGAGTTTTACGTCAAAGTGAAACTGCAATTTTTTGGAATTTTTGGCAAATTGAAAAGTTGGGGGAAAAAATTGTTTCAGGTCTTCCAAAACATAAGAACATAAGAATGGCCGTACTGGGTCAGACCAAAGGTCTGTCTAGCCTAGTATCCTGTCTACTGACAGTGGCCAATGTCAGGTGCCCCAGAGGGAGTGAACACAACAGGCAATGATCAAGTGATCTCTCTCCTGCCATCCAGCTCCACTTCTGACAAACAGAGGCTAGGAACACCCTTCCTTACCCATCTTGGCTAATATCCATTAATGGACTTAATGTCCATGAATTTATCCAGTTCTCTTTTAAACGCTGTTATAGTCCTAGCCTTCACAACCTCCTCAGGCAAGGTGTTCCACAAGTTGACTGTGTGCTGTGTGAAGAAGAACTTTCTTTTATTGGTTTTAAAAATGTGAACATTATATTTCAATTTGGGTACATTCTTTTTTGATAATAGCAAATTAAATATTTAGGTTAGATTCATAAAACAGATCGGGAGATGATGGTGGTGTTCCCCACCCTCTTTTACCCAGTAGCCTGGGCACTCACCGGGGATGTGGGGGAACCAGATTCGAGTCCCTGCTCTGCCACTTTTAAGTGAGTGCCCTAACCCACAGACTGTAGGGTATTTCTCAGCCTGTTGTTGAAGCTGTTCTACTTTGTATAAATGATTAAATATTCATTGGAGAAGGGAGTGGAGTTTGGGTGCCGCACCTCCCTTCACATAAATAAAGCCCCCAGTCTACAGAATCATTATCATTTTCTCTCTCTCTCTCTCTCGGGCCTAGTGAATATTTCACTTAAGTATTTCATTTAAGTATTTCACACAAAGTGGGACAGCTTCAACTGGAGCAATGGAGAGAGCCCCACCCCAGAATACCCTGTAGCCTGGGGAGCTGGGCACTCACCTGGAAGAGGGGACACTTGGCTCCAGGAAAAAAAAGTATGGTCTCCTCTGACAATCAAAGAGAAAAATGTTTGTAATTTAAAACAGAAATTGTCTGTTATCTGAAGGTTTGGGACCCAAATTCTAGCACCGTTTTTCAAACATTAAGGCTTGATCTACGCTACAAACTGATGTAGGTATAACTACGTCACTCGCGAGTGGGAAATCCACACCTCTGAGTGACGTAGTTATACCGACCTAACTCCCAATGTAGACAGTGCTGTGTCGACCTGAGGGCTTCTTCCATAAACATAGCTACCACCTCTCGGGGAGACGGAGAAGCTCTCCTGTTGGCATAGATAGCATCTTCACTAAGCACTACAGTGGGGCAGCTGCACCGGTGCATGTGCACTACTGCAGTGCTGTAAGTGTAGACAAGCCCAGAGAGAATGTGCAGCATCATGCCTCAAACCCGTAAATGCTTATGCGAATGCTCAAAGTTAACTACATGCATGAGAAATCTTATTGATTTGAGATCTGATTGCATTGGGGCTATTCAAATGTGTAAAGGCAAGTACATGTGCAAATATTTGCAGGATCAGTAACTGAAGTGCTGCTCAAAGTAGGTAAAGGGTAGCAGAATCTAACCCTGTGTTATTAAAGCTCTGTTTTGAGACCTGACATGAAAATCTTATTGAATTTTTTAAAAAACAAAAAGTACTTTGTCATAGCATTTCCAGTTTTCATTTTATTATTCCAGAAAAATAACTTAATCTCAGACTGTCTCTTATTTCAAGAGCTTTAAATCCTTTTTTAAAAAACACACTAAAGTAAACTGAAAAACATTTTTTTCCTTCCCTCAAGGTTTGCTTTAAAAGGAAAAAAAAACCTAAAAAAGCCAAACTGCATATTGAATTTTCCAGGCTGTGTTTCTGCACAGCAATCTTCTGAAAAAGTGCAATTATTTTTTTTCACTCAACGTGCATTTGAGAGGAATGAGTAGATCAGATAAAGAGCCTGAGATTCTATTCAACTCAACCTTGAGTCACTCTCTGACTCTGTCTCTTTAAAAAGAAAAAAAAAGGTGGCAAAATCAATACAAACCAATAATAACTTCACATTTGTGGAAGCAACATGAATGGCTCTCCAAAATATTGAGACACATCCAAGTACATTTTAGCAGAGCTGATATTTATCAGAAGTCATTTGCCCTCAAGCAGATGCTCTCTTTCATTGTGCTCCTGTCACAAATGACTAAGATTTATGACAGACAATTACAGCATCTGCAGTTAGCAGCCTTATAATCAGCACCATTATTTAACGATTGGTGCAATAAACTGACTCCTGTTACTGTTTATCAGATATCAGTCAGTTCTGGCTATTTTCTTTAGCTCCCCAAATCACAGTATGGTGCAACCACTGCCTTTTAATGGCTAGTCAGAAGCAGGCACATTTTCACATATTTTACAGACTGCCGAGGAAAAGAAAAAGCAACCAATTACATGTATGTATGGTGCCCTCTCATTTGAGATGCCTGTGTATGTAACTATCTCTATACAGTCTAAAACCTCTTGGAAAAGAAATAACAGCTTTTACTATTTCAGATAAGAGCTTTCTATTCAGTCTTCTGCATGGGAAAAAAAGTCTTCTGTTTAAATATTCATGTTTTAAAGACTGAATAAAATGTTGATATACTGGATTAGTCACAGTCTCTTGCAGCATGACTTATGCTTGCATATGGGGAGAGGGAAGCATCCATTAATTATCCACCCTCTGAAGTCTTAGGCAAATAGTAGAATTTGTTTAAGCTCAATAAGGTATTTTAAAATAAAAACTAAAAGCTTGAGAAGTGGGAAATTGGATCTTTAACAACTATACACAATGTATATTAGGAGATTCTGAATATAAAGGCTTTTTTGTTGTTGTTAGAAATCTTTCAGTAGGCGGTCGAGATGATACATGAATTGGAAGTTGAAATGAAAAGTATATTGATACATTCCAAAAGGCAAAGATCTCCATTTAATACTAAATTCTACTCAAAGTTATACCGGTTTCTTGTCGAATGTAAGTTTGTTTACTCCAAAGGGATACCAGTGTAAATGAGTAGTCACTTCAGAGTTACACTTGTTTAACAGAGAGCAAAATTTGGCCCTTAGAGCATAAAAGCTGTTTCCCTGGTATTGTTTCTTTCTGCCATTTTTGTTGTGACCTTTGCATTTTAGCAATACAGGTCTGTCTCATCTTACGCTGGGGCTACGTTCCGCAGTCAGCGCCTAAAGCGAAAATCGCGTATAGTCAAAATTACATTGAGTGTAATGGCGGGCGGAATCGCCCACACTACAGAAACAGTATTTAAATTGTTCTTTTTCTCTTTTTGTTGTTGTTTTTTTCGTTTTTGCCGACTGCGTAAAGCTGAAATCGCACATGTTAAATGCGCCTAAGATGCGACAGACCTGTATCAGGTCTCCTAGTCATGAAGAATACTCTGTGTTGAGCCACATACTTTTTGCACATTTGTAATAATCTGATTTCTCTGCAGAGTTCTGAAAGAAAATACTATTTAGCCATTTAAAGGGACCAAGGAGGATGAGATTAGGGGAATGGTTGTTTCTGCATGTAAATAAAAAATGAGGCAAAAGGAAATACCTTCTTCTTAGCTCTACATGCAGGGGATTAGTTACCCAATCAACATGCAGAAATTAGAATGGTTTAAAACAGCCTGACTCAAATAGCCAGACACAAATGTTTGCAGAGAAAGCAAAATGCTAGGACAAAACCAACGGCTGCCTATAGTCAGCTTATGTGGTTTAATAAATCAAGAACACATGAGGATTATTATGTTTCTTGGTTCTTGTAACAGTAATTGGCCAGTATCTACTGTCTCCAGTGGTTACGGTTACCAGTCCCCTTACTTTGAAAAATTGGCTATTGCAATTCAGGGATTTTTCAAGTGATCGTAGTAGGTGGTAATACGATTGCATGTGACTGTGGTTAGAACTGGATTCTTGATGTTACTTTGATCTCTCTCTCTCTCTTTCTGTGTCTTTTATTTTTAAAAGAAGAAATACACTTGATCTGTTAAAATCATGACAATTCTTGGAGATGTCATGCTTTCAGCTCAAGTTTGAGACATTGGGCCAAATTCCTCCCTGATGTAACTCCAATGTCTGCAGTGAATTTACACCTGGGACCACTTGGGCCAATTATCATTAAAATAGAGTTCTTATAATTTCAGTAGAACTAAATATATTTGTAAGTGTTATGTTTTTTAGATGAAGTTTTCACTTTATACTGTATAATGTTAGCAGTCGTGCATGTTTAGCTGTATAACGTTGTCTGTATCAGAGTCCCTGAGTAAAAAAATTTAAAAGCACCTAAGCATCGTTGAGCTTAAACTCCTACGTAGTTGAGGTGCCTTTTGAAAATTTAACATTGATCTGCACCATGGTTCCATTTTGAGGTCTCTCCTGAGCTGAGATTTCCATTTGTCCATGATTGTGAGTGGTTTTGATATGTTGATAAATGTATACTAGATGACTAGGTTGAGACCATCAAACTCATTTCTTTCTTCAGTTGACCCAGAGGGTCCTTGAGCATATTTAAGATTAAGAAAGGTAGAGGATAAAATTTTCTAAGTACCTTCTGAGTTTAAGTCCGACTGATTTGAAAAAAAATCAATGAGACTTACGCTCCTAATTAGAACTGGAGGGAAAAATTTTTTCAGCAAAAATTGCAGATTCAGTGACATTGAAACATTTCACAAATTCATAATGATTTTGCTGAATTGTTTCAGTTAAAAACACCCTCCAAACATTTCATTTGGACATTTTCAAAATGAAACATTTCAATTTTTTGACTTGAAATGACTTTTTTTTTAAAAAAATCTTTAATTTAATTTAATATTTTAGAAAAAAGTAAAAAAAAGAAAAGCCTGCAATTGAAATGAAACATTTCATTTTGGGTCGAATTAAATATTTTCAGTTTGACCTGAAATGATTTAAAAAAATTTTTTTTTGTAATTGCCAGCAAACTAAAAAATTCATTATTTACCCAGTTCTAGTCCTAAGTCACTTAGGTGCTTCTGAAATTTTTCTTAAAGTAAAAACTGACTATTCCATTCTTTCTATGCTGTCACATACTATGAGAACAAGAAGTCCCAATGCCGGATAAAGGGCCTGATCATAGAAACAACTCGTTACTTCCCTGTATATGCACTGACTTCAGTTGGATGCCAGCTGTATCCTACAGAAAGGACTGTTTTTGGTAGCAAAATGTTCAGTGCTTGCTATCTCTTAGCTCACAACATGTACTTAGCCTATGGGATTCTGGCACAGGAAACCAGGATGTCAAATAATGCAACCAGACTATTAAAAGAGATCGATAATTTAGTTTTGCATATAAAGATAAGATCAGTGTGTAATTAGGGCTTGCATAAGGATTGGGATGATTTTGGAATATTCAAGAGTTGAAGTATAATGGAGTTATGAAGTGGGAATGAATTGTGATTATGGTCAGCAGTGGATTTTTAGTGATTCAGTTTAACTCTTGATGATCGTGTTTTAAATATTGGAAAAGGTGCTCAGAGCATTTAATCATTTTTTTCAGCCACATGCCATTGAAAATGGAAATACATAAATAAATCTCCTGCCCCAAGACATAAACTGATCGCTCCAGAGGTCAGGAAGGATATTTGTCCCATGCTCAGCTCCTCATAACAGATGAACCAACAGCTTGATGGTATGGCAAACCTTGTGCTGAATGACCATCATGATTTCAGTGGATAAGAAGAAACACTCACCAAGGTTCTTCTAGATTGGGGTTCTCAAACTGGGGATTGGGACCCCTCAGGGGGTCACGAGGTTATTACCTGGGGGGGTCGCAGGCTTCAGCCTCCACCCCAAACCTCGCTTTGCCTCCAGCATTTATAATGGTGTTAAATACACCTCTACCCCGATATAACGGGACCTGATATAACACGAATTCAGATATAACGCGGTAAAGCAGCACTCCGGGGGGGCGGGACTGCACACTCTGGCGGATCAAAGCAAGTTCAATATAACGCGGTTTCACCTATAACGCGGTAAGATTTTTTTGGCTCCCGAGGACAGCGTTATATTGGGGTAGAGGTGTATATAAAAAAGTGTTTTTAATTTATAAGGGGGGGGGGTCGCATTCAGAGGCTTGCTATGTGAAAGGGGTCACCAGTACAAACGTTTGGGAACTACTATTCTAGATGGCTGGAGGCCTGCTGGACTAGAATAGACTTTCAACGTGTTACAATGTGGGTTGAACAGCATGATTCCAAAAATGTCCAGCAACCCATAGCTCAGGGGTCCCTGACACAGTAAACTACAGTGGCTTATTCGATGGCTCGATTAACTGAACATGGAGGGGTTGAGATTTTAAAAGCTGACTTGGGGATTTAGCTATACAGCTCCAACTAAAAGTAGCTTATTGTTGTTATGGGCACTTGTCCATTGGGAATTGGGCTTGATCACGTGCTCACTGGGTCTGATCCAAAGCCCATTGACGTCAGTGGCAAGACTCTCATTCATCCTAGTGGATGTTGGACCAGGCCCCTGACTAACCAGTTTTGAGTTGGCGATTATGGCTTTATTTAAAAGGTAAATGATTTTAGCTACTTCCATCACATTTCAAAGATATAAGTATAGAAAGATTTTTCTCTTTAAAGGTTTCTCTCCATCTTCTCCTTACAACAATGTGTTCCTGTGTGTTGGCTATAAAAAGCAGAGATGTATTAGCCCATTCAATAGATTATAAGTAGGGGCTGGTGAATTTGCTGAGCTTTAGTATTGCCTGATCTTTAAATGGTGTTCGTGCGATCTAAAGTTCTTCAACTTTTGTCTGTGAAAAGAGAGTGTAACACAGCTGTGTGTGTTATGCAGGGCCGGTGCAACCATTTAGGCAACCGAGGCGGTCGCCTAGGGCACTAGGATTTGGGGGGCGCCATTTTCTTCGGCAGCGACCGCG
>NW_020664439.1:41470962-41499086 GCF_002925995.2 Terrapene triunguis
TGGTGGGGAGCTGCCGCACAGCTCCCCGGGGGAGGGGGGTAGCTGCCGGGGGGGGGGGCGCCCCGAGGGGGGGGGGGGCAGGGGGCGGGGGGGGGGGGGGGGGGGGACGCAAGGTGGAAGTTTCGCCTAGGGTGCGAAACATCCTTCCACCGGCCCTGGTGTTATGTATAAAAACAGGCCAAAATTTGTCCTGCTGTATACAAGAAAATTAAGTTAAAAATTCTAGCTACTGTAATTAATTTGATCAAATAGGATAATATTGGCGGTTTGTATTGGAAGGATGTTAGGAATCTTTTCCCTTTCTTCCTGTATTCTATTTCCCTTTTGTTTTTACACACAACATAAACAACTAGTAGCTGAAAGCATGTGCTGTTGCAAGGGTGTAGTTCATAAAGTCCTCCATGGGGGGGGGGAAAAAGACACCCCTCCCCAAAAAAACCCCAACCCCCCAGAAAACCACAACACATCAAGGCTGAGAACAGGGCCATAACCAGCACGAGGTGAGCGGGGCAGCTGGCCAGGGTGCACCAGGGGGTGGAAAAATTAGGGGGAAAAAACTGGTAGGGGACACACATATGCTTGTTCACCCCACATGCTAAAATGCCTAGTTATGGCTCTGGCTGAGAAATTAAAAATTGGCCCATAACAGACTGCAAATCCCAGTGATGATTCAACTTGGTGATTTCCTCAACAAAAATCTCAACCCTGTGTGTAGTGGTTTCCATCACTTCACACGGACTCCGCAGACATTCTAGGCTTCAGAGGGATGTTTGGGGTTATTGTATGAGCTGGTTGTGTATGTAGTTGTGATGTGCTGTGACAGTTGTGCAGGTGGCAAATGAGGGGTGTGTATTGTGGTGAGGGGCTGTGTGTTTTCGGTTATGATGAGTGCTGGTTGTATTGTATTGATTTGTGTTTGGAGGGGCTATGCCGGGAGATTTGTGTTGATATGTGTGGGTGGCAGTTGAGCACACTGGTGTGGCAGTTGGGCAAAGTCATCCACCATCTGTGCAGTCTCCTTCATACAACCAATGAAATGCTTGCATGCAAATTACCTATGGAGTAAGGTGGTGATTGAGTTACTGCTGATATCACATAGTCTAGGGCTCTTGGCATGACATAGATTCATACTTTCTTGTAGCTGTACGCTTCATGGGTGTAATTTGTAAAGTCAAATTGGCTGAAAACTTAAAAATTGGCTGATAATGGACTGGAGAACCATGTGATGATTCAACCTAGTCATATTTTGAACAAAAAAAGCTCTTAGCCATTATTGTAGCTGCTTTCATCGCTTCACACTGACTTAACAGACATTTTAGGCTTCAGAGTGACACACAGAGTGACATTCCTGGAATCTTATTATATAATGCAACATTTCAATCAAAAATGTATCTAGCTGTGGTATATGTAGTTTGAGACGTAAGTCTATTGATCAGTTTGGAGTGAAAGGCAAAGTGTCATAAAGTAATAAGTCTAAGAGTGGCTTTTTAATTTTTTCCCCTTTTTATCAACTAATAGGAATAGAGATGTTTTCATTACATTGAATAGTCAAATTTCAATAAATTTTAAATAACGTAATCCACGTCCTTGTAGTGTTTCAAGCCCACACACAACAGCATTGTGCATATGCAGGAGAGTCAGAAAGTTATAAACGATAGTGAAAATGACCAGCTGTCTCTAACTGTCCAAACTGAATGAAATGCTGAAAGTGAACATCTAGTATAAATGGTGTGAAGTAAACAAGATTTTTTATAGAGTCTTCTACTGTAACGACTTTTATTCCGATATTGGGTAAAATTTCAAAAGCACCTAAGTCCCATTTTCAAAAGTGGCTTGGAAACCTAGGAGCCTAATTAGCGTTCAAAGTCATTGGAACTGTATATTTGTCTTGTTTATTTTCTCCCTAAATTAGTAACTGTGGTAAAAATCTTATTCAGAGTCAAAAAAACATTTGGAGAATCAGTTTTCCAAGGACAAAATTCTGCCCCGACTTTAGTGACCTGTCCAGGGGAGGGGCTGGAAGCAGAGCCAATTTTATATCCCTCATGAGCCGTCGTGCAGTTGCTTTGCAGGATGGTTCAAGTTATGCTCTGGGAGTGTATTGTATGATCCAAAGCTGCCTTTGGGGACAAGTGGGGAGAGTGATTTTTTGCCTTGCTGCTTGCATAGACAGAAGAGTCTCCCCATCCCCTGACCACCTTATGAAGATCTAGCCCCAAATTTTATATCAACATTTAACATTTTATATCCAAACATTTCTGCCCACTTGTTACACCTGCAATATTTCTTCATGGATTTAAATGTTGTTGGCCAAAAGCGAGGCCTCCCTTATCTCCAAGGCTCAGATGAGAGAGAAGGATTGAGTCCTGTTCCTCCCAGCTAAGATGACCAGACGTCCCGATATTATCGGGACAGTCCCGATTTTATGGGACTTGTCCCGCGTCCCGACCTTACATCGGTCGGGATGCCCTTTGTCCCGATATCGGAGACTGTCTGGACCGCAGCCGCGTCACCGCTTCCTGGGGCAGCTCCCGGCACCCGCCCACCGGCAGGAGCTGCCGCGTGCTGCAGGGGAGGGGCTTGCAGGTGCCAGAAGTGGGCAGAGAGCCCTCTACCCCCCCCCCCGACTCTAGGAGCCAGAGGGACCAGCCTGCCAGAATCTTCCCGGGATGGGAGCCGCCCCAGGTGAGCACCTCCAGGACTCCCCACCTCGCCCCCTGGCAGGTCCCTCTGGCTCTTAGGGTGGGGGGCTCTGTGTGCTGCCGGTGCCTGCAAGCCCCCTTCCGCGGCTCCGGCACCTCCCATTGGCACTTTCCCTGGCCAATGGGAGCCACGGAGCTCGCCCTTGTGGCGGGCGCAGCATGTGGAGAGTCTGAAGACCCTGCTCAGCGCTCTGACCCTAGGAACCAGAGACCTCCCAGCAGGGCTGGTGAGTGCAGCCAGGGAAGGGGGCAGGGTGTGATGAAGTGAGTGAGTGTCTAGGAGGTGTGTGTGGGGTGCTGGGCTGTGAGGGTGTGGAGGGCGCTGGGCAGTGGGGGAGGTTTGTGTATTTTGGGGTGCTAGACAGTGGGGGGGTGCTGGACAGTGGGGGAGATCTGTGTGTGTCAGGGCATTGGGCAGTGCGGGTCTGTGTGGGGCATTGTGTAGTTGTGGTGGTGGGGCTGTGGGGAAGGGCACTGGAAGGGAGGAAGGAAGGGAGGGAGGGGAAATCTGTGTGTATTGGGAAACTAGCGAGTGTGGGGTTCTGTGTGGGGTGCTGGGCAGCTGTGGTGGGGCTGTGGGCAGGAGGGCGCTGGGCGGGGTGTGTGTGCACAGCACTGTGCATTTGTGGTGGAAGGGTTGTAGGGGGGCTCTGGGCATAGTGGATCCAGGGGGCACTGGGCAGGGGAGCTGTGGCGCAGCATGGGCCCACCCCCAACAGGAAGGGGCACGCTGGTAGCACAGGGCCAGGCGGACTAGCGTGCCTCTGGTTCCGGTCGGGGCTGTGCACCTGTGTCTGTCTGTGTCCCCTCTTCCTCCCCTTCCCTCCCCCCTCGACCAATGTGTCCTGATATTTCACTCTTGCGATCTGGTCACCCTATTCCCAGCAGCTGACTGGGGAGGGGAAAGAAGTATGCACCTGCAGTTTCCCCTTACAGGAGAGAGGCCCTCATATTGAATTTTTGCAGGACTGGGGCAGTTCCTCCTGAGAGTGGGGACAAGGTGGTACTTCCCTTCCTCTTCCCAATTCAGCCTGGTTTGGCTTATGATATTGTTGGGCTTCATCTCAGTTTCACTCGCTGTGAGTCAGAGTAGAGTGTGCCTTGCAGTTCCTTCTCTTCCACATCTTCTGGGCCCTGTCTTCTTCATTGCCTGTGACTGTTGCTCTGACTATACGGGAACAGAGGAGCTGCTACCACTTCAGAACAGTACTCCATTTAGTTCAATAGTTTTTCTTTGGCATTAGCCAGTACTAGATACTTGAGAGGAAGTTGTGCACCCCCATAATGGACAACTGTGCTTCAAGCGGAACATCTCATCGGTGCACCTACCTCTTTGCTTTGCTCCCCTTGACCCGAGAGGCTTGGAAATTGAGGAGCCATGTTAGAAGTATAGGAACCGAGTGAAAATTTCACTCCCATGCAAAGGGTCTGTGCAGGCTTATGCACCATTTAATGTCCTCAAAATAAGGTTGAAGTGGGATTTAAATAGTTCATAGTGGGTGTGTGTGCGTGTGGGGGGCATATATCCTGGAAAGCAGTGACTCTGAAAAGGACTTAAGAGTCATGGTGGATAAGCAACTGAACATGACATCCCAGTGTGATGCTGTGGCAGAGAGCTAACGCGATCCTTGGTTGTATAAGCAGGCAAATATTGAGTAGGAGTAGGGAAGTGGTATTACCTTGTATATGGCATTAGTGAGAGCATTACTGGAATGCCATGTCTAGTTCAAAAAAGATTTTGGAAAAAAATAGAAAGGGTTCAGAAAAGAGCTAAAGGAAGTCTGGAAGACCTGCCTTACATGATGAGACTAAAGAGGCTCAATCTATTTAGTTTATCCAGAAGAAGATTAAGAAGTGACTTGATCACCGTCTATAAGAACCTATTTGGGGAAAAGATTTTTGACAGTAGAGGGTTCTTAAATTTAGCAGACAAAGATATAATGAGATCCAGGGTTGGAAGCTGAAGCTGGACAAATTCAGGTTAGAAACAAGGCACGGATTTTCAACAGTAAGCGTAATTAACCAGTTGTGGATTCTCCAGCTCTTGAAATCTTTAAATCAAGATATCTTTCTAAAAGAAATGCTGGGTTTGATGCATGAATTACTGAGTGAAATTCTATGACCTGTGTTAGGCAGGAGGTCAGGCTAGTTGATCAGACTGGCCCCTTCTGGCCTTACAATCTATGAATGAATAAACGTTGGCTGACCTCATGCACAGGGGTGAATTTCATAATGTCACAGTATGAAAGTGGGCAATTGACAAACTTATTGTCCTCCCTTTCCCCACTTTGTTTGGTCTGATTAAGAGAGTTAGATAAGCCCCCTTGGAAAATCCTTAGCAAAATGTGCTCTACAGTGTGGAATCATAGAATCATAGAATGTCAGGGTTGGGAGGGACCTGAGGAGGTCATCTAGTCCAACCCCCTGCTCAAAGCAGGACCAATCCCCAACTAAATCATCCTGGAAGATGGGAGGATGGGAGGATAGTGATAACTCAGTTGTTGCTGGGGAGATGACATTGTCTGTTCTTGGAAACATACTAATATCTGTGCAGGGCTAGCTTAAGGGGTTCTGCACGCTGTCCTAGACAAAATATGAAATGTTGTCCCTTATTGCCCAGCAGTCTTCTTAGCGCATGTGACCAGAATTCATCACCGAATTTGGTCCGCTGGTTGGATCATTAGCTTCGCCGGGCTGGGTGCTGACGGGGAGTGCGACATGAATGCTAATCATGCCCCTCTGCCCAGCAGTCATCTACACAAACAGTGACTACATTTTCTGCCTATTCTCATTAACTGAATCTATAATCAAGTGCCATGGTCTCTCCAGACTAGAAGTACCTTGACTTCTGTGGGAGTGGGACTGGAAAAATAGATGCCAGCCACTCCAAGCAGAGAACACTGTCTCCTTAATGCCATTGTCATCAATATGCTTTTATGATTCTCTGGCAAAGGGGCCAGCTTGGCAACTTGGTGATTTTTCATATTCTTGGCTGTGGAGTTTGAGAATCTTGTTTTATAGCTTAAAAGAATTAGGACAAAATCGGGCATATAAAATGTACACCCTGTGTGTGTGTGTGTGTGTGTGTGTGTATGCATGCAGAATATATGTGGTTTGACAAAAGTAGTAATAATTATTGTATAATGACATAGCACTCTCAGTCCAAAGGATCTCAAAGCACTTCGTAAGCTATGTACATGCAAGAAAATGCAGCTATTCTGAGGTTGGAAGATGACAGTCAGCTGGCACAATGCATTACAGTGGCATGAGGGGAGAGTTTGACTAAGGAAACTATACTGTTATGAAGTGTCCCAAACAGTGTGTCAGTTTTTCAGAGCACTAGATGTTAGTTATGTCTCTGAGTGCATGAGGTGATCAGAGGAAGGCAGTGTGCTCTTATGGCCTTGGGCAATTTGCTGCATCTGCCTATTTTGCCTTAGTTTCCCTTAGGCATTAGAAGGGGGATACTGCGGTGTTGTGAGGATGGGTTCATTAACATTTATGCTGTGTTTTGAATATTTATAATGATAGGTGTTGTTTCTTGAGCATTGCTAAAGCACTTAGACTCATAGACTCATAGACTTAAAGGTCAGAAGGGACCATTATGGTCATCTAGTCTGACCTCCTGCATTATGCAGGCCACAAAAGCTGACCCACCCACTTTCCCTTAACTCAGCTGTTGAAGTCTCCAGATCGTGATTTAAAGACTTCAAGTCGCAGAGAATCCTCCAGCTTGCGACCCCTGCCCAATGCTGCGGAGGAAGGCGAAAAACCTCCAGGGCCTCTGCCAATCTACCCTGGAGGAAAATTCCTTCCCGACCCCAAATATGGCGATCAGTAGAACCCCGAGCATACAGGCAAGATTCTCTAGCCAGACCCATATTTTACCAGCGATGGCACTTTATTACCTAATTGACTAAAATCACGTTATCTCATTAAACCATTCCCTCCATAAACTTATCTAGCCTAATCTTCTCCCTGTACAGTTACAGATGAAGAGAAGACCTCTGCCCCAAGGATTGCACCGTTTAAATCAGACGATGCAGTTTAAATCTCTATTATATAGAGATTGAAGGGCTGGATTTAAAAGAAGTCACGTTACTATTTATGTGCCAGATAAACTGTAATTAGTTACTAAATCCAAAGGTAGGACGATCAAGAAGAGACCACCTGTTTTAGAGCCCATCTGCTCCTCCTGCACCAAAATCACCATGGCCCGTGTTATGCAGGAGGTCAGACTGCATGATCTAATGCTCCCTCCTGGCCTTAGGATCTGTAAAACTTTCCTTTTTCCCTCTAGAATGAAGCATTCCCTCATATTTACTATTACTATTAATAGTAGTATTCAGTAGTCATTACTAGGAATGACCACAATGTGGGCTTTCTGGGGTGGGGGGTGGAGGGGAAGAATAGCATTGTCCCTGCTTGAAAGAGCTTGTGTTCTTTAAAAGAAAAAGGGAAAAAATAGAGAGATCAATCGATAGCAGGGGACAAGGAAGAACCAACAAGTTAAGTGTCCAGGTGGTGATCGACCAATCCTGGCAATACAAAGTTTTAATGACACAATACTTCTGTGATGAACAGACTATTCCAGATCACCCTACAATCATGCTGGTATAGGTACTTGTAAGTGTTGTACCCCATGGGTTGTCAGGAGCTTCAGTGTGACTACTCGTGCTTAAAGTTAGGCATGTATCTAAATGCTTTTCTGCATCTGCACCAGAGCGCTCACAGGTTGCAGAATCAGGACCTTAGGTACCCATATCTGAGATTCTAGCACTCCTTGCAATATTATTTATTATTTATTTGTATTACCGTGGCCCCTAGAAGCCTCAGTTGTGCATCAGGACCCCATTGTGCTAGGCCCTGTAAAAACATGGCCCCTGCCTCAAAGACTAGTGATAACAGAGTTTTGAGAGTTAATGTGGAATTGCAGATAAAACAACTCCACACCAATTCCTTAAAAACTGATCGATTTTATAGTTTTAAGTTAATTTGACAAAAGGATTGCTTGCGAAGACACTTTCAAGTAGTTTTGGCTCTAAATTGGATTTACTTTAAAATAGTTATGCTCTTCTACATAATGTCCTCAGGAGACCGAATATCTGTTGGTTGTCTTTTTTAATCATCTTTGAATTGCTGAGTAATATATATTTTAGCACATATGTTCCATTCTGCATCTACAAAAGTTATTACAAACATTCACTAATTAATGTTAAAAATATACTTACTATTTATGAATGACGCTTTTGTCGTTTTACTCCGCTGCTCTAATGCCAGCTGAGAGAGGATATATCACTGCTTACCTTATTAAAGAAAATGGATGTTTATTGTAGATCAGCACTTCTTGGTAGTTCTGCCATAGAATTTTGGGAGCATACTGTTATATATTTTCATAAGGGTTACTGTGAGAACTGTGCCAAAAAGGGAAATAAACAATGATGAATTGTGTTGACTTGAGAGAAATGCAAACAAAAATCCATGTTCTCCAAATTGAAAAGGACTTCACTTGTAAGAAAAAGAAAAAATATTTTCAAGTTTCAAGGTTGTATTTCAAACTCTGGAAAGCAAGATGTACATTTACAAATAAAATCTACTTTGAAAGAACTTGATATTTCCCCTTTAAATATAATGACTACAACTGTGTGCATTCAGAGGATTTATGAGATATGTTATGCAGTGGGGTCACTAATCATGGTCTACTTGAAAAAAAGATCTTTAGGGTGGTTTAGTTGCTGTTTTTTCACAAATTCAATATACCTACTAAATCATGACTTTCTTTTTCTTATGCAAGAAAAGAGATGCCACTGCTAGATCAAAGCAAATATTTTAAAAGTTGTCTTAAGCTTTCAAAATGCAAACATTCAGTGTGTTTTGGAGGACTAATTTATCTGTAAAATTTTGCAGGAGCATAGAGGGTTATAACTTCATATCGTAAGATTTGATTTTTCTGGATTTAAAAAAATATTATTCTCAGTGGTTGAATGGTATGACATAAAGAAAAAGAAGTAAACATGAGTGCAATGCAGAATCCTTATATGGGAATATTGCTGTTGATTTTGTAATGCAATGGCCTATATTACAGAATTCAGACTGGATAATGGACACTAGTTTTTGTGAAAAGGAGGAGAATTCTTTCATGGTCTTTTTGAGATTCTCAACTATAGATCTCAGCAGTCCATGTCTAATCACAGGTAACTGAAAACTGTATCTGAATTACAAATTAGTATTTTATTATCTGTTTAATATTTCCTCATATATTGCATGACTTGAATTTGTTTACATGCTATCACATAGAGATCTATATATCTATTTCCTAAGCAATTTATAAGACTATTATTTCAAAATGTGTATTTTGTTAAACTCCCCCCCCCCCAATTAATTGTACACATACAATATAGGGATCTGGCTCCCCCTAGTGTATTAAAAAACAAAGAAGGGTTTAATCTAACATTTAATAAATTAATAAAGTAGAAATATGTCTGTTTAGGGAAGTGTCTCATCAAAATGGCCTTTTTCTCTGAAAAAAATGCATTGCACTTCTTTGGAATCATACAAATGGGTAAAAAAGTACAACTGTAAGATAGATTTTCTTGCACCATTTTTCTTACCATCTTAAATTTACAATATTCATAAAATAAAAATTAGGAAAGTTAGTTGATAGAAAATTCATTGCTTGACATATTTTAAAGCATCATAATGAGATGTTGGGTTTTTGCATATTGTACATCTAAATTATGTCCCTTTAAAAATAAACAGTGACAAACTGAATTGTTTAGGGAAGCACTTTTTTTAATGAAAGTGTTTAGTTAAATCTTTTTTCTTCTTTTTGTAGCTGTTATACTTTATGTATCTAATGAAATCATAAACTGAAAATTATAGCTTCATTCTAGGGAGTGCGAAGACTTATTCCAACAGATGGCATCAAAACACCGGTCTGAACTATATGATTGCTGATTGTTAATTGCTTCTGTAAAACAATCCTTTTAAACAGAGTAATGCATTTTATCATACAGATTATAGTTCTACGCGTTTTGGTTTTTCAATGTGTGTTAACATTTTCTCCTCCAGTGTAAGATTTAGTGTTTGCCTAATTATCAGATTAAACAACAGTGACTCATTTTTTTTTTAAAGAAATGAGAACAGGCAGATAAAGAATCATGAATCACAATTTCTGTTTATTGAGAAAATGCTAAATTACTATATAAGTGTGTGCTTTTATAATACAGTATATAAAACAAGAGGAATGGACAGAGATGTGTCTCAAGTATGAAAATAATGGATCTAGTCTAGCACACCTTCGTTGAGAAATTCCGACTGACATCAGTGGGAGTTTTGACTGTGTAAGGAAAGCAGGATGCAAATTGATAGTGAAGAATAGCTATTAATAATTATTAAATCAATACCCCTGGTTATTCATTTGCATTGTTCTTGCACAGTAAGGACTAAGTTTGGGCATTTTATGCAAAGACAAAACAGATGGGGAAAATCCTTGAGTGGTTGTCTTGATTTGATTGATCCAACTGTAGCTATGTATATTGCATGACATGAGGGACCCACGTTTGCTTACTCAGTAAGCTTGAGAGCATTCTAGAAGTGGTATACTCGGCTTTGGGTAGAGTGGTAAGCCTTGCACCGTTCCGATAACGACGCCTACCGTTCGATCGAGGGGTAGTGCTGTCTAGTTCTCCTGGGGAATCCCATCCAGTTTTCCAATGATGTGATTCAGGTCTTGATGGGTTGGGTTATCATAAAGGATTGTTAGGACCCTGTCGAGGCCAGTGTTGTCTGGATTTAGTGTGGTGGAGCTGGGTGTAGTGGTGGAGCTAAGTGCAGCTAGCAAACCAAAAAGAGATTTATCTATTGTAGGACTTTTAGTCAACCTTGTGACTGTGATAATATAATAACTAGTGGGTCTGTGCTTCATTTCTGTCTTCTGGATGGAATGCCAGGCCACTCAATTGTGCTGTGATATTGCCCTTTACTGCCTGCAGCTTACATAGAATTTGAGCCCTATTACTACTACAATGAGAGAAGATTCTCCTTTTACCTCAAGTGGTAAAGGACTGTGGTTTCTGAACTAAAGTTCTGTCCCTGCTGTCATACATGTTTGTGGCTTAGCTGGCATTTATGGTGTGTGTTTGCAGCCATGCCTGGTTTAATTCTTTGCTTCTGGTCTTGCCAGACCTGCATGGCCTGTATAGGCAGCATATTTAATCCCTATGGAATCCCTGTGGCCCATTTAAAAAAAAATCGCATTCAGGGTTTTACAGGAGTTCCATTCAGTCTTCTTCTCTTATGAAGACAGTGATCATGATGGTGCACAGGATGGGGAGGTGTAAAGCAGGAGAAATAGAGGGACAGAGGTAGGGATATGCAAGAGGCTACGTATGAACCAATTCCATGTTGTACCTAGTGAAGACTTACACAACTTCAGTGTTTAAATCAAAATTTACAGGAAGAATAAGTCTACACTGAAAGTGTTATTAATGAGGACAGACACATGCATGGAATTAAGTGGCAGGAGGCAACTTTTATTAAAATTTTGACACAAGGGATGGGCACTACACCCCATCACCCATACTCTCCTATACCAGGCATTTAATTGGTTCCAGTGCGAGGTTTACAGGGCTCCTTACCATTATAACTGATAACTGGTGCTAGGGTCATAAGGCTCTTTACCATATAACCCATAATGCGGGGTAGGCTCTCCCCCAGGACTCAGCTCTCTCTGCATCTTAGCACCTGCCCCCCTATAAGCGGGATAGAGGGTGCAGCAGGGTGGGGACCTCAGCTTGAGAGGGCCACAAGGTCTGACCTTGGCCTGCAAAGGCCACAATATCTCACCCTATTACATGAGCCCAAGGGCTATCACTAAAATCCCAGGTCTTTTACCTCTGGGACCATTCATTTTATTCTCTTAACCGCACTGGAAATTGGCTACAAGTTGTGACGAGTAAGTAACCCCACCCCAGTACCTCGTTATGTACCATTTCTGTTCCTACTTAATCCACTATGGCCTGCAGATGCTGCAAGGAAGGCAAAAAGCTCCTTGGTCCTCCTCCAATTTGGCTCATGGGAAAAAAAATTCCTTCTTGACGCCCTAAACAGGTGATCAGCTAGACCCACAGCATCTATCAGGCCAGTTTCCCATTTGTAGTTCGGGGTGGGTAGGGCGGGCTGCTGGAATGGAGCCGAAAGAGGCTCCACATGGCCCCTGCACTGGGTTAAATCCTGGGAGCTGCAGAATGCTGGCCAATCGGCACCGTTCTCCCCCAGTTGGCCAATGGATGCCAGAGACTCCTAGGGGAGGAGATACCTATTGTCCCTTGGCAAGTGCCTCCCTCTCTTGCTTCTGGGACTGTCTCCCTTTCATCAATTGGCCCCATCATATTTCCCCCACCCATTGATGCGGGTGGCTGGCATTTATGAGTGAGATCTTTCTCAAACAGTGGATTGAGGTTATGAATGAAGGCTTCTTAGCCCCAATGTACAAATAGTGTTTTAATCCCCGTTAAGTCCCAAATAGGGATTTGTGACTGTTGTGCATGGCATCCTTGTTTGCCATAATGGATCCTCAAGGGGGGCTGTATTCTGGCCAGAAAGGAACACTTTCACTTCCAGCCCCCCTAGATTTGTATTCCCTAGTGCTGACACCAGTTGCAATAAATGGCAAGTAAACTGAAAAGGGTCCTCCACCCCTAAAGTTGAAATAAATAGTGCACAAGAATGTCAGCAAATGAGAGATGTAGTGACCCTAGAGAGAGAGAGGAAACAATACTTACTATTTACCGGTATATCTCCATCCCCAGATATGTTTGCTAGTGTACAGGGCCCCAGTGCACTCTGTAGCACTTAAGAACATTATGTGGATTTCAGACAATCCCTGTAGTATTTTAGTACCATTAAGTTGTTTGGCAGCAGCAGAGGCTGGTGACATCTGAAAGCGGCTGAACAGAACTGACCAGTATTTTGCAGCATTATGTAAAGATGATAATGTGTCTGATTCTGAACAGGGTAGAGACCTCCAATTACTCCTCCCCAGGAGAAGGGAATCCAGGGAGGAAATTTTGGATCTAAATAGCAGTTCCGTTCTTGGGCTGCTCCTGGAGTGGTATAAGTATGCACTGCCACTTACTATGGACTAGGAGCAATATGTCAGTCTAGACGACTAGCCCTATGGAAGAAAACCTGTATTTGATACACGGCACCATGAGTTTACAAACAGTTTAATACTGTTTATTTGGGAATGGAGAAGAGTAAGATGATAGATAGTTGAGGTATATAAAACAATGGATGATGTTGAAAAGACCACTCATGTCAAGTCTTTCCCATAATTTTAGAGCAAGAAGGCACTCAAAGATATTAAAAGGCAACCTAATTAAAACTGATTAAAAAGGGATTTTTTCACTGCCACATTATATTATTGAGATGCATAGCAAGTTTCATTTTAGTGCTTTTATTCTTCAAAACAATTCACCACAATTAGTTCATCTTTATACCTGCTTCACAGGCATGTTATGTATTATTTATTACCCCAAATGGGGAAATTGAGGCAAAGGTTAACAGTTTGACTTTCAAAAATGCCTAGGTCCCACAACTCCAACTGAAATCAGGCTGTAAGGGACCTACCAAGGTCACAGATGGCATCAGAGTCAGTATGGGAACACAGAAGTGCCTGGTTCCCAGTCCTGGGCTTAGGCTATTATATTATGCTCCTCTAAGAATATTATTTGCAGTTGCACAAGGATAGAAATGATAAGGCTTATCTAGCTTTGTGCAACTACAAGGTGGACTTGAAAAGTTTTCTCCTTCTATTTTATAGTATTGCACAAATATGCCCAACGTGAGGGTTCCTCTTACTCTGAATCATTTTGAGTGGACCACAATCAGCATCAGGACATCTTTACGGACATTTTTACGGAGTTAAGTCAGTGGGAGTTACTGGGAGTTATTTTGAAAATCAGGCTACTTACTAAGGTGCCTGAATAAAGACTTTGGAGCCTAACTTTTGACACCTTTTAAAAAAAAGTTAGCCTCTTTTTTTTTTTTTAATATTTAAGACAAAACCCAATTAATTCTCCAGGTGTGGGGCTAGTTATAACCAAATAATGAACATGTATTTGAGTTGTTCATATCTGCAGTTCATTCTTATAGCCAGCTCTACAACACCAATGTGTACCTGAAATGTATTCAAAGTGTTATATGATGCCCTATAAAGGCACAAAAACCAACAAACAAATGGGTGATTCACCTATTAATCTTGCTGATGGGGATTTTGCCTTTAGCACAAATGATAGAATGTGTACAGTATATGGACTATGAGAGAAAGCACCAACACTTGTTTTAAAATGGTAGAACGTATTTTTAACTACTTGGTACATGCAAACCACAAAACTGTCATATTAAACTAGGTGTGATCTGAGTTATATCATCAATCATCCAAAGAGGTATCATGTGTTAATATCACAGGAGATTTTCACAGTGACCTAAGCTGTAGAAGTAGGCCTGCCTAGCGGAGTTGTAAATAAATTGTAGAAATAGTCGAATCAATAGTCCGTTTCAGTGATTGCCCTGATAAGCCGTTTTACGAACAAAAATAACAAGAAATCATAAACATAGCAAATATGCATTTGGGGTCTGATTTGACGCCATTAAAATTAATGGGAGCCTCAATATTGACTGCAGTGAGCATAGGCTTAGGCCCTTGTTCGCTGAAATTTATTACACATCACAATCTCATGCCACATACAGTGCACTCTTTTGCCAGCAGTTAAATGTGCCACTCGGATTTTAACTAGTGCAGCATAGCAAGAGCAGGATCATTATCAAACCTGTTAACTACTATTCCACCAAAGCTATTGTCACAAAAACATTTTTTGGCTATCCTTACTCACTCGAGTAGTCCTTTCACATGCTGGTAGTCAAGTCGACTTCAGTGGGACTAATTGTGAGAAGTATTGGGCCCTCTTTGACAGTAAATCAGTAATAAATATGTAACAATTCAGTTTCATTCATAGTATCCGTCTCCAATGTGCAAAACTAACCATCTTTCATAATCCAATTATAAAAAGTCTGTCACTTTCCCCATTACTATAATTAATGTTTGAGAACTGGCTTTTCCTTTTGTTTACCTTTCAAATGTTGTCTTATTGGGGTCATTTTCTAATAGAATTTGCGGCTTTCCTCAATATTTTAATCCAGACTATTTTTTCCTGCTCTGTCTCTGTTAATGTAGCTTTAATGTTTCGTGTAAAAATGTATTTCAGCAGAACTCCATATTCTAGTGACCAGAATCTTACCAAAAAAAGAATGCCAATTCGGTCCCAAATACGGATGTTTTATTGTGTTTATTTTTAAACACATTTCACAAGGTTCTCTGGACAGAATTAAAATAAATGAATCCTACAAACATCTTCATTATGAAACATCCTAGGGGAAAAAAAAAGGAGAATCTGAATTAAGACTGTATTCTTAGCATAGTTCATAATAAGTGTTATCTTTATGACAAGCTTGAACATAAATTGCTGAATCCCTAACAAAAAGCATGTGAAACAATTGGCTAATTAGGAAAAGAAAGGCAGGAGGAGAGCAATATTTGTTTTCCTTCACAGCCTAGATAAATAACGCTTAACATGAATACATAACTTATTTTGAATGATCTGTTGTGTCAGTATCTGGCACGTCTTTTTCAGTGACAACAATTAAGGATATGTGTAAATGGAAATGCAGACTATCTGTCATTGTCCATTTCCTGGTCGTGAAGCATACAGCCTGCCTTGCCCGCAAGATCATTTTGCCAGGATGGGAGTGTGCTGGTCACAAAATGCAGAGCTGATTACCTCATCGAAACGCATTAATCCTGGCAAGCCCATCCACTATAGAGGGCCCATTGTCTGTAATAGGTCAGTTGTTAGATGGCTTTCAAACCTGTCTGTGGGTATACATTTTATTTACTTACCTACTGGAGCAAAAGTGATATGTCATAATGAAATCTGAAGTTGCATGAAGAATAAGATACATCAACCTGGGTGTTAATGAAAGGGGCTTAGAGCCAAATGTGCTTCTCTCAAAGAAGGGGAAATATACTTTAGTCAAACACAAGTTATTGGGGTCAAATGCAGGAGTAGCCGGATGAAATTCTATACAGAAGGTCAAACTAGATTATCTAATGGTCACTTTTGGCCTTAAAATCTTTGAATCTTAAACTGTAGAGAGAGAGCGAGCTCAGGGCATATTTGAAAACATTTATTCTCATTCTCATATATGGTAACATGAGATTTATATAACAGGAGTGAATATCACAATTTCTCATTTATTAAAATGTGTACACCACATTCCAGGGATTCTACAACTACTGCAGTGCTACTGTGCTATTAACATCAGACTGGCTCCAGTTCAAGCTGCTATAAAATGTTAAAAAGCAATCATATACACAGAATAAGTTTCACAACCTCTCCAGCCACCACTTTAAGTTGGACACATGGAAGAATTTAGAAGCCATCGTTCCACCATCAATTCTTGTTTCCCCAAGATTATCAGTTTATAAAATAGAAAATAATTAATTTCAATCATGACATGCAAAACCATTTCAGGCATTAATCTGAAAATACCTTAAAGATGTTACTAAGTTTTGTCTTAATTGTAAATGTGATAAATAACCCTGCTATTCATAATAATTCTTCCTTAGGGAACCTTGAAAGTTTAAAAATATATGTTTCATGCTCTTTTGTAATACAGGCGTGAGGTGTGTTGCTCATGAATGCTCTTTTTAAAGAAAAATTAGTAGTCTTTTTTCCCTTAAAAACAAAACAAAACAAAAAAAGTGGGATGGATTAGATTGTGAAAAGAAATAAAGGAAAGAATTATATATATATATTAATTATAAATAGGGCCCTACCAAATTCACGGCAATGAAAATCGCGTCACGGTCCGTGAAATCTGGTTTCCCCCCATGAAATCTGGTCTTTTGTGTGCTTTTACCCTATACTATACAGATTTCATGGGGGACATCAGTGTTTCTCAAATTGGGGGTCCTGACCCAAAAGGGAGTTGCAGGGGGGTCACAAGGTTATTTTAGGGGGGTCGTGGTATTGCCACCTTTACTTCTGTGCTGCCTTCAGAGCTGAGGGGCTGGAGAGTGGCGGCTGTTGGCCACACGCCCAACTCTGAAGGCAGCGCCCCGCCAGTGGCACAGAAGTAAGGGTGGCAATACCATATCATGCCACCCTTACTTCTGCGCTGTTGCCTTCAGAGCTGGGTGACTGGAGAGTGGCGGCTGAGGGCCCAGCTCTGCAGGCAGCAGCGCAGAAGTAAGGGTGGCAATACCATACCATACCATGCCATCCTTACTTCTGTGCTGCTGCTGATGGCAGCTCTGCCTTCAGAGTTGGGCTGCTGGCTAGCAGCTGCGGTTCTCCAGCTGCCCTGCTCTGAAGGCAGCGCCGCCACCATCTGCTGTGCAGAAGTAAGGGTAGCAGTACTGCACCCCCTCCCACTACAATAACTTTGCGACCCCCCCACAACCACTTTTTGGATCAGGACCCTACAATTACAACACCATGAAATTTCAGATTTAAATAACTGAAATCATGAAATTTATGATTTTAAAAATCTTATGACCATGAAATTGACCAATATGAACCGTGAATTTGGTAGGGCCTTAATTATAAAACTGGTTTTAAGGATATTACCAAGGCAGAGAGTTCTCAGGTTTAATTTTCCTAATCTTTCCTCTCTCTCTCTCTCTCTCTCTCTCTCTCTCTCTCTCTCTCTATATATATATATAAAAAGCAGGAATCTGGCATGGCTGCTACCCCTCTTGATGCAAGAGTACCATAACCACACAGATAAGTGTCTGCAACTTCATCACCAGAATGCCACCATACTCACTTTACAAGGTCACCCTGGCTGACAAGGGGAGTGTCAGTTCTTATCTACAACCCTGTCTGTCAAATTTTTATCTGGGGAGATTAGACCCGCCAGATCTTGTCTGATATCTCAGCAAGATCCTATTTTCACCATCACCAGCATGTGTGTGGCTTAGCTCCACTTGCTCCCAAACCTATACCCAAGTTTTGGAGGGGAAAGCACCCACCTTCCACCACAAAGAAGTCCTGCTTACCTGGTTGCAATAATAAATAATAATCCAAGACTTGCTAAATGCCAATGCTACCTTTCCCCACATCTCATCACTGGTCAGATTCAACCATCATGTCTGTCATCAAAGGAGAAAGTGTACTGCAAATACTACCAAAGAACTAACAGCGAGTCCTTGCTGATGACCTCAGCTGGATGCAGGAAAGAAGAAAATCCTTGTGTGGTACAGCCAAAATGCTAAGGAGAAATTCCTTCCAGCCCCCAGATATCACAATAGGACAAACCCTATGCAAGTCCATGAACTTCCAAAACTTAAACCAGCCCTTATCCCAGCCATTCCAAATAGAGGTTCCACATGACAGAAAGGTGCGACTAGGAAGTGACTGCTGTTCGAAAGGAGAGGTATGCCAGCAGATCTTATGCCCCCCAAAGCCAAAAGAAAAAAGCTAGGTGCCCCAGTTTTGGGTTGCAAGCCAAAATTGTTGTATGCAGTATAGTAGCTGTGTTGGTCTCAGGATATTAGAGAGACAAGGTGGGTGAGGTAATATCTTTTATTGGACCAACTATCTTGAATGGTCCTTTACAACATGCGCTAACTACTTATGATAAACAACCTGTTCCACCTAGCATTTTGCTGTGAGGCTGGGAGTTCCTTTCCCAGACCTGAAGAAGAGCTCTGTGTAGCTCAAAAGCTTGTCTCTCTCACCAACAGAAGTCGGTCCAGTAAAATATACTACCTCATATAGGTGCTGGACCTAGAGGTGATGGGGATGCTGCCACACCTCCTGACTTTAAGTGGTTTCCATCATATACAGGGTTTATAGTTTGGTTCAATGGCTCCCAGCACCCCCACTATACAAATTGTTCCAGCATCCTTGTTACCTCACCTACCTCATCTCCCTAACCCAAAATTGTGTTGCCAGAATGTGTGAAAGGGTCAAATGCGAGGCCTGTTGGGGGGAAGGGTGCGAGTCCTGCCTCCAGAGAGGTGGGAGGCATGGATGTCGGAGGTCAGGTCCTGCCCCAGGGGGAAATAGGAGGCCCTCAAAGGGAGGGGACGTGCAGAGCCCACTCTGCACTCACCCTGCAGTAGTGGCTCCTGTCCAACATGGCTGGGTGGATTTGACTTGGCTACTGCTCCGGCCATTTCAATCTAGTGCACAGGGTTGCAGCACTGCTCAGGTTTGGCCCAGCCACCTCACTGTCGTGATGAGGGGCTAAATGTGATTGAATGGTGCTGTGACCCCATGCGCCAGGTCACAACGCCATTCACATAAATTCGGTCTGCCTGGCCCCCCATCAGTGGAGCAAAGCCAAATCTGGGTGGTGCTGCCTGGAGCAAGAAGCCAAGCCCAACCAGCCTCATGGGACAGGAGCTTCCCCTATGGTACACATGGTGTGCTTATTTAGTACTTATTACATTGTGTATATTATGTATTCTGGGTGAGAAATATTTGGTAAGCCATATATTTTTTGCACTAAAGCTATTTACTGGCTTGTGACAGGCCATCAAGGTTTACCAATGGGTCCTGAGCCCAAAAAGGTTGAGAACCACTGTTCCACAGGGTTTTGAAATCTCTGAATACCCAGAGCATGCCCTGCCTCCAATCTGCAGGCAAGGTGGGAAGGAGAGGAAACCAACTCTGGTGTCTTGTTGTCAGGCCTGACAGTTACAGATCCATGTGAAAGGGCAGGGTCATAATATCAGAGCAGGCTTAACAGTGGGGATCCCTGTGCAGGGAGTTGGGAATCCCCATTTTATAACTCGTAATAGCACATTTAATTGGTTATGGCTGGCTACGTATGTGTCTACACACATTACGCAAGCATGGAATGATAATGGTGCTGTGCATTTCTTCAGGAGCTTACAATACTTTGCAAACACTAATGCATTAAGCTTCGTGGCACTCCTGAGAGCGAGGCAAGCAGGATCCAGATCTCTGAACTCAGTCCTGTGGTCTTTTCTCTTTTTTTATCCACCACACTCTGTTCCTGCTGGTGCTAAAGGCAGCTGGCCTTAAGTCTGTGTATCAAAGCATCCATTACTTCCAGATAACTTCTTATACTGTTATTTTCTTATCTATGTTGTTTCATTGATATGATGACTCAATCGTACGTCTCCTGTTTCATGCCTCCGATCAGAAACCTTCCTGAGCCCAATTTGTGTGTGTGTGAGAGAAGCATCAGCAGTAATTCACCTAGTACAGAATGCTGCTCCTCACACTATCATTCCCCATCCAGGATACATTAGTAGCTTTATTTAACATTACATACTGTGCAGGTGCTGCAAAATATTGTTATACAAATGAAGGCCCATAAACATAAAACCTGCCAGCAGCAGTGTCATACTCATTGCTAGTAGACAATATCACAGTTTCAAGTTCCCCCAAAGCAGAAGCTTCATCAGTCCCTAATATGGCCAGCTAAGCTTGGCAAATATGCTGCACTTTTCGGCAGCCAACTGCTTGTTGCTTAGGTACTATGATGATAGGCCCCTTAGAAATCCCTAGATACATGTTCCATGAGATGCCTGCAGTTTCTCACAACAGATCGTATGTACTGAAAAATGTATAAGCAAAGGATTTTATTGAAAAATGAGGTCAGTCCCACTTGCAGAATGTACATATGTATAAAGGAGCCGCTGAAAATAACTACGAAAACAAAATAGACACTTGAGAGACAGAAACGGTTCTGATGTGAAGACTGTATTCCCTTCTTTGCTATCTGCTAAGGAGTTCTTTGCCTCTGTCTCTCTGAAACCCCTTTCCCTGTAACTCACTGAGTGAAGTCTCATTATGAAATGGCCTGCAAGGGGTGAGGGAAAGAGGCAGCATGTGCTTTCTCTGTAAAGAAGAAAGCTGGTGGCTGTTATGGAGTATTAGTGCTTCGGAAGATCCTCCATGTCCTGCATAGCTGGTCCCCCTCTACTAGCCAAGTGCTCTGGCATTCTGCACACATGTGTGTGTTTATTTTAATTAATTCAAGCCTTGCTACACTGGAAAAAAAGGTTCACCGGTTAGCGAATGTATAGTTTTGGCTGTGGAAAAACGCTGCATGAACACTTGATGAATGAATGGGGCAGTTTAGGTGTTGTACAGCTATGTGAAACAGGACTGACCAAAGGTGCTCCTGGAACTGCCAGTTCAGCAGAGATGCTGTATTGGCAGATGCAGTAATGGTATCCTGAAGATATCTATTGATTCTCTGTGTAGCCAGTCTGAGCTGAATCCTGGCAGTTAGGACACTACTGTCAAGTCCAAAGTTCTCCAGGCTGTTCCCCAGGGACCTCCCCACATGTGAACTTCTGGCTTCATGTTGCTGTGATTCTGTCCAATTTGTACCATAACACTTGGCCTTTGGATCAGGGCCTTCTTGAATGTACCTAGCCAAACTCTAACAATTGTCTGTTTCCAGTGGTTTGACTTTCTCCCAGGCAGGAAAGCAACCCTTGGTATTTTGAATCCAGGGTCCATGTACGTAACCAGGATGTAATGCTCTTGCCTCTGTGTTTCCATGATTTGCTGGTTATCTTGCATCATTTGCAGCATTTTGTGTGACAGTGCCTGTCCAGAGCTTCCTGCCTGTATTGCTGGAACCAAACAGTGATTGTCTCTACACAAGCATATCCATGATAGCACCTGCTAATACCAGCATCATTACCATTGACCGACTTTTTGTGACACATCAAAGTGCCTTGAGGTGTTGCTATGAGAGTCCCTAGGAGTTGCCCCTCTGCTTTATGCCAGGGGCAGACTCTTCACCTTCTCATAGACTTTCAGGCCAGAAGAGACCATCATGATCATCTCATCTGACTTACTACACATGGCAGGCCACAGAACCTCACCACCTACTCCTTTAGTAGACCTATAATCTCTGGCTGAGTTACTGAAGTCCTCAAATCATGATTAAAAGACTCCAAGTTACTGAAAATTCACCATTTACACTAGTTTAAACCTGCAAGTGACCTGTGCCCATGTTGAAGAGGAAGGCGAAAAAACCCAGGGTTTCTGCCAGTCTGACCCAGGGGAAAATTGCTTTCTGACCCCAGCCTATGGCAATCAGTTAAACCCTGAGCATGTGAGCAAGACCCAGCAGTCTGACACTTGGAAAAGAATTCTCTGTAGTAACTTAGCGCCCTCTCCAACCAGCACAGGCACTAGCTTCCTCCTGTCCCTGGGGGTGCTCATTCCCTGCTCAGCCCCAGGCCCCACCCCACTTCTTCCTGCTCCAGGTAAAGATTTATGATTTGCTTAAATCCCCCCACACGATTTATCTGCTGCCTAAACTGCTTCCTGTTCCTGAAAGGTTCAAAGCCCCATTTGATGGAATAGAAAAAATACCACAGGAGGAATCTTTGGCCCCATTGAAGTCAATGGCAAAACTCCCACTGACGTCAGTGGAACAAGGATTTCATCTCATGTGACCAGTTATAGCTAACTAGCACATCTTGGATTTGAATATCCATTAATACTGTCTGCTGTCTGCTTAAAAATAAAGAAATCTTATTCCATCATGGTGATGAGGGCAGTAAGAATACTTGCATGGCTGGATAGAGTGATCCTGATCCCTCCCCTTTGACCAAGGTATCACAGAGGTCTTTAAGCCCCGTGGAGCAGAGAGCATGCACCGTACTGTATGTATGTAGCAGTACTGTTGCCCAGCTAGGTTGAATGAAGGTCAGAGTTTTATTACTTCACTTCTGGCTATCCTTGTAAATTTGGGCTTGTGCAATTTGCAATATTTGTACACAGAAACATTAAAAAGCCTCTTTTTGCAGGATATGCTTTTGTGGCATTGTATAAAAGGGGGGGTTTTCTCTGCAAGTTTTTTGCAAACATCTGCTCTTCTGCCATAAATTTGATTCATGTGTGGTTCCCAAGCCAATTCCAGGTTAAACCACTGAATAAAGCGTCTATTTTTTTTATTATTATTGTGCATTAAATTACCTGTTTGAAATCATTTTATGTGCATTGTAGTAGTTAGATATCTGTGCTCTAAACCAAAAACACTTCAAAACCCACTTATAGTTGTATATAGTATGTTTACTGGGTCTATAATTGAATCTAAGTAGTAAGGGACTTTTAAAGAAATATTGCTTAGTGTTTCTATCCTAATGGGATAAATGTCATATTTTAACTATTGCTCTATATAAAATCTATTATGCACAGTATTAAATAATTCCCCAAATCTTGATTTACCCAATTGAAAGTGACCCTGGTCATAAATTCTAAGCAAAGGAAGGCTCTGATTCCTTGATCTTTGGCACTCTTTTGTTAAAACAGAACATGGTGTCTTAAATCAGCAGAATAATTTAGGAATGGTAGATACTGAAACAACTAATTTTTCTTTCCTGTAATCTGCATAGACTTCAAAATGCCTACAAAGCACAAAGTGCCAGTTCATATAATTTGTTGGCAAGGATAAAAAGAAGAAAGGAAATGATTTCCTAAGCGTGTGAATCAGCCCAGCTTTAACAGATATTTTTCTGTCATGTGCAGCCTGAGGGCTTATGCCTATCTGAGCTTTATTTGACAATTACCACTTGCCAGCATAATTAAATGATAATTTATAAATACTGAGAGAGCATTATGGGGGAGAGCAAATAGGTGCTTATCAGGGCATTGAATAAACCCGATCTGCCTCACTGGCAATTTTCATCTCTTATCTAGGTTGTTAACTGGTCTCCTTTTTTTTTATTTAGGTTTGATACTGTTGGATTGATTGTACCTACCTACCTACCTATATTTCTTAGCTTTTTCATATTTCCAGCATTTCTTCTTTTTATGTTTCTTTTGCCATCGATATATTTACGAAACACTGGAGTTTATGCTGTATGGTAAAATGAGCACCAGGTGATACATACATGCCTATATGAAAAATGAAAACAAAATCCATACAGGTTTTGTTTCTTGTTTTTAAATTCATAGGTTTTTTTATTGTGTGTTTTTAAAATTCCTTTTAGTTAGCCGTGTTTTGCCATTTATTATGTTTCTCAGAGTTTCCTGATCTTAAGTTTGTTTCTCAGTGTTTGTGTGTGTGTGTGAAGATTTCTGAATAAGAGGAAAGCTCTAGTGTTGCAGTCAATGATGGAGGCAAGTCAGTTACAGAGAAACTGCTTCATATCCCTGCTCAGCTAAAAATGATACTGTATAGGCAACATGGAAATTCCATCATGTTCATGCTGGATGTAAAAATTACCGAGGAAAGAATTCCGAATGCCTGAGGTCTTTTATCCCATCAATGTTTCTTCACTAGGTCCTTGAGTCATTATAAACAGGAGCGCAATTTCTGCAAAAGCATGCTGCTGGAATATGGGCAGAAACACAGTTTTGTGCTGGGCAATCTAGATAAAGCAGCACAAGAGAAATCCTCTATTTGAATGGAAACAAATCAGTTGAATGGCAAAAAATTGAATTTCCACGCCTTTAGAAAAGCGTGTACAAGGAAGGGAAGGGGGTGGGGAAAGCAAGCCACATTAGTGGGTCACTAGGAGATTGAGTTTTTGAGCCATCAAGAAATTAAATAATTTTAGGGAGTTTTGATTAGGGTTGTAGTGGTTTGAGTGAACAGTGCAGGGATGGCTTATCTGCAGAATGGAAAAATAAAGGGCTTCAGTGTTTTAGGCTATCAATTCCTCAAATTATTCAGCATTTAGTGCTTATAAATAGTAATTATTTTCCTTCCTTCCCCCCCACCTGAAAATTATCTTTCATATTCAAATATTTTAAATATATGCTGCTGTAGTTGGGGCACAAAATTTTCTAATGTTAGAACAGATTTTTATATAAGGAATAATTTGAAAGTGAGGGATTAGTTTCCACCTTTTGAAACACAGTACTTTCTGTAATCTTCAAACATTATTTAGGATAATGGAAGCCATCATCCTGGTTCTCAAATGTTAGCACTTCCATTAGAATTTGCTGCTACCTCTTATTTTTTATATTAAAATACAAGGCTTAAAAGGTATTATCTTACTAAAGGAGGGCAATTGTAGAGATGATTTGATTGAATAAAGGAAAAAGCTGTACAGGCCTTTTAAGATCAAGGATGTATTGATGGAAAGCTATCATTAGAGACAATTAATGTTCTCCAAGGGAAGAAATTGATTATGGACAGAGATGGACCCTAAGGAGCAGATATGTCTTAATACTCCAGGGCCTTAAAGATTATACATTCCATTCACAGCATCTGTATGTTAACCCTTTATAAGGGCTGGAGTAGAATCTAATACTTGTGAAAAAACCACACAGAGTTTATTAAAGGTAAGTCATATGTGCATGCACATGTGCTATAGGTAGACTGAAACATGCTTGTTTCTTTAAGCAGATAACAGATTTTATCTAACAGAATTAAAATGTCTAATTTTATACTTGTGGTTCAATATACAGTTTTGGATCAATGTATGCTGCTGAAAGGTAGGAAGATATAAAGGGAAACCAAATATAATCTTCTAGCTCTTAACATTATAGTGTTGTGGTAGATGCAATATATGACAGAGGAGACGTTTTCATTATATGCTGCTATTATTATTGGATACGCCTACTTTTTTTTAAAGTATCCTTTCAATTGAAATGTCTTATAATTGAGCCCAAAGGTGAACTTGAGTTGGGATTTATGTGAGAGAGAAAGTTTGAGACCAGAAAACTGAGTTTTGCCATTTTGAGTTGAGAAAAGCTGTTAAAGCAAATATTAAATTATTTCCCCCCTGCTGCTCAACTAAATCAGAGCTGAGTTAATTTTTTTCATTCCAAATTTGTCTTGGGTTTAGTTATCAATAAAGACAAGTGCCCTTGCCATGTTTGATCAAGTTTGGTTTAGGAATAGCTAAACTGTCAGGATCTGGGACTGTGCAGATGCAGGGCAATATTTTTTTTACTACGTCCTAAATACAACTTCAATATGTAGTACTCCATATTGCTACAATGTGCCAATCTTGGTCTCTCTGGATCTTCATACCTGGGTACAGTGTTTAGATACATATGTGGCTCCCCGTTACTGTAGTATGTGAATGCTTACATATACAATTACACATTCAAATAGACCCATATACAATAAAGCTAAGATAGGGATAATTTTATGTATTATAAGCTCATTTACATTTTTCTCAGAGCATAGTTGTTTTTCAAGAAATGAAAATGTAATCCAGTGAGAAGACTGAAATTTTGCACAAGAAAAATGAGGAAATAAAAAGTTCTGGTTCCCAGAGCATCTCAAACCTAATTGTAATATTTTAATACTAGACATTACCACTTACTATATTATGTTTGCAAAAAGGTCTGCTTGTTTTGTGTTCTGTAATTTTGAATTTCTTTACTTTTGTTGTGTGTAATATTTTGTCCAGAATATGATGTCTTGGCTGTAATGTAAAATGACATTACTTTGCATTTAATGTACAGTTGTTTCCCTCATTTTAAACAACACGCAATTATTTTTCATTTTCTTGGCAGATTTCTAATTGATCTAGTGGTCTAGCTGTATTTATTTCAGTTGACCCAAGGTAGTTTGTGTAATTAGATTATACAGAGCAAAAATCCCTTCCTTAAATGTTCTGCTTTAATATACCTATTTATCTTCCGATTTGTGTGTACATACCGTGTAGTGGTCTTGTGTGGCATTGAGGAATATTAATGTAATATATAAAATGAATAATACTTAGGAAGTTGTACTATATTAAACATGCAAAAATAAAAACGGTGTCATTAATAGTTTCAGTTTAGTTATATGCAAATAAATAGGAGAGTCCTGTCTATATTGCAATATATATAGCACTCCTTTGGATGCCTCATATAACATGCTTGGCAGGACTAAGAAGATTAAAAAGAGATGAAAATAAACAAAAAGAGAGCTTAGGAAGAGAAGTAAAGACACACAGGGGAAGGGGTGATACCAAAGAGAGCTAATAGATTTTTGAGCATATCATAAATTCAGACTTGTGTCTTACATTTTATTTAATAACTACTAATCTGGAGATAAGAATCTACTTCTTTTTCCTTCTGTGCAACATTAATGAACTACCCAAATGGCAAGAAAGGGAGAGTAGAATTCAGTGGGCAGAAGCAGCTTTCACCTGTATTATTTTTTCAAGCTGTGAGCAATCTTTAATTACAAGGTAAAAAAAAAAAAAACCCATCACACACACACACACATTTAAGATTGGTAACATATGTTGTTGTCAGCATGTATTTAGCACCTGCAGAAATGAACATGGAAGATGTGACAGCGCATAGGTAGAACACCCACTGCGTTGACTGTGAGCACTGTCAACAAATTTTACTTTGTTAATTTTTTCTTATTAAAAAAATCCAAGAAAAGAATGTAATAGCGCAGGTGTTCTGAGCACCACAGCAAGATGATCTAATGAATGAGGAGGTTAGCAACCCTTTCTAGTGAGAGCTATGGGCCATGTTAGTGGGATTTTAAAATATTTTTGTCTTTTTGCTCTTACAAAATAAAATGTTAGGTCCTGATCCTGCAAACATTTACCACTGAGTATACCATGAGAAGTCTCATTGTGGTTCTTTTGGTAATGCTGTTACCCATATATCTTTCCTGCTGTCTCTTTGTTTTAATCTTCTTACTGCAGTCAAGTATATTATTGTAGTGAGCACTATGGTTGCGATAGCAGTTTGCAGGATTGGGCCCTCAGTGATTGTCAAGGCACTATCCTACCTTCAGCAAGGTGCAGCCTCTGCAGGGATCCTTTGAAACTATCTGCTTTATGGATATGCCAGCAGGGGACGCTGTGTCTCTTGTTACCCACCCTCTGCAGATGGTGAGGTCTCATCCTCCCAAAACAGGATACCAAGTATCCTGTACCTCTTGATTTGAGCTACTTTCTACAATTACATTTTGGGCAATTCAACTTATAACATGTCTGCAAAAGGAACTGTAAATGTATCGAAAGCTGGAAGACCAAAGTGAGCTGCCTTTGATTGTTCAATGTCAAAAGTTATCACAAAACTCTCTAAAGTATTTTTACAGGTGAAAAGTGGAACCTGCTTTTTTTAAAGGTTCTGATTGTTGAAATACTGTTTAAAGCAGTATCTGTTTTAATGGGCTCCCCATTATTATTATTTGTTTGTAGTGCAGTAGCTTTCAGAGGCCCCCACTCAGAAATGAGGCACTATGGGCCTGATCCAAAGCCCTTCAAAGCTGATGGGGGTCTTCCTGCTGACTTCAATGGGCTTGGGTCGAAAGAACACGGGAAGAAATGGTCCTTTTCCTGAGACATTTACTATCTATCTATCTATCTATCTATCTATCCCCACACACCCCTTCTATCTATCTATCTCCATACACCCCTTCTATCTATCTATCTATCTA
>NW_020664439.1:41499096-41648891 GCF_002925995.2 Terrapene triunguis
ACACCCCTTCTATCTATCTATCTATCTATCTATCTATCTATCTATCTATCTATCCTGACTTTGTTTTTATTTATTTAAAATTGGCCAAATCTTGAGCACTCTGAAATCAGCCGCAAAAACCACTGACTTCAATGAGACCAAGATTTGTCCCTAAGCAAATTCATATATTTATTTATTAACTAAGGGCCGTATCATGTTCCCACTGAAGCCAATTTGAGTTTTGTCGTTGGCTTCAGTGGGAATAGGATTTGGCCTTACGTGGATTCAGTTCTCATCAAAGATGGGGAAATTGTATTGCTGCATACTGAAATCCCTCTTTTGAACAACATGGCTTCGGTGCATACTTTGCCACACAATCCCTCTTCTACTTATTCCCAGGGGATAGCCTATCCTAACTCAAAAGCTTGCTCAGCCTTCTGGCCCACTCAGCTCTTGCTCTCTGCCCAGTGCCAGTTATAATGGCTGTTTTTGTTAGGTAGACACTTGTCCACTAGGAACCGGACTGAGACGATCAAACTTAGGCCACTGAACTGTCATCAGCTGGCAATTATCAGTTCGGGCTGATCTGTGATTTATAAGTAAAGACCCTGGAATAACTGGGCCTGTTAACATTTGAAAAAACAATGAGACCAATCTCAGTGGGTTCAACAGCTGCGAAAGACATCCAAATAGTCACATAGTTTTCTGAAACGCTGAAGCTTTCTGAACCTCCCATTGCCCTCTGGGCTCTCTCTCACCCCACCAGCAGTAGGCCCTGGCCCTTAAAATATTTCATGTAGTTACACTGATTTAGCACTCCAAGTGTGTAGGGCATTTTACCGATCAACAAAAGACATGGGGTGAAATCCTGGTCCTGTTGAAGTCAGTGGCAAAACTCTCATTGACTCCAATAGGGTCAGGATTTCACCCATGATCCCTATATAAAAGTTCTTCCTGTCTACAGTGAGAATGAATGGAGAAAAGTGGAGGACAAAGGATACAATTAGAAGATCATGCTCGCATGGTCCCACATGTGACTTGGTGGTTTGTTGTGTGTCTGAATCTGTGTCTGGAGAGGGTTAATACACCTCTACCCCGATATAACGCTGTCCTCGGGAGCCAAAAAATCTTACCGTGTTATAGGTGAAACCGTGTTATATCGAACTTGCTTTGATCCGCCGGAGTGCGCAGTCCGCATTATATCCGAATTCGCGTTATATCGGGGTAGAGGTGTATATGGTTTTGAGTTATACTAAAGTATATTTTGCTCCAGTGTGGGTGCTGTTTAAGAGGAAGACAGAAAAAACATTTCCCTCTCCTTTGGTCTTTTTGGGGGCTAAACAGAGCGGCAACTCTCTCCTTATCATTGCAGATTGTGTGTAGGGAAGTGGGGGTTGGGATCCCATCTCCGTTCTCTGGTGGTAGTACTTTTCAGGAAACAACTTAAGAAGCTCCCTTCCCTTGCTTTAGAGCACCAGAAATATTTCCACAGGTTCCTGCTGCTGCGGTACATAATTCTTAGCAAAAATCTCTGTGTTTCCTGATTCTTGTGCCCCAGAGAATGATACTTTATATGTGCCTTGAAGGCTTAATAAGTTTATGGTGCCCTCTGGGACACATGCGTTGGGGAAGTTCCAGAAATGTCATTAACATTGGAGCAGTTATTGAGTTACACCATCCGCGTCTTGTAACTGAAAGGAAGGAGCAGGTTTTGTAACTTTTCCCTCCTTACAGAAGACCTGACAGTGGTGGGGGACAGGGCCGGCTCCAGGCACCAGCCGAGCAAGCTGGTGCTTGGGGCGGCAGCTTGTAGGGGGCGGCATTCTGCCCAATCCTAGGGCGGCATGGCCGCTTTTTTTTTGTTTTTGTTTTTGTTTGTTGTTGTTCCGCTCCAGCCGCCCTGTAGGGAGCAGCGGCGTGGAGGACGGGAGTGCCCTGCAGCTCCCAGCCGACCGGAGCGGTGCGGAGCGGAACAACAACAAAAAAAAGGGGGCATGGCGGGAGGGGCCGCGTGGCAGCGCCCTGCTGAAGCCCTGGCCGCCCCCCTTCTCTCTCCCTCTCCCTCTCCCCCCGCTAGCCAGGGCACATCTGCAGGGCAGGGAGTCTGCAGGGAATCTGCTGCACCGCAGGGTTTTTTTTTGCTTTGCTGTTCTGGCCGCCGCGGTTTTTTTTTTTTTGCTTGGGGCGGCCAGAAAGCCAGAGCCGGCCCTGGTGCGGGAGCAGAGACAACCTGGCTGCTCTCTCTAGACTAGAACATAATTCTCAGCCAGAGAAGGTGTGAGGGAAAGGAAGCCACTTGGTCTTTCACTTAAAAGAACTTTGTCAGATTTCAACATTTTTTGGATCACGTCCTATCTGGGGACAGGCAAAAGTTTGAACCAGTTTTTATATTTCTCAAACCAGCTTCCTATCCCTATTCTAAACCCCATCAATCCTTCTAAAGCAGTTAATTGCTTTGCAGAATGACTTCCAACTGGGAGGATAAATAGGCAGGTTTTTTTTTTCTTGTTGTCAGTGTATGCTGTAGTATGAGATACCAAATTCAGGACAAAAAGGGACATTAACAACTCTGCGATACTTCAGACTTCTAGCACAGAGGCTGATACTTGCAAAGTCCTTTCTAAATTCGGTTCTGATGGATTGTGGTGAAAAGGCTACAATAGTGCAGTAGCAATGGTCAGTCTCCGAAAGCATTTCTTATGAGAGATTATAGTTGTGTTAAATTCTGTAAATATATTAGTGTTTGGGGATAATGTGGGGCCAAGTTCAAATGCCAGTGGTGTCCCTAGCCTCCATGGTGTCCCTAGCCTCTGTTTGTCAGAGGGTGGAGATGGATGGCAGGAGAGAGATCACTTGATCATTACCTGTTAGGTTCACTTCCTCTAGGACACCTGGCATTGGCCGCTGTCGGTAGACATGCCCGCTCTTATGTTCACTTAACTGAGTGTGAATCTGGAGCATCTCTGTGGAAGTGAAAAGAATGACTCCTGATTTATGGTGGAGTAATTGAGATTCCAGTATGGCCCATAGCTGTTCAGGAATTGTAGAATGTTCCTGACCAGTACGTAGTGTATAAACTCATGTTTTCTGTATTTAAGATATTCTAGAGATTATTATTTATATTATCGTAGCCCGTAGGAATCTGAGTCATGGACCAGGACCCCATTGTACTAGGTGCTGTAGAAAGGAAGAACAAAAAGTCTTCACTGTGGATTGCTTACAAACTAAGTATAAGACAAGAGACAACAGCTGGATATGGACAGAAAGACAAGGAAAAGATGAGATAAGTCAGCATGATAGGATGTGGTCTCATATACATAGAGGTTTTTTGTTGTTAGACAAGCAGGAAATATAACTGAAGTTACATGATGGTGTATCTAAACTTGAGGTTTTGTGATTGCAGTATGAACTACAAAAACTGAAAAAAGAAAATATAAATGGGTCCCCACTTGCAAACTTACTGCCGCTTGCATCCAAAGTACAGTGAGCCGCATAAAACGAAAGGTCTGTCCAAAATACAGAGATTAAAATCCATTTCCACTCTGAATGGCTGTGGATTATGGAGATTCTAATATCACAGTGTTGATGGTTCTGTTTCCGAGGCATGCACAGTCTTCCTACTTGAAAGAGGTCCTAGAAATGGCACTCTTTTCTGAGATGCCGAGGTTAGAAAGCACTTCACTAGAGTCCCAGAGGGGCTATCAATGTAACAAGAATCTGTTTGCAGTAATCGCTGGCAATGTTGACAGAATGTTCCAAACCATCTGCTTGAGGGGCTAGTGTTAACTCTATCAAATCCTAATATTTTAAGAACGCTGATCTCTGGGCCCAGGAGGCCTGGTGACAGAGAGTTCTCGCCAGGCCTGCATTAGCTTGCCTTCATCTCATCACCAAATACACTAATGCCCCTTAGACAAAATGCTTGATATGTGTGAAATAAGATAAGCAGCATTAAGAAATGAAGGAATAAGACACAGGAATTTTTCTACCATATGTCACTAGCAAAGATCTCTCTTTTAGTCCTTTTAAAAATATTTTCTTCGTCTGCAAACGTATTTTTGATTTCTGACATTTTTATCCACTGCAAAGATACACAGGAAAATGTTTTTCCCCTTTAAAAAAATAGGTGAAAAAGTAAACGAAGTATAGATATAAGTCCCTTACACCCACTGTTGCTGCTGTGACTTTTGTGAGGTTAGAACAGGGGTCGGCAACCTTTCAGAAGTGGTGTGCCGAATCTTCATTTATTCACTCTAATTTAAGGTTTCGTGTGCCAGTAATACATTTTAACATTTTTAGAAGGTCTCTTTTTATAAGTTTTTAATATATAACTAAACTATTGTTGTATGTAAAGTAAATAAGGTTTTTAAAATGTTTAAGAAGCTTCATTTAAAATTAAATTAAAATGCAGAGCCTCCTGGACCGGTGGCCAGGACCCAGGCAGTGTGAGTGCCACTGAAAATCCGCTCGCGTGCTGCCTTCGGCACGCGTGCCATTGGTTGCCTACCCCTGGGTTAGAGCTTTGTACAGAAATTAGTGACGTCTCTTCTCTAGAAAATTCTATATGATGGTTTAAAAAAATATGGAAAGGATATTATTCTCTATTAAATTCTGTGAATTTTTAGTTCCTTTAGAATTCCTCTTAAATCCTATAGGACTTTTCTTTAAGGCAAATAGTGAAAAAGAATATAATTTTTAATCGAAACTGCAGAGAGAATGTACGAAGCCAGAGTATAACTACTTGAACTGGTATTTGGTTACATCAATTTCAGATTTAGGGACTATTTAAGGCCTGCCAGACACCAAGACCTCTTTTACATTTCTTTTAGAAGACAGCACTATGCCTCCTAAAACCATGTCTGAGGCATTGATTTAACATGGACTCAGAAGAAAGATTGTCATCAACTGAATTATTTACATCACTTCCTAGTTTTACCATATTTGTTTCCCATCCAAATACAAACCTAGTCCAACTCTTCTTAGCTTGTGCTATCTGACAATTGCAAACAAGGTTGCATATCTGCAAGTGAAACATATAGGCCCTAATATGAATAAAATCCAAATGGATAGTGATAACTTCAGGGTGGCATTCTGTATTTTAAGTCTCTCAACTCCTAGTATCATCATAGTTCTGGAAACATTGCTTGGCTGCTCCTCCTTTCCCTTCTTCTTGGTTTTGCCTAAAATTTTAGGTGAATTTTGGGGGGGGGGGGGAGTGCTTATTATTCTCGCCAAAATATATACATGTATGTGGCAGGGTGTTCATCCACTTAGAGACTCTCTTTATTATTCAGTATTAATTGTTGTTTGTGTGTGTTGTGGTAGCACCTAGTTGCTCCAGACATGGACTAGGGTCCCATTGTGCTAGGCACTATACAAACACAGAACAAAAAGACAGCTTTTTGGAGCTCATTTAGACTGGCACTTGGAAATGGAAGTAAACGTCTAGATTTCTCTACCATATCAGGAGAAAAAGGTGAAGGTCTAAGTGTGGGTCATGTTTAAGGTACTGAAAATGGAACAAAAAATCATGTGTTTTGGGGTCTTCAGGATGTTTTTCCACACTTTTTAATGTGACTTGAGGGCAATAGTCACCTTGCTATTCCCACCAACTATGTGGCATCAGGCAGAGGCCACTGCTAGAGTATGGATCATTGGCGTGATCTCATATGGCAAGTCACACAGACTGAGTCAAACGCTCATCTGGTGAAAACCACTTTAACTACACTGAATTCAGTCAAGCTATGGTGATTTACACCAGTGAAAGATATGGCCTGATTCTTGCTAGTGGAGGACAGGAAAGAAGTTGTCTATCACCGAAGAATATGTGGGCTTGTGTGTTGAATTCCCTGATTACATCGCTCACTGAAGTTCCCAACAACTCTGCCATGTGCAGATTGTCATATCAGCATGCAGCAATCCTGCTTGCAAGAGTAAGGTACATCATCACCTTGAGAAAACTTTTATTAAATGCTGACCTGAGTATAATACTTAAAAATAGTAAGGGAAATTCAATGTATTAAGTTCTGTTTTTTTTGTGGGGAGAGTGCTTGAGGGCTGTTACCAGCTCCTTTCGTGCTTCTCATCTCTTCCAGTTGCTTCACAGAGTTCTGTCCCTTGTAGTTCATCTCCTCTTCCAGCTGCTTCAGTAAGTTGCTCATTGCAGTTCATCTCTTACGGCTGCTTCACTGAGTTCCCCTAGTGTCTCTTCTCTTTTGGATGCATCTGTTAACTTCCCCTGCTGGTCCATCTGTTTCTTTAGCACAGTAATATATAGAGGAAGTGAGTCCAACAGATAAATGACATTTATATTTAATATAAATATTCTCACTTCATTTATAATGATCCCAACCGTCTCTCCATGTCACCGATGGATAAGCCTGTCTTCCTCCTTGTCAATATCAAAAGATCTATTACAGTAGGCTACTGGGAGCCACTATCCATCTAAGGTCCTTATATGCCCCCCATCACCCTAGTATCCAAGAACCTGATAACACCTCTGTAAGATAGGGAAATGCTATTATCCCTATTTTACAGATGGGTTGGGAGTCGCAAGATCCTGAATTCTATTCCCCCATATATTTTGTTGGCATCATTTTTTGATATTTGAGAATTCTTGTGATTATTTGTGTGTGTGTGTGTGTGTGTGTCTTTGGTATGGTCACTAACACATTTTTCAGTGGTTGGCTTGAAGTGTTAAATATATTAATTTTTTTTATTTCATATTTAATTTTATTAAAAAAACCCTAGGAAATGCCATGAAAAAATTGCACAAGAGATCATTCATGTTGCAAAGTTAAGGTCTCAAAAGTCAGGAAAAGTGTGCCCCATTGTGTGTGTGCATTTTTTTTTACAACATAGTCTTTAATTCTCTACTCTCGTACTATTTCTCACACATACTACATTATTTTTTCTATATCCCAAAGTATGTATTAATGGAAGAGTTGTAATGTAGAAGAGATAAAGGGTGGTCTTGTAGTTAAAGCCTGTACTGGGGCTCAAGAGATCTGGATTCAGTCCCTAGCTCTGCCACAGACTGTCTATGAGAATTTGAACAAGTCATTTAACCTCTCTGCCCTTCTGTTTTCCCATTTGTAAAATGGGAATAATAATGTACTTCCCTGCTTTGCAAGGGTATTGGAAGGCACTTACATATTACTGCTGACAAATAAATATGTATATCAGAAGCTGCAGTAAAATGTGTGATGGAAGTTCTCCATATCTCCCCTACCAACCAGAGAAATTCCATTTGTATCCTTAAATGTCCACCCAGTTTTACCCCTCTTTACTCAAGAGCCAATATCAGAGCTGGTTTAAAAAAAAGGTAGGGGAGGAGGGGGAGAATAACCTACCCAGTCTGGTGGCAAATGCTCTTCTCTCTGAGGAGGGGTTTGTATCTTCTTCCACATCAAACTAATGCAATTTTGTATGTTTTCCAGAGGTGTAGGGTGTGACAGATATTTTAACCTCATGCAAAATCTCTGGGGACTATACTGTATTAAGTTTATGTATCACTGTGGGCCAGGGTTCTATATAACTTTGGGTGGGTGGTGGGAGGGTTATCACAGCTCCTCTAGGAACCAAAAAGAGTGGGGGGTGATAAGCTGAATCACATAGGTTGTAAACACCTCCAGAGAGGAGCCACCCTCTGGGAAGGCTTGCGCACACTAGGTTTTCCAGAGACCAACAAAGAAATGGCTTTTGGCAAAAAAAGGCTGTGTTCAATCTGACTTGGGGCCTTATTTCAGATCCAGCAAATAGACAGGACCTTATGTCTGCAGGGGGCCCCAACCCTTGTGGAAAGGTTGGAAAGACTTTGACCTAGTAGGGCCCCATACGACCCATGGGTGACCACTGGTAGGCTTTTAGAATGCATATACAAACTTTTGGGTTTTTTTTTGTTTGTTTTCTCTGTAATGCTTTTACCTTAAGAATCAATGTGTTTGCTTAGAACAAGCTGTGTGGTAACTTGTAGCTGCTGGCAATACACTGTTCATACCCATTGCTTAATTTGTAATGAAAGGTGCTGGGGCTCAAGAAATTGTTTTACTTTCATAACTGACTCAGCAAGCCCAGAGGTGCCGGGGCTAAGAACTGCCAAGCCTAGAGGTGCTGGGGCTCAGCGAGCCTCAGAGAGCGAAAACAAAGCACAGATGCTGGTCTTTAGGCAGACTGGTTTGATGGGGGTATCACAGTGTAAGGCAGGCAGCTGTACATCCTTAAAACCCCAGTCAGGAGGGAGAGAGACCCGGTTCTCCATTCAAGAGAGGTGATGGCTGGGAGCTGAAAATCATAAGTGGGTGCCCTTGAGGGGCCATGATGGGGGAGATACAGGTGAAGTTACCCTGGAACTGTGACACAGAGTAATTAGAGAGTGATGCAAAGCACTCCTTTCTCCACCAGGCATCACAGTCCCCAATCCTGAAGTTGACAGTGGGCAGGTGCACTGCTGAGCCCACACAGAGCCCCATTGACTTTAATGGGGTTCAGAGCAAGTGTAGCATTCTGCCTGCATGAATCACAATGCCAGATTGGGGCTTTAATGTGTGGCTGTTACAATTCCCCCACCCTCTGCCAACCCATGAACTTGGCACCCAAACTCTAAATTTCCCATGTGGCACTGCATTGTGACAGGCTGGACCAAAATTCACCGTTTAACAACAACAGAAAGTTAAACAAATATTTTACAAATTGCAAAAATCATTTCCAATGTTAAATCAGATTTACAAGTGGTCAAGCAGATGAAACACAGCTTAAGAAATGAAAGGGTTTTGCACTGAATTCTTTGCCATCAGCTCTCCTTGTCAACAGGCGATAAATCAGTTTTAAGTAGCTGTGAACAACTATTTAAGTTTTTATTACAGCAAAATTGGAGAAGGGTTGTAAAAGTTAAAGGATCAGAGTTAAGTGAATACATGTAAGGTAAATTCTGGCCATGCATTTGTGTCTGCAGCTCTCTTTATAGTCAGTGGGAGCTATATACATGCATCTCTAGCCTTCTACATGTATAATACTTTTGTAGATATACTGGCTGAAGCTGTTCATACTTAGGAAGAGAATCCTTTACCCAGCTCTCATCTAACCAGTTGGGACTACCTTAATGTGTAATCAAACAGGCTGCTGCATAGAGATAGCTCATGGACTTCAATGTCAAACAGTTACAGTTTGCAAATACTTTATACCCAAATGTGAGTCAGTGGAAAGAGAGTTCAAGAAGACAAAGCAGCCCACATTATCCACGAGTGTCCAAACATATTATTAACTGAATAATGACTTCAGAGTCATTTAGATGCTGGCAATGGAAGAATACTTCCCAAGGTTTGGAATCTGGATTCTTTCTCTCTCCCTCTCTCTTTCTCTCTCTCTAATACAAAGCAGTGGGTGTCGTTTCATTTTTACATCGGGGGATAAGGAGGAGGAAAGAAATATTAAAAACTCAGAAATATTTAAAACAGATGAAAAAAACATAATTTTCTGTTTTCAAGGGTTTATTACAGAATATGCACAATTGAATAAGCATCTAGGTACTCAGAATATATGTGAAGTAACACACTTTAGATGACCACTTTACACAAGTAATGGATAGATTAAGGTGATGCTTATAGTAATAAATCAATTGGTAAACAGGGAGTAGGGCAGGGAAGCAGATATGACAGTATGATTATATAGGAGGGGGCATTTGATATATTGATTTTTCCCCGACAACTGGAATTGTGAAGGAACTTGAGGGTTAACATTAAAATATGTTTTATAACGTTTTCATTCTAGTTGCTGTTAGAAATTGATGAATATCGCAATAAGTTTACATTGAATACTTATTTGAATTTAAATTTGCTTTACTGTGTTCCCTTTCCTTTGTGTTGCTTTCCATGACGATTCTAGCAAACAAGTTTACTGGCAGAGATTTTTGCCAAAATAATGAATTTTAAACACTTATTGCAGAATTTTCATGGAAAGTGACTGTTTCTAACTGTGAGTATTCACACTGAAAATCTGACTATAAAAGTGATTCGTCCAGTCAGGGAACAGAAACACACCATACGACATAGGTGTCCAATGAAAGTATCTCAGATATTAAATGCAACAAACTATATGTGAAAAGTCTAAGAATAAATGTTGTTCATAGAAATGATGTGCTCAATAAGGTTGAACAATAAATAAAATTAAGAAAATTGCAGGCTATTCACAGGTAACTTACAAACAGAAAGACAAAAATTATCAAAAACTTTTTAGGAACTGCTCATCCAGATATATCGCTTATGCAAATTAAAGTAGTTTATTGTCTAGTGAAAATATGTAAGGGGGACATTATCTTCTAAAATCACACATTAGAAAAAATCATTTTAGCTACTTATCTCTCTTTTTAAAATGGAAAGAAACCGTAAAAACTAGTGTACATTTCTCTATGATGTGTATTTATTTTCTGTACTTCATTCAACTTAGGCACGGAAAACAGATACCAAATTTTGTTCCTTATAGTCAATTAGTGCCCATTTATAAATATCAAGCACTAGCACACACTTCCATGTTTGCAGTGTACACATTAACAGGGAATCCTGAACTAAAACAAAAAAATCAATTTTCATTGTAAGTTTAAAAAAAATTAAAATGTTCTGTTTACTTTAAGTTTTATGAATTCTTGTTTTTCACAAAACCTAAGATTTGGACCTAAAGTGAATCAACAATGACTCTCTTAATATCTGTCAAGTTTATGACTAGGAAGTTGAAATCTTTTGTGAAATCTATTGATTTCAGTTCAGAGCCCACTAATATTAGGTTCTTTTACAAAACTGCTGGAGAAAATAGTCATAATCAAATATTTAAGAGCTAGAAATCCTTCTAAAATCTGATATAGTACTTCAGAGGTACCTTGTAAGTATTAAGCCCTGCATTCAAGAGTTTATAAAATCTTTTAAGGAAGAGAAAAATTGTCCACTTAGACTGTAAAAATACATTAAGTTTTTAGACCAGGTATCCTATAACTGCTGTGTGTGGTATTTCTTCATGCATGTAAACTACAATTAAATGCTTATTACCCATGAGCTTTATTGTCTCTGAATAAGCATCTATCTTTTGGTCAGAGGATTTTTATTGAGGAACCATTTCTTTGAATTAGTTGCACTGATGATTTTCTGAAGCAGATTATTTATAGAGCTAACGTGTTGACACACTATAAACTGTTAAAAAAAAAGACTAATAAGGTTAATTGTCATATGAACCCTCCTCTGTAGTCTGCAATCTGTAGGCTTTGATTGTTTCTCTGGGGGAAACGCTGCCCAGATGGCATTTTCCTCAAGGCCCTGACCCACAAGAGGCCTGTGGAGATGGAGAACAAGGTGCATCTCCACAGACTAATTAATTTACTATTATAGCACCTGTTCCAGAATAGATAGGGCTGGAAAGGAAAACAGTCCCTGGGCACAGTGGTAGGCTCACTGGTAAATGGATTTGAGCTGATTATATTAAGCTTATGCTTTGATCATCTAAAGGCGTTAAAATGGAAAAATGTTTTTGCTGGCTGTTGGCCTCCATGCGAGTGCAGTTCGTATTATAACTGAGCGGTAAGGAAAAAGCTGTTCTGGACTCCAGCAAATAGCTTTTTAAAAGTGCACGAGATTTGCCCCACCCCCTCCACCACCTCCATTTCAAATTCAGTAATATGAACACGCAGGACAATTTGCACTTGAAACATTCTCTTAGATATTCCAGGGTCTGTTCATATTCTACCAAACTGTCAATGGGAAACCCTCTAAAACTCCACACCATTTTTCTGTCATCCGTAATGTCTCAGTACATGGTCTTGCCCTTGATTAAATCACGTTGTCAGGTTTTAATCAATTGATTTATATTTGTAAGAAACAGAGTTAACCTCTTCAGATGGCATCTTGGCAAAACAGTGCAATTAAACACTGACAGAATAGTAACAGGCAATAGCAAATCCTTGAGTAAACATTGCCTGGTTCTAAATGGATTTACAATGTGTTAATCTCCACTCACTTTCATTTTATTGCCATTTGAATTCCCAAAAGGATTAGAGGTAATTTTATTGTCCCTACAAGACTGTAAAGTTATTTCCCTTTCCAAACTAACGCTGATTTTTTTCATTTTATTTATTTAACAAGCATAGATCTGCAAGCTCTGGGGTAAAATTAATTGACCCTTGCCATTATAGGGTTAAAACTGAATGTAATTAAAGTCCTGTTAAATAATGCCATCCTTAAACAAGCAGCAGAATACAGCATACTGAAGCAAAACTAAATGGCATCTAAATCCTTGATGAATGAGGAAGAAGCTACTTTCTCTCTGTGAAAAGTCTAAAAATGTTTTCCAATGCAGAGATTTTTAAGGCAAATTTGCATACCTGAAAATTGTTACTTCCATTTTTGTTTTATCATAATTACTGTTTAAGTGTTATTAAAACCTGTAACATGATGAAGTGGCAGACTTACCAAGGAACGGCACGTGAAAAGAGTTCTAAGAAACATCTACTTCATTTATATTGTAGACTGCATAGCACAGTTTTGGCTTTGTATAGTATAGTGCACTTTATTTTGTGCAGTGTTTTTCCTACAAGCTCTGTCCTACAGCACTTTGCAGGGTGGGATAATATAGTTGGAGGTAAATAATAGCAGAAATAGGCCTGAGAGATACAGGCCAAGAAGAAAAATATGTTGCTAGCTAAGATTTGAAAAGTGATGAAGACTCAATGTGGCTGAGTGTTACAGAGAGGCTGTTTAAGACAGCAAGACCTTCAAAGGAGAAGGTTCTTGCACCAAACACAATGGTCTGTTTAGGGACAGGGAGGAGGGCTATGCTAATTGAGTGGGGTATGCACTTGTTGACTTATTTACTACAGGACATAAATGTTTATATGAGTAATTTGCAGTCATAATATACTGATTATGGTATAAATCACAAGTAGCTTGCTGTCCGGTGCTTGGACTATAGGAGATTATGTTGCATCATGCACTGAATTGTGGTACATGCTACTTGGAATCAAGTGAAGAAAATTATCCAGGCTGTGGATTTTCTAATCCCACAAAACCAAACACCCTAGCCCCCACAGGCTTCCCTGAGGCCCCACCCCTTCCCCGAGGCTCCGCCCCCACTCACTATATTCCCCCTGCCTCAGTGGCTTGCTCTCTCCCTCCCTCAATCACTGGGCTGGGGCAGGGGCTTGGGGTGTGGGAGGGGGAGAGGGCTCCGGCTGGGGGTGCGGGCTCTGGGGTTGGGCTGGGGATGAGGGGTTTGGGATGCAGGAGAGGTCTCCAGGCTGGGGGGTAGGGCTGAGGGATTTGGAGTGTGGGAGGGGGCTGCAGGTTGAGGCGGGGGTTGGGGTTCAGGAACGGTTCAGGGCTATGGGGTGGGGTTGGGGATGAAGGGTTCAGGGTGTAGGTGGGGGCTCTGGGCTGGGACAGAGGGTTGGGGTGCAGGAGGGGGTGAGGGCTCTGGGGTGGGGCCGGGGATGAGGGGGTTTGGGGTGCAGGAGGGGGCTCTGGGTTGGGGGGGGCTCAGTGCTGGGGCAGGGGGTTGGGGCATGGGCTTACCTCAAACGGCTGCCAGTCAGCGGCGCAGCGGGGCTCAGGCAGGGTTCCTGCCTGTCCTGACACCGTGTTGTGTGTGCCCTGCAAGCAACCAGCAGGTCTGGCGCTAGTAGGTGAGGGGGGGTACGAGGCCCCGCGCGCTGCTTTCGCCCACAGGCACTGCCCGCCCCCACCGCCCCCCCGGCCAATGGGAGTGCAGGGTGGGGGCAGTGCGCAGAGCCCCATGGTCCCCCTGCCTAGGAGCCAGACCTGCTGGCTGCTTCCGGGGCACAGTGCGGTGCCCCAAGACAGGTAGGGACTAGCCTGCCTTAGCAGCGCAGCACTGCTGACCGGGACCTCTAATGGAGTGGTCGGCGGTGGTGACCGGAGCTGCCAGGGTCCCTTTTTGACTGGGTGTTTTGGTTGAAAACCGGATACCTGGGCACCCTAGCTGTGGGAACCATTGGGCCTGATTCTCAGAGCTCCTTTTAAGCTCAGACTGGTTGGAACCTGTCCTGTTCCCATGGATATGGGATATGAACTCAAAAATCCTTTTGAGTTCAGTGGGAACATAACAAGGCCTACAGTTTGCTGGATGATGGAAAGAGCAATAGAAAGTGTTAATTTAAGGGAGTTTAAAAAACTGTCAGGAGAATCCATTTTTAAGGGCAGGAATTGGTTTTTTTCCCTAAAAATAAAAATGAATTCATTTATTTTGAACTCTTCCCCCTTGAGAAGAATAGGGTCTTTTGATCTGAGAACAGGCCTGTAAGCTGGGAATTCATGACTTCTGATCCCAGCTCTGACTCCGATTCCTTCTGTGGTCATTGGCAAACTAACTAAGGCCTGATTCTACAAGGCACGGAGAGCCTCTGTAGCAGGGGCCTACAACCTTGCATGATTAGGCCCTTAGTGGGTTCAATTCTAGTATCACTGAAGCCAGTCGGAGCAGGGTTTTGCCATTGTTTGTGAAGTGTTCTGGTGACAGCACTTAAATAAATGCTAAACATTATTATTGTTGTTCTTACACCATACCCAGTTGTATAATTTGGATATATTGCAGTTTATAGAACATCTAATATTATATACATAAAATCAGTTTTCACTCTCTCTGAAGAGCAATAATGCTAGGTTTTGAGCACTGGAAAACTGTTAAGTACCCTACCTTTCTTTATTAGCAGAAAACATTTGTAAGAATGAATCAGATAGATCACTTCAGATTTGTGTATATAAAATCTATCTTCAAACAGACAGTGTTCATAGATACACATCTGAAAGACTCGCCTCAATGGAAAAATCAAGTATCACTGGAAGCTTTTGCTTTGTTTGCATTTACCAAAAAAAATAAAACCCGTTTAAGTTTCCTACTGTAATCTTATAATTAATGATAAGTTTGCCCATCATAACTGTTTAGAACATTTTATGCTTAACCTGTGCACTAAGCCATTCTAACCAGTAGCTAGCATTTGGAATAAGTGTTTTTAACTCTGAATTTAAAGGAGTCTGAGCATCTCTCAGATAATGATACACCTGTCCTAAGGCATAGAGGGAACCTCTGGCATTAACATTCTAGCTGAACCCCTTGCTGGATAATCATCAACTGTGGAGGCTATTCACTTCTTGTCCTGAACAGCGCTGAGGTACCACCATTTTCTCTATTGTACGGTCCGTTTTTAACAAGATAATTGTTTGTCTCCTAATGACCTTCACTTGGGGGAATGTTTAGAATGGCAACCCAGAATGGGATCCAAATTTTGCAAGTTAGGCCAACCTTAATTAATATTTTAAAATTTATTTATAATGACAGCTTGAATTATGAAAAATTAATGGCCCCATATTCCAGTTAACTCTGTTTGAAGGATTTCCTCTCTTTCATTCCAGTGGAGGGCTCATGCTCCCATGGACCAAGTTCCCCAACTAGATGACACTTCCCAGGATGCACCAGGACCAGGGACTCTGATAGTGCAACATGCCAACTCAGCCAGGGTGCGGGGAATTTGTAGTCTGGCTAGCGAGGTTGATCAATAGAACAAAATAGTGACATGAGGAATCCAAAGTACAGTTCCCATGAGGGGCCATAATGGTATTTCCAAATCAAGGTTTTAATTTATTTTTATTTTATTTAACTTTTTTTGCTGCAAAGATTTTTCCATGGTATAATATTTTGTTTTCATCCAAATTTGCTATGGATTTTTTTCTGACCAGCTCTGCTCCTGGGTATATTCTCCCCTTAATAATAATTTGAGATATAGCTTCTTCTAAATGAGCACCTCAGAGCACATATTTAGAAACTTAATTAAACCTCACAACAGCCTTATCATGTAGCCATTTTACAGACTGATAAACTGAGGTACAGAGTAGTTAAAGGGTTTGCAACAAGTCATTGGCAGAGCAGAGAATAGAATCTAGACTCCAAATCTGATGCTCTAACCTCAAACTGGACTACACTCCTTTTTAGTATCAGTGGGAGTTATGGGTGAGTAATGGGAGGTGTGGATGGGTACTAGGAGAAGAATTAGGAGTGAGGGTTTGGATCATGGGATTACTTCCCTCTTGCTCCAGGCAGCAACCTGTTGCTTCCTTTCCTGTCTGCTGCCTGCTGAGCCATCCTTTGTGTTCTGTGGAGCAGCAGCAGCATCTTTATGAGTGGCTCTGTAGTTGGTGAAAGAGCGAGGAAGTGGACCCTGCCAAAGTGTGCACACAGTCTCTGTGCCGATCTCTTGGACTCCAGAATTGCAGGAGATTCAGGCAGCCGCTCAGGATCCTGGGAGTGGACTTCTGAGATTGTGAGACTCCTGAGGAAACAGGGAAACTTTATCAGTATGTAAGGCCTGGAAGTGCATCAGAGAGCCAATCAAGGTACTGACAGATCTTTAACCCTCGAAAATTAGAAACCTACACAAACTCTGTACCCAAGTGGGGAAAATTCAGGACTTGAAAATTTCATTGGTTATAAGAAGACATATTTGCAGCGAATTCAAATTTTCCATACTCAAGCAAAGAAGGAATCCTTTTGCCTGAAGACTGACTGATGCGAAGTAGCAAGCAGTCCACCCTCAGAACGTGGTGGGGAGAGCAAAATGAAGTGAGAAGACAGATCAAGGCAGAATGACAGACTGAGAGAAGTGGTGACCAAAGGCAGCATCTGGGTAAAGTAGCGTATGTGCTTGTAGGATGCGATTTTCAGAAGCACTCAGTGTTGGCCGAACTTTGCTCCAATTGAAGTCAGTGGGTGTTAGGCCTGTGCTGGGCGCTTTTGAAAATCCTACCATAATGTCTGGTCAGAGTATGTAGAGAGTGCCATGTGGCTGCTAGCGGAGGATTCCTTTGTTTTGAAAAGATATTTGCGATAAGTTCCAATTGACTATTTCAAAGGCACAGAAATCTAACGCAAGATAAAATTATGTCAAACATGCAGGGTTTTTTTGCAGCCCTAAACAAAGCAAGTTTGTCTGTTTGTAGCAGTCTAACTGATGGCATGCATAAACTTAAATAATCATTGCTTTTTTTAATTACACAATGTTAGAATTTTTACTATGGAAAAAACCAATTTTTCGGGATGTGACGATGCTCTGAGAAGTCAGGAAGGCGAGAAATATTTATCTAGGGTGGTTTGTCGAAGGAACTAGAGCTGATGTTTATTTTTAGTTACATATGCACTGAGCAAGAATAATGCAAAGGAACAACACTCCTAGTCACTGCGTCACCCCAACAAAATAGGAGAGCCAGTGTCTTGTTTGTCTATTAGTTTTAAATGGATAACTCTCAATCACCCCAATGACAGGCTTAGATAGGTATATTTTAAATTTCAAATTGATTGATATTATGCTTGCTTATTTTGCAAATCAGAAGCTGTTTGCTGAACAGTATTAGGCCAAGCTCATGCTTTCCTGTATCTTATCATAATATTTGACTGTACAACAGGCTTTGCAAATTAGTTCTCTGGTGACTGTTTGTAGTTTTCTATTAACATGAATTTACTGATTAGCAGATCCATTTAGTTTATTAAATATGGGCTCATATCCTACCAGTGTTCCATGACTCTGACATGTACACAAGTTTTAGGGAACAAAACATTGCCTGTTTTTTATCTTCTTTCTGATTTGTGTGCTAGACATGTAATTTTGCAGCATTGCATTGTATTATTGTGTTTTAATAGCTGAGCCCAAGTGGACATTGCCTTCAGCTTTTTAAAAAATAATTATAGAAACTCTTAAAACCAAGAATTTTTCGTAGGTTTTTATATGAATTTAACGTTTGTAAAAGTGGCATACTACTTGATGACTGGGATTGATGGGCAGAGCCATCAAAGCAGTGGAAAGCCCACTGCTTCAGGTGAGGGAGTGGCCACAGAACCCAGACATCAGCTGAGAACTGGGGAGAAAAAATGAACAAACAGGGATGTGGGTACAGGATTTGAGGTTAAAATGCGGGCATCGAGAAGGGAAAACTAAGCAGAGAAAGTTCGGAGCCGAAGTCCTCTGCTTAGCCACTGAACACATCTTTTGGGACCTGATCCTGTAATTTACACCATGCAGTGGACCGTTGAACCCATTCAGAGCCCCACTGAAGTCTATCGAAATCAAGAGCTCCACGCTGGAACGGTGATCCGCATGCACATTGTAAATTGCAGGACCAGGGCCTTTCACTGAGACTGTAATGACTGCCTCTTCCTTCCCCCACTCACAGGTTATTGGCAGGGTTTGTGTAGAGGGCCTTCAGTATAGATCTTCATCTCCTGAGTTAAAGGAACAACTCCACTCGTTTTTAGAAGCATTAGGCTGTTATACTCTAGTAGTGCATACCAGCCACTAGAGGAGAACACAACACATGCTGTGCTAGTGAGTTATGTGAGCATCTCAGGTTGTGCACTGTTTTTTTTACTGTTCTTCATACAGCTTTGGACACACTGTTGACATTTAACATGTAACACTAATAGGAGAAGGAAGAGATAGTGGGAAAGCCCCAAGGAGAGATGTCTCTGTGGCGTGTGGAAAATGGGAGGAGCCTTCAGAGAAGAATGTGTGCCTTTGTTTGTAAGAATATCACTGAAATGTGTGAGGAGAGTGGAGTGTTGTCTGTTATGGGAGGGTGGGGGAAGAGGATAGATGTTTTGAGTGGTGAGAGGAAAGGAGAAGGCAGCCCAAGGAAGAGAGATACTTTAGGGGTACTCTGAATTTGGGCTTGGAGGAGGCCAGGCAGAGTTGCTCACTCTCTAGGGAGAAGGCTTGCCATTTCATTCCTTAACAACAGAAAGGAGGCCAAGCCACTGAGAGGCACACTCCTCAAGGCAGTAAGGAGAAATAGGGTTAGAAGGTTGACATCCCAATCAAGAAGTTGGCATAAAGTAGGTCCTCCTGTAGTGTGGGGTAGATACTAGGGGGCTAGATGTGGATGGTGAATTTCACAAATTTACTTATGAAGCAGGAATGTGTTGCTGGGCTTCATTCTGATTCTGTTTGGTGTGAAGCATAGGAGTCCCTACGTCAGACTTCATTCTTTGAAATAGTGTGAACTGAAACAGTTGGGTTTTGTACAGTTCTATTAACATCATGAGCATCAAACAAAAAAAAATATTCTGAGAAATATGAGCTTTAGGAATTATAATAATCTCCTGAACTGGAACTGCAAAGGCTTAGAAAGCTTAAGTCAAGGGCATCCAAATTTTGCCCAATTGAGGGCTGCATTGGCATCTTGTCCGGAACTCGGGGTTGCCGCTAATTGATTGCTACTATCCTCATCTTTAACATGAAGCGGCGGCCCATGGAGATCAGCCCAGAACAAGAAGGGGGAAAACATTTCTGGTGCATATAGCTACAGCAGATTGTCTGTTCGTAGTGACTGTCTGTCTCTCTCTTTCTTTTAAAAAGGCATTATTGAGTTGTGTGTTCACTGTCTCACTCAATTTCCATGTCTGTCTACAAGGGCTTGGGATCTGAGATTCAAGCTGGATTCTTTCCATCTCAGTAGCAAAGGTTCTACATACAAAAGCAGGTACTCAGGTACAATCTGTGTCACCCATTGACTTCAGGGGCTGCACAAATGTAAAGTATTCTCTCTTAGAAATCAATTCTGTTGATGCACAAGATGTGGTATTACAGATAACCAGTAATAAGTGGACAAAGAAACTGGCTTAGGTTACCAAAATTTTCTCTTGGCAGGTTTCTTTGTTCACTTTCTTCACTTATTACTGGATACCTGTAATTGTAATACATGTGAGGTCATCTTTTGACATAAATATTGCATTATACTAATGTATATATTGAATTCCAGTGCACAATGACTTCTGCATTGAAACTTAGAACACAAAGAGACATTTGTTTAAACAGAAGCATCCTGTTCTTTCTCTTTTTACATGAGATAATTTCCCTGCCATTTCCCATCCACCTTTATTGTGATCTACACAGGGAAGCAGAAATAAAACTGAACAGCTTCCTGAACGTGCCATATTCAAATAATAACAGCTAAAAATAATGCCTTCAGACTGTACAAAATACAGAGGGAGAAAGATTCCATCCCCACCCCATATATGTCGCCCTCACTGAAGATTATTTTGTAATTATAACCTGTAACTTGAGAACTCAGATATGAATACTGGGCTAGAGAATAAAACTTTTTGGTTTCTTTCTACAACAATTTGAAATGCTTCAGGATTCTAGCAGCAATTTGTTGCAAGTAATTAGAAAGCATTCTGGTCAAATGGTATTAGATAAAAGGTAAAATTACCTTCGTTTTACTTTTTATGTCATGTCCTTATAAAGCTTCAGAGACACATTAGTTGCAAATTTCACACAAAATGGAATGCACACACATAGAGTATTATGCTGGTGCTCAGATACCATAGAGATAGAAGCATTAGGTACATAGATGTAATCCTAGAGACAATGATATTTTAGTTCTGTAAAGTTTTTCTCTTTTTTGTTTAAACTCCCTCCCCCATATATTGCATATCAAATAGCCATTTAAGATAAAAGGACAGTTTGAATGAGAGGGTGAGGAAACATTTCTTTCGTTTGAAATAGAAAAAAAGTTGCTTTATGTGCAGGTGGATTGCTGTAGGTTTCCCTCTTCTGAAGCCCATCTGGGAAGTTAGTTTAGCTCTATTGATGTTTAAGACTTCTTCTTTCATCACAACCACATGCCAAGACAATAAGTAATTGAACTGCATGTTTTGCCTTTTTAAAAAGGTGTAATCTCCTTCTGAAGTAGAGAGATGTTTAGCAGGATTTTTCTAATTTATCTGTCATCACACCATGCAGGCTAGGTTCCAAGCCTTGACTGCGGTATCTCTTTATCATCTCCTTTTGATGAACACCTGTTTCCAGCATACAAATGTGTATCTGCTGAGATGCAAAATTAAAATAATTTTAACAGTATAAGAATAATTAGAATCTTTTTAAAGGTCCACCTGTTCAAAATATCATGTTTTGTTTGTTTCCACATTATATATAATATAGATACACACATGTTTAGTAATGAGTATTATAGGGGAATTATAAATGCACAATCATAATTTTTCCTGTAAGATTTCATTATTAAGTATTTTCATGTTGAGGTTTTAATCTTGTTTTTTATATGATCAGAACCTTGAAAGTATAAGGCGTGTGTGATTTTTATGGCATGTGAAGTTTACTATTTTGTGTAGTGTCTCTTAAAAGTGGTTTAAAAAGAATAAATACAAAGTTTTAATGTAATGGATATATATTTCACATTTTCAGCTTTAGGATGCAGTAGTGCAAAAACTTATGTATGAGCATAACTTCATTCATATTACATTTAGAAATTTAAGGAATAATAAGTGTTTTAGGATTGAACCCTTATATTTTATAATAATAAAATAAAAAGCTCTAAAAAGCATTGTTATCTTATAAAAATCACTGGCACACCAATAACAAATATTACAGTACATTCCAAAATTGCATAGTAGTATATGATCCACCACATAAACAGAAAATACATGTATTTGTCAATATATAATCCTATATATGTTTAATAACCAATGATGCTTTGTATTTAGTATTCATACCTTGATATATTGTAGATTTGATTAGCAAACTAAGATCTAAAAATTTGTTAACATTCTATATTTCTCAGTCAAATAAAAAAAATCTAAATTTATTTAAACTATCACATACAAGGATAAATCCCTTGTTCGCTGGTTACATGATTAAGGTGCATGTATTATAGGCTTGTTTCTTCTAAACTGTAGGGGACATTTTGGGCTTGGTTATATCCACCAGACTAATTAAACTAATTAATCCACACCAACATGAGAGCAATGAGTATGTATTTACAATTAGGATGTAATTTTTTAATCTTTTACTGGCTACTGTTAAAGACACAGCAGTTGCAGATTTCACATAAAATTGAAAACTGAAGTTTATCCAAATTGGATAAATGTAAATTTTTAAATAAAAATAAATTCACTAATTTATCTGAACCTCCGCCTCTACCTGCCCAGAAAAACCCCCACACACATTGAAACAAACTTTTTTAAAAAGAGAGGTAGAGAAAACCTGGTAAAGGCATCACACACATTGTATTTAGTTCAGTTATGATATTAAGGAATTACATGGCAAATATTTTTTCTTTCCTCTGGCAAACAACCTATGTTATTGCAGTATTATGGTTACACTGCTGAAATAACAAAAAGCTAAAAACTGCAGAAGATCGGGTTCAACAGCAGTGTTAACTTGGCTATGTTACGCATATGTAATGTTTTGGTAAACGTGTAACTTAACATTGCAGCTGGTCAAAAATGGAAAATACATGTGAAAATTTTCAAAATTATGAAATTGCTTCTAATCTCACATTTTTATTTTTTTCCAAAATTTTTCACTAAATATTTTATGAACAATTTTGAATATTTGAAATTTTATAGTTTAAAATTTGTTTTTTCTACCTTTCTCTCCCCCTTCCCCCTCCATTTTTCCTTTTTGCGGGTGGGTGCAAAAAATGAGTGTCCAGTGTTTTATTTATTTTCCGTATTTTACTTTGCTACTCATAACTTTTCCAAACTTGAGGAAGTTTTAAAAAAGTTATTGTGGCAAAAGAAAAATGAAAAAGTGAAAAATCCACTAGACAGTTATTCTAAAGCATTCAATGGAAGAAAGCAGAAAAAACAAAACACTGAAATTTTGAAGTTTTCTGTTTGGATAAAAAAGGAAAAGTTGGGAAAAAAATTTAAGATTTTTGTAAAAGCATAGTTTCATAGGAGGCCGTTTTTCCTGAAAAACTTTGACAATGAAAATTTTTGACCAGCTCTGCTTAACATGTTACCATTCATGGCATAGAATACATATCATAAAACATAAAAGACGTGCAATTCAGCCAGAGGGAAACTTTACTTTGCATTTCCTGACCCTAGCCATATACTACCCTCTTATGCAAAAGTGCACAGAGGGGAGTAAATGAATGGAAACACTGTGCTATATGGTCCTCAAGTTATCTCACTTCTGCCTCTGAGATCATGGAACTAGCCAGGTTGTGGAGTGGACAGGTCTGGAAAACAGTGGCACGTTCACACATGGAGTGCGCCCAGCTGTGCTTAGATGTCTTTCTTTCCATGCTCTCTTATGACTTCTTCTCCACCAACTTTGGTAGCATGGTAAGAATTCACTGTCTACAGCTGCTCTTTATTGAGAGGAGTTAGTGATTCTTCATTCTGGGGGGGGAGTATGCTGCATAACGTTTTCTAAGCCTTTTATTGTTATCATTGCCATTCTTTGGATCTCCTCCAGTTTAGCAGCATTTTTATGGTACTAAGCCCCAAACTGCATGCAGTATTCTGGTTGTGGGATTTAGCATTGCTTGTAGACCATAATTATAAACTAGTTGACCGGTTTTTGACCAGATCGCCCGGTCAAAAAGGGACGCTGGTGGCTTCGGTCAGCACTGTTGACTGGGCCGTTAAAAGTCCGGTCGATGGTGCAGCGGGGCTAAGGCAGGCTCCCTGCGGCTCCTGGAAGCAGTGGCATGTCCTCCCTCCAGCTCCTACGCATCCCTGCCCCAAGCGTCGGCTCTGCAGCTCCCATTGGCTGGGAACAGCGGCCAATGGGAGCTGCACGGGTGGTGCCTGCAGACGGGGCAGTGCACAGAGCCACCTGGCCGCACCTCAACATAGGAGCCAGATGGGGGGACATGCTGCTGCTTCCGGGAGCTGCTTGAGCTAAGTGCCACCCAGAGCCTGCCCTGCTCCTGTGCCCCAAACCCCTGCCCCAGCCCTGATCCCACTCCCACCCTCCAAACCCCTCAGTCCCAGCCTGGAGCACCCTCCTACACCCCAAACCCCTCATCCTCAGCCCCAACCTAGAGCCCTCTCTCATACTCCGAACCCTTCATGTCTGGCCCCACCCCAGAACCTGCATCCCCAGCCCAGAGCCCATACCCCTGCCTGCACCCCAAGCCCCTGCCTCAGCCCAGAACCCCCTCTCATACTCCGAACCCCTCATCTCCACCCCCCAGCCCGGAGCCCCCTCCTGTACCCCAAACCCCTCATCCCTGGCCCCACTCCAAAGCCCGCACCCCCAGCCAGAGCCCTCACCCACTCTCACATCCCAACCCACTGCCTCAGCCTGGAGCTCCCTCCCGCACCCTGAACTCCTCATTTATGGCCCTACCCTGGAGTTGTCTCCCCCAGGCGGAGCCCTCGCCCCCTCCTGCACCCCACTCCCTGAGCCAGTCTGGTGAAAATGAGCAAGTGAGTGAGGGTGGGGAGAGTGAGTGACAGAGGGAGGGGGGTTGGAGTGAGCAGGGGTCGGGGCCTCAGAGAAGGGGTGGGGCCTCAGATGAGGGGTGGAGCAGGCAGCAGGGCAAGGGTGTTTGGTTTTGTTGGAGTAGAAAGTTGGCAACCCTAGTGAGACTTGAGTAGTATAGCATGGCCACCTATATTTTTGGCTTTTGTTCCTTCTCCAATCCTCTCCTCACATGAATTGTCAAATCGTTAGACATGCCTAAAATGTAAAAGCTGAGTTAGCTGCAGAATTAAATGACTGTCCACTACAAGATGCTTTATACCTCATGCTAATTTTTAAGGGCCGGCTGCAGTGATAAACTCTGCTAGGCCCTAACTACTCTGAATGCAGATCTCATGCCCTGCAGTGTTCCTGACAGGAAAAACCATAGAGCATGTGAACACTTTTAATTCAGAGGTGCAATGACCAGCTAAGTGCTGATAGCTACTAAAACCTGAAACTTCATAATCAATTAATCAATTATTATTTTACAATTATTATATTAGTGCCTAACAGCCCAAGTCATAGACTAGGCCCCACTGTTCTAGGCATTGTACAAACAGAGAACAAAAAGATGGTCCCTGCCCCAGAGAGCTAACAGTTGAGGCAGAATCACTGGCAGGAAGGGCTTGAGGGTCTCAGAAGTCTTTGATTAGATTCGTTGAGAAGAATGATGTATGAGGCATGGAGAGGTGTTAGTCGTGTGAGAAGATCGGTACTGGCTGGAGTTAGGAAAATATTCAGAAAGTGGGGGGCAAAGGAAACCTTGAACTGTTATTTCTCAGATGAGCTTTTATACTGACTCTGGGTGTTGCGAGCTCCACTGGCCACTAATTCTAAGCAGTTAAACTGGGAACAGCATCCTCTGTTAATTATTCTTCACTGGAGTGGGGTCTCCAGTGTTTCAGATTTAGATGGAGACTCGTTTTGTTAATGACACACCCAAAAGGAAGAAGGAAGGAACAAGCCCTCATAAATGTTGCGTCTCATTCCTATGCTTTCCGTTTAGTTAGACTGTTTGTTAGAGAACAGCACTTAGTCTGTAGTGTTGTTCTTTTACATCCTTTTGAGGTCCTGTGCAGGTGGTAGGTGCTGATGTGTTCTTCAGTTTTTGGTGTTCTGTTGCCATGGATACTCTCACTCTTTAGAAGTTCTTATATTCTACCCTTTATAAGAAATTTGATCCTTTTTCTGCTTTCAGTTGTTCACTGCTTACCATGACTCTTGTACAGTTCGATAGCCCTTGCATCTGATTCCTGTGAGCTGATCATTTGGAGAGAATTAATCACAGCTTAGAGCTATAGCATTCTTCAGCCTACAAGAGTGTGCATGTGGGAGTTGGAAAAGGATACATTGCTGAGGTTTATGCAGCTTTGGGATTGGCATCAATCGTCCACAGCTTAATCCTAAAGTAGAGTACTTTGAATCAGAATCTCCATATTGTGGAAGTATTGGATATGCCTACACTGGAGACTGACTGTCTGTGTGTATAAAAGAGAAAGGTGGTGTTGTACCTCTTTTTCTTTCAGAGTCTTGCTACTGACAGCCCTTTTGCTGCATTCTGGACCTTTGGCTCTCTTGCACTCTCCTCTTTCTCCCATGAGATGGAGAGAGGAGGTCAGGATTGACTTTTTCTGTCTGTGCTTGTGCAACCTTGTTTCACGGGTCATGAATTAGCTAATTTGGGTCTGGGAGGCCGAAAGGAACAAAGAATATGTATTTGGCATGGGACTTAAGCAACCTACCTGATTTATACTGAAATAGACACACCCATAGGCTCTTTGACTGCATGTTTATAAACAGGCCAAATAGAAAGGGTGTCAGTAGACGTGAAGATGGCTGCTGCAGATGATTACTGATTTGTGACAATGTGGCTGGGTGAAAACTTTCCATCAAATTTTTTTAAACAGAAAATTGGGGTGTTTTTTTTTTTTACATGTTGCAGAAAGTATCAACTTTCCGCTATATCTTTTGATTATTTATTTATTTATGTTATTTATTGATTGATTTATTTAGGTCAGAAAAGCAAAATTTTCCAGTTCTCAGTTTTTTGATAGGAAGTTGACATTTTCTGCACGTGGAAGAAAACATTTTTCAGCTGTCATGACAATATTTCCTGCATAAAATCAAATACTGCATTAGAATATGTGAACGGAGAAACTGCTGCAGAACTGGAGAAGGGACAGGCAGCGACTTTCTTACTGGCTGGCATGGAAAAGCTGTGAACGTGCATGTGACACGAGCCAAATTCTGAAGTCCTTACTCTGTTTATACTCAGGACTGATTCAATAACTTGTAGACGTCCTTGAGTACCCTCTTAGTTGGGCTTCCTGTGTAATTATTTGCTCTCTTCCCCCCCCCCCATATGCCTTACCCTGCTTATTATAATTGTGTCTTGAAAGGGGTGAGGGGAAGGCTGAGAGGAAACAGGGTGCAGTGACAGATTGGGAGAGTAGCAGGTGTTTTGAGAGGAAACTGAAAGAAACCCCCCAGTGGGTACTGCAGTAGCTGCCAAATATGGGGTGAGGCCAAGAAAGAACCTCCAACAGGGGGCACTAATAGTCATGAGGCCTGAGGGAGGCTCAGGAGAAGCCCCTTTTTGTGAGGAGATGGGTAGGGAACAGACACCCTGAGGAAGCTGCCAGTCAGAAGGTCCTGGTGGGAGGCAGGCACACCAAAGGAGGTGGGATTTGGGAAGAAAGACAATGAGACGCCCCCTCTCCCCTGCTTAAATATACCCAACCCCTCTCCTGTGTCATTGAGAAGGGACATCCACGGTGCTGGGGAGCGCCAAACTCTCAGCCAAGCGCAGAGGCCTTCAACTCTGTGGCAAGAAGACAGTAGGCTAGGCTCAACCAGTTCAGAACACTCCTAATCCGGGGTGGAGGAGAGACAGGTGAACATACACAGAAGTCTTTCATCCTCTGCCTGCCTTCCTAGGGTAGTGGGGCTGGCAGGTCTCTTCCCAACCTGAGTTCCCCAGTAAGTGCAGGTCATGCACCCTATCCAAACCAACCCGGTCTTACTCAGGCAGTAGCAGTGTGAGATTTGCCTGTCTTGGGGCTGAGTAGTAACTGAGTAAGGACTTCAGGATTTGGTCCTATGTTAGCGAACAGAAATACAGTATGATAAAGCAGGAAACTGATTTCATGTGTGGGTGTTGTTTTTATGAGGTGCACTGCAATACTTATTCAATCTTAACTGGAGCAAACAGTGAACAGACAAGTTTCCTGCATAGGATCAGAATAATTACTCTGATCCTATGCAGGAAACTTGTCTGTTTTGTAAACAGTTGGACACGTAAAACTACAGTAAGATTACTTAGTGAATCAAAGTAACAATGGTTTCCTTTCTAGGGTTAAATACTGATATGCAATATTATTACCAGAACAGGGTAAGTGTTTTGTACTAATTAGAAGTATGAAAATATACCTAGATTTCTGATAAATATTATCAGAAAATACCTACACATCACATTGTATGGTACAGTCGTCAAAAATTTCCTTTGTCAGTGATCATAAGTAAAGGATAAAACTTGAGATGTAAAACTAGCTAGAACCAAAACTGTACATCCAAACACTGCGGAGTTTTGTATTTGGGGGTTAGTATGTGAACTTCAGTTCAAATGTCCCCTATCGTTGTTTGCTTATATTGTGGAAGTGCCCAAAAAGTCATAAGGGCTTTCTGAACACAGAGTAAGACAAAGTCCCTGCCTCAAAGAATGTATAATCTAAAAGGATGTTACTGAACTCCAAAGATCATATGACTATAATGGGAAAAATTAAAAATGTGATATCCAAACACCCCCAAACTTTGATTGCTCAAAGTGCGGATCTGATCTAATTTAGACTATAAGGACTTTGGGGATGGGCCTGTCCCTTTGTTATGTGTGTTTGGACGCAATGTGTTCCTGATCTTTGATGTGGACCTATAGGTGCTCCCACAACACAAATAATAAATAACACTAATACATTTTGCAGCTTGTGCTCATTGTTAAGTGTCAAGTAAAACTTTATGGTAGCAAGAACCAAAGACTCAGTAGGACATAGCAGGGCTTGGTCATGCTGTTGTGGGAAACAATTCCAAAAAGAAAAAAAAATCCCCCAAAGCTAGAGAAATAATCTAACCACTCTTTTGTGATATGGGATTTATCTTTTTCAGAAGATATCAACTTCCATTATTCCAGCTCTGGGCTTTCACAAGGGCAGACGTACACAGAATGCTTTCTCCAGCACCTTAAACCTTGACTGAGGGAGGCAAGGGAAATGCTTAGAACAGTGTCATGGGAGGGCAAGTTTTAAATAAAAATTGCAACCCGACACAATACGACTCTTCAGGAGTATATATCCTGTATAATACAATTCCTGTCCCTGAAATCTTCAAGGTGACCTCCCACTTGTGTTGGAAAAAAATCTTTGGGAGGGACCACCCGGCTTGGAACTAAAGCTGTAAATGTTGCCTTGTAGGTCCAGTAGAGTTCAGGAATGCCCCTGTTTAGACTGCTTTGTATTTTTTGTTTTAATTGTTCTCGCAGCTCTGGATGAAAAAAATGAACAATAATAGAGCTGTGTGAGATTTGAAATATATGAATCCATAATAATTTCCCTTGGCGTTCAGGAAAGCTAAAGAGTAAATATCAAACCTCTCAGAATTAGTGAACTTTAAATCTTCTGCCTCATCTGACCCTTTTTAATTCTGGTCTTACATCATAGGTGCCACAAAGCAGCATTTAAAGTGATCTGAGAGCTGCTGTGGTGTTTTTGGGTCATGAGCTACTGAGAACTACTTTTAGGCCAGCGATTATTCACTCCCTCTCTCTCTCTCCTAGTTTCCTTTCATTTTTATACATAGTTACTGTCTTTTGTATAATATCTCCATGCTCAAGGTATAGAACTTTAAGCTGTCTTCTCATTCACTCTCATTATTTCAACTTTAAATAAAAATCAAACAAAGAAATAGAAACAAAACCAAAATAAATAAGCTACTTTCTGTTGTGAAAGAAACTCATCGAATCTAGTTTCACTGTTTCAGGTAATGATATAAAACCCAAACATTTTAATTCCTTTTAATGAAACCCCTTATTTTATGGGTCAGGATGTTTTTTAGAAGAGGCATGTTAAAAACAAATGTGATTCATGTAAGACTAAATGTTTTCTGCAATCACATTAATGACAAGCCTTCCTCTTAGGGCATTTTTAGAGCAAGTAAAGTAAAAACAAACAAACCCCTTGAAGGCTAAACATTCCCCTCCAAAATAACAACTCAACTTCTCCTCAGTTTAAATAATATTTATCCTGCTGTAGCTTCTGCATTTCAAGAAAGTCTACCTCTCTTTCCTTCAGTGCAGTCAGCATCTCTTTAATTTTTCCAATAATATTGCAGTACTTCAGCACTCATTTTAAAGATAGATGGATTTTTTTTCTTATAAAGAAGAACATTCGGGGGGGGGGGGGGAACGCTGGATGTGATTTCAAAAAATGTCAAAATATGTCAAACGCAGATACCACTCAAGGGTTTCATTAACTGAAGCTTTGGTGATAAGTGTCATCTTGTCAAAGACCCACCCATCTCTCCCAATACATTACCAAATGTACTAATTTCCTTGCTGAGCTTGATGTTTATTGTATAGCTGAAATTGAAAATGGTCGGTAATGGAGTGAGCTTCAATCCAAGACCAATTCTGAATCTAAATTACTTGCTTCTTTCAATAGCATCGACAGAGGAGAGCTTTGTGCACCTTGTACCTAATCAACACTTACTGTGACCCTAAATTCAGCAGTCTTCGGAGATTAATAATAAAATCCTCAGTTCAAACAATTATTTGCCCTGAACAAGTTGCCCATTTTTTATGATGAAAATGAAAGAATGTGACATTCTATTTTTTAAAAGGTCTGCTGTTGTGGGCCTTCACTTATTTTTGATCTTTGACCCATACATGCAGTTTTATGGCTATAAGACTAAACTATGTTTTCTGAAGGAAAACATCTTTTGGTGGGGGATGTAATTTTAATATACGTATTATATCATTTTGTTTTACAATGAGAAGTAAAACAGGTGGATTTATATTCACAGACCAAATAGATGCAGAAGTGTAGTCTTCAGAGATGTTAAAAATATTGTTGTCCTAGAGCAAAAGATTCTGCATTAGAAGTAGGATTAATTAACAATAAACATGACAAAATAGTTTTCTAGGCCATTCCATTATAATTTCTTATAATTTCTTTTTTTTGAGACAACAAAAAACATTCAAATGAAAGATAAGCCTGAGCCCCAAAGTTTGCACCAGGATGCAAACTTTGCTAACATTTGGGGGTTTTTGGACCTGTGCTTTTGGTTTGGTTCATCATACAAAGAGGGATCAATTGAAAAGTTAGGATCTGAATTGGAATTTTCCCAGACATAAGAGGTGAAATCTTGGCCCCACTGAAGTCAATGGCAACTCCCACTCACCCAAGGGAGATTTCATTTTGGTCCCAGTTAGATCCCAGCAGCTTAGCAATGTACAGTTTCAATGCAAGACCATGTCATAGGGAGAACCTCAGGACCTTGTGGAGTTGATAGAATTTAGGCTGCAGTAGACTCTGGTGGTCAAATCAGGCAGTAGCCCAAAGAGAAATCAAGTACCAGTCATCTGAATATGTGTGAGATTAGGATGATGAATGGGCAGTGGTGGAGGAAGAAACAATATTAAGATATGTCTGTTAAGGGCTGGGAAAAGGAAGGTGGAGAGAGATCGTATAGGCCCATGGCTAAATCTGAATCCTCCCTGCACAGTCAGATGTTGCTTAGGGCCTGGACAAGGCTCTGCCATCCCTGTCTATCCTGGGCTGCTCTTTGCATGTCCTCTCTGTTGTTAAGGCCCATATCTCAGCAGTGTTCATAGAAGGGATCCTTTCACTTGGCCCATTTTGCATGTTCCTCCAATTGCCGAATGGCATGCCTGCCATGGAATATTATGGGGAAATCCATTAAAGTCAATGAGGGTTTTGTCATCAATTTCAGTGGGGCCAAGATTTCATCCTGTGTGCCTCCTTCCCTCCAAATAAATTCAAAACTCTGTTTTCAGTGCTGTCTCCCTGAGGTTAAAAACAAAACAAAAAACCTATAGTATATATTTAACTATATTCATGCTAAGAAATGGTAAACAATATGCCATTGTTCCAAATTGCAGTTGGAGAATGAGGGAATATTTCCATTCAAATCTAACAACGTATTCACGCAACAAGTGTCTTTAATTTAAACTCTGTTGTCTTATGATACTATAGGAAGCAGTGGCGTCTGCATTCCTCCGGCTCTCATGATGAGGTGCTGCTTGTCATCAATAAGTTGCAAAATGTATTTGGAGAAAATGGTTTTGAATCCAAATGTGCTTTTTAAAATCAACTTCTGGTGGTGAACATTTTTCTGGTAAATTTAAATCTTTCTTCCCAATCCAATTTTACCATGATGCCCATAGGAAACTGGCAACTGCTTATGGCTAAAGGACCATTATGGGAAAGCTGATATTTATTTATATTTTTGAAAATCTTTTAAATGACTCGCAATGAACAAGTTATGCACGTAGGCCTTGATTCAACAAAGTTGTTTCGCATGTGCTTAAGTCGCACTGATTTCAAAGAGATTTAAGCATGTACTTAAGTGTGTTGCTGATTTGGGGCCATGAGTAGCCTGTGTAACTACATGATCTTATTTAGTGTTTCCCTCGTCCTTTCACTTTCTGTGTCTTGTCTTAAATTAGATTGTAAGCTCTTTAGGACAGGGATTGCATCATCCATCATATCAACTTCTTTTTGAGCAGTGCACAGTACAGCATAAGTGCTGAACTTGGGATGTGTGTGTGTGGGGTGCTGCTGCACCCCCTGGCTTGAAGTGGTTTCCATCATATACAGGGTATACAGTTTGGCTCAGTGGCTCTCAGAATCCCCACTATACAAATTGTTCCAGCACCCCTGTAGTACAATGAGGGAGGCCCTGAACCTTCTCTGAGCCTTTGGGTCTTCTCACAATACAGATATATAATCATGATGCCAGCAGTACAGGATTCCAGAAAACAATTTCTGTTCTGTTTTTATCAATCAGAAGAACTTAACTGTGTAATATTAAACATGGATCTGGGCGAATAATTCACAATGAGTAATTCAAGTGATGAGCTTTGTGTTCTTTCACTGTTCATGAAAGTGTCTACAAATTAGAACCCTGACTTAGGAAAACATTCCAATTCAGGGCAGCACATGCTTAAGTCCTATGGAAGTCAAGCATGTGCTTAAAATTAAGCACGTGCTTGAGTGCTGTCCTGAACGGGGTGGACAGAAGCACGTGCATGACTCCAATGGGACTTAAGCATGTCCTTAAGAACTTTCCTGAATTGGTGCCTACATTGTAATTTAATCATATATATTCTCTTGAAAATATTCCTCAGAAAATGTTCACTTGGTTTACTCTGTGGCTTGCTGTCTGGAAACAGAAATTCAAGCTTGGTTGCCTAGTTGTTTAAAGCTGGGCTGCAAACTGGTCACATGGGTATTGTTTCTGTTCCCTGGTTGGATGAGTGTATTTCTTTTGAAGAGTATGCACCTAGCTCTAATTAAACATTACATTTCTACTACTCATTTTTAAACTGAAGGGAAATGGGTTCAGTCACCATTTGTACATGGCAACCATATGAGGGTCACACAGGATATCAGTTTTCCAGCAGTGTGAGTGCTGCCATTTCTGGGATCAGAAGTCTCAAATTCCTTGGTCTTCACAGGCATAGGCTATGGAGGCAGGGCAGGGTTGGGGGAGCACCTGGACTGTGGCCTGACCACTTTTTGGCTGGCCCAAACCTGAGTGGTGCTGTGACCCTGCACGTCAGGTTGCAACACCACTCACTCAGATTTGAAGGGGGTTTGGATAGAGGCTTATGGGCCACGAGCATCAGGCTGCTGGAGGTGAAGGGGCTGAGGGGGCTGGGGAAGAGGGAGGGGGAAAGAATCTATGCCCCCCACTTTAAATGGCGCTGTGCAGCCCCCGAGAGGGATCACTGGGATGCACAGCATGGCTACGGTGAACTTACCAGTTGCACCGGGGATAATTCCTGCTCTAAAAGCACAGCCCCCCCATGCCTCTTGCACTGAAGAAGAATCTCCATTAACTGCAGTGTGGGCCCTGACAAGTAGTGTTAATTCCATCCAGCAGAGGGCAGCGATGTTGCATATTAGCCAGATCATTAATATTTATACATTTATAAATTGAAAATAAAATAAAAAATTGAGGTTCACAGTTCTTCATGCAACTGTCCCCCTCAGAGGCATCTGTTGCTGAGTGGGTTTGCGGGTTTGTGGCAGGAGAGAGCATTCAGCTCATCTCTGTGGAGCTCCTGAGGATGGGCCTCCCAACCCATGCCTCATTTGTGACCTCCATACTCCTGCCATGGTACGCATCCTCCAGCCAGGAGGGCAAAATGCAGAGCTAACTCCTGTGGCTTGTGCTATTTAATTAATTGGCCAACAGTGATTGCTCATTCTGCACATTCCTAATACCTTCTGGAGGCCACTTGACTTACCTCATGATTTGCCTGTTTTCAGCATAGTCGCATGTGTAGATAGCATCTAGCATGGACTGAGTTTAACCTTGCTGGACATGTTATTGAGTCTTGTGTTGCCATATTAAATGGACTGTTTCATTCAAATCAAGACACTAATAATAAATAGCATCAGGAGCTATTAGGCAGGTCCATCGACAATCTGCTGGATGTACCTGGCACATTAGGTAGCTGTGAAATAGCAAATGGAAATGACATCTAATGGCAGTTGCAGGATATGCTCCTGTTCTTTCACGTTACAAACGATAATGGATAATGCTGTAATTGTGCTGGGTTGCAGACATTTCATTGTGTACTCAATTGTCTCGTTTGTGACTGTTTTATCATAGGCTTATGAGTAGTTTTATTCAATAACTCAGCAAAAATCACAAGCTTGTTTCCCTTGTCATTTGTAGTAGCCATTTGACTAGTGATCTTTAGTCACTCTGGATCAAAGATAACGCTGACCCATCCTCTATCTAGGAGAGCAGTGATTGATCTTTATTGCTCGTCAGTTTTCTTCTCTTTTGAAATTCTCCTCTAAGATTTTTGGACCTGATCTTTTATTTTTTTATTTACACTGGTGCAAATCAGGAAGTAAATCTGTCCCAATCAATGAAGGCACACTGGGATTATAACAGATATAAGTGAGGGAATAGTCAGGATCACTGAATCTTGTGTCGTCATCTTAAGCAAGGTGAAACACACAGGGCCTGTTTCTCCACTGCCAGTCATTTACATCTATAGGAAGTAGGTGCCAAATACTACCAAATCAGAACCCCCACTTAATTACACGAGTGGTAGTGTGTTACTCTCACTTACACGAGTGGTAGTGTGTTACTCTCACTTTATACAGGTGTAAATGATTAGACCATGTACAGGGCAGTGGAGGATCTGGCCTAATTTATGGCAAGATGAAAACCTCTTCAGTCCTGGGGCAATCTTAGAGACTAACTGATGGAGTGACCCTTGAGTATTCCTTAACAAACAAACAAAAACAAAAAGAGACAGAGAGAGAGAGAGAGAACACCTTGTCTTTTTGCACACAGCTTTGAACATATATGGCAGTATATGTGCTTATTATTCGTTTTTCTCACCTGTGAATTAGGGATGTACTTGTTTACCTCATCAGGATGGTGTCACACTTAATTTATTAATGCTTATAAAGCAGCATCAGATGTTTGAGGGAGGAAGATGCTGTTCAAGTGTGAAACATGTTAATTATTTTATTATTAATAAAATATGTAAACCCCTTCCTTTGTACTGGATTATATAGCGTCTCTGAACTTCAACTCAGTACATTATCATACCTTTACAAAAATACTATGTAATAAAAAACACCCACACAAAAGTACAAATGAGTCCCATAGTCAACAGTAAATGGCTAACTTATTTTTCAAAGGTTCTGTGCACCTACAGCTCCTGTTGACTTCAACTGGCGTTGTGTGTGCTCAGCACCTTTGAAAAGCAAATAATTTCTGCTCAGGGCCTTGCTAATTTGTGACAAATTTGACAGATGTGGTGACGAGTTACTTGGGGGATCACTAGATGGCGCTGAAGTGCACCTATGTGTTTTAGTATGTCTTTGCTTGATGGTAGATGTTTCTAAGTAAAGTAGACTGTTCAGATGTATGGAGCTATTGCTCTGTCCTAATTACAGCATATAACAACGTGGATATTCATTCTTTTCATGTGGCAAAATCTGTTTATTTAACATTCAGGGGATCCTTGGTCCTTTGAAGGTTCTCTACCCACCATTCCTTTTTGAGGAGATGACAAGTCACTTAAGGTTCTTCTACCTTCCCTATCATGCGCTGAGATAAGTCTTTTCCTGACCTCTCAATCAGTGGCGGATTAGCCATTGGGCCAACGGGGCCCATGCCCAGGGTTCCTGGTCAATTGGGAGGCCCCTGGAAAAATGGGTGAACCCCAACCCACTCCACCTGCCCAGCGCACCTGCTGAGGAGCGGGGGAAGCCCCTGCACCCTTACCCTGCTCCCTGGCAGGAGTGCCGGGAGGGAGGGTGGGGGGACTGCAGGCTGAAGGGGTGGGGAGGAGCCCCCCACTTGCTCTGGCCTAGGGCCCCATAAACCCCTAATCCACCTCTGCTCTCAATTCTTCTTGATTTATTGGTGCTTCGGCCTTTCCCTGCTCTCCTATTGCTCTTTTGAATGATAACTAGCTTGGGTAATCTATGCCTTCCTAAAACTGCTTCAAAACTCCTGTCACATGCAAGACTAAACCCACACACTGTCTTACATCACTGAGGTGACAGGACACTATGTATTCCAATAAGCCTACACCACTATACATTAATCAAACATCAGTACTCACTTCATAAAGAATAGTTATTAATACCTTTTTCCATGCATCAAATATCATGAGTTTATTATTTGCTTAATTTGTAACTGCTCGATGTATCTGCTGAACATGAGAAGTATTTTGTTGTTGTTTAAATAGTAGTAGGGTATTTGGATATTAAGTGCTGCGTATTTCTCTGTGCTAAAACAGATTGCATGTAAATGATAATTACGTTTGGGCCTCTTTAGGGTTCTCAAGGAATCAGAAAAATAAAAACATAATAGTATGTACAGTGCAGTGGTCGCCACTGAAGAGTCAACATTTACCAAGAGTTGCCAATCAGTAGTATATGAGATGTTGTGTTATTTCCTTACATTTATAATGCTAAATAATTTCAGCACCTCAGATGTTAGTAACTGTTATCACTACTGGCAAATGTTGACTTTTTACGGTTACCAACACATGAGTTACTGCATGACACATGAGTTAAAATAATTAGCAGTTAAAGGCTTTCCTGGGCTCCTTCCATTCAAAACATATTGGCTTGTCTACACATACAGTGTTGCAGCAGTGCAACTGTGCTACTGCAGCGTGTCTGGTGAAGACACTCTATGCCGACACGAGAGAGCTCTCCTGTCAGCATAATAAAACCACCTCCATGATAGGCGGTAGCTATGTCAGCGAGAGAAGCTGTCCTTCTGACATAGCACTGTCCACGCTGGCGCTTATGTTGGTATAACTTTTGTTGTTCAGAGGGGTGGTTTATTCATACCCCGAGTGACATAAGTTATGCGGACATAACCTGTAGTGTAGACATAGCCTTAGTTTGGCTCCAGATCCTGCTAGTTCATCCTTATAGGATAAATATTTTTCTTTGTAATGTAAGAGTACAAAATCCACCCAGATTAAGTAGGGTTTTTTTTTATGGAATTTAGGTGCTTTTCAAAATTTTACTCAGTCTCTCTGCTTCAGTTCCCTATCTTTAAATTGGGGATAATATTTTGCCATCTCCAAGGGGTATTGTGAGAATAAATAAATTAAAAATTGTGAGGTGCCCAGATACTATGGTAAGTGGGGAGTCATATAAGTACCAAAGACTAGAGTAGACCACACACACACACACACACACACACACACACACACACACACACACACATAGTAAAAATACTTCAGATATGGTAGGTTTGCTGTTCTATTCTCTTGCTATTTCTGAAGCACTAGTACCATAGAAATGATGACACATTCTGCAGCAACTTCAAATTAGGTCACTTTCCAAATCAGGACAAATATCTGATCTTTTGTATTGTATTACATCATTTATGTTGCAGCGTGTTTAACCCAACTATTGTATGTTTAGATGGCACAAAACAAACTGTAGGTAATGTAAAGTGAATGAATACCTACAACTTTAGTACTACTACTAGTAATACCTAGTTCTTTTCATCCATAGATTTCAAGGCACTTTACAGAGGAGGTAAATTGCATTATTCCCGTTCAACAGATGAGGAAACTGAGGGACAGGGAGGTGAGCCACTTGTCCAAGGTGACGCAGAAGGCAAGTGGCAGAGGTAGGACTTAAACCCAATTATCCTGAGTCCCAGTTCAGTGTTTCATCCACCTGTCTTAGCCCATGAAGGATAAGCACTTTTCATATGGGATTGGATTGGTTTTATCAATTCCTGTGAATTTATTCTGAAATGTTGGTTGCTGCTACATCTGCAAGTGCTTACAGATATTGTAATGATGGTTATTCATGGGGGTAGCAGCACATTTTCATATAGAATGAAGGAGAGTAGTGTCTTTGTAGAGAGACCTGTGTGGAGTCCACTGATCCTTCCCCTGAAGACTTCTAGAAAGTTGGAGAAAGTTTGGCATGTTGCGGAAACTTGTTTGGCAGTATCTGAATGTAACTAACTGTTAAATTTATACTCTAGCCTGGACTCCTGGTGCTTGGGTTACAGACTCCCCCTATAAAGGACATTACAGTACAGCCTAATGTGGGTCTTGAAACCACAGTCCTGGGATTAAAGAACAAGCTACTGTTTTGTCCTAATCTGTGGCGCAGAGAGGTATTCAAACTGCTGCCATGGACCACCCCAGAGGCAGCTGCATTTCCATGGTGCGGAAAGCAGCTCCTTGCCTTTCTCAAGGATGTTGTGAAGCTTAATTCACTGAAGCTTAATCAATATCTGTAAAGTGCTTTGAGAAATTATAAATCCTGTGTTCCATCTAGCGAGCTAAAATTTCTGTTGAACATAACGCTGCATGCTCTAAACAGTTTAAGATATGCAATTAAATAAAATTCTGTACATCAACTTTACATATTGGCAATGGGGGCAATGTGCCATAATGGATCTGATTTCTAATCTATCTAATCACTTAGCTAAGCATCATCATGGACTGTAGTGCCCAATAATTGATCATGATATCAATTGTACTTCTAAGCTGAAGACATGGTTGGTTAGCAGATGTCATGGTCAATTTTCTTGTAACAAAGCCCGTAACAAAACAGGGCTAGTGTGATTAGAATACAGTAGGGAAAAATGACATTGGATTAGATTCATCAAAGGGATAACAGGTGGATATTTTACAATAGATAGAATATTGTACAAGTTCTTCTAGTTCTTTTTGTCAAATATTATGGAATCATGGAAGGCTAAGAGATATCTTCTCGACATTGGAAATATTTGGTTAAATCTTACCTGTATGCACTGGTAGAGGGCATTTCAGCCCATATATACCAGCTCTTCTTATATGTTGTTTGCAGCTGTGTTGGTTCCAAGATATTAGAGAGACAAGGTGGGTGAAATAATATCTTTTATTGGACCAACATCTTGTAGCTCTTCTTGTACACAGCCATGTATGCACTCATTTTTGTATCACAAGGTGTTTGAAGAGTGGTTTACATTCTCAATTAATATAAGGTTAGCCAGCATTAATGAAGAGTATCAGAATTGTACAAAAGCTTCAAAGAACTGTCTGTAATTAGACTAAATCTGGGAGAAATAGACAAGGATATGGGGCCAGATTGGATGATAGCTTTATTTTTCCTTTAATTTTCTGTGTTACCTATTGCATTTTGTGTTTTCATTCGATGTAGCATCTTTTAATAGTTTCCGAGTGGCATAATGTACTTATTTTGGTCCATTTTAATGTATGAGACTTACATTTTCCCCCATGTTATGTCTCATTGAGTGTCAAGCTGCTAGTGAACGTAATTAAAGAACAAAAAATATTTATTTTTAAAAACCTTTCATTTTTAAGGAACAGGTTGTGAGCCCCTTATTCTTACCGCTAAGCATTTGTTCATCCTACTAGTTTCATTGACTTAAATGAGATTTACTTGAGTGAGCAACTGCTCAGTATTATGGGTAAATGGCTCGTAATTTGGACTTAAATCTTGTTTTTACTATGCCAGTGTCGCTCCCAGCCAAGCAATGAGGCTGTTCAGGGAAGTAATAAACTCATAAAAAACTATAGTAGAGGTAAAGCTGCAGAGAGGTGCTGAAAAAGTTACAGGTCCATCCAGGAGCCTAGGTTCACCTTCTAAAAAAATGTATTGGTATTTATTATTTTTATTACAGAAGCACTAGAGACCCCACCCAAGAATGAGTTCCTGTCATGCTAGCCATTGTACAAACACATAGCAAAAGATGGTCCTTTCCCAGAAGAGAGGAAACAGAGGGACAGAGAGGTGAAGTGACTTGCCCAAGATCACACAGTTATAAATTGGGTATAGATCCATAGTCCCAGTGCAGTGTGCTATCCAGTGGACACCAATGCTGTCCCAGACTGACTAAATTAATATTTGCCCTTGAAAAGGTTTTGATGGTCTTAGACCCTGATCTAGGGATTCCCTATAAACAGCATAGAGAAGCATAGGTGATGTTGTGAACCCTGAAGTGACGTTAGCCAAAACTGGAAGCATTTTTAAAGCGATTAATTAACTTGCCTTGAGTCAATTCTCTCCTGATTCTGATTTTTAGTCTGATCACCAAATAATTACCTTAGGCCTCACCTAATCTTAAACTGATGCAAAGCTGCGTTACACTCTGTTGCTGGAATATGCAAAGAGATGACTTTACATGTAGTTCCATATGGACAGGGGGAAAGGATGGATTTAAAACTGTACCTTGGAGTTTTCTTTAATTTCTGTCTGTCAGGACTCTTAGTATTGATTGAACACATTTATTTTTGTGACTTTACATGAAAATGTCTTGAATAAATAGGAACAGCAGTAACTACATTTTGTGGTATTTGTGGTTATTTACAGCTGTTATAAAGATATTTACAACTGTTCAGCTAATGGTAATGTTTACAGGTTCTGTCACATGCTTACCAGGACTTCACTTATTAAAAAGCCAAAAAACTGTAACAAAAGGTTGTACAATAAAAACGAACACAAAAAGTGTTTTTATTAGCGCAAGTGTATGCATTCTTGGTACAATAATTCCTGGGAGAATAATTTAAACACAGGACTTTGCAATGAATGTAAGGCTCTGACTTGTAAATTTCTATTCGTGCTGGTAATCTAGCACTTCAAATAACAACTAATGGAAATATCCTAAATGTTTGTTATTGCTGCCATTATAATGTAACTCGGTATTTTAAATACATTGATTTAGATCCTCAGCTGGATGGAACTGATGTTGTTCCATGAATTGGCATCACTCTATTTACATCAAAGCCACAATGATGATTGGCTGATGATCTAGACCTTTGGGTCTAATTCAAAGCCAACTCAGGTTTCGGGTACAAACATGCAGTGTTGAAATACAGCATTAATGTGAGTCATGGATGTGGCCACTTGCATAGTTCCTCACAAGGAGGGCCAAATTTTCATTCCTTCTACAGCCCCTTTGCATTGCTTGAGTAGTGCAAAAGGACTATGAAGCTATCCTAACCTATGCACCCCCAGCTCCTAGGTAAGACATAGTACTCCCTTTGTCCAGCCTGTCTGTCTAAGCCGGGGTGGGCAAACTTTTTGGCCTGAGGGCCGCATCGGGTTTTGTAAATTGTATGGAGGGCCGGTTAGGGGAGGGGGTTGTGGCCCGGTCCCCACCTCCTATTTGCCCCCCCGCGGGACTCCTGCCCCATCCAACCCCCCTGTTCTCTGATGGCCCCCCTGGGACCTCTGCCCCATCCACACCCCCCCCGCTCCCTGTCCCGTGACTGCCCCCGGACCCCTGCCGCCCCATCCAACCCCTCCTCTTATTCCTGATGACCCCCTGGGACCCCTACCCCATCCAACCACCCCTTCTCCCTGTCCCTGACTGCCCCCGGAAACCCTGCCCCTGACTGCCCCCTGCCGCCCCATCCAACCCCCCTCCTTCCTGGCTGCCCCCCAACCCCTGCCCCCATTCAACCCCCTGTTCCCTACCCCCGACCGCCCCGACCCCTATCCACACCCCCGCCCCTTGACCACCACCCTGAACTCCCCTGTCTTCTATCCAACCCCTCCCCCCCGCTCCCTGCCCCCTTACCGCGCTGCCTGGAGCACCGGTGGCTGGCAGCGCTACAGCCGCGCCACACAGCTGGAGCTGGACCATGCTGCTGCCACTCCCACGCAGCACAGAGATCGGGTCAGGCTGGACTCTGCAGCTGCGCTGCCCCAGGAGCTCACAGCCCCACCGCCCAGAGCATTGCGTCGGCGGCGGAGCGAGCGAGCTGAGGCTGCAGGGGAGGGGGACAGCAGCGGAGGGGCCAGGGCTAACCTCCCGGGCCAGGAGGTCAGGGGCCAGGCAGGACAGTCCCGCAGGCCAGATGTGGCCCACAGGCTGTAGTTTGCCCACCTCTGGTCTAAGCATTACTTTGGTGCTCATCACTGTGAGGTCTGGGTACCAAATACAAAAATAAGAGTTAATCCTAAAAACCCTTTCTCATGTAAATAGTGGTCTGATTGAGTTTGTCAATTCTTTGGTTTCTACTTATTTTATTAGTTTATTATTGTTCAGCATATTTTCTTGAAAACAGGATCTTTAAGAACTTATCCTTTTCTGCTGCTTACTCATGCCATATAAAGCCATAATAATCCTTTGCTGGTAATTGCAACAGCAACTATTTGTGATACTACAAATGGGAATATGATTTTGGCTGGGGGGAAATACACAGATGATCTCTCTATTTAATGATTTCTTGGAGTGTGCATGTGAGGGTTGGGATGGGTGCAGAAATGTTCTGGCTTGTCTTACAGAATATTAATGTTTCTTTTCCTGTAGTTTCTCAGTTGTTGTTTATCTCTTGCTAGATAACATTGCTGAGCTTGAATGTTTAGGTACTTGAAGGTAAGATTCCACCCAAAAGAGTCGTTTGCCCAGCCTCTACTGAGGGACGTGAGGGATGGTATACCCTGCACTTCCATTAGTATCTGCTTCAAGGGCTTCTTTAGAATTAGTCTTGATTTCATACACAAATGGTTAGATGGCGCACAGGGATCCACAGAAACCATTGGAAGTACAGATTTGAGAACACTGGAGACAGGGGGCCAAATTAATCCCTGTTGGAAACTTCATTGACTTCAAAAGAATTTCAACAGGGGTGAATGTGGCCAAGTCTCTCTAGCAGTAACCATGACCCCAGATCATACAGAGGTTATTAAAGGTTTATGCCTAGATAATAAATGGTTGACTAGCAAGATAGAGGAAATAAAAAATAAATCCAGGATTAAACACATGGGGATAATTGGAGTCTCTGAAAGCACCAACCTCACTGATTTACCCAGGGTTGGGGTTTTTTTGGCAAAGATTGATAGACTTGCTGGCTAAGGCAACCTGGTAGATTCATCTCATGTGATCTCTGCAAGGAGTCTTCAAAAGGGGGGAAATCCTGTCTGTGTACCAGCATCATGTGCTGGATTTGTAATTGGTAGGTAGGTTCCTGCAGTTCTAACACAGAGCATTAGAAGATGCCAATTTATGAAATACGATGACTTCAGAATAAAGCCATTCCTTCCTCTTCCCCACTCTCACACTGTACTGTACTGAAGCTATGTTAAGATTTTGCACCAGCCACAGACCTGTTGAAAAAGGTTGGAGTGAAGACCTCTTGGTTTCTTAAATACATTTTCTGTTCACCCATTTTAGTAGCTGCATTAATATGCTATTTAGGGCAAACATTGGAGAAACAATAGTAACAGATACAACAGAAATATTAGTAATGATTTAAACATGTTCCTCATCCTTGCAAGAGGTGGAATTTTGGTACATTAAAGTCAGAGCATCACATGACTTGTGTGGCAGCTTTTCCTTGTGTTTGTCCAGTGTTTGAACTTACAGATTGCTCATTGCTGATGCGTTTGTGTGGAAATGCCGAGAGAAATCTTAGATATATTGTAGAAATATAGTATCCTCCATTAGGTATATTTTTAAAGTTTCTGCAGTTTTGTTGACTGATTTAATTGAGTAGCTTTTCCATGTTTTTGCATAGGGAGCATTTTTAAGGTGCCTTCCAATCTGTTTGTCAATGTTCCTAGAATACCAAGCCACATGCTGGATGGATAGCTCAGCTCTTCAGAGATGACCAGGGCCGCACTGCTCAAAATCTTTGGATGGGGCATTACCATTGGACTACCATGTTGAAAAACTTGGGATGTTTTTACCATGCAATTTTTACTCTGTATTAGACTAATTTAATTATATGAAGCTCTCTTGATAATTAGCATGAAGATAATTTTGTAATGGAATAAAAGGACATAGAGAGAGTCTTCCTTTTGACATTATGTGCATTACTACGGAGGAGACTCTGTGTGCATAGTCTAATTTTGCAATTTGTCTTGAACCGACATATCGGGATTGTTCTTTACGCTCCCCCCCCACCCCCTCACATCCTCCCAGGCATTTCTACAGTGCCCAACACTGTAATATCTAGGCACTAAGCAGGTGTATTGTTACAGTATGATTATGATAATTCCTGGCTTTTCTCCTGACTCTTTGGATATGTTGAGCTCAATTTTTAAAGCCTGATTATGGTCCCTGGCATAGGGAGACTCTTGGCTGGTACAGCTGCACCACTGCTGTGCCCAGCACTTTAGCAACCACCCAGTGTGGAGCCTGTCAGGAGTGGGAGGGAGGCGGTGTGATGGAGCTCTGCTCTGATTCACCAATCCTCCACTGGTGTAAGTTAGGACTGAATGTCAGTGGCATATGTCAGACTTGCCTGGCAGCAGCTCTAAATGGCATCAAGGCCAGCCCTCAGAATCAGCACCCCAGAACCAGCTCCCTGACTCCGACTCCTCCTCTCCTGCACTGAGCAGTGTACTGGGGCAGGAGAAAAACTGTTCTCTTTTTGGATGCTAATTACGAGGGATGTGGTGGGTCCTTCATCAGTCTGCTTCCCGAAAGGAAAGAGGTAAGCCTCGCATTGTGCACTGAACATGGCAAGCCTTGAGTTCAGCCTGCTGTCTGGTTGCATGATGTTCTGAAGCTGAGAGCCGTCCACCGGGACCCCTCTGTCCCCAGCCACTGGACTCTGTCATCTGCACTGTTCATGCTGAGTATACGGGTAGAGAGAGAGGTAGCTGGGTGCTACCCTACGGAAGATGAGGACCAGGACCTTGAAGCCAGTGCAGAATTGGGTGGAGAACAAATGTAGATCTTGGAGTACCAATGTGGTAAATTAAAGAGAAGGGAAAGCACAGAGTCCTCTGATCAGAGTTCCCAAGAGGAACATGTTGAGACTTGTTCTTAGCTCGTAATCTTGCCTTTGCAGTGAAAGCAGATATAAGAGGGGAGCAACTTATGTAATTAAGACTGTGTTAAGCTGTTTGGAAAGCAAGAGAGTGAGAGGAAGATTCTCTTTGAGAAGCTTATTGTCAGTCTGATAGGTTTAGGCTTGAGATGGTTCCTATCACCACCTCCAACCTCAGGATCTTATTTTAAAAAAATAGTTAAAGAACAATATTAAACCTCATTTAGTTTAGGAAATTATTACATGTGTACAGATCCTCAAAACACCGAATCTTCTCTGGTGTAACAAGCTTTTTGCTTATGCACAGAGCTGTTAACATTCACCCCAAACCTGCACAGATTGAGCTTTGGATTTGAGGTTTGTCACCTTTGTGAGCCTCTGCCCACCATCAAAATTTTTGGATTGATGGTGTTCTCATTGCTGGAAAACTGGCAAACTTCCAGCTCCTACCAGCTGTCTTGTCACCCTCCGAAAATCCTGGGATCTCCTGAAGACATTTAAGGAATGGGGGCGGCTTGTGTGGGGAGAAAGAAAGTTGGGGAGAAGCTAGCTTTAATGACCCCTTTGGCAGCTGCGTTAAACTGTAACCAGATAGCAAATCTGCAGAAGTTACTTCACTTTTGGCCTCTGAGAAACACACTGCAAGGTTCAGTTCATAAACCCGTTCCATTCTAATAGCCCTTCTTGTGGGCTACAGAGGATAGAATCTTCTTAGCAACAAGAACATCATCTGAGTGTTCTCACATATACTGGGCCATCCTCCCATTTTCTCTCTGTCTCTCACTCTTTTGACTGGAATGTCACGGATACTTGGACTCACTATTTTGCTTATCACTGTGTACTCACTGTTCTCCCCATGTTGCTCACCACCTGTCTTTTCCTGTTTAAAACACAGCTACCGTTGTTTCCAGTGTGATGGACAAATTAATCAGGCATTTCCCATGGTTGAGGAACTGGCCATAAATGTTGGCCACTGTCCTCTTGGATACAACTATTACTCTGCCCCCCATCTCTAATCTGATTCCTAGCTTATAGGGGCTTTGCACATATGCTCCTATGGAGTATCAGACACCTGATGTCCAGTTTGAATCTATCAGGCAAAATGAAGCAAGAAGAACAGGAGAAATATAATCATGTTGTTTTCTATCTGGCAGGCCCTTTGTGTCTTGCTGTCAATGGGATGACTTTAGACTCTTTGATTATAGTTTCGCTGTTCCACGTTTTCATTATACTCATATATTCAGAAACTGCTATATAAAATTTACTCCATGCTGATAATGGGTTGTACAAAGTAGGGGCCTGCAAGTATTTAAAAATAAATAAATGAATAAAATTCTCTGGACCACCACCCAATTGTTTTTAAGAGTTCAAAATAAATTAGTAGTTCAAGGATGGGTTTTTTCTTGTTTTGTTTTTGAGCTTCCATGATTAAAATGATTTGTTTCATATGCGGCAAATTTGCAGCCCTAGAGTCAATAATATGGATTTAGTGCTGTTGGGAGACTTTGGACTAGAATGTGGTTATGGCTGACTTAGTTTTTTGAAAGGATTAGCAGTTTATTGTGTAAATTTTTCAGCCAAAATTTCTTACAGGGAATCTAGTCTCCTCTTAATGTACTGTGGAAGTAGCCTAGTTAAATCTTACAGTGTTAATAGGAATAAAGACTCCATAGGGTATATAGATGGTCACAATTGAAACACAGACATTATCTTTGATGGGACCGCTGCGAAAGCAGCTCCATTGGTGTCATGCTGTCATGGAATAGGAGGGTGTTGGGGCTAAAGAGTTGTCATGGAGGCACCAGGGTTTTGATGTAGATGGTCTCTCCCAGTGACCCCATGACAAGCTGCCCTTTTGATGGAACAACTGGGGACAAACCTCCATAAGGAACCTCTTGGAGACTTCCTTCCATTTCATTTCTTCCAAAAGGTTTTACCATGAGAGGTGACAACTGGAGTACTCACATGGTATTCTGTAAAATCTGCATAGAAACTTTTGAGCAAAAATGTGCATTAAAAGTAGGGATGGGGCTGAGCCACAAAATTCAAATCTAAATTTTCTCAAAGGCCTTTGGATCTGGGTTTTAATTCAGGCCACTCTCAAGTACGTAATTACTCTAGTTTATGCATATCTTGATGATGCAATAGTATATATGTACTTGAGTTTTATTTATACTATAGACCAGATAGAGGGTGATAGGGATTTAGAGAATTTTAGAGGTTTTTGCTGCCTATTAGGGCAAATACACTAATTTTTAAAACTTTTTTGTTTAAATATGGTGCTAAAAACAAAGCCACTTAAAGGTGACTTATACTTGGGCAACCAAAAATGGAGGCATCCAAAATCAATGGCCACTTTTGAAAAAGTGGGCCTAAATCTTGCGTTGTCCTAGTTTAATCATCTGAAAAACAGGTAATATTTATCCATCTCCTAGGTCAGGGGTAGTCAATTATTTTTTGTCAAGGTCTAAATTTCTTGGTCAAGGTCCAGACTCCAGAGAAACATTTTTCACACCTCTATAACAATAATGATAATGATAAGTAAATAAAAAGATTTCACGGTCTGTTCAAAAGCGTCTGGTGGTCCGGATTTGGCCCGTGGTCGACCTATTGATTACCTCTGCCCTATGGGCATTGTGAAACTCAGTTAATGCTGGTAAAGTAGTTTGATGTTTTAGAATGAAAAGTGCAAAATATTATTCTTATTGTCTATTAGGAATAAACAGGTTAGACAAAAACCTGTCAGAATGGTCTAGATAATACTTAGTCCTACCTCAGTGAACTAGATGACCTATCAAGGCCCACTCCAGTCCTACATTTCTATGATTCTATGATTAAGGATCGAATGTCTCACAATGTATAATATTAGTAGTCCATATTGTATTTGCTAAAGAATGAATGATTTGAGATGAAGCTAAACACCAGGTGGGACCTTTATGATTATCTCTTGCTGTTATGTTTTTTGTTCTTTTATTATTTACCCAATACTGTATCTCTCAGGTCAAACTTTTGTTGTTAACTCTGATTTTTCTTGCTTTCTTAACATTCTCTGAATGTGGTCTTTTATGATCTACACTTCTTTGAGCCTGATTCTCCACTGATCTCCACAATATAGTAATGTACACCAATACAAAGTGGATCTCTCAAAACTGGGTGACTGGGCAACAAAATGGCAGATGAAATTTAATGTTGATAAATGCAAAGTAATGCACATTGGAAAGCATAATCCCAACTATAAATATAAAATGATAGGGTCTAAATTAGTTGTTACCACTCAAGAAAGAGATCTTGGAGTCATTGTGGATAGTTCTCTGAAAACATCCACTCAATGTGCAGTGGCAGTCAAAAAAGTGAACAGAATGCTGGGAATAATTAAGAAAGGAATAGATAATAGGACAGACAATATCATGTTGCCTCTATGTAAATCCATGGTACTCCCACATCTTGAATACTGCGTGCAGATGTGGTCGCCCCATCTCAAAAAAGATATATTGGAATTGGAAAAGGTTTAGAAAAGGGCAACAAAAATGATTAGGGGTATGGAACGGCTTCAGTATGAGGAGAGATTAATAAGACTGGAACTTTTCAGCTTGGAAAAGAGGCGGCTAGGGGCTGATGTGATTGAGGTCTATAAACTCATGACTGGTGTAGAGAAAGTAGATAAGGAAGTGTTGTTTACTACTTCTCATAACACAAGAACTAGGGATCACCAAATGAAATTAATTGGCAGCAGGTTTAAAACAAATAAAAGGAAGTATTTCTTCACACAATGCACAGTCAACCTGTGGAACTCCTTGCCAGAAGATGTTGTGAAGACCAAGACCATAACAGGGTTCAAAAAAGAACTAGATAAATTAATGGAGAATAGGTCCATCAATGGCTATTAGCCAGTATGGGCAGGAATGGTGTCCCTAGCCTCTGTTTGCCAGAAGCTGGGAATGAGCGACAGGGGATGGATCACTTGATGATTACCTGTTCATTCTCTCTGGGGCACCTGACACTGGCCACTGGCCCTTGGTCTGACGCAGTCGGGCCATTCTTATGTTCTTATGGGTATAAAATGTTATCACTGATGTGACTAAATGGAGAATGCTGATTTTGATCCACTTTGCTATCATTTTGCATGTGTGTAAATGACTATGCAGGGTGCAAGGAAGTGGAAAATCTGGTTCAAATTCTAGATCAGAAACTTTGTTTTAAACTGTTTTACAGAACTCTTACATTGTTTAATTTTGTTGAGTTGAACTCTGATAAATGAGGCAATTAATAGTCACTGTGAGATCACTGGATTCATCACTTGTTGTTTTAATGGCCATGGGAAGTATGTAATAAACTGGCTCTTATGTGTGTTTCTCTGTGTCCTCCACTGGATAGAATTAGAACTGCCCAACTGTGTATCATGGATTATTTACTGCTAATAGCTAAAGGAGTCTCAAGTCTTAAGGGGCCATTGCTTTGGGAGTAAGAAGAGCTGAGTTCTGTTTCTGTGATAGCTGTGAAGTTCTGTGTGTTCAAGCTGGGCAACATAGTGACAACTGTGAAACCTTACTTTCCCATATATTTGTTACAATATTCACCAGGAAGCAGCACAGGATACTTATTTTAGTATATTATGCAAGTTTCCTAAACTTTAGATAAAATTTGCAAATCATTTTGCACGTTATATTCAGTCAGGCAATCAATTCAGATATTGGCTTATATTTTCCAACTGTCTGGGAAAAGTGCATACACAGGTATCACCAATAATTGTCCTCAACTGCTGTCTAGACCAGTTGCTATTTGTAGATTTGGAAAACTGGCAATGAAATATCTCGGAAAATATTTTTAGATGTAATGAACTAAACTTCACATTTGAGATGAGGAACCGACCCAAACTATTGCTTTGAGCATATCTAGTATTTTGTGCCCTCTACAGAAAACTTAGTTCTTCAGGTAGCCTTATGAGATGCACTGATGGTGCAGCTTTGACAGTGGGAGCTTCTCTTACCATTGGAATGTGCCAGCACCTCAGTTCTTTACAGCCACAGTAGCAGACAGACCAGTAGCCTCTCCAGGTTGATCTCGCTCAGATCCTTCACTTCAAAGACTCAGTGCCTTCGCTAGTTACTGGTTAGTTAGGATTAGGTTAGTTTAACTTCATTTTATTTGATTTGTTAAGAGTTATTTAATTCCATTTTATTTTGTTAGCTTTAGTGTTTTCTGGTCCTTGGTCAGGCACTCGGATCACGTGGTGGATATGAAGGGGGAAAGGACAGGGTTCAAGAGGTGGTTTGGATGCCAATATGAAATATCTGGCTTGCCTGGGAGAAGGGCGATCTCCCTCATGTTGTTCGATTTGCAGCACTTTCACACTGTGGGCTCATAAAGAACACCTACGTAAACAGGCTCCAAGTCTTGCTGATTCAGGAGGTGCTTTTGGTCAAACCCTCTGTTTCTGTAACCTCTCAGAGGGTCCATGAGTATTGTTAGACCTCTGTTAGCCTTTTAACACCACGGGTGATAAAATCTCCAATCTGTCAGACAGAGAAGGCAAAAAGATGGCTATTCCGGGCAGGAATATTTTCTTTTCAGCTTCACTGGGCATTATGGTGTACAATTATCAGGCTGTAATGTCCACATATCAGTTCCATCTTTGGAAGAAAATGACTATATTTAGTAAATTCCTCCCTGAAGAACAAAAGGAACTAGCCCAATACCTGATAGCAGAAGGACAATTGGTAGCTAAATATGGACTAAGAGAATCATTTGACTCCTTAGATGCAGCAGCAGGAACAGTAGCTTTATATCACATTAAGGCAACATGCATGACTCAAGTCATCTGGTCTTCCACCAGAAACAAAAGTGTGGGTGAAATACCTTCCTTTCAAAGGTGATGGCTTGTTGAGCATCAGAACAAACAAGATCCTGGAAAAAATGATGGACAGCAGCTCCTTCAACTGCCTAGAGGAGTGTATCAGTCTCTGCCTGTGACCACAGACCATTTGACTCTGCAGAACAGCTGGGTTTATCACTTGGACACCCCTCACTGCACTCAACAGCCTGGGCCATCGGATTCTGACACACCTAGAAAAATCCTGCTCACTGGAAGTGCAGCATGTCTTGACATATGCTAGAAAAGTCAATTGGCAAGTGCTGTGACCTGAAATGGAAGAGATTTCTGGTTTGGGAAACTAATGATAACATAGCTCCAACCATGGCTCTTATCCAATCTTTACTCAGTTTGAAACTTTCAGGTCTCTTTGTGGTCTGTAAAGGTTCATCTAGTGGCTATATCAGCTTACCACTCTTTGTTTAAAATAAGTCCGTATTTACTCATGACATACTAAAGAGCTTTTTGAAGGGACAGTCAATATGTATCCACCAGTCAAAGATCTAACACCATCTAGGGATTTCAATCATGAAGCTTATGAAGCCTCCCTTTAAGCTTATGAGGGAGTGTTCCTTGTTCTACCTCTCAATTAAAATGGCATTCATCAGAGCTGGAACATCTGCGAGAAGAGTGTGGGAGCTGAGAGCCCTCATGGCTGACTCGCCTTTTTACAGTTTTCCACAAGGACAAATTAGTTCTCCATCTTAGTTTTAAATTCCTGCCCAAGGTTATAATTGACTTTTACCTTAATCAATCAATTTTCCAATATGCTTTTCCAGACCTCATTCACATGCAAGCAAAGCAAAATTGCACGGGGCTATGTGCTAAATTGGCTTTAGACTATCACTTAAATTGGACCAGATAATTTAGAAAGTCACCAAATCTTTTTATCTCCAATACAGATAATAATAAAGGACAAGTAATTACATCACAAAGGCTGTCTAAGTGGGTTAGGCTATTTATAGAAGAGAGCCATAAACTAGCATCTGTCCCCCTCCCTGTAGGGATTAGGTCACATTCCAGAAGAGCAAAAGTGGCCTCCATAGCATGCCTTAGGCACATTCCTATTGCAGAAATTTGCAGAGCTGCAGCTTGGAGTTCTATGCATACATTGACAGAACACTACTCATTCGACCTAGCATCCTGCCTGGATGCTCAGTTTGGGACGCCAGTACTCCTTGATAGGGTAATTCAGAGTCTGCATCTCATCTCCCGTAGATAACTATCCCATGAGTGGGAATGTGCAGAGGCCACTCAAAGGAAAAATGAAGGTTATTCACCTATAACTGGAGTTCTTTGAGGTGTACTTCACACATTCACACTTTCTGCTGACCTTCCCTTCTTCCTTGGAGTCCTACATTCAATCTTAGACCTGAGGAAGGAGTTGAAGGAAGTGAGGTGGCCATGCCATGCCCCCTTTTATAGCCTCACTCTTAAAACATTCAGGTGCTGTGAGGGGAGGTGCGGGAGCACATCAACATCTACTGCGACAAAAAGGGTCCACTCTCAGAGCTGCACTATCAGCACATCCCATGAGTGTGGATGTGCCAAATCTGTCTTGAAGAACTCCAGTCACAGGTGAGTAACTGTTTTATCTCTGCAAAAGTGCGAGTTATTAATTTAAATGATCATGTTTGTTTTATGCAAACACTCCCTATTTAATAAAACATTTATTTTGATTTAACACAGATGTTATTGTGGGATACTCGGGAGAGTCTGTAAATCTGTAAAATCAAGAGTTTCTATTCAGTAGAGACAGATTGTTACAGTACATTGGTTTGAACAAATGTCCATTGGGGTTTGATTGGTAGCTGCTAGATTAAAAAAAATATTTTTGTATCATCACAAACCTGCTCATCAACAAAAGGACTATGTAAAGAATATATTAAAAATACACATTGCATTTACCATGAACATGATAACAGAATTGTTACTAGAACTACCACATACCATGAAAATATACATCTGCAGCTACCTGATGATTTTGTTGAGCGTATTATTTGACTGCAAGTATATCCTACATCAGTTTCTCAGTGGTGCAACCATATTAAGAAGTTGGCAGAGAGGAGGGAGGGGAAACCAGGAGTAAGCATACACAAGCCCTGCAGATGCAATGAGGAGAGTTAAAAGTTGGGGAATATAAATCAATCTTCTCCTCTCTCTCCCCCCCCCCCCCCCCGGGTTACTATCATGCTCAATCTACAATCTATCAAAACTTCACTTAAACCCACACAGGCACATAGTGAATGTTGAGGGGGTGTGTGTATAAAGGTGGCTTTAAGATCACCTTTGTTCTTCCCCAATCTCGCTACCACTGCATGCAGGGCTGGTCCCCAAACATTGAGTTAAAGCACCCTGAAAGCTGCTCTAACTTACATCAGATTCTAATGGTTGATAAGGGCCAGAACCACAGCTGAGGATCAGTGATGTGTAGGGATATCCTGGTCACACCTCCTTTCCTTTGCTGCACTGGCAGCAGGAAGGATGTGTGGTGTAAAGTCCTCTCCATCAGCTCCACACCATCTTACACTGGGATGATCCTTTTGGGGTCAGATGCATCAGTGCTAAGGCCACATTCCACCAACTGTGCAGCTCAAAGTGGCCACAATCACAGGAGAACCCAACCCAGTGCTACAATTTGGCCTAATACTAGTAACTTCCTAATTGAAAATGTTGTTATATTGGCAAAGTATGTAACAAAGCACACATCTCACTAATTTTAAGCACTTCATTCATTTGTTGTTAGGGTGAACATTTAAAAAGAAACTAGTCGATATCTAAACTAAACTCTAAAGTCTAAATTCTGTTACAATGGAGTTTTGCTTTATTTGTCATGTGACAATAATCTGATTTAATTCAGTTAGTTGATCTACTCTAATGTCATTTTACCTAATATTTAGGGCCAGATCCTCAGCTGTTTTAAACTGGAGTTTAATGTTAACTTCAGTGCAGCTATGTTGATTTACCTCAGCCATTAATTTACTAAAATGTCTTTATATAACAGTACCCTGAATATGTGATGCAACATTTTGCTGTTAAAACCTGAAAAATCTCACGAATAGACAGTATCTTGGTCAAATGTTCAAACCAAAACCAAGTTTTACTGTACAAACTAGATATTTTCCAGTTTATCTCTAGTACACTAACAGTGCCAGGGTCAAAAGAAAAAAAATATCTTGGAACATAAAATATTACCACCACTGTAAACATAATAATCAAGTTAATATACTGTACTATTATTTTCAGAATTGCTTTTGTAAACATTGCTTGTTGATGAGAATTAATTTTATATTTGTTAATTTTTTTTCGACTGTCTTTTGGTTCTAATAACAATTTGAGTGAGGTATTTTACAAAAAAGAAGTGAGGTTTGCCCAGTTCACGTCTTGGAGGTTACAGTATGTTTAAACAGATATATTTTCTTTTAGTCTAACCTTGTCTGGAAGATATAGGAAAACTAATTTGCCTTATTTACATATGGCACAATCTATCCAGTATTCAAGGGTTTGTCAGAAACAGGAACATTGTGCATTTCCATGGTAACAGATGGCATGCTGACAGTATCTGGCTCATTGCAGCTTCGTCTAGGCAGGCCAGCAATTAATCAGCCATCTACATGCACAAAATTCTTTGTGAGTGAATGGCACTGCTCCTCTGTAGTGCTGCCTATGCTTTTACAATTTTTGTATTCCTGCAGGGCGAAGTACTTTTTTGTCTCTGGTGCTCATTTTCTGTAGCTTCCAAAAAGCCCTGGTAAAGAATATGAAAATGGAAACAAATCTGCACGTAATTTAGAAATGTTTCACTGTTTCTTCAGAGTATAAAATACGCCGGGGTCTGTTTTCATTACATTGCTTTCTTTGGCTTTTTCTTTCCCCCCTTGTTGTTGGCTTTTTGTACCATGTGTTTTCTTCAACCTATTTAACATACACGGGCAAGATTTTCCCATAACAACTAAGTCTCTGAAGGTGTGCTGGAATTAAAGTTGTTCATCTGAATGGTTGGTCCAGGACTCAGTATGCCAATGAGAGGCAGGTGGCTAAAGAAAGCATGGGGGTAATGTGCTCAGTGGCGCTCCTTATTGCCCCTTTAAAGAACAACCCCTTGCATCTCCACTGCACCTCCTGCTGACAGCTGCATGCACACAGTAGGCTTGGTGATTTGCCCTTGTCCTCACATCAGCTGACCATGCTTCCTCAGGACTATGGGACAGTTAAATTAGCAGAGCTCTCTCTTTGTTCCTATGTGAATGTACGGTGGGAGAGAACAGGCTCCTGATAATCTCTTTCCCCTTCCTAACATCCACGCAAGATAGGGCAGGATTTTCCCTTAGAGCTTTGCTGCTGCCATACATGATTGCCCACTGACAGTACTTCATATACAGCTCATGACACACTCTTTTCTGTTCATCTCCTGGAGGCCATTCTGATGGCTCTTCCCTTTCAGGTTGGGATTTCATGACTGCTGTTCTACTTTATTAGGTTCTGAATTGAGCAGCATTTACCCCCATCTTGTCTTTCTGCTTTATGCAATGTGAGATTTCATAGAGTCCTGCAAATGCATTTGGGATCCAATGGCCTCTGGAATGTTTTAAGCGGACTACATATATATGTCATATCGGTCTCAAATGTTTTATTTGTTCTTTCTAATCTGACTGATGTTTGCCAAAGTTTGATCCATGAAACAAGCTATCATAATGTTTATGGGACTGAAGCCCCATTGTATGTTTGATTTATTCCTGACTGGGTATAAATTGATATCAGTTTTGTCTTTCATTACAGAATTCACCAACTCAGACTTCAGCAGATTTCAGAGGGATTTTATGATTCTCACACACAAAACTGTTTGTACAGTGCCTAATGTAATGGGTCCTCAATCTCTGTGCTACTTTAATACAAATAATAAATAGTCACCATAATTCAGTGCACAAAAGGGATGAGAATTTTTGTCTCGGTTGGAACAAAGTTCTGCTTGTATCACTTAAGAAGATGAAACAAATTAAAATTCAAGGCTGCTTATATTTCACTTCCCACTGATTCTGTCTGGGCAGATTTGAGTTACAGGCTCTGAAGTAGTCCTGATTTCTCGATGGGAAAGTTTTCTTTGATGACAAACTTGGTGAGACTGCATTTAATCTATACCAGCTTGTCATGTCATAGGATGCTTATGGTCAGGGTGAGGTTGGGCAGAGTATGTGTTTCTTATGGTCTTTATTTCTTTTCTCCATTTTAACTGTTGCCTAGAACCAGTGCTTAATTAATGAAATGAAAATGGTAATGAAAATGGTACCGGGGCTCAAGCAATTTTTTTACATTCATAAGTGATGCTTAGCCCTGGCACAAATTAAGCACTGCCTAGAGCCTCAAGAAGAGTCCAAAGAAAAGACTGTAGTTATCGAAACCCAAGTCCAGGCTTGTAAATTTTTTATTCTAAATATCTTTCGTTTGAATAGGTAACTTGGAGGCTACATTAGACAAGGGGAGTCTGATTTCCTACCCAGTATTGTCTTCTCTTCACTGTTAATGAAACAGGACTAAATCCTATGAGAAAGAAAACACGTAGTGTGGCCCAAAAGTTGGCTTTATAACTGACTTATATTGTGGGTAGTTAATCATGATCACTATAAAGCTGCATCAAGGAAGCCTTTGGGTATATTTTCTAGTTGCATGATGGGCTGGATCCTGTAAAGTGTTGTGAGTCCTAAACTTCCACTCAAGCCCATGAGAGTGAAGGGTGTAAATACCCTTGCAGGATTGAGCCCCATGTGAAGAATGGAAAGTAAAGATGACCAATTCTTTGTCATCTTGGTCATTTATTTGGCATAGAGATCCTAATTCAGCACGGTTCTTAAGCACATGCCTAACTTTAAGCATAAAAATAGCCCCAATAGCCAATAGTTCAATGGGGCTACTCTCTTGCTTATTAAAGTTAAACGTGTGCTAAGAACCTTGCTGAATTGGGGCCATAATACTTAGAGGAGCATTGCCAGTCCCATTCATTGTCCAGTACAACTGTTGTATACAGGACAATGCTTAGAATTCTAGACAAGGGATAATTGATGTGGGCAATATTATAATAGGGTGTTAAACACTAATCTCTTCATTACTGCAGTTGTATATCATTTGATGTCCCTCATTTATCATACAACTTATTAAAGCAGACATTATTTTCACTTAGTAGCACTAATAGTTTGTTTGGGATGTCTGATGGTGTATAATAAACAGCCAAAGAGCATTAAACTAAGTATGTTCACAGATAGTCATGCAGTACTCAGGAGAATGTTCATTGCTTTTTTGTTGAAAGAATGTTCTTTATAGTAATTTGTTCATAGCTTATTGTTCATCTACCTCAAGTGTACAAAGGCACTAAGGTTTGGATAGACTACATATATGCTCCCCTTATCGATAGCTTCACAAATCACCTCAAAGAATATGTTTAGTCTGGGATGATATGCTTTTTCTGAAATCATGCTTGTTCCCATTTATAGCTCTTGTATCATCATCCATTTCTGCCATTTTGTCATTTAATTACAGTTTCCAGAATTTTAACTGGGACTGAAGTTAGACAATCTAACCCACAGTTTCCTGATTCATGCCTTTTCCCCCTTATAGATTGGGCAACAATAGCCACTCTCCAATCTACTGATCACAAGAACAAGTTGCCAGATCAGCAGAGTATTCTGGAGTGTATGAAACCATCTGGACATGGTTATTTACTTTTAGGTTTGCAAGCAAAATGCTACTGGTTTATTAAAGCTTCGTGTTGGTCAGACAGGCAGCATATTTCATTTGGACATGTTTGTTACCATCTAATGTGAATACTTAGAAAACTTTCTTCCGCTCATTCATTCTCAGTCAAGCTCTCCTCCTTGCCTTTGGTTTTCTGGTGCTTCCAAAGCAACCTTTCCTCCCATTTCCCCTTCCTCTTTTCACACAGTTTGCTTTAGCAAATTTGCTTTCTCTAATGGGCTCTAGAAAACACTAGGGTGAAATCCTGGCTCCATTTATGTCAATGGGAGTTTAGCCATTGACTTCAATGAAGCCAGGTTTTTACCCACTGAATCTAGACATCTTCCCTTCTGCTCTTCAGTTATTTTATATAAAGCCTTTTTTTCCTGTTAACATACTCTTAATCCCTCTACTAATCCAGAATAGCTGTTTTCTACTTCTTCTTGGGTTAATTAATATTAGGATAGCTATACTTGGAGTGCTAATTAAGACCAACCAGAATATACTCAGCATGCTTTTACATAGCTGGCTTTAAAATAGTCACCTCAGTTAATCCTTATAAGCATACTCTGGTAGGAGAGAGAAAGGGGGAGATTGATTTTACACACACACACACACACACACACACACCCTGTGTTCAGAGGAATATTATATATATTTCTCCCATATATATATTTTTCGGAGAATCTCAAAATGTTTTATAAAGCTTGGTAAATAGTCGTCCCACTTTATAGACTAGGAAATTGAGGTATTTTTCTCTTGGGTACACCAGAGGTCAGTATGAGGGCCTCCTTTCAGGCCCATAGATAATGCTGCATGAGTAGTAAAGATTATTTCTGTTTGGCTCTTCTTAGCAAGAACAGTATCAACATCATCATCATGAGTTCTCATATCTCGAGATACCTTAACATTCCTACGTGATTAATAGTTACAGGATCCCATAGGGTCTTTCCTCTTGTGAGTGGTTCTACTAACATAATAACTAAGCAAAGTTCAAACTTTTAGGGTTTACCTCTGGATAGTTAGTTAAAGTGGCCTATGAAGATGACCTTCCCTCCTTAGCTACGCTTCTCATTTCAGGTAATTATTCTTTAGGATAAAGCAGAGACCACTGAAAATCTAGTGACGATAAATTGGCTTGAGGGTGCAATGGCACAAAAATCTTGAAGTAAACAGGGATGATTTTGGACTGAGATCTTAGTGACGGAAATTCATTTCTAGGTGAGAATTTATCTGGTATGTATTCTGCACTCTATGTAACATATATCCTTATTTTTCAGAAACCCAGCACCCGAAGCTATTCTCGGCTGAGTGGATGAAGGTGATTTAAATACATTTAATCCTCTGATATTTTTCTTTTTCTTTTGATAGATTCAGTCAGCTTGTTTAGTGAAAGGTCTGTGTGTAAAGGAAAAAATCTTTAATCAAAAAATAATCTTCATTTAAATGTACAGTAGTATTACTAAATACTTTATCTACTCCTGAACTAAAATAATAATACCCAGGCATGATTACTGAAAAATGTCTTCTAGTAAAATGATTAGAATACTTTGTGCATATTAAAAAAAAGAGAAAGAAAAAGAAAAAAAAACAAATCCAAAAGTATATCCCAGCTGGTCACAAGACATCTTAAAGGCTACATTTTGATGGCATCTTTAAGATTCCTTACATTTTCACATCTACATTTCCAGACTTCCCACTCCTCCTGCTTTAGACATCATTTAGCCCTGTGGGAAGACAGGGTTTCCCCTGCAGTTAGCTTGGCTAGGGGAAGAGGTGGGGGTTGATTCTGCTGTATGTGGCCAATTATGTTGACCTTTGTGATACATCAGGTCCTGGCAGGACTGGGATCTTGAGTTTCCCTCCTATTTATGTCTCCTTCATGGTAGCACAATACATTGCTGCCATGTCAGTTTGTGGTCTAATATTTTTACTACCCAGCAATGCACATTTGGAGATTGTGATTAGCATCCTTAATTCCTTTTTTTTAAAAAATTGCCTTGTTAGAACTAGAAAGCTGAAGTCTAAAATAGTCCACCTGCTGTTCTAAAGAGTATTATTTTAGTGCCCTGGGGACATGCGAAGTTGTAGCCTACTGGTGCCAGGATTAGATTTAATGTTTTTTTTTAAATGTGTTTTTGATAACTTGGCAAAGCATTTTCTGTGGGTCATTTCTGTTCAATGTTTCTTAAAAACCGAATTCCAAGAACCTTAGAAACAGTAGCTTATAAAATGGCTGATGACCCATGTCTGGTTCACTGTAAGATATTGATCCTTCATTTGAAAAAAACATTAAGATGATTATCAGTGAATCACACAAGAAAATTATACCTGCCATGATTAGAATTTTAGGCTAAATCCTGTTCATTTTATAATTCTATATGTATTGAATGTAGTGGGTTTGATTTTTTTTATTTATTTATTTTCCTATCCATGTCCAGCGTTAAGCATAGAAGACATTTTAGAACTCTAATATTTGATTTTAACAATTACTTAGATGTAAGTAATTGTATGGGCATATCTGGTTTGGTTTTCAATATCTGTTTATGCAACTATTTTTGGTCTGCCTTATTGGCAGTTGTAACAACGTATACTTTGCAGCTGTACCCTCTTTGAGGCAGTGACCATTGTTTTATTTTGTGTTTGTTCGGCACTTAACACAATGGGGTCCTGGTCCATGACTGGAATGCCTAGGTGCTATGTTAATACAAATAATAGTACCACCTTGAGCTTGGTCAATACTCAGATGAGACCTTCAAGGAAGTGAAACACAAAAGTACTGCAGGAAGTGAATCAGGTGCTGCCGTAGAATTAGTAGTGAACCAGTTGCCCAGGATGGCTGTTGAGGCACTGGAGTCATCGTGTTTCTGCTAAAACTTAAAATTGAGGTCTTCAGCCCCGCTTGACATCATTAGTTTTCCTACATAAATTTAATTACATTCTTCCTAAAATCCCCACCACCCAGAAACTTCTCTTGTCTTCTCTAGTCTTTTCATTTTCTGCACTAAGATTTTTATTTTAGTTATTTCTGTACATTTCTAAAATGCAGTTCTAGGCTCCTGTTCTGTTCTCTAGGTTCCTTTTCCACAAATTAGATCACAAAATTATGCAAAAGGCTTGCCCATAAATGTATCTGCCTCAGCCTACCCCTCCTCCCCAACAGTCTTAGACAAGAGGGGGGAATGGGGTTTGCAGCATGCACTAGAGTAGAATTGGTCAAAAATCATTGAAATTGTGATGATTTTTTCCTCTATATTTTGCTAAAAAAATGGGTGAACATTTTTATGAAAGTGTTCACTGAATTTTCAACCAGCTTCATCTATCGTAGGTGATTATATTACCTCCATTACCATAGTACCTTAGCAGTTACCATATTGTAACTCAGTCTTTAATGTTTTTATCCTCACAACACACCTGTCTGGTAGGGAAGTGCTATTGTCCCTTTTTGCAGATGGGGAACTGAGGCACAGAGAGACTGAATGAATTGCCCAGAGTTGCACAGGAAGTCTGTGGCAAAGCAGTGAATTGGACCCAGATCTCCTGAGTCCTGAGATAGTGCCCTGGCTGGGGGACCATTGAAAGATTAACACATCTACCCAAAATGTTAACAAATCTGGGCTCTGTCAGACCAACGGGAAAGACTGAGCTCCAAAAGAGAGAACACCCTGTCAGCCTGTCCTCTGTGTATATGCCGGGGGAACTCCAGCCTGAGCACCTCTGCTGATCTCAACTGTGGTGGTATATCACAGGGAGAGAGGTGTTGTATAGTGAAGCTGTGCACCATTAAACAGCTGCTGTGTTCTGCCTAGTGGTGGTTTCCTGACAGGTTTCATGTGCAGGCCTGAAGGATTCGGGGGCGGGGGGGCGTTGCCCTTATACCCATCCTCAGGTTTGTAGAACCCAAGGCCGTTGGTGCCCAATTGAAATCTGCACTGGAAGAGCCCTGCCAGGTAGTTTGAGGAGTGATTGCCCATTGGTTAATAGTTTTGATAAAGTTGTGGTCTCTGCATTTAACCATACTAAGGTGTACGTCTCACTGTTTCCATGTCCACATCAATACACTGACGTTCTAGGATAGTTGTATAAAGCAGACACAAAAGTGGTCTACAATCTTAGCTAAACCAAATGCACTTAAACAAACAGACAAATAGTCACGGATTATTTTTTTCAGGATATGCCCAGCTGTATCTTTGACACCGTTCAGCTGATCATTCTTTTCTAACTGAAAACCATTAGAAAAATAATCTGCAAGTCTTCTGCACGCCTAAAAAGAGAATTTTAGCAATTCCAATTTATCCGAGTGCTTAATTGGGTATCTGTGGGTTTGGCCTATTGACTACTGATGATGCGGCTTCTCAGGGGGTCCCTATTAAGACTAAAATTATTTAATATTTTATTAATCAATTACCAACTGTTTTATGCAGACGATGCTGCTGCCATGGATGGTCCATTTATAAAATGTATATTAAAACCTCAGAACAATTTTCCAGATGTTGAAAAATGACTGATTAATAACAGACTCCTACTAAATGTTAAGAAAACAAAGTGTACAATTTTTTGGCACTAAAAGAAAATTACAGGTAACTCCGGATGAAATGATAATTAGAACAGCGAGTGGCACCATGATGGAGCAAATTAAATCCTTTAGGTATCTTGCGGTTATTTTGGATGAATCTCTACTTTCTCTAATCATTTGGATTATATTGTTCAGGGAGTAAACTTGTGATTGGGGGTTTGATACACATATAATTTCACTCTGGATGCCAAGCGAATTGTAGCTCTCGATGGTAAATATTGTTAATTACTGATTCAGGTTGTGTAATTTACAATGCAGCAACCTTATATGTGCTGACTCTAATCTCATCAGTATATAACAGTTGTTGTGTTGATTTGTTTTGCTTGGTATGAGATCACATCATTGTTCATTATAAGAGAGATGGATAAGGGAGAGCAGGAGCTCTCCCCTCCCCCACTACCTGTTGTTTAGCTCACCCCTGCAACGTGCTGCTTGAGAGCACTTTAAGGCTCTATGGTGCTATCTTCTCTCTCATCCTTCCCCATACATTTGAAGATGATTAGATTCAACTATTGCTGAGAGCACCACCACCTGCGGGGGCTTAAGAACCCCTGGCCATGCTTACTAGTACCAAGCACTCCTATCTGTCACTAGATGAGGACAGAGAGCCATTGAGCAATGAACTATGGGCCACATTTTTAAAGGTTTTTAGGTGCCTAACTCCCATTAATTTTAATAGGAGTTAGGTGCCTGAATACTTTTAAAAATCTGGGCGTACTTGTCTTTGTTTTCTTATAAGGCACTTGGGCCTCACTTTAGCAAAGTACTTAAGTGAGCAATCCCAGTGTAATCAATAGGATTTAAGCTCTGGCACATGCTTAAGCATCTGTCTGAATTAGGGCCTCCCATACCAGAGTAGAAAGTGGTGTATAAATGTCTAACTAGAGATTATGGTTTATTGGGTTTTCTCCTATATTATATGAACAATATTTTCTTGAGCTGCAAATCAGATACAGGATATCCTCAGAAATTGAATCATGAGATTAAAAAAGCTGATTTTTGTTTCTTGTCACTAGTATTGGATGGAGTTCATTGGACTGTGGCACCACTAACTTAAAATTCACAAATTATTAAGTATAGGAGAGATGATTATTAAAAAATACAGGTATATAGATATGTCACATGTCCAAATTTGGCATGAATGTGAAGAGATGCTGGTTCCACTTAACTAAGTAATTGAGGCAACATTAATTTTATAACCTCCTCAGAAAAGGTAATGTACCAATGCAGCGCTATTGTCACCATTTTTTCCCTTTAATAGAAAACTGAACAGAATGGGGCTTTTCAGTGTGATTATTAAATTGAAAAAATTGAGGATTATGACTGGTTCAAAAGAATCATGTGATGAGTGAGGAGTTTTCTGTGTATCTCATCAGAAGTCAACAATACTGCAGTCTGGAATAATGCTAATGAATCAGATAACCGTATTGCCTGAAAATTACTGTTCACTGCTGATGAGTCGGTAAGAGAACACAGGAAACTTGTGACACAAAACAATAATTTGGGCCAGGTTTATTAACCTTGTAATACACTTGGGCTGAGTTTTGCATATGTAAGGAAACCCCAGACTAGGGGGATTTCAGGTTGTGTAACGAAATAAAAGCTCTACTTGCAATACACCTTGATGTCTAGTTAAACAAAAGCCAATATCTGTTTGTTAAAGATGCCTGTTGGTGATGAAAGCGTGCCATATACATTCCAGATCCGGGTTTGGAGGAATTTGGATCTGGGGTTTTGGTTCAGTCCATGACAGGGTTAGGGAAGAGCCACAAAATATCCATCCAGATCTGAATTTTCCCAAAGTTCTTCAGAGTTCAGCACTGGGGTTTGTTTTGGGCCCAATTTGAGAGTCGGGTTTTTAAATGTTTTGGTATCTACTGGTGTTGTTTCTTCAGTTGCAAAATTCCAGTGGTTTAAAGGAAAGAACACTCTTCAGAACACTGAAGCACCTCCCACATGTAAATAAATTCCTGTGGCTTAAAGGGTGGAGGAAGGAACCCCAATATGTACGTGCAGGGGACAAGTCTCTGACTTGTACAGCCAACATTTGTTCCCTGTTTAAAAATAAATAAGTGAACGCATAATAATCTACTTCCAACAAACGATAAGAAAACATTGTACAATTTCTAGAAAGAAAATTGCAGGTAATTCTAGACAAAATGATAATTAGAACAAGCAGCAGGAGGATGGTATGTTTGAGAATGAACTTTTGGATGGGATTTTTCAAGCTGCCTAAGGGAGTTAGGTGCCCTATTCCCATTCTATAGGCATTAGGTACCTAGCTGCCTTTTGAAAATCATCCACCTAAATCCTCCTTGTTTGCTATATATTTGTCGACATCTGTGTTCTTGTCACTGAGCCTGAAATCGCCCATGTAAATGGAATATTGTTGCGAGTATGTACTTGATTAACATAACTAAAATAAATGAAGAACGTGAAAGCTATTGATATTCCCCATCATATTGTTGAATTTTCCGTTATGTACTCATCTTAAGAGAACATTTGGATCCTCTATTAAATTACTATGTGGTAGTTGCAGTTTTGTTTCTGCACAAAATCTGTTATAATGAATACTCTTTGCAACTGTTTGATTAATGACTTCTGTCCCCAGTGTACTGTACAATAGCACAACCAAGCAATATTCTATGAGACTTGCATAATTCCCTGAAGACTTATTGCCATGATGAAATATTTTTCACTTATTATGCAGTTTTCTGTTTTTCTTTTGGTATAAGCAGGCTAATATTTACCTATTTGATAAAGAGTCTCCACAGCCCATGTTGTTCTAACCCGTGTTACAGATATACGGGAACGTGCAAGAACTGAATGTTGCACAAGATACAAAAACGAATTTTAAGGAAAGACTTTTAATGTAAAACAATTAAAGCAATGCACAGTGGTATCAATGTAAAATACAAATATTTCAAATTCTCAAAAAGTGAATCTATACCTATAGAAGCATATAGTATCAGAAACTATATGTGGCTTATTAGTGATTGATGAACCAGACTTTTGAATAAATAAATTAACTTTTAATATTTTTAAAGGAATATTTTAAAATGCAAGTGTGTGCATGTGTAGAGGGGAGGATAGTTTTGCAAAAGGCGACTATTATCAAGGTGCTGAAATTAATTGGCCACTTTAATTGAGGTAGATTACTAGCTAATGCTTTCTTGAATACAGTAATTCTCCTATTAAATTATCTTTGAATAATTACCTGAAATTTCTCAGCTGCAGGGACTGATGGCTATTTAATTGCACAACGATGTTGCTATATAATTACTTAACAAGGTGTCCTTTAATAGTTTAATTCCCCTTTTACAGAAAAAAAATATAAAATAACTAAAAATACTACTTTTATTTTTAAAAAAAAATTGCCATGGTTTTATTTTTCTTCTCAGTTGACTCAGTGTCTGAAGCAGTGAAGATGAGATATTTGTAGATATCTGTTTTTTAAAAGTAAACATACTAATACACAAAATAGATTTAGGTTTAGAGGGGTAGCATAAAATGATTGTGTATTTCTGACATTATTTATGGCTCTCTTTTCTGCGACAGAAATGGGCAGAATGGGAGCCAAGCTGGAGGAAGTTGTTGAGGGGCCGATGTGGGTGGGGAGGGTGAGGTGATGGGGCCCCAGGGTGAGGTTAATGGCAAGCAGGACAGCATGGGGGAGCCAGCCCCAGGCCTCACGCTCCCAGCCCCAGGCTGCCTCAGACTCTGCTGACCATTTCCCCAAACATGTCCCCTGCCTCCCTCCTCAATCAAGCCCCTGTCTCTCTCCAATACTCTGGTTGCCGCTGGCTCCTCCAGACACTCCCTAATCCCCTGCAGCTCCCCAACCAGCCCCAGGCTTTGCCCAGTCCCCACACCTCTGTAAGACATGAGAGATAGGTTTCTTCCTCTTCCAGCATCAATCCTACTGCTTAGAAGCAGCCTGAGTATTTCTCACTGACAAGAAATGTCAGCGACAGGGCTCCACAAAATTTGGCAGCTGTGAAGGAGCTTGTTCTTAGCAGCAAATCACAAACATCAGAGTCAAGTGAGAACGTAGCAGGGGTATTGGGCAAGGCACACTAGCAGATGAATCAAAGATGTGTTTGTGGTATAGTTTGTTGTTGTTGTTGTTATTTTTTTGGCTGCATAAGCCTCAGAGTTGGCCCTGTATATTTTAAACTATACATGTCGACATCAGTGTATCTAGTACGCTTTTAAAGCAGAATTTCATATATTGCTCTAATAAGAAAATGACCTTTATTTATTTTATTGTCTTCCATTTTGGTAATAAAGGATATATGCCTATGTAGCTCAGTGATCAGTGTGGATTATGCATCCTCCTATTATGCACCCTCACATAGAGGATGTGAGTCTGTCACAGCTTGGGAGCCTGGCTCTGTAGCTCAGCTGTAGGCTTGTGCATTTCACTGTGGAAGTCCCTAATTCAATTCTAGATGAGCTCCCACCCATGAGGTAGCTGACACCAAGGCTGTGAGTTGTAACAGATACACATCCTTTATGGTTCAGCTACACATAAACACACACTGAGTAGTTGGCTACATATGTGTCAGGACTAGCTTAGAGGAGAATTACAATAATATCCTAGTTTGTATATATTGTACACATACCACTTCTTACCCATGAGATGAAACTCCTCCAGGTGTTTTAGAAGTGAGTCCTGTCCATAGTGAACATTTTATGTGTAGTGACTAAAGACAGAATCGAAGTTGTAAAACAAACGACAGAGACATGTGCAATATTCCTGGAGTCTCATGAATAGCACTTGTTGCACCTGCAGTTGCTATCCATAGAGCAAAACTTAACCTTAGTGGGAATAACTTTGCCATATCAAAAGAGAAGAGAATGAAATTGGATCAAACAAATTGGATTTGTGGCAACAAGATCAGAACCAAACTAAATTCGATCAGACCTTTCACTCCTTTGTTCTGTGATCACAACTTTGAAACAGTATCATAATGATTAGCATTTTATTGAAAAGTATTGTAGTCTACTGACTATATCTGAATTGCTCAGAAAATACATGTCTGAAGCACATTTTTTGATTCTGAGACTAAAACTGAGAAGAGCTTTTCCAAGTTGATTTTGAATTACTTGAAGTCCAGAATTACAGGAAGAGCAAATCTTGCACTTAAGCAAAGAATAGAAAAAAGTATGTGTTCTGTATTTTTATATTGAATGCAAGGTTAAAGTTCCAATAAGCTATTTTTTTATTTCAGTCCTATTCTTGTTACCAGCCTTGGCCCCAGTCCTGCAAACACGTATGCACATGAAGGACTTTCCACACAAGTAGTCCCTTTTAACTCAATGGAACTACTTTACTTAGTTACTCATGAACATAAGTGTATGCAGGATTGGAGACTTTCTATCTCCTAGATACTTTATATTGTGACTTACTGTACACTAACACCATTAAAGCACTATATTTGCATAAATTATACAATATCTTGAGGGAAAGAAAAGAATAGTGAATGTGATGCAAGTGCTCTATCAGAGCTGTGAAATTAAAATACAATATAATGAATAATAGCAACGCTGTCAAAAGTTAACATTGCTGGTATAGAAATGAACTATGTACATGGCAGTAGTAATAATACTTTTGCACTGATAGCACCTTCCTTCTAAAGACTTCAGTGCATTATACTAACATTAATTTTAGCCTCACATGACCCCTGTGAGGTAGGTGAGTACTCTTGTCCCCATTTTACTAATGATGAAACTATGGCACAGAGATATTAAGACTAAACATTTTAAAGTGTCCACCAGTACTGTGAGCCCAATTTGAGATACTTCTTGCCTATTTTCAGAGGTTCTGAATATCCATAGTTGGCACTTGGCATCAATGAGACCTGGAGGTGCTCAGTACCTCTAGAAATCAGGCCCTAGAGAACAGATCTTTAGCTGGTGTAAATCAGCATGGCTCTGTAGACTTGGACAGGGCTTTTCCAGTTTACATCAGCTGGTACTAAGTGTCTAAAGCTGAACACCCCAAAATGGAGACATCTAAAATTACCAAACACTCTTGAAAATCTTTGCCCTAAGTCAGATCAAATTTTGGCCCAGTTTATGACCAGCCCAGAAACAGAGACAGACTTCTTGACTCCCATTGTCTTAGCATACGTCCATCCTTTTCCCATGGCTTCTTCACAGTAGTCATAAGAACATAAATAATGGCCATACTGGGTCAGACCAATGGTCCATCTAACCCAGTAACCTGTCTTCTGACAGTGGCCAATGCCAGATGCTTCAGAGGGAATGAACAGAACAGGTAATCATCAAGTGAGCCATCTCACGCCGCCCATTCCCAGCTTCTGGCAAACAGTAAACAGTAACAGTAACCCTTCTTTGTTTTTACTTATTTGTACTCTAGTAGTGCCTAGTCGGTGACTTACGCAGGAGAACTTCAGATCCTTATGCTGAAGCAGACTTGAGGTTGTATCTTCTTTTGCCTACATTGATCACATTTAGAAAATATGCTAGTGGCACTTTTTGTGGAGCATCACTTGTAGTTCAGAGTGTAGTGTCCAAGACTGCTGCTAAGATTGTTAGGATCCATGAACAATTTATATGTAAGCCACCTTATATAATCCTTTGTTGGGCCACTCCTTTACACAGAGGGCTCACCTTTCCTTCCCTCCCCCCGCCTTTCCCCCCATGTCTCTGCTAGCACTGTAGAGCTTCGAGACACTACTGCACTCGTGTTCTCATTAGGGTGACTAGATTGTCATAACAAAAACATGAGACGTTTGTCTCATGGGAGGACTTTTTTTTTGTTTGTTTGTTACTTATTTGTACTCTGGTAGTGCGTAAATGCCCCAAATTAGGATGGGGGCCCATTGTGCTAGGCTCTGTACAAACATGTAATAAAAGGTAGTCTATAAGTCTAAAAGTGCTTATAATTTAAAGATCTGATCCTTCTCCACTTCCATCCCCCCATGGTATCCAGGACATATTACAATGGAGTGCTGGCACTGAGAGTTAACAGTAGTAACCGCTCTGTGTGTCCCCCTTTACAATGTTCTCCCAACTCCAGTCCCTTTACTATTTTCTATGCAGTTACTGGATGAGCAGCTCCTTTATAATTTAATTATTTTTTTATCTCTAGCTGCTCCAAATACTACCTGATTTCCTGCTCCATTCCTCTGCTCTGCTCCTCTTGTTTTTTCCCCATTATTCTTACTTTTCTTTGCTTCTCTTTTCTTGTTACTCTTCGTTGCTTTGACCTTTGCTTGTTCTTCATCTCTTTCTACCCCATTCCAACTTTCCCCTTCCACTCCCCCACTTTTTCTACCTCACTTATCCACTCAGTCATTCTCCCTTGCACACAGTCAAAAGAAGAAAGATACAGAATTATCCGTCGCTAAATGGGGGCTGTTGATGGAAAATTAGGGAGGCAGAAAAGAGGAATTAATTATCTATAATGGAAAGTTGAGAAATGAGATTCTTCCAACTCACACTAATATCTGAAGGTATCCCAAGTTTTGGGAGAATTTTGAACGCCTGTCATGGAAAAGTCCATGTATACGATGAGTGGCAGTGTTGTGTATAATGGTTAGAACAGAAAACCGAAAGTCATGCCTCATGGTTTCTAATCCCTCTGCATCTGATTCAATTGTGGGCCCTTGAGCAAATCACTTCTGGACTGATTTTTCAAGGTTACTGAGCACCTGCAGCTCCCATTGCAATCAATGGGTGTTGCAAGTATCAGCAGCTTTGAAAATTAAGCCACTAACTTGTCTCTTCCTCAGTTGCAGTTAACGTGGACAGATTAGTCCCTGACCATTATAAGGGTTAACCCTTTCAAACTTGTCTCATAATATTTGTTTTGTTTATTTTTAAAAGGGTGAGCTACTGATATGGAGGATGTGTCAAGTCAACCTGATGAGTCAGCCCAGGCAACTTAAAGTGAGTTCCTTTAAGAATATAAAGACTTTAAAAAAAAAAATCAGTTTTAAGAAGGAAATGGCTTAAAGTGTATAGGGTGGGGTTCACGCAGGAGACTTAGGTGCTGTAACCTGTAGTGTTGCAGTGCCTAATTTGTAGTGTTCTGCTGCCTCATGGAATTCACAACCCTGAGTCAGGCACCCGGGCTTCCTGTACAATGCATGGAGAGAGCTATGTGCCTAAGAATGGGATTCGCAAAAGTCAGCATGCTAAGCAGGGAGCTGGTTAAGAAGAAAATAACAAGAATAGTAGTGTGGCCTAAGCTCCATCCCTCAAAGGGACAAAGGGTGTGTCAACAGTGCATCTGGGAGTGAGACTTGTGTTAGCAGGTCTTGCATTAGCATGCTAAAAATAGCTGCGTAGATGTTGTGGCTCAGGCTCTCAAGCGCCGTCCCCCATGACTTGAGAGCCCAAACTCCAGCCCAAAACACAACGTCTCCACAACTACTTGTAGTGTGCTAGTGCAAGCTCTGCTAGTGCAAATTTATGGACTCAGGCTAGGAGGCTCGCTCCCAGACACAGTGTGGACCATACCCTTAGGTGCCTATCATCACTCAGGATTCATAGCATGAACCCTCTCCTGGAGTCAGGCACCTATGCCAGGTCAGTCCTTTTCCAAGAAAACTGAGAAAGAGGAAAAGGTGGTGATGGTGCCCCCCTTATTACCTTATGTCTCCCAGATCAGTGCCCTTGCAGTTGAGCTATGAGATATTCTGGGGCAGGTCTCTCTCTCTCTCTCTCCCCTTTAGAAGCTGTTCCATTATGTGTAATGCATTAATTGAGTCAGAGCGAAAGTTAGACTGACATAGGGTTACCAGATAGCAACTCTGAAAAAACGGGACAGGGGGTGAGGGGTAATAGGTGCCTATATAAGAAAAAGTCCCCAAAAAGGGGACTGTCCCTTTAAAAACGGAACATCTGGTCACCCTAGACCAGGGGTTCTCAAACTGGGGGTCGGGACCCCTTGGGGGGTCACAAGGTTCTTACATGGGGGGTCACGAGCTGTCAGCCTCCACCCCAAAGTCCACTTTGCCTCCAGCATTTATAATGGTGTTAAATATATAAAAAAGCATTTTTAATTGATGGGGGCGGGTCACACTCAGGGGTTTGCTATGTGAAAGGGGTCACCAGTAAAAAAGTTTGAGAATCACTGCCCTAGACTGACACTATAGCCCAGAGATTATGGCACTGTCCTGGGAGGTGTGGGACCCAAGTACAAATCTCTTCTCCACATCAGGTGGGAGAGGGGGAAAAGAGGGGGAATTGAACCTGGGTCTCCCACACCGTCTGAGTGATCTAATCTCTGGGTTAAAAGTTATCGGGGGGCACTGGCACCACTTCTCCCATTTTCTCCACCTGTTTTGTGTGGGTTTAGCTGTGCTCTGAGCCTATCTCTTGGATCAGGCCCTGAAGGCAAGATAGGTGGAAGAATGCCTAGTTTGTGAATCCTACTGGGGTTTAGGAATGAGTTAAATCCTGGACAGTGTTAGGATTTAGATGGCTGTGTGCATGCGCAGGTGCCAAAATTTAGGTGTCTTGGGGACCTTAAGGTGGAAAGTTAGATGCCAACAGGGTTAGGCGGCAGGTGAGAAGGGGTTTTGTGAATGCCAGTGGTGCCTAAATGTTGGTAATAACTGAATTAAATATAGACACTAATATCTGCAGTTTGTTCCTCATTCGATAATCATTTAACTTTGACGAAATAACGGTGTTAACAAAACAATGCAAGTTATCCATGTACATAACCAGCAGTGTGTTTAATCCAGCTTTAATATCAAACTTTCAAGTAAGTGCTTGCAAAAAATAAATGAAGTTCTAATGGAGAAGAATTTGATTCAGATAACTAATTCCATTAGTGATTTTCTATTTGATTGGTAGAATATTGCTGGAAGATTGTAGTATTTCTGATACTCTTTTCTTTTTCCTTGTGTCAAGCTCTATTTTTTCAGACCTCAGTCTCTAATTCCCAGATAAAACTATGGATTTCACCCTAGTTACATTTTAATTCTAAAAGTTAAGATTGTAATTAATAATGTCAGAATGACAAATTGGCTCTAGGAACTGAACTATAGAATCAAATGACTACTGGAGAACTCGGTTTTGGGAAGGAAAGTGCGTCTCTAGCCGTGTTCTTTGATGAGATAGACCTCAGTGGCTGGGGAGAAAAGTCATTGGACAAAGGAGATTCTTCTAACAGAGCTTAAATTAACAAACAATTTCATTTTGTCAGTGACCACTGAACTGAAAATGGTTTACTGTTAAAGCTGGGCAGGTCCCTTGGCTGACACAGCTCATTTGGCTGACAGAGATACAGGATCAGCTATTCCAGTCTGGGTCTCAGGAAAGAATCAAATCTTAATTCCTCAGTACCATATCAGGACATCACACAGCCCATTTTGTTTCTATTTACAATTTCTTCTCTTCCCTTTAGATCCTTATTTCAGGATCTATTTCCTGAATCCTGCAGCCTCTTTCTGGGGGTACTTAATATCACCTTTGATGCCAAAGAAGGGACCCTCAGCTGGTGATTCTCACTGGCTGATGAACTGTCAAGGCCTCTGCCTCAGTTTGTGTTGTGTTTCACTTTCAAAATGCTCAGCAAATACTCTTTCTTTGAGTTAGGCTTAGATTATATAAACTTCTAAAATAGATAAAAAATTAAAACCCAGGCTATGGTACTTAAAGTTAACATAGTCATATGAAAATGTCATATCTCAAATATAATACCTACAGTCATTACAAAGGGGTAAATTTTAATTAGAATCAGCCTTAAACCATTATAAAAATTGCATACTGTATTAAAACTACTCTACAACACCATCTAGTGACGCTCAGAGGCCCACATTAGAACCAGTAATGCTTCACAGTAATGCTGTAGTCTTTGTTCTATTACCAATCAAGGAAGTTTATTCTTTTCATTTATAGATATGGGGCTGATAGCAATGTCTTATACTGAAGCTAATTGAATATAATCCTACTTAGTCTGATTCAGGACAGACACTTTCCTTTCTAAATGTTTCCAACTTTGGTAAAATGCTTTTAAATCCTTGAATTAAAAGTGCTGATTATTTTATTTTAATATATTCCTTTTGGAAATGTCAAGGTACTGTTACTTGGTTTGAAAATCATTTGGTTACATATTATTGTGAATGCAGTTAAAGCAGTGCTATATAATGGAGAGAGGCCAGGCAACGTTTTGGGCATTCTTTGGCATTCTTCTTGGAGTATGCGGTCTGAGCTGCAACCAGTTGGGCACAGGGGGAACCACTTGTTTAGCTGATGCATCATCACTGCTGGAATTTATGTGGGGTTTCATATATTATCTTTTTTTTTTGCATTCCCAAGACACTAGTGAAATAGTAGGAAAGGAAGGAGCTGTAGTGCTGCATAATAGTACATACATTTTAATTGTCTCTTAGCTCTCAAATCTTCCATCCTCTCCTTTTATACATCTCACTTCATACTGGGGAAAGTATGAAAAACATTTTTTTTAAATGATTATTAAAGACATAAAAAACCATAATATTTTCCCTCTGATCATAATAGAAAGTGAAGAGGTTCACTGGACATGTAGGAAAACGTATTTCTCCAATACTTTATGTCTGAATTAATATAAATCTCAAGTTGTATAGAGTATCACATATAGACATGCCCTAGTGGTCAGAACACCAGACTGGGATTTATAAACTCCTAAATTCCAATTTTAGCTTTGATACCGATGTACTCATTGGCCTTGGACAAGTCCCTTAGGACATGGTTTTCATGCAATTTAGGAACTTATATGCACAAAATATGCCTTCCACTGCTACTGCATGCATAATTTGCATAGATCGGTAACTACACATACATAGGCACATAATTAGTCAATTGTATATGCAATTACCTGGTTTGCACAGATAATCCTATCACTTTTGTGAGTACCCTCTTTCTCACTTTGTAGAGTTGTACAATAGGGATAATATTTTATTACAGGCATTAGTGACAATTATTTAGTGATTGTAAAAGTGCTCAAATACCATGGTATTGGACAGAGTATAACGACAGAGACAGCAAGGTGGATAAAGCACTTTGACCATGTAAAGTACTAGACGTACTAATTATTTCTTATTACATATCAGATGGTATTTTGAACATGTACCTTTGTTGCTGAATAACTGAGAAACAGTTGCATCTAAGCCTCATATTTGCTGATTTATAAATCAAGATTATGTTATTTTATGCAACTTTAGCTTAAGCACTCCAACTTTGCCTAATAGTTTATACATATTTTTAATTTGGGACTTCAAGGGCCTAATCCAAAGCCAACTGAACTCATAGAGAGTCTATCCCTTGATTTCGCTGGGCTTTGGATCAGAGTCCTTGGAAACAACAGTTATAAAGGGTCACCTCTAATGAATGAATAAAGCATTTACAATCATTTATTGTAAAGTGCACCGTCCCCATAAATGGTATGAGTTTTTTTTTCTCTGAATTGGATCCTTTGTGCTAAAATGTGTGGTTAGCACAAATATTCATTCTGCTCTGTTGTGCAAACCTAAAGAGTTCAGAGGAAACTATGAATGTGCAAGTCACGCTGACATTTTACTTCTCAGTCCTATGCCCTGATATTGTACCGTCTTTATTTATCTTGAGGGACGTAAGGGGGAAATGTATCCAGTAGGATTTTACCAAAAAAAATGTATCTTTGTGAATGATCAAATTCAGATTTTTAAACAGTGACATTATATTAATGAACTTCCCCATTTTTTATCTATTAGTGGATTTCAGGAGCATGAAACTCATACAACTAGGAAGGAATAGAGATTTGTGTACACTACTTATTTTTTGAAAACCAACAGTAAAGTGCTACGGTACTTACAAGGGAACTGTAATTACTCTAAGCTTTTCCTCTTCTGGGATGTATAGTACTCTCATCTTCATAATCCTTGGTATTGAGAAACTGAATAACAGTCTTCTCATTTAAAGTGAAGAGAAAAGCATCAATTGTTGCTATCCTCTATGACTCTTAACCTTTGGCAGTAATACCTTAAAAACAACTTTTCTACAGCAAACTGACATATCAGTTAGGGTCCGTACTAATTAAGATGTTGACTAATCTTTAAAAGTGCAAAAAGCAAATCATTCAAAATTCAATTAGTTTGAATATCTCATGTAAACATGTAAATGTAAGATTATCCGTATATGTTAACAATAGTGTTTATCTAATTAAAAAACAGTTACAATGATGTGCTATAACATACCAAAAAAGTTATGTGGTGGAATGCATGTTTAACTAGAATTAATCCTGCCTTGCTGAAAAACGTGTATAATCCTCTGATATGATATATGATGCAGCTATAATAACCCTCCCCCTCGTGAAAAATGTGTACAATCCTCATATTTGATACTCTAATATAACTCTAACTAGCATCTATATATGTTGTTTTTTTAATATACAATATATTTCAGCTGGTATTTTACTTATGGTGCATTTTAAAAAAGTAAAACACAACTGAAGGGCAAAATCCTTGAACACATACTCTCAAAAACAAACAGAACAAACAAACAAAATCCCCACATCACTCATCAAGTAATTGTCAGACCATGTCAACAATTCAGTTATTAGGATCACATAATCCTATGTCTTATATATTCCACCCAGAATTGTTTTAAGGTCCTTGTACGCATCGAATTTTGAAATATATTATTTGAATATAAAAGTAGATTATGTATTTCCCCTGTGGCTGGCCAAATGTCTTTCCAACAAAGGGTAAAATAAGAAGGCTATTTTTTTGTGTAAAAGAGTGATCTTTTTAGTCATGCTTGGCTGCTTTTTCAGGACTGTCTCCATTTATAATGAGATATTCTTGGACTCATTTGAACTAGAAAGTTTAGTAAAATTGTTACATTTTTACATAAAATACCTTGAATTATTTAAAATGGCTAGAGTTTGAGTTTAAATATATGTATTACTTATAGGTTTGATTTTTCATCTGTGTGAACTCAGCATGAATCTTAAAATGGAAACATATTTAGCATATTTGCAGGAAATATTTGTTTTAATCTTTCTACTTGTTGGCACTTCACACTAATTTACTCTTATCTGCAGCTAAGAAGATGCACAGTAAAGGATGCACTTGTTATTCAAATCCCCGTTAATGTTCCATATCATAGTTTCATAAGAAAGCTGAGACTATATCAGACTATGATACAGGAAAGTTTTAATATCTATACTTTCTAGAGAACTTGGCCTAGAACGTCTGTGCCAGAATATCCAGAATAACATTCAGTTCACTTTCATCAAATATTTAGAATGCCTCTGTATAAGTATTAAGTATTATTATTTTTAAAAGATCTGACTAGTACTGAAATGTATATACTGTACTTTGAGAGAAAATATATTTTGCAATGGTTGCAGCCCTCAGTTAAAATGCAAAATCTTTTAGGTTTTGGCAATATTCAGGTTTTTGTAGTTAAAAGATATATTCAAATAGATCTTTAAACATCTGAGTTACTACTTTACATTTTTAAAATATATAGTAATAGTTTCATATTCAACCTGATCCTGGTTCTTCCTTTAATCTTTATCTCTGATGTTTTTAATATATCTGGTAAGATGTTTTATTATTGTAGCAAAGAAATTACTTAAGAGCTTCTGTACTTTACATGTGGAAATCTCTTGATCAGTTTCTAAATCTGCTAGCAGAAACATTCAGAAATTCCTTTTAAATCGTTGCATAATAGTATTTCAATGGACAAATAACTTGCTTGATATTCAAAATTTTGTTTTGCACCATATTCTACAGGCAGTATATTAAGCAGCTCTTTTACTTCTGAACCCACAGCTAAGACTGTCTCATCTCTCCTATAATTGTCCATTCTTTTTTATAAGATTTATTTTTGCCTGTGGTGCTGAACTGAAAAAGTCACCCTGCTAAAATGTAGTTACTTCATTTCCAAGTAAAAACAATAGTGTTTTCATGTCTGTACTTATTATTATTCTGAGAATGTACTAATTTGTTACATCCAAGATGACGGTTAGTTTGGTCCATGAAAGGGGCAGCGTGCCAACTACTGCAGTTAAGTAAAAGGACTTCTTTCATTGAAAGTAGTGGGACAGAAAGTAGCCTGCAGTGCATGTGGGTATGGGAAGGCAGATTGCCAACAGAGTCATCCTGGTATCAGGCTTTGCTGTGTTCGGTTCTGAATGAAGCTAAAACTATGGTTTCATTAAATGTCAGTATGGGCAGCCAAATTTTCAAGCCACTAGTGCTCTAAGGAGCAACTGATAAATGTTTTATCCCTGCGGGCCATAGTTGATGTTGCACAAGGATTTTGCATGTGCTCAATGCATTATCATTCTTGGCATTAAGCTTAGATAATTGTCTACTTATATTGAGCCTGTAATAGCAAAATACAAGTGAAGAGGCATGTTGTACAAAGTAAAACTATGAAATAGGTTTAGCTATATTACTATGGATCTTTTTTTGTTCTATCCTACTAAATTTGAATGAGAATGAAGTATGATTCTATACCTTAATTCTGTTCAAACCAGGGTGGTCTCATAATTTTGTTTTACATGCATGACATTGCTTAAGGTCATTAGTTGTAAATCTTAGTATAAAAAGACTGAAAATATATTCAGCACTTTGTAGTTACCGAATACATATTTAAAAGCCGCTATGAAAAGTCGGGACCTACATGGCAGATTTTCAGTTACTGAATGGTCAATTTAGTGATGTAGATTAGCTGTATCTAAACAGTAAATGAAGATAGACTGTTACAATGCTTTGATGAAATCTCTCTGTTGATGCATATCCCAGTTGATCAATTTTCTAATTTTCGAGATTTGTATTCTGCCTTTCAATCCTAATATAGTCGCTGGTTACATTTTCTTCAGACACCCAACTAAAATGAGGAATAACTTTATTTTTCTTTTGTTTTGCTGTCACTAATCTAATAAACCAAAATCCAATTTGAATTTGGCCTATGTCTCTCTTCAAGGACTAACATAAGGGTTTCCCACTGAAGATCACTTTTCCCCCCCCTGAATACTATCTATTCCTTGTACTTAATTGTTTTAAATCATTGTCATCTACAAAGGAGGAACTTTCAATTGCAAAAACATTAGTATTTAAAGTAGAATGAATTCTGTAGGAAGAATTTTCCAATAAAACTAAAATACAATAGATATGAGTTTAACAATGATAACTTTATAGAGACATTTTTCTTTTCCTTATCATATGGAAAGTTATTGGAAAAATCTATGAATAATAGGACCAGCCTTAATTTACTTATTAATTGTGTTTATATATTATTAATTCAGCATGTGCAGGGAGATATCTGTCTGCGGCTAATAAGGCATACATCATATTACACTATTCATTTATGACAAATTATATTTTGTTTCTATTATTCACTTTCTTGGATCTGCACTACTTTCTGCCAATGAATCATTTACCATTTTTTAAAAATGCATTTTAATTTTATGGCAACTAATATCGGTCAATATTTTAATAAAAACCCTCTTAAACAGATGTAAAACTGAATAAGTTATCAAGTATATTGTTAATTTCACATTTAAAAATGCTGGATATTTAACATACAGAATAATTAAATATTTGTAATAAAGCCGTTAATTCAAGCAGTTTATTGCTGTGATTTGCAAAACTACATTGAGCTGCTTTCTTTTCAATTCATTGATGGTGGAACAAACATTTCTTTAATAAGACTACAGCGCATTCTAATTTTGTTGCAAAAGCTTAGATAAGGATCAGGCCCCCACTGAATCACTGCATTGACCTATGACATTGAAAGTGCTGAAGCGCTTTGGCAAAAGAAGAGTTAGGCATTCATTATTATGCACAGGACTTTCCAGTTCTAAAGGGGCTCTGTGCTTTCTCTCTGATAGACTTTGTTTGCTGGAAATGAGAACTGTATTTTGGCAGCAAAGGACAAGAACTGAAGCAACTCTGCAGGCAGACTCATTATGACATAATCCTTTATTAATCCTTATTCTCTATTAATAGATCTTGACAGAAGTTTTGCTTTAGTTGACCATCTTCACCAACAAGCTATGAAAAAGCATTAGTTGACGAAGGTTCATCCCCAGCTTTTAGGGCTATCCATTTCTCTACAGTTTTAAGAAAATACATATGACTGTATTTGAAAAGTAGAGATGAACTCCCTTTGGACTGCTAATGAAAATAATATTTCTTTGTTAGCATGCAAATAACATTTGATACCCTAAAGATCCAGTGTAACTGGCTGGAGATGGCATGCTTAAAAAACCCTCACCTGGCAAATAAATATACCTTTCAAAAGTAAATAGTTATGACTCAGCAGATTTGCAGCTTCAAGACAAATTTAGGGGCAGATATACACCGCCCTCAATCCATGGTGGATTTCCAGTTAATAGGAGATATTCACAAACAGAATAAGAACAGTGAGGGTGACCAGATTTCACAATTTTATAGGGACAGTCCTGATATTTGGGGCTTTTTCTTATATAGGCACCTATTACCTCCTAACCCCTATCCTGATTTTTCACACTTGCTATCTGGTCACCTTAAGGACAGTACACAGGATTAGGACTGTAAGTAAGGACATCTATCCTAGGGAGCATTACTAAAATATTCATCTTTTGGGGGGAAATAGAGCATAAGTGGAGTGTAAAAAGGATATGGAGAAAATGGAATAACAGAGAAAGGGAAAATCTAGGTTCCAATAACTCAGAAAGAGATTGGGAGAGAGATTGGAAAGGTAAAGGGGGAGCTGGAGTGTCTTGGAATGTCTTCTGGTAACAAAAGAATAGGAAAAAATTAAAAAATACATGGAAAAGAAGAATGGGATGGTAGTATCAGGGAAGTTCAGACTGGCTGGGTGTTGGGATGTATAGATGGACAATTGGATGCCATTAGGATGATACAGCAGGTGGGGAACAGAAAAAGATAATGAGCAGAAAGACCTGTAGGTGAGAATAGGAGGAAAATAGTGAAGTAAATTAGAAAGAATCACTAGAGGTTCATGACAGGAGTGATTAGATTGGCCATGAGAGTGGTCGAAGTATAATAGGGTGCTCAAAGGGGACAATCTATAGTCCACTTTTTCATGAACAACAGAAAGGTTGGAGGTGTTTGTAAGCCTACCTAACTAATTGGGTGAACAGTATGTTGAAGCTCTGTACTTGATAATCAAGAATTTATTATGAGTTTTGTTACCATATTTGAGCTGGTAGCCTTTTCTTTCTTTACTAGGGATATGAGGATGTTTCATTAGTTTGTGTCTGTTTTCTCACACAGTTACGATCAGAATATGTGTTGTACTGTAAAGAAAGTCCTTGCAGTTGTGCTATCTGCAGAAGTTGGTACTGCAAGGACTTTCTTCACAGTACAAATAAATAACTGTTAATGACTTAGCACATATGTAGGGTGACCAGATGTCCCGTTTTTAAAGGGACAGTCCCGTTTTTTGGGACTTTTTCTTATATAGGCGCCTATTATCCCCCACTCCCTGTCCCGTTTTTTCACAGTTGCTATCTGGTAACCCTACACATAAGGAATCCTTTATGACTAGGGTAAATTGCCTGAACTCCTCCTGGATGGATTGTTACCCCATTATTAGGAAGTTATCTATATAAAACAATTAGTGGATGTGAAGTTTCCCCAATATTCAGCAAAGCATTTTCCCAAAGATGATACTATGTATGTACAGGCCTGGATTCTCTCCTCCCCCCCCCCACTTTTTGCCAGTGTGTAAGTCTTAACAATAAACCCGAGCATATTACAGTATTGTGCACCAAGAGCCTGCCTTTAGCAGCCTGTAGTTCCCAAGTACTTAATATAGGGCATGAGAACTGCTTCAAGAGTCTAATTGTACAAAATCTCACATTATGACCACTTTTGATCTTCCAAAGCTCTTCATCATTTCTATTGCTGATGCCACTGCACTCTCTTGGGCTATGAGTCAAGGTGCATGCTAGGAATCCTCAAATGCCAAGATTAGAAAAAGAGAGAGACAAGGTGAGTGAGGTAATATCTTTTACTGGACTCACCCACCTTGTCTCTCTCATATCCTGGGACCAACAGGGCTACAACACTGCAAAGATTAGAAAAATCAGTTTCAATGCCATAAGGCAGAGTTACTATGCCTGGCATTGGTTATCTCTAATCACAATCAATGGAGTCATAAAGCCACTTTTTAAAAAAAAAATGTAAATATGAAAAGAATTCAATACAGCCTGTGAGTGGTATTACACCACCTTCATTTACAAAAGAAAAGCCAAAATTCACTGATTTGTCATCCCCTATTGCAATCTCTCATGATTTGATATGTCTGTTGACCATGTTGACCATGGCCTAAATTGTGCTTTCTTGGCATTGGTCCTTGGTGGAGCTGGACCTGCTTACAATAGATCTTGACTTTGACATATTATGTAGAATTTCAGGAGCAGTTTCTTTTTGCATTAAGATATTTTGTAATGCTGCTGATGATAAACTGGGCTGGTGTAATCTGTTGTATAAGTAAGTGTCTGTGACACGTATTGATGTTGCTAGGGGAAATTTGAACACAAGCCAATTCTTGGCTGCTGAAATTATTTAAATCTTAGTTTAAAAGTTGTACTATTTGTTCATTTAGACTATAAAGTTCTGTAATTTAGAGACGGTAATCATCAGCTAGTATAAATCAACATAACTCCATTGTCTTCAGTGGAACTACAATGATTTGCACCCACTGAGGACCTGGCCCTAAATCTTATTACATGTTCTTATATTTTGCTCTTTTTCTCCCTCTTTGGAATGATACATTCTCTGCAATACCCCAGTGAAAAATCAAGCTGATAAATTCCAGTTTCTTAGAAGTTAGATAGGGGAGAGTTCTGTTCTAACATGTAAAATGTTGGACTTGCAGGATTAGGCACTTGGAGGTAGTCAGGAACCACAAGCATAATCTGAAATTTAATGCCTGTGTCTCTTTAAAATATATTAACGTGTAATATTTTCTATGATATTAGCAGATTAAGCATTTATACTCTAAACGCTCCATATGTTGTCTCTCTGTGTAGCCTGGGAGAATCTTGGTCTTTCAGTTCATAAAGATATGAAATGTTAATAGCAGGGATGATAACATTTTCTTTTTGCAATAGGAAGGTTTGTTGGTACAAATAGAAAAGATAATACATTGTGATTTATAATGGCATATTTTTATTGCCAATTAATCTAATGCTCTACACAAGCAAAACATTGTGCACTAATCCCCATTTAAGGACTCTATTAATAAAAAATACTGGGGGGTCATTTCCAGGTGAATGTGGCATTTTTTGACAGAATGTCAGCAAGTTCTTTTTCCCTTGTGCAAAGAATGATTTTCAGCGATTCATTCTTTCTCCACACTCCTAAGTGCACTTTTCTAGGTGATGAAGGAAAATAAAAAAATAAATATTAAATGGATTAAAATCAGCTTGGAAAAGAGGTCACATCTCACATAAAGGCTGAGAGCATCAGTAATGATGTATGGGTACATGTGACCTAGGAACTGATGTGGCCCTACGTTACCATAGTATTTTAGTTCCTCATAAATGTTAATGTATTGCTGTGAAGTAGGAAAGTAACTGAGACTCAGAAACACTGAAACAGGACTACATCAAAGCGAACTAACAATGTGTGCAAAACACCTTTGGCCTTGTCTGCATGGGGACACTCAGGAAAATTATTGGTTTAGTTCAATTCACTTCCAAAGTGAATTCATTCAAACCAAATTAAGACCACTTTATTTCTAAATGAGAGTATTCTCACAGGAGTTTAACTAATCTACTTTTAATTCACACCTTAGACAATTTGGATTAACTTTCCTGAGGCCATGTCTACAGTACACACTTTGATCAATGCAAGTTACATCGGCATAAAGCTGCTGCAGTTAATATCAATCATGTGCATGCCTGCTTGCCAGCATGTGTCAGTGCTGCATATACTCACCAGGAGTGCAGTGCACCATGGGTAGTTATCCCAGTGTGCAACTAGCCACTGTCCTGCTCACCATCTTTTGGGAAATTTTCACAATACATATTGGGGCACAAGCAATTTGCGCAGGAATGACTGGGAGCAACGGTTCAAATTCCCTCATGAGACTGTCTCCTTTTCTTAAAATCCCACAAACCCATGTTGTGTGGCACTGTTTGCTGCCCACCATCTCTGTCATGAATGTTGCAAACACAGGATGAATGATCCTCCTGTATTTGCAGAGCTACAGCAAGAACCACCACAACAGGAGACATGATGATTTCTTCAAGGTCAAATAGTTAAGGGACATAGCAAAAACCAATTCAAGGTTGTTGGCGGTGTTCATGGAACTGCTGCTGGTGGTGGAGTGCTGATTCTGGGCCTGACTGGTGGAATCACATCATAAAGCAGGTTACAAGGAGCAGTGGCTGCAGAACTTTTGGATGCAAAAGGCCACATTCCTGAATCTGTGTGCCAAACTCGCCCCAGCCCTCCGATGCATGGACACTGGAATGAGAACTGCACTGACAGTTGAGATGCAGTGGCATTTGTACTTTTGGAAGCTTGCAATGCTGGATTGCTACCCGTCAGTGGAAAATCATTTTGGAGATGGAAAACCCAGAGTGGGAGCCATTGTCATGCAAGTTTGCAAGGCCATTAATCATCTCTCACTATGCAGGACTGTGACTCTGGTAATGTGTAGGACATATAGGATGCACTTGTAGCAATGGGGTTCCTGAACTGTGGTGGAGTGATAGACGGCATACATATTCCTATTTTGGCACCAACCCACTTTGCCACAGAGTACTGTCAATAGAATGGGCTACTTTTCAACATTATGCAAGCACTGGTGAATTACCAGGGACGCTTCACCAGTATCAATGTGGGTTGGTCATGGAAGATGCATGACGCTCACATCTTTAAGAACACAAGACTTAAAGCTGTGAGCAGGAACATTGTTTCCTGATCAGTAGATTACCATTGGCAATGTTATAATGCCAGTAATGATCCTGGGGGACCCAGCCTACCCCTTTGCTATCCTGGCTCATGAAGCCATACACTGGCCACCTTGACAGCACCCAGGAAAGATTCAACTACTGGTTCAGCAAGTGCAGAATGACAATTGTTTTGATAGATTGTGCTTTTGATAGATTAAAGGGACCCTGGCAGTGTTTATTCACAAGATTGGATCTCAATGAGAAAACTATCCCAATGGTTATAGCTGTCTGTTGTGTCCTACATAATATCTGCGAGGCAAAAGGGGAAAAGTTGTCACCAGGGCGGAGAGCAGAGGTGGAGTGCTATCTGCTGAGTTTGAGCAGCCAGACACAAGGGCCATTAGAAGCATTCAGTGCAGTGTTATGCAGCTGAGAGAGGCCTTGAAAGAACACTTTAATGGCCAGACACAGTAATGTGATGTGGTGGATTGTGCTCTACCTGATCCTGAAGTTTTGGGAGCTCTTAGGAATTGTGTTGTGCTTGGTGTGTGTTTATGAATATCACACTGTTTTTAACACACCTATGAATTGTTCAGTGCTTGCTGTACATTTATTATAATTACACTGTGATTTGCCCTGAACCTGTGAGTTTTGGGGTCCTGTACAATTACAAGTAGCAAGTGCTTTAAGTAGAGCTAGACATTCTGTAGCATATGTTGCGAAGTAATAAAGATGAATTTATTTAAAAAAAAAAAAAGAAATGTATTGCATACCAAAAACCGTGCAAATATAACGTGCAATTAAAAATAAAATACAATGCAAACTTCTAAAATAAATTAATGGAACAGAACTCTAAAATTAGAAAGGTAGAAAACATTACTGTCCACTTTGGCTACACATACACCATGGCTCTTACAGGTCAGTGTATTTGAAGCTCTGGCTCTCCTTACTGTAGCTGGTTTGGAGTGGTAGCGATAGGAATGTGGCACCTGATGCCACATGGACTGTTGGGGGTGTAGGGAGGTGCTAAATTTTAGTTTTCCATTGACTGCAAAAGGAGGTGAGCCCATGATTGTTGGACCTGTAGGTCAGCAAGAGTCTGCAGCGTTTGTTTCCTTTATAACACCATTATGTCCTAATGCATCTCCCTCTCCGTCTCCTTTTATTGCTTGGGCTCCTGAGTGTTTCTTCTATCCACTCTTTCCTTCACCATGCTGTCTGCCGTATTCAGCCTCCGGGCTCTCTGTTCACCATGTGATGCAGCACTGGCTTGCAGGATCTCACTGAACATATCCTCCATAGTCCTCTTCTTTCTCCTCCTCATCAGGGTCAGGTGTTCCATGGGTGTGGAGGGGGAACCCTTCAAGGCCACAATGGCAGCAGCTGCAGACTGAGGTATCATTTATTTAAAGTCACAACCAAAAGTGAAAGATATGTTTCAGAAATTCCTTCCCTGATTTCTTTAATAATTTGAAATAAGACATGTTTATTGATACTTAAGCTTTGAAGCGCCTATACACTGTACCACTCTTCACTCTCAGCCATGGTGAGTATGGCCTGCCAGGGATGAGGGAGAGGGAAATGAGAAGGGAATAGTTTGGCCCCTATTTCAATGGGTATGCGTCAGGGCAATAGCACAGGGTACTGTATCGTTTCCCATAGGTGCGTGGTGATTTTCGCTGATCTCTAATTCCTAAGGGTAACAAAGGCACAGCTGGCGCTGGCGTCCTGCAGCTGCCTGGGAATGTATGCTGTTAGCCCGATTACTGCAATGATGCCTGCCTAAGTCATCGCATAGGGAAAGCGTCCTACTGCGGCTGAAGAAATAAGATTGCCATCTCTAGAAACTTTTGGGAGAGGATTGCAGAGTACTTCCATGAAAGTTTTATCGAGATCTCTTAGGAGGATACAAGGGACATCCTGGTGTACATAAACAAACTGCTCCACAAGTCCCCTTCCCTGCATAACCTTATAGGAGAATGAAAAGCAGATCACAATTCTACCTCTGTTGGTTGTACTGCTACCTCTTCTCATATGAGTAAAACAACAAAAAATTGATACCTGTGTCCTGCTAACTTAGGATTGGGCCAGGTGCTATCTTTATAGTTAAACATGTAAGGAAAAATACATACATACACTTTCCCAAGGTTACCTCCCCTTCATCATCAGGCTTGTCTGTGCTTGGCTGGTGGGACTGGGTAGACTGCGGTGGAGTCTTGTAAAGATCCTGATTTGTAGCATAGCTGGCCCCTCCACCCTCTGTCCCCATCACACTTTGCTGTTTATGGCAGGGCCTGTAACCCAGGAATTAAGGGATGTGTTACCCCAGAATTTGATCAGTCCAATTGCAGCCACATTGTGTGCATTGAGCCTCCATGAATTAATAAAATAGAACACCACGTAGTTAAGGGTTAATTTGGACAAGCAGGGCTTTTGGAGGCAAGGTCAAATTCTAGTGGCAGGTTTGTAGTTTCTGCTAATCAGAATGGGAGGAGGGGGGGAAGAGCCAACAAATTATGAGACTGAAAGAAAACAAGTGGATGGAGACCTTGAGTTTGGGTGCTTTTGATATAGAAGCTTATTATGGCTAAGATTGTTCGGAATGTTGTATTGATAAGTAGCTGATTGAAGTTAGGAGAAGTGATGACCTAGTAGGAGTCACTATGCGCTACGTGTGTTGTAAAAATTAGTTATAAAAAGACTAGATAATAGAGTGTATTTGGAGCAGTTCTCTGAAGCTATCCTGAGAGACTTTTTCGTGACACCCTATTCCCTGGCAGGGAAGCGACTGGCCATTGCTGATCTGTTGCTAATTACATGATAATACCTTAGATTTTAGGTCATTATTTGAGATGTCCTACACCTATTACTCACGTCTGTGTGCTTAAATCTAATAAATAGTAGTTTTAGATAAGAACACGCTTACTTGTATCAATCTTTCATCAGCCGGAAGCACTGTGTTCTCATTCATTTATTCCTGACACCGCCTGGAGTGAAACAGTTAAGTTACCACTGCTTTGGGTTCTAAAAACCCTGGGTAACAGGCCCTGTGTCTCAGGCTCCTTGGAGATACCCATGATGGTCTACAGAGTGCTGGTGGCAGGTCTGCAGCTCGTCACTGGATCCGTTGTTGGCCTGCCTGGCCTTGTGATATGCCTGCTGGAGTTTCACAAGGCTGATCCCTGTCATACCCCTTCTCCTGCATCCCCTATGCAATCTTTTCCTAGATGTCCACATTTCTACGACTGGTTCGTAGCTGTGCCAGCACAGCTTCTTTTCCCACAGGCCCAGGAGATCCAATACTTCCTGTCTACTCCAGGCAAGAGTGTGTTTAGTGAGTGGAGCCAGCATGGTCAGTCAGGCACTTGCACACGACAATAGAGAGATGTTAGGTGTGTGCGCCAACGTGGGCAATCAGGAAAAGGCATTTCAAAAATATACAGGGGCTCTAAAGGGAGGGTGGCTTCCAATCTCTGTGACCCCGGGGCAGGGAGGTTCACAATTATAAGCAGAGTGGTCATTGTTGGGCATTGTGGGACAGCTGCTGCAGGACTGTTAGGGTCAATATAAGTCACAGTCTGTACACTGACACTACATTGACCTATGCTGACCATGGCTCAATTTTGTTTGGGTTGGAGGCGTTACTGTGTCGTTGTAAAAAGGTACTTATGTTGGCTGGAGAAAAATTTGAGTGAAGACATATGAACAAATAAGTCAACACAAGGCAATTTACATTGACCTAACTTTGTAGTGGAGACCAGGCCTTAGTTTCCATGTGTAGACAAGATCTTTGTTGATTCAGGTAAATTCTAAGTTTTACATACCTTTCCTCAGATCTACTTAAACATGACCCTTGCATGCATCTATGTCTTGATATACTCCTTAGAAAAAATGTTTTTAAGATAAACTGGTTCCTTGAAAAATACATGCCCCTTAACTATTACTTTAATGATAAAATGGGAATAGAGTTGGGTCGATGGCTTGACTTAATCATGTTGTTATTCTTCGGTACCTAGGTTTGTGAATGACCTTAGGTTGTCCATTTCCCCCAACTTAGTATATCTGAGGCATGCTGCAGAGATGATGCACTTAGTATCTGTAGTAAAAGATATGGATCACTCCATCCCAGACTATATTGCATAGATTCACTTACAGAGAGTCTTAATCATGGCTGGAAGGGTAGAAACCACTTGCACTGCCATGTGGGAGGGAAGTCAAATGCAGTGATAGTGGACAGAAGCAGACCGGGAGCTCAGAAAAACAAATCGGAAGGAAGTTATTGGCCAGTCTCAACCAAGGCCCCCAAAAAGTGTCTGGTGCAAAGTTAGTTGACAATGAGTTTTGATTTTGACTTAAGGAGGCATAGTGTTAGCTATCAGAAATGGGGCAGACAGGTTGGAAGTAGAAGAAATGGAAATTGCAATATAAAAGGTATATTCCCTTATATTTTTCTTTCTCTCACATTCCTACAGGGGAATACACAGCAAATGGGTTAACCAACTTCTGAAGGCAGGTCTACACTTACTTCCTGGTCCGGCCGTAAGCAATCGATCTTCTGGGATCGATCCCGGAAGTGCTCGCCGTCGACGCCGGTACTCCAGCTCGGCGAGAGAAGTACGCGGCATCGACGGGGGAGCCTGCCTGACGCGTCTGGAGCCGCAGTAAGTTCGAACTAAGGTACTTCGAATTCAGCTACGTTATCAACGTAGCTGAATTTGCATACCTTAATTCGAAGTGGGGGGTTAGTGTGGACCAGGCCTGAGTGTACTTTTGCTTCCTCTCATTATACTACCCATATACACACACAAATTGTCCATAGCTTTGAAACCAGCCTTGATTACAACAAGGCCTTTAAGAGTTCAAGCCTCAATTACTGCACACGGGTTCAAGCTCCTATGCTTTCTGGGAATGAGATGTCTGGTAATAGATGGCTCTTTAATCTAGCAGAAAAAGAGCTCCAATGGTTGGAAGCTGAAGCTAGACACATACAATCTAAAAACAAGGTGCACATTTTTAACATTGAGGGTAATCAACCATTTGAAAAATTTACCTAGTAATGTGATGGAGAATCTATCATTTGTAGTCTTTAAATCAAGACTGATGATCTTCTTTAAAGATATGCTGTAACTCAAACAGAAGTAATGGGCTTGATGAAGAAATTATTGGGTGACGTTCTTTGGCCCGTGTTATGCAGGAGGTTAGATTAGAGGACAATAATGGTTACATTTGGCCTTAAAATCTGGGAATATAACCTCAGTCATGGACCAGGACCCCACTGTGCTAGGCTCTGTACAAAAAGACAGTCCCTACCCTAATCTGAATATAAAACAAGAGACAACAGGGGATAGAGAGATTGGGAGCACAAGGAAACCATGAGACAGTTTTGGTCAGCATGATAAGGGAGTGCTATTACTTACATTGAAAAACATCCCTTCACAGAATTGCCTTTTCACTAAAGTGTCTTTACTTTACATTATTACTTTTGAACCTGGGTTTTCTACTCCTGGAAGCTTGTAGCACTGCAGTCATAACAATCCTAGTACTGAAGAGAGCTAAAGATTAATGCAATATAATCTATTTTTGTACAGCATCTTGAAATATACTCCAACATTTCACAGTCAATTAGAGATTAATTTATTTTATTGCACACATTTATAGGGCACTCATCACTGTGATTTAGATGTCTTAAACTTGAGACAGTTAACTTAGCCAGGAGAGAGAATCAGATATACTATGCTTCCTTCCTTCCCTTGCATCTATTTTACCAAGAGATATTTGGTCAGTCAGCTGAGTGTCATGGGTTTCGCATTCATCTGAAACCCTTCTCAGAGAGATACGTGTTGTAACTCTTTTTAATGTGGCCAGATTTCAGCTTACATGATTTCCTAGTGAAGGCAAAGTCCTGCTAACTAGACAGCCATACTTATGGTTTCTTGATACTTCATCCTTGGGACCAATGTTTCAGCATTCCAGATGAGTGCAATGCATCTGGCAGACATAAATTTAGATATGCAGCCTACTCATAGACTCTATTAAGAATAGAACTGCACAAGACTTTCCTTCACTTTGCAGAGGTTCACATCCCTATGATCCTATAAACTGAAAGCAAAATGAAGCTGAAATTGCCACCTTTCATGTCAAATCTGTTGGAAAATTAGTCTTGTATGATTTTAGTGTAAAACTACAAGTCAGTCCAGATTTGTTGAAAAAGGTTTGCAAACTTTAGTGAAACTTTCCATGATCCTGGGATGAATTTCAAATTCTAAAACAAAAACCAAACTAAAACAACAACGACCAATTAAAAACAGATGAACTTCATATAATTTCAGGTTTTGTAACAAAGCTTTTGCACAAGTCTGATTAAGATCCCTGCCTTCAAATGCTTTTGCCAAGCAGCTTTTTTTCAACCTTATTCAAGATATGCTGGTTATTCCACACATACAGACACAGACATTAGTTTTCATGGTACAGAGGGAATCCCTTTGTTCAAATCTGTTACTTCAGACAATGATTTAATTAGGCTGAACATTTATGTAAATTTTGGACATGCTCTATGTACTGGAAAAACTCTCCCCAAAATACACAGCACATCAATAATGTGGTTTGTGTTTTTGGTTTTTTTTCTTCTTCTTTGCCTTGTGCTATTCTTAGAGATGTAAAAGCAAAACATCTTGGGTTTCCTCCCCTTTTTTTGCACACAGCATGGAAATTGCAGTTATAGCATAGCTTGTTATGCTTGTGGATCGGTGCCAGAAAGCAGTTTTGAAGGTGTTTTAAAAATGAAGACATCTGGCAGCTGGCATACTTACAATTCATTTGCCAAAGACAAGTTGCATGCTGTTGGAATTTTCAATTGAAGGTCACGCACCAGGTAAAAAGCAGTCAGGTGAAACTAATGTGTAGTGAACCACACACTGAAGAGTTGTTGGCTCAGAGATGTGTGGGTGGGCTAAACTGAGAAGTATGTTTGTCTAATTTTTCCCCTTTAAAAATGTGAAACTCAAGCCAAAAAGAGGTCAGTAAAGCTGACAAGGAATCACAGGGCTATGACATGTCAGTAGAAGCACCAGCAATTAGTTTGAGCAAAGGGTGTTGGGAAAAAAAAAAGATGAATAACAGAATCTGACATAATGTTGGACAAACATGCTGCTGTCAAGTGAATGGTCACACAGCTTTTACTCAGATTTTTCAGTGAGAAATGGCCTGTAGGATTATTTGTGTACAGCTTTCTACTGTCAGTGAATTAGTAACAGTATGTCATTGTACATTCAGTTATCCAGTGACAGCGCTGAGACCCTAAGCTGTTTACGTTAATTGATGTTTAATGGTATTAATGCAATATGGTTTTTCTGTTATAAATTTACTCTTTATCAGTATGGTTACTTACTAATGCTATTAATACTTTCTAAATCAGAGGATCTGCTCTCACAATGATTTACACATGTTTGGGGGAAAACACATGTATTTTTTGTCTGCCAGTGAGAGCCTGCTAGTTCATCATTTTATTACTCTAATAAAACATGAGGGGGGCTGATTCTCCCCTCATTTACACAACTCTTAAAGTACTGAAACTCCACTTTCTTCAGTGACATTACTCTTGATTCACATCAATGTATGCTAGAGGAAATCAGGCCCAGGGCATAAGTATTCAGCAGTTTGTAGATGTGTAAATGTAGTAAATCCTTCTGTGTTCTCTGAACCAGAATCTTTGTGGGACAGGCTAGATACCTTATACCTAAAGTGCAATGGAATGCGTAACTGAAAACCATTCCTTAGGCATAATGCAATTATATTAGCAAAAATCATTGCCAATGTTAATCATGCCTGATTAAAGTTGTTAATAATTTACTATTAAGCATGCTCTCAGTTTATATATGTTTAATAATGTATCCCTCATTGGATTGAGAAGCATTGTTACTCTGTGTTATATTAATATTTATTCTGTTTAGCCTATAAATGAGCTAATTCCATATGAGGGAAGCTTATTTAATGCAGAGTTTGCCTAGTGGTAGGAAGATATATATGTTTTGTGAGCCATTTAGATTTTGTTCTGGAGGAGAGGAAATGGTGAAGAGTATGTTTACCACTATTTCCCTTTCTGAATCCATGGATGTAATGGGCAGCATTGCAGACTTTGAAGATCATGTCGGTGCTACTCTGTCAACTAGCAGAAAGTGTCAATGATTTACTTGCTTTTCTATCCAAAGTGTGACCTTTCTCCACCGTTCAGACATTAGGGGAAAAAATCTGATGATATACAGTGCATGCACTTGAGTTTAAAAATGTAAACTTCAAGGAACTGTACTAATATTTTATTCCAATGCAATGTGGACCCTTATGGCTGCAGCATTAAAGAATTAATTCTATTTAGAAACCCCAAATGAAATCTCTGTAGAACATTATAATTATTTATTCATTTCAGATTATACTACAGATGAAAAACTACCTCTTTTCTGGCATACCTTTACCACCCGTTAAACTAAAATCACATAAAAAAATGAATAGACAGCTGTTCCAATCTACAAAATCAGAAAATCTGGGTACTTATTAAGTGAAATCCAAACAATATTCTCCCCCCTTACCCCAAATATCAGCTGTCATCATCAGGGCCGGCTCCAGGGTTTTGGCCGCCCCAAGCAGACAAACAAACAAACAAACAAAAAAGCCGCGATCGCGATCTGCGGCGGCAATTCGGCAGGAGGTCCTTCGCTCCGAGTAGGAGTGAGGGACCGTCCGCCGAATTGCCGCCAAACAGCTGGATGTGCCGCCCCTCTCCGAAGTGGCCGCCCCAAGCACCGGCTTGGTAAGCTGGTGCCTGGAGCCGGCTCTGGTCATCATGGCCCTTAAAAGCCTGAGTATATAGATGGGCCTTGCAGCATTCGCTGCAGGTCCTCATGTGTTTGTATGGCTCCTAACACAACAGGACCCTGATCTGGCTGAGGCCTGTAAGCACTACCATAATTCACATAATTATTATTAATGATAGCAAATGTGAGTTATTTAAGACTAAGGTATTTAGGGTAGCTTCGGGGATTGATCTTAACATTAAAGCTTCTACAAGAAGTACATTTATTTAGAGTAATTACTCCGAGGGGTACTGAGCAAATTGTGAAACTATAAACTAATGTAAAGTACTAGATAAATCTTTTATTTTATCTAATCTAGGATGCAGACTCTAGGGATGAAATGTGAATCTGCTCAGAGAGGAGGATCTATAGAAAATGTTGATGATTTGTGATAACATTCATCATTGCTTTAAACCTGTTTTCTTCTTCTGCTCAAATTCATGATAAATAGTGGGAATCAGACAGTCTCATTGTTTTAATTTTTCTGCAAAAATGATCTACCGATATAAAGGGCGGAAGCCAAGTTGTTTATTAGCTTGCAAGAATTTTAGTCTCTAAATAGTTCTGAAGATTTGTTTCTGGAATAACATAAGCTGTTTCTAGTGTATGCATGTAAATGTTTTGAATTTACTTTTGTTTAATACTGAATTCCATTACCATGCTAAAGGAGCCTGAGCAGATTCCATTGGTAGCATAGTCTGCAGAGAGAAGAGATAGCTTCCTATGCCCCTACTGGCCAGTAGAAGAGAATTATAAATAAAGTGTGTGTTATGAAAACATTTTCCAAATGGTGTATGGCAGGAATGGATCCACAATTACTTTTATAAATCTCCATTTTTGCCAGTGCTCCTTAGGCTTTTAGATGATTATCAAATGCTTTTTTTTTATCATCTATGTTTGGTGTGATGATTGCAGCTATTTTGCTAGGATGTGGCTCTTGCCAGAACCATCAGTGCCTTTTTAGGGTGACCAGATATCCCGATTTTATAGGAACAGTCCCAATTTTGGGGTCTTTTTCTTATATAGGCTCCTATTACCCCCCACCCCCATCCTGATTTTTCATATTTGCTGTTTGGTCACTCTAGTGCCTTTTTGACCTGTGATTGCATTATTGTACCATGATGCATTTTATTTGGGGCTAGTCAGAATTTTCAGCTAGTGCACAAGGCTGTGGGCCACTTGATGACCTGAGAAAGTATGTTACACTACTATTGCAAGCTCTGCATTTGGGGCTTCAGTTCCCTTTGAAGCCAATTGGGAGGGGGCGGGAGAGGAGGTCTTTCCATTGACTTCAATGGGAGCTGGGTCAGGCCCTGGATTTCTCTTTGCATTCTGGTGTAATTTAAGGACTTGATTGTATCTTTAAAGTTCTACTTGTTTCAGGTCTTAGATCTCTTAGCCTATGTCTACCCTACCGCAGTAAGTCGACTTAAGTTACGCTACTCCAGCTACGTGAATAATGTAGCTGGAGTTGATGTAGCTTAGGTCAACTTATTGCAGTGTCTACGCCACGCTGGGTCGACGGGAGATGCTTTCCCGTCAACTTATCTTACTCCTCTCGTTCCCGGTGGAGTACCCAAGTTGACCAGAGAGCGCTCTGCTGTCGATTTAGTAGGTCTTCATTAGACCCTCTAAATCAACCCCCGGTGCATCGATCACAGCAGCGTCGATCCCATGGTAGAATAGACATAGCCTCTGAGACAGCTTCTCTCCTTGTGAGCTGTTATGGAAGTTGAGATCAGCTGAGTTGGTTTGCTAATAGTCTATGATGATGCTGACATGGTGTTCTCAGTGGGAGAGCCCATGATTCTGGAATCACTTCTCCCAGGATTCCAAAGGAGTCAGAGTTTAACCTTCAATGCACCATTAAGTGGTGGCTGTTTTGCATTTAGTTTGCTAAGGATTAGGTCTGAAGATGTTACCCTCATGTCTGTATTTCTATTATGGCAAAGGGTTAGTTGTAAATTCACAGAATGTGTTTATTGCAGCCATTTCTTGACAGGATAATACATTTTGTTTAGTTGTGTTTTTGTTAATTTAAATGTCCCTTGCTGCTTAGGAAAAGATGCATGTTTTATAAATGGCATTATAAATATATTAATGGATACAAATTCTAGTTGATGACAGAACAAATATGGTAGATGGGAGGTCAGACATATTAGAAGAAGAATGCAATACTATCCTCTGGACCAGAGCAGATCAGGGAGACAACTAATACTGCTAGAAATGTAATCACAAATGTCTCCCGCTACTCAAATACTGGGAGCCTGATTCTCATTTACATGAAGGCTCTTTACACCACTCTGGCAGGTAAAGGGTGCTGAGAAACCATGGTAATGAGTGTGGTATAAGAACCTATATAGAATAGAACAAGGAGCTTCAAAGCAAGTGTAAAGGACCCCAAGAAATGAGAATCACGCTCTAAGCTGCAGAAAACTTTCCATGACCTTTTCCATTTATATTTTTAAACTAATTTGCTTTGACCGTATTTATGTCAGGGGATTTTTTGTTTGTTTGTTTGGCTTTTTGCCTTCCATGCATGTAATAGGAGCTCTGAAGATATTCTAAGGTTTGTGCAATCCTGGTGGTATTTTCGGTCATTTTTGGTAAATAGGTTAGTTGAATTAAAATCTCAGAAAAGATGGAGATGAATTTGCAAAATAGATGGACCACAGGGTCTCATGAAATTTTAGTTTCAAAATTCATTCAGATTGTCTGGGTTCTGAGCACTGTCATATAGATTGAAAATTGGCTGATGACCATTAAAAGAGAATTAATAAATATCACTTTAGCGAACAGGGAGAGGTGTGTACTGGATTATTCAGAGAATAATGACCACTATAAACAATATTGTTTCTACCTAAGATGCAGAAGAGAGAAGCATGTTAATTCAGTTTGCAGATGATGCAAAACTGAGAAGCATTGTGAACACCATCGAGGACATGGAAGTAATGCAAAAGGGTTTAGTGTACTTCCATCTAAAAATCTTGCAAAATGATATTCAGGTGCAAAAAAGACAGGTTAATTTGTCTGGGAAAAATCATCCAAACACAGATGTTTATTGGTAGGTTGAAACCTGGACATTGACAGAGAGAATTCTGAATTAATATAATGGAAATTTACTGACAGTGTGATGTATTAGATTGAATAGTAGTCTTCCAAGGTGAGGGAAGCCCCTTGGTGTGGCAAATGTAAGACTGAACTGGATAAAGCCCTAAAAAATACTGTGTAGAGGAACAATCTGGCATTTACAGGAGCAAAGCTTTGATGACTTAATAGGTGTTTTCCATTATTATCATTTTATTATTTCTATTGCAGTTACACCTAAGGATCCCAACTGGAGATGATTAAGACTCTATTGTGTACTAGGCATTGTACACACAAATAACACAAACATCTCTCATTTATATAATGATGTGAAGAAAGAATGTAATATTTGTATTTTGTGGATTTCTGGATGCCATACACATAATCCATGTATCTTTTCTGATTGTGTTCTTACTTATATTTACTGGGATTGAGTAAAAATAACTTTAAATGTTAAGGGAATCGCCTCGTCTATGTGTTCCAAGTGTTCATCCCAATTTGCATTATACAAAGTCATAGTAGCAAGGCTTGTTTAAGGAAAGTTTGCTGGTAATTTTAATAATATTTTTGGTCCTTCTAGACATACCAAAACCACCTACAATATGTAGTTCATATTATCTGGAGTTGATCATATATTACGTTTGTATTTGGGAAACTCAGAAAAATGGGTCTGAGAAGGTGAAGACATGCTGTGACTCTTAGAACATCTTGGGACCAGACAGAAGCCAAGAAACTCCATACAGAAGCATTTCTTCCTTTGAGTTACCAATTTAATCAAATACCTGTCCTACTAGCTCTAGAAGCCATATATGTGTCTTGAGCTTTCTGTTGCTATTTATAATACTGTACTGTAATATACTTCATATATTATTTTTTTCTCAGCCACTGTAGCACTGAATGATATTCACTTGTACAACCCCATTGATTTCAACATGGCTGCACAGGGTACAAATCTGGCCTCATTTCAGTGTAAGAAAATCCACCAAGATTGCTTAGGAAATTAACAATTGCTCTTTCCCTTAAGTACATGCTTCTTTTTTTTTACAGTATTTATCATAAATTCCTATGTCCTTGCATTTCATTTCTGTCCCGTTAAGAATAGTATTAATGTCAGTGAGATTGTCTTAGTCTGCTCTTTCTCACAGTATCAAACCTATTTTTAATTAGAATAACTTCTGTAAATTTCCTGACATTTAAAGGCCCAATACTTTGTATGGGAACGTTTTGGTGGCACAGGGTGGAGGTTCAACGATGGGAGATTTGTGTCTGTTTTTGCCTCTGACCAGCTGTTTTTTCACTTTCATGAATGTTGCTATCAAAAAAAAAATTCCCTAATCCTTAGTAACATCTTTTAGTTATTTTAAGTAGCATTTGCTCAAAGCTTTTGGAATCTTGCATATTTACAATCTTCCGTAGAGCCATTTTTAATTTAAAGAAATAAAATAAAATAAAATGGAGATCATCTTGTTATGTATGCACTCAGTATTGCTTAAAATGGAGCAAATATTCACAGAGACTTGGGCTGAGGTTAATTAAAAAAGGCCCTTTAATTATTTTGAATAGACAATAGGCAAATAGAAATTAAGCGTGTGGTCAGATGGAAAGGAATAAAGGTTGGACATGGAAGAAGGAAATAAAGTATGGATGATTTAGTGCTTCATCAGCAACTTACTCCTCAGCCATGAAGACAACCTGTCTTTAGGCAACAATGTTGCTTGCTGTGTATAAGCAGGCAGAGGTGAAAGAACAGCAGCTCTCTGACTCAACTAGTTCCCTTAGAGAAGGGAGGCGACACTGACTGCTGTTCCTCAGCGCATCCAACCAGCCAACATAAAGCACAGAATAAATGGCAATCCTAGAGGATGGGCTGCCATGTTCTGCCTTCTTTGTCAACAAATGGGTACAGAATTAACGTTTATACCAGATAAAGGGAGTTGGAGAGGAATTTAGATGGTTGTGAATGGTATTTGATAAAGGCACACTTAGAGACCAACAGTGGTTCATTCCTTGAAACCTAAGTAACTTGTTTGTGGAACCAGTTATACATGGTTTGATTTTCTGTTTGAATACAAACAATCTGATATTTCCTAAATGAAATACATATATAAGTAGCAGAATTGGGGTTACCATGTACCAGTCTTTACTTTAACAGACCTAGGAACCAAAAGTAAAGCAGTGCAGTTCTTTTCGATTGCTTATTTGTTTATAAGGAGACTTTACAGGCGTTGATAGCATTTTAGTTGGCTGTAGCTCCACTTTAATTAGATTGCTACTTAGTTCTCCTAGGGATCATTCCTACAAGTTGTTGAATATTTCTATGAGGTGCTGAGTGCCTTCAACTCCCAGTGAAGCCATTGAGAATTGAGGGACCCCAGCATTTTTATTCAGCACTTTGCAGGACTGAACAGTTAGGTACCTTCACCACAGCGGTGATTCTGAGAAACTTGACAAATTTAGGACAAATTCCACCTTCTCATTCAACACCTTAATTGTGTCTAAATGAGCTACATGTGGATATCTCAGAGCAGAAATTGACTCTGTGTGATTAACGTACATACCTTAATCATTCATAAAACCTATTTGCACACTTTTGTAATGAGTGAGGAAAGTTTGGGATAACTAAATATTGTTGTAGTATCTTTACTACAGAAATTTCCTATTACAGGCAGCCGTACTCAAGTACATTTTCCTTTTATGAATGAAAGTCTTTTGTGCATCAAGATTAAAATCCTCTGCTGCTCTATTACCAAGGGGAAAAAATTCCTCTTCGAGAGTGTAGTGCATGTAAGCCATTTCTTTAAAAACAGAGCCCTTAAATGTCTCTAAGTACATTGCTGTGTATGACACATAAATGTCCACTAATTGCATGAAGGGAGAACTGAGATTCCAATAGCAAATTCTGTTTATAAAAAAAAAAAAAAAGTAGATATACAAAGAAAAGTGGAAGCATCTGTTTAATATATACGACATTAGAATTTAATTTTACCTCTGTGATGCTTTTGTGTAGCTGCAGTGTTACAGAGGAGCACATAAGCATAGTAGTGCAGTGTCAGCAGGTGCATGCCACCAAATTACTGCTTTTAATTTGCATATTCATCTGCTAAGAAGCATGTCATTATCATATCAAAGGGATACTAAGCAACATCTAGCTTCGAGAGATGTGGCATAGTTTCAATACGAGCAATTAATGCAAGATGAGGACTCTCTTTCTGTCATGTCTCCTAGGGCTAGCTGTAATCGGGCTTATTATTGGATACCAATAAGACTGAGGTACCAGTTGGCAGAGAATGAGAGAAGTACAGAAAAACAGAGCTGTATGAGGCATCTTAACTATACACTTGATGGCAAAGCAATTCTCTGGTCACTTTTTAAAAACAAAAGCTGTTACTATCTGTTGAATAAGTCTGATCAAAGATAAACATTAGATGTAGTATATCATTATGAGGAAATGAAAGTGAGAGAAAGTTAAACCAAAATAGGCTAAATTCTCCATGAAGTGAGTAAACTGTGGAGCTGTCCACTGAAATGGAGGCTCAAAATTTTACAGAGTTCTCACCTCAGGAATAGAAAGACCAGAAGCTGACAAGCAAGTTAAAGAATTTAGAACCATCCAGAAAATGTCATTAAAATGAATCAGTCCAATGATGTTGAGTTCGTTTGTAACTGAACAGACGTAACTATTAAAAGAGCTAACCCAATACTCAAAGGGAAGAGGAAGGTGAGCTGTGGGCTATTACAACTGTATAATGTCAAAGAAAAGGAATTACAGGGTAAATAATTTTCTTTTTTTTCTAAAGATGTGCCTCCCATAATATATCTCCACTCTTTGAAACCAAGGACTTAGATGCTGAATCCGTGTTCAAAAAGGGCACAAGTCTGAACATGCAGTTTCACGTGATGTATGTTGCTTCGAAGGGTACACCATACAAAAATGGGTGGCGAGTAAGGGGAACTATCAATTAGATAAGCAAATCAAAAATTCAGAAACCGTTTTCATGGGCAATGGTCATTCTGGGTAGCAAACTGAGAGAACAAACCCAAGCAAAATTAGATGGATCTTCAATGAATAATAAAAAAAAATGCTGCAGGAGATTAGGTGCAAAAATTCTTCTAGATGGGGAGTTTAGCAAAAAGATTTTTTTTATCTCAGCAGATTTGAGAGATACAGAGCAAGATCCTCAGGTGTTATTAATATTTTATTTCAATTACGCTATGCCAGCTTACACCAGCTGGAGATGTGGCCCATAAGGCTCAGGATCTTTATACGGCCTATAAGGTACAGGATCTGTGTAAAGAAAACCCACAACAATGCCCAGTCTTACTCTCATTCTTTCCGTCTGTCTGCCTTTCATTACCATCAGATCTGAGCATTTATAACATATACAGCTTGTGTAGAAAGCCCTCTGTGCATATTATATGACATGTTCCTATTTCATCACTCCCAATGAAGCCAATGGGAGTTTTGCCACTGATTTGAGCAGGGCCAGGATTTTAGCCCCTATGTCTTAGAAACTATAAAGATGAACTCATAGTGATAACTGCCTCAACCTCATAATGATATAAACCTGTTAGTCAATGGCAATCAGTCACTCTATTCTTTAGGACTGAAAGCAGCCTGTGATTTTTAAATATCATGATCGTGATGATACTGTCAGTCTTCCATGATAAATTCAATATGTGTGTTGATACAGTCACATGTGCTTTGTGTGCGCTCTTTCAAGATAGATAAACACAAAAGATGTGTTTATACCTGCCAAACACACAGTACAGTGGCTTTTCTTAAATATATATCTTAATGTTATCGTGTTGCCTTATGTTAATAGTAAGGGTTATATATAGTTTTTTTACAAAATATCTCAAATATATTGAGGAGAAGAGCACAGAATTACTAGTCATGTGCACAGTAACTTTATTTAAAAAGTAAACAGAATTTCATAGCCTTTTCAGCATGTGGCATTTGAATGCATGCATACAGCCTCAGTGACCTAAGCATAACCCTAACCAAGGATCGGTAATCCTTATATTACGGATTCCCTGCAGTTTGTACTCTTGGGGACTATATATAGAGCTGTTACTAGTGTTTTGTGTCAATAGTACACACATTAAGCGTCCCTAAGTGCATATTTTCATAAGTGTAGCATTATGATCTATTGTGTTTGATAATATGCAAATTAAAGGAGCCTTAAGTACACATTAGCAGGTACTGTACGTTCTCATACACTTCTTCATTGGGTTTTATTGGCTTCAAAGGAGCCATTAAAATCTCATAGGCAAAGTTAGAACGTAAGTGTCTGAAACACTTCCAGTGAGATTTGCTTAATTTTTTATCATTACTGTGGAAATGAAAATTACAGATGGAAATTAAACATTCAGGATACTTTGAAGCAACCTTAAACATCTGATTTGAACCCACAAAAGGAAGGAAAATCAGAGGTAAAATACAGTTCTGTTCTGAAAAATGACTGCAAATGGTGTAATGGTCTAGCCTTCAGTAGAGTTGGCCAGATGTCGTTTAGTTTGCAGTAGAAGTATTATTACTGGTGGTGATGCATAAGAATGAAAATATATATATGAACCACACTTTGCAATTAAAACCACATCCTTTATTCACTATGTGCAAAGTAATGGCAGGTCTCTCTGAAGAAACAAAACCAGCCCCTCCCAAATTATTTCATCCTATGAATTGTGGTACCTGGACACACAAGGGCCGGCAAGAGGAAAACTGCAGGGGCCTGATCATTCCCTCAGAGGCATGTGCACTGTTCCCAATGAGGTTATAACCCTATACAATGTATTAGAGGATGGAGACTGTTATTTTCTTAGGGGGTAATCATGAGGAAACTCATGCTCTGCTTAGCAGTGAGGAGGAGAAGCAAGAGATTTTGAAGTGGTTTCAGGTAGGTAATGTTTCAGTGTATATTGTTTTCTAAGTATATGGAGTTCTCTTATTATTTCATTTTTCTGTGGGTAGTGACCAGGATTTTTAAGAGTACGCGGGTTTTCTACTGCAGACTGAATTGCTCTGCTTTTACGGATTTAAGTCAGACTCATGATCCAGCAGTTCCTATTTCAGCAAAACTTCTTCTGAAATTGAGGGCAGTTTTCCTTGTATAAGCACTGCAGGGTTGAGTTTATTATTACAAAAATTGTATGGCCAAGATTCTGAGGCAGTGTTGCCTAATGAACAGAGTACTGGGCTGGGACTCAGGACACATTGATTCTATTCCAGCCTTGACTTCTCTCCGTGTCTCAGTTTCCTCATCTGTAAAATGGGGATAAGGATACTTACATCCTTTCCAAAATGCTCGGATGAAAAACATTATGAAAGAGATAGGTGGTATTATTATTTTTATGATGACATAAATACAAGTAACTCCATTGGATTTATGCTGGTATTACTCATCTGGTGAAGTTAGGCTAATGTAACTGAGATCTGGCCTTCAGACTTTAACTTAGGAATGGGCTCTGCATTTTGAGTTGCTCTTCTATTATTTTATTTTTCTCATGCCATTTTTAAAAAATTCACCAAAAAATAAATTTAAAAAGGAGCTCTGCACTTTTCAAAGATATCTTTAGCTATTGAAGTATTTGTGGTTTAATAAGCTTTGTAATCCACATTTAGTGAACTCTGACATGGTGAAATGCAGACAGCAAAGTAGAATGAAAGTCCCAGATTTGTTTTTCAATGCATTACAATGTGTCAATTGTAGTTCTGGTTATAATGCAATATACCCTCTTCTAATTATGATGCTAAACTATCTTTTATAGCAACAGATGAATAGATATTTAATATATTCAATTATTCTACAAAGTATTTGGTAATACCCTTGTGGAATATTTTGGTTTATGCTTAGTAGAGGCTCACCATAGATAAAACAACTCCAAAGTGTTATAAAGCACAAATAGAGAACCCCCTCCATGCCCAGAAAATAAGCTTTATAATGTATTTATTTTAAATTTAATCTCAATGATCAAATTAATATTTTCCTTGGATATGAAGAAACAGATTTGGTTTACTTCTTGATCAAAATTATTCCCTAAATGAGGCTATTTAACAATCCTATCTAGTTAATCACTTGACTGATACACACACATTATATGTACATATGTAACATGGCTGTAATTAAATGATCCATATGAAGTGTTGATAATGGAAGCAGCTACAGTGACGTTTCTCTCCAGGAATAAAGATGTGGTACAAACTATATGTTCATTCTTAACATTTTGTGAGTAAATTCATACTGAAATTTAAGTGATCAGAGTATAGTAAAGGCTGCTGTAGTGCAAGCTTTATCATGCTGTCATCCTGTTTTCTGAGGGTGAGGAGTAACTGATTATGTTTTCATCATCCTGGGCCCCTGGCTTGAAAGGCCAGTGCCTTGTCTACTACAACACCCCCAGATGATGCACAGTAATACTTAAGGTTGATCGCTGTGTTATTGCAGTAAATGTTCACTGGTTCTGGACACTTTTCTTTACAATGCATGATCGATGGAACTATCTCAGAGTCTTATTGTTTAGACTGACAGTTGGCCAGTGCCTACTCACACTTACATGCATCTTTGCTACTCTCTTAGGGCCCCCAGTTCTGGACGGTGTTGAGCACACTCAGCTGCCTTTGATTTTAGGGTAATCAGTGTCTCCCAGGAGGGTGTTCAACACTTTGCAGAATCAGACACTTATAACTGAATCAGGCAGGCTAGGGGTAGAAGAAAACTCTTTTCTTTCCATTTTTAATCTTGGAAGGTCACCGAGGTATCCTACAGCATGTTTGTAAGTGCCTCTGGGCCTGATCCTAGAAGGTGCTGAGTGTCTTTATTGGGAACTGAAGGCACTCATCATCTTTCTGGATTGGACCCTCTTATTATGTTTCTGTGTATTTAACAATGTGGACAAAACTGATGCTTCTCTCCAAACATACTTGAAGCCAATACTGTTTGTTGTAAAGCTCTTCAGATGATGGTAGTTGAAGAAAAATGACACCACAGGCTGTGTAATATTAGAGATTACTATTCATAAATAAAATTTAACATGCATTTAAAGAGAAGCAGAGTTTAAGCAAATTATAGCCCCAAACTTCCTACAGATTTATTTAGAATGGATGGGAAATGCTTTGGAATAATAACTTGCTAGTTAAAATGAAAAGATTGATGTAAGAGTGTATTAAATCATATAATTTTAAACATGATCTTTTTAATACAAATGGAATTACTATAAATAGACTGAAGTTATATTGTCGAGTAATGTGTTCAGTTATGCTAGACTAATAACACTCCAGCTATGTATTAATCTACATTGTTTTAATGTCAGTAAATGTTCTAATCAGCTCAGCTGTAGCTCATGGACAGAACACAGTGGCTAACTATGAAAAGTACATTTTAGTTTATCCGTTTTCATTTCATGTGTTTGGATTTTTAGCCTTTTTATAGGACATATCGAGGCTTCTAGTAATTTTATAAGCATTTTTTCAGTAACAGATTACTTTTTTGAAAACTGTACCGTGGAAGTCACATCTGACTTTGAAATATCAAATGTTTCTGGATCTTTTCCTTTGAAATAGGAGGCTTGCCAAAAATGATCAATGAGAACTTGGAGATATTGAATAAAATATTATTTTCTCTGTCTTCTTCCTCACTGTCTTATCTGTCTATCATTGTGTGCAAGAGAGTGTTCTATATTTTCTCTAAAACTCAGTAGCTGAGACTACATACCCTATACCACTCTTATCAGTCTCTTTTCTATTGGAATTACCCTCTTCCTTCTAGCTATGCCCTTGTCTCAAAGGAAAGGTAAAGCTTTCTTGGAACATGAGATGTGTATGATTCCAGGAGGAGGGAGGACCCAGGACACCGTTTTGATAAGATCAATATAAATTACTGATGAATGAATGCTGAGAATTCTTGGCACTTATTGCTTCATATCTTCAAAACACTATTCAAACAGGAACTCTCACAATAGCTTTGTAGGTGTTTTGTCATTTACATTTTGCGGAAGGGAAAAATTGAAACATAGAAGTTAAGTGACTTCACCAAGGCCATACATGTTGCCAATGACAGAGCCAAGATTATAACCCAGGAGTTACTGAATCTCATGTGCTTAGACTGTACTACCTCTCAAAATATTGGAAAAGAGGGATACTAACTGAACAGACATCAGGAAGCATTTCATTCTTGCACCCAGAAGAGAATAAGATGAGCTTAGCTTAATATAGGCCACCTTGAGTCAGCAATACTAGGGGGTGGTTGTATCACAAAATCCTCTTTTCTTGCTGGCACCAGGGACCTTAATAAAGATGTTGGCACTGGTATTAATATCTCTTCTGGCACCAGGTAAGACAAATCCCATAAAGAAGAGACATTTGCAGCATGAAAGTGTATTATGCTTCTCCCTAGTAGGGTTATGATTGCCAGTCTCCTGCTATAAATTGGGATACCTGGAGATTTCTCCTAGGGACTTTTTTTTCCTGAAAATCTAGGATAATCTGACTGGAGAGTACATAGAAGAAAACAAATAACAAATCCGTATAAAATAAAAAACTCTTTCCCTGCACAATGGCCCTTGTAGAAAAAGTTACAAGAACAAAATCATAGCTATCGTATGTATTAATTCATATAGCCTACAAACTTTTTCCAGCTATGTCCAATCCCTCCCCCCTGCCAACCCTAAAGTCATTTGAATGGAGACAGAGCCAAATTAAGATGTGATGTGTAAGGAGGCAGGGGTGTATCCTGGATTCCCAGGCCAAATTTTCATCCTCAAGATCATAGACCAAATGGAGCTGTATTCCCAGAGTGGCAACAAAGAATTGTGTGTACAGGTGATCCCTCAGTGCCACTGCCCCAATGTGACAGGGATGCTCCACAATCTTTAAGATTTCCCTGGGTAGTTTAAAGGCCATCCCTTTTACCTCCAACTTCACCATTACTTGTGAACTCACAAGTAACTCTTCCCTCTTACAACTCTTTCTGAGTGAGCATATGAGCTGGCCTAAGAGCACTGATGGTTGTTACACACTAACATCAAGATTTGGACAGCCACACAAGCTGACGGTTGCAGAGGAATCTCCATGATCATTTGCAAAAGGAGACTCACTGTTTCTTCCCCATTTCCACCATCCCCTTCCCTCCTTCAACACTGATTTCCCACCCAAAAGAAAAACCAAACTTAAAACCCTTACGTGTTCTCAATATAACTAGAACATTAACTAAAAATACACCACAACTACAAAAAACAAGAACTACGGAAACTCTACAAAATCAACTAGGGTTTTTTCAATCGTTATTGATTTTACATAGAGGGTGCTCAGATACTGAAGTGATGGGTGTCAGTATGAAACCTCACATAGATAGATTTTTAAAAAAGTAACAAACAAAAAAAACCCTCACCATGTAAAAACCCATTCATCTCTAGGCAACCATGCAATCCTTTTGTCACTGTTGTCCTCATTTCACCATCCCTTCTCCCTTTATTTTTCTTGTGTCTGTTTGTAATGGCATATCTTTATTTACACTGTAAGCTCCTTGGGTCTGGGATCACATGTACTATATGTTCAGAAAAGGGCCTACCATACTTTTAGGTATTGTAAAAGAAATAATAGTAATAATAAATATTCATAGTAGATACAAAACTAGCAGTAGCGCATAACACTGTGTAAACCTGGGATGAAGATTTAAGAGTAGATATATCTTAGAGCTATTTGAGATGAACACAGGATGGCTAAGGGGTAACATTATGGCTCTGCGGATAACATATGAACCTTGAGCTAAACAATGTGCATATTGGATCTATGCTTACAACTGGCTAAATAACGTGCAAAAAGAAGCTCCTTCAGGTAATCCAATAGTTTCTACCAGAGATAGGACTGAACCACAACCTTGGATCTGAGCTTCAGGTTAGTTTTGCTCTGGTTCGAAACATTATAGGTTGGAGCCACCTCTCATTTACTTTCTCTGTAAACAGTGTAATATTCTGAAAATCTCTTCCATTTGACCCTATAAGCCGAAGAGTTGACTTTTTCCTGGCATGCTATAGGATGGATTAGTACAGTGCTACCCTAACAGTCGGCTGGTACTGACTCAACAAAATCCACCCGGAATCTGGGGAGATTATCCAAGCAATAAGTATCTATTTTCTCTGTTTATATGCCATCTAAGGATACAACTGACTTGCGTGCCACAGTATTCTCTCCCTTTCAGTGTTTTTCTACCTTAAAATCAAACTTCCTGCAATAGTCAAGAATCTACTGTTAGCAGACACAGAGAAGGGAAGAAACACTATAAGGTAGATATCATTAAAACATTATCTCAAGTACCTGCCACAATTTAGAAAAACAACTGATTTGTCTACTGGTAAGCAACAGAGAATGCTGCAATAAGAAATAACCTTTTTTTTTTCTTGCCATAACTTTTTAAAAGAGCAATACACTAATTGAATCATTTCAAGAACAGGTGGTGAGTCTCAGTATTCACTGTAACTACCTTTTCTGTACTCAGTGATTTTTGTGAATGTTATTTTTTTCACTGTATCCAGTGCCCTTCATTACTGAAACTATCATTCAGGAATGGTGGTTATCCTTGATTTTAAAGCCCAAGAACCAGCCAGATGATACTGGATGGGGGAAGGGTGTTGTCTGGTTTTGTTCTGGAGGTTCTTGTCAGGGTTACTGGGAAGAGATACTTGAGTTCATTCTCTAGTACCAGAGGACATGCCTAGGAGCTGGAAATTATGGTCACAAACAGGACAGATGGTAACCTCACACATCGCTCTCTGACTGGATAAACTCAGCATCTTTGGGATCCAGATGCTAATGTCTGAAATTAATTTTTTCAGCACTCACATCTGAAATTGTGACTCCTCTCTTTCATTATTGGCAGGTGCAGGATAAGATGCTGATGAACTGCTTGGCCTTTTAAAAGGCATCATTTTCTTGAGTCATGGGGTTTCTTTTTTTTTTCTTGTGGTTTTTGGTTTGTTTTTATTATTTCCCTTCTGAAGAGTCTGATCTTGTTTATGTCTGAGAATATGATCTCATGCAAATGCTTCACAAGGTTCATCTTGCAAAGACTTTGAGCAAAACTAGTTAGCTTCACTAGAATAATTCAAGTATGCGAGAGAAATGTTAGGTGTGCCGATTCTGTAGCCTCCTACCTCTCAGTATTGGAGTTCATTTGCACTCCCTGTAGATCAGGAGTAAAGATCTACAATCTCTCTGTCAGCAAACAAATGCATTTTTTAGTTTGTGCTAACATCCCATTCCTCTGATAATGGGACTCTTAATAGCATGCATTTGTAAATCAAAACTACAGTAAATATATCAACTCTACAATACTTTCCACGTCTAAATAAACAGTTTTTTTTTTCATTTTCACTTTTATCTTCAGGATGTCAAGCAAGAGATTAGAAGGCAGTTTTCAAATGAGGAGTTGGGGGGAAAGCATGATGTTATTCTGCAGAAGTTACTTGATTGCTGTTCATAGTCTTTTCATTACAATTGGCATTTAGAGACTCAACCACACATGCCGCTCTACACCTTTCTACATGATACTGTTTCTTCCTGTTCTCCTTATCTGTAACTGTGATGATGCACAGCTTTCTCCTATTTCTTTCTTGTGGGTTTGTGCGGTTTCTTGATGTTTGTGACAGGCCACGATAGGGGAAGCTTTTATCACTGTGGGGTTTGGAGGCCTCAGTAAATTGAAAATTGCAAATGAAATCCACTGGGCTTGAATTCATCAGCTATTATGTCAGATGACCTTTGGCAGCTGCTGATAAAAATGAGAGAATGTTAGCTCTGATCCAATTTTCAGCACTAACCATTCCTTTTCAAATCCATTCACAGTCAGGCAGCAGACACATGGGAAGTGAAAATGATAGGGTTTCAAGAGAGCTGCATTGTGTTGCAGATTAAGATTTTCTCCCCCTATTTCTAGAGGTCGCCCCCCAGGCCCCTGTCTGGTATCTACCTATTGTCCAATCAGTTTCAATATCTGCTTCAGAAGACATGTTAGCCATCCTTACAGATAAGTGCTTACAGGAGAAAATGTTGGACTTAATAGTTTTGCTTAGGAGGCATCAAGGGTCACAGTGTACCAATATTGACTGGCACATGTTAGTTTAATCTGACATTCTAAGGAATGTGACACTAGATTCTTTCAGAGTTGTTGTTCTCTAGGAGATTTTTGTTCCCAGGTCTGGTTTTATAAATTTTATTTTCCCATAAGTATTTATATTCATGAATCAGTGATATTCAAAAACGTCTATCAAAGACAGGCGGCCCTTCGTTTGTATTGGTAATGTATAGGTTGACTAAATTATGAAACCTGAGACATTACATGCCAATACAATATCTTGTTCTTGCAATCTGGTTAGATATAGCCATTTTAACAGCATTTTCCAACTGAATACTACTGGTAGAGCTAAAGTAAACAAACACTTACAGGATATAGGTTTCCAACCAAATATAATGAAAGTATCTTTTAATACAGGGAAGGTGAGTGAATTTTTCCCTTCCAAGGGCCTGATCCTGCAACATACTAAGCATCTTCAACTGCCACTGGTTTCAATGAGAATTGAGTGTGCTCTGCACCTCCAGGAATTTCTCCAAAGCTTGAAGGACTGAGCCCCAATCCAGTATGAACCATCAAACCAGCATTAGTGAATGTATGCAATTCCTCCATCCTCTTTTTTGGGACTAGTGTGTGGGCTTTTTTAATAAACATCTCATCTAATAGGAAAAATGCATAATAATGTAATGTTTACAGTTTTATAATAATAATTAATAATAATAATTAATCATATGAAATATTCTACTTCATTTAATGCCTGATCCTGGAGTTTGACGCAGGCACAACTCCCGTTGAATTCTGTTCTTTAAGAGGGATAATGAAGATACATAGATTGGACGTGAGTGTTGAATTCCTTTTGTCCAATCAGATTTCTTGTACCATAAATGTCATTTTCCAAAGCATTGCTATTAAACTTTCATAGGAAAAGGTATTCTCAATACTTCTATCAAGATGTTTGAGGAGCAAAAGTTGCCCCTAATTTTGAAATTACATATATGTTGCACTGAACATTTTTTGTTAATGTCACATGACTCTATGTACTTTTGAGTACAGAATGGAGGAATATTTTATACTTCAATAATAGGGCCATGAATAGAACATGAACAGAGATACAGTTTCTCTGTTTATTGAGTAAATCAAGTTGTTTATGATTAACTTTTATGTGGTGGGTAGAAAAAATCTCAAGGCTGCATGAGGAAAAAATGTAAAATAATTGCAAAAATATTGGGAAAATGTAACGGGATGATTCTTGCTGAAATTAACTCAGAGGTTGTGCTTATATTTTTTGGCATTATTATCCCTGGATCTGAACACTTCTGAACTTTTAGGAAGTTTGGCTCTAGATCCAACTTTTTGGCTTGGTCCCATCTCTACAGAGAATAAAATCCAGGAGTTCTGATTCCCAGTTCCCTGGTTTTGTGGCATAAAGTTCTGATTTCCCAAATAGTACTCCCAAACCTTTTGAAGTTTTCCTATCACAATAAATAATGACAACGTGTCAGGTTGGTTTAGGTTTTGTTAGAATGTTTTCATGATTTTTGTAAAATTCCAATGGAAGCAATTGTTTGCCAAACTAGCAAGTGAAACGGACTAGAAACTAACTATAAAAAGTTGGAGTGGTGCACTTAAAGGTAACTTTAATTACTTAGGTCTCTGCAATTTGCTTCATCCATTGCATGGTAACATCTATTTATATTGGCCCAGAAAACACAATTCCTCAGTTTCCTAGTGATTTAAGAGACTGTTGCTCTGGTTTCATGATAAGGATGAAAAAGATATAAAGTTAGGGGAAATATTTTTAGTTGGGAATAAGAACAGGAGTACTTGTGGCACCTTAGAAACTAACAAATTTATTAGAGCATAAGCTTTCGTGGGCTACAACCCACTTCTTCGGATGCATAAGTTGGGAATGTCTCATTTATATAAAGTGAATTTGAAGAGGGGTCAAATGACTAAAAGTGAATGCAACATTTGGCCATCTCCAGTGGTGTGTCATTAAATAGAATGGTTCGTTCCATTCAGTGGTTGTTGGTATTTATACCACTATGTAAATGTGCATAGTGCTTTTCATAGAAATCATAGAAATCATAGTGCTTTACTAGATATAGGATTGATTCTCCAGTCACTTAGAACAGTTTTATGTCCATGTAGTGTCATTAATTTAGTGGTGTTAGTCCTGATATAGACTTGTGTAAAAGAAAGGAGAGTCAAGTCCAGGGTCTCTGCCATGATGAGTTTACAATCTGGGTTAAGACCTAACATGAGGAGTAATGATGATAAACATGGGAGATAGTGGGGCGGTTGTAACAATCAGTTTGTGGTTTTGCTTCATGTAGTAATGCACATAGAGCCTGGAGGTCCACAGTCTTTATAATTGTATTTAGTTACTTAACTTTTGTTTCTTTGACGAAAGGACTAGGATGTGTGTGTTTGTGGAAAAAGTGTGTTTTCAGAGAAGAGTAGAAGTAAGAATTTACCTTTGGTATTTTCTTTAAAACTCAACTGAAGGAGTTTGACCATTTCTTCAAGGATTGCATTCTTGCTTCAATGTGTCTATCAATGTCACTCTTTTACCAGCCACGGGGCTTGTTTTTGAGCAACATGATACATTCTCTTGTGAATAGTGTATGATCCCAGCACCTCTTCTCTTATGGAAAAGTCCTATTTGGGTTTGTCTTGACTAGGAAATGTGCTCAAATTTAAGTAAGGCTTAGCTAGCATGCACTATTTAAACCCAATTTAAACTGGAACATCTACTAGTGTAGATATAAAGTAACACCCCTTTACTTTGATTTTGTTTCAGATTCTAATCCAGTTAAGATTATGAGCGGCTCAAATCAAGATAAATCTGATACCCTGCATCTACACTAGGAAAAAGGTCAAGGTGTAGGTCAGGCTTAGCTCTCATGTTATCTAAGCCTGACCTAAACTCAATCACATTTCTTAGTCGAGACAAACCCTAAATTATGTTAGGGATTAAGCCAAAAGGATTTTAGGGCCATTTAATAGAGTTCTATATAAATTACTCCAGAAACCTATAGAATATAATAGAGAATTAAATCCTTTCTATATGTTTTTGAACCATCCTCTAGAACTCTACAGCAGGGCTATAATTTTCTATTAAACTTTCTAGGATAGTATAGTACAGACCTATAGAAAGCTTATTATATTCTGTTAAATTCTATTGAACTGTACCATAAGGATTCCACCTGTGTTCTGCTTATTTAGAAGAGAACCCAGATTTGCTAAGCAGTTTTAAAATTTTTATTCCTAGTCTATATTATGAAGGCAAACCATGCTTAAACCATGTTACCGGAGCTTTCTTAAAACCAGATTTTAAAACAATTTTGCTAGCTTGTTTAACAGCCAGTGTAGATTATACTGATCTTGATGACTTCTAACTAAATACCACCTCTCTATGCTCTAAAAAGAGGATCCATGAAAATTAAGGCCGTTTCTAGGAAATAATGCTGTGTTACACTATCTGAAAACTACCCATCTATCCTGTAGTTGAGACGTTGAGGTTTTTTCTGGGTTTTTGTAGTGTTTGAAACACCTTGAGGAAGAGAATGGAATGGAGGGATTTCTCTTTGGATAAAATGGTTTTGGTGTGGAAGCAGGTCCATTTAAGGGATGCATAACAGTTATGTCGGAGTACTGAGCAGGAGTGGCCAGACTCTGACAATAAAGTTCAGTCTCTAGGAGCCTTCTCTCAATCTCCTTGTGCATCTACACAGAAAGTGGACATGATCAACTGTATGTGAGTTTGATGGGGTGTACAAACCCCACACTGAGCAGTAAGGGGTTAAGGAGCTACTCTGGGCTCAGCCAGCCCCACCCCGCCACACACATAGCAAACGCACCACTAGGAGGAGGAGTTAAAAGGCAGGGGAGCAGCTCATTTGGTGGCAGACCAAGGAAGAGAGCAGACCCGCTACCTGCAGCTCCAGGAGAGACGAGCTGAGGGAAGACAGAACCTCTCCTTAAACAACTGCAAACAACTTCAAACGTCCTTCCCTGAGGGAAGAGAGGGCCTGCTGCAGAGACAGTCTGAGAGGGAAGCACTCCCTCTCATATGAACTCTGGACTTGATTGATCCCCTTTATTCTTATTTGGACTACCCCAGCAGGGGAAAGCTCTTGGAGTGAGTTGGCCCAGGAGGCTGGGCCATGCCACAGGAGGAGGTAGTTGCTGCCCGAGAGGCAAGAACGACTTCACTACATGCCGCCACCAGGAGGTGCCTTGTGGTGAGGAGACAACCCTCATGCTGCCTTATCCCAGACAGTGACCTTGGGACAAATGCAGGGAGGTGGTAGGAAGTGGCCCAGGGAGGGCCACCTTAAGCATCCCCAGCTGTCAGATCACTGATAGCACTCAAAGGGCCCTGGGTCGGAGCCCGGTGGGGTAGGAGAGCCTGGGCTTCCCTACCAACAACCTCCCTGAACATCATCTGCCTAAGCCATGATCACTAGGCAGCACTTCCCTGCCAACCAACCCTGTCACAGTGAGGTAGCAACATTACTTATTTATTTCTTGCCCCAGTTGACTAATTCACTGCTTTTGGTAAAAGAAATCTAAATATTGGGTTTTTTTTTTAAACAGTAGCGTAATCAGTTTTTATTAACATTACGATGACTTTGCTACATGTTGGTCACATTCAGATGCATTTTTTGCTAGGGTGTCATGACATGACTCATGTCTATGAGACCTAAAAAGACCTTGTTAACAATGCCTTCCTCACCCTGATATTAATAAGAGAAAAAATGCTCTAAGACAGACTCCTCCAGTGTGTGTGATGCTGTCTGTCTACATAGGCTGTTTACTGCTAAGGGACAGCACTGTAAAATATACTGGTGTAAATGCAGATTAACTCAGTAGAAGCCAGTGGAGCTATTCTGATATACACTGGTGCAACTAAGATTAGAATTTGTTGTCTTCTGTATCTGAGACAGTTCCAAGTATGCTGTTATTACTTAACAAATACTAAATAATCACACATATACATTTGTAATTCATCCAGAACATTGTCATATAAGAAGTCTGATAAGATTATTTCATGCTATAGAATGTTTAACTCTGCTGACTGCATTGATGAACGTTAATATATTTGTTCACATCTCTTTTAGAGTGATTTCTCCGTGATGATACTCAGGGGTGCTGGAACAATTTGTATAGTGGGGGTGCTGAGAGTCATTGAACCAAATTGTAAACCCTGTATATGATGGAAACCACTTCAACCCATCACCCTTAGTTCCAGCTCCTATGATGATACTTATATTGGCGCTTGTAGAGCAATTAATGTTGCTATAGTTAAGAAAATGTTTTTGTATCTCTCTCTTGAAGACATCTAGGGGAATACTAATCCTTCTGTTTGAAAGATTTTTCTTTGAGAGTTGAACTTTTTGAAGTGTAATATTCAACACTCCTGTGTGTATAGATTGGAAAATATATGGAAAATTGTGAGGCATGCAGAAATATTACCTCACTCGGAGAGTGACCAGTCATTCAGAACTCAGTCATTCTGATGAGCTTTGACCTCTTTGCTTAAACTGTAGGTTTGACCTTACTGAATAGTGCCTTGTGTCTTCTAACATGACAGAAGTTTAATTTAGAATTGTCCTCTTTTGTGGAAGACCCAGGAAGGGGAAAAAGTCACCACTTTGTAGTGTCCTTCCTATTCTCCCCATTGAGGAGGGGTTTCCAATCTCATGTTTGGGACCCAGGGCACATGGAGTCCTGTGTTCTGCAGGGAAACAAGGAGCTTTCCTGCAGATTTCCATGTTGTAATATGGGAGAGCTAGGCCACTCCATGATGCTCCCTTAGCAGCCTCTTGTTATTGGCAATGTAGCTCCCTAAAATATCATGGGTTACTTGCACATTGCCTTCTTTTTGTAGAAGACACAGGAGATTTAATGCATTAACTTTTGCATGGGTGTTTGCTTGGAATTTCACCATAATCAGAGTGAAGTGTGCCCCATATAATGGCTGTACCCCAGGTTCCACCCTCTCACTACCCGTGAATCTCAACATGAGGAAAAATATCTATAGGCTCCAGAGGATGGGGGATCATGCACCAATGCTGCCATTTCCTCCACCAGTGCAGCTGGAGAGTGAGCAATGCAGCCCTATATGATTTTGTAAACAAAAGTTATGATTTGAAATAAGGTGTCTAGCTAAATTTATCAAAACCGTTAGATTACACAAACTGATAATTTTTCATCTTCATCAGGTGAGTCACAAAAGTTTGCTCTTGCAAAGCCTCTGCATCTTCTAATAGTTTGTGAAAAGGAATTAGACAAAGGAATCAAGGCAAAATCTGGAGTTGGTAGTGGTGTACATTTATTTCACTGAAATTAACACAACAGAGTCTTGTGTGTATGTGGTGATAGTGTACTGGTGCAATTGTATAGTAAATGGTCTAGATGAGAGAAAAGAGAGAGAAGATAGTGAAGAGACAGGAAGTCCCAGTTTTAAATTCTGCAACAAGAATTTTTGCAGGTCTGTTTCAAGGTGACAAAGAGTAAGCAGTAAGCAAGAGAGAGAGAGAGGAACCCATGCTTATTTGCCCTGTTCTAATTTTATTCTGATAGTTATTGCTCTGGTTTGTTAGGAACCAGAGCTTAAGGGACAAGTTAGAAGTGGAAAGCAAATGAGTCATATGTGATCTGGAGTAGACTTCTAGTAGAGATTTGTGGTACTGTGACCTAAGAGCCCCTTTGTGCCAACTCAAGATAGTCTTGTCAGAATATTTAGCCAAACAGTGTCATGTAAGGTATCATATAAAAACTGGTGACATGCTGGGCATGAATATCACTGCATGATGTACATATGGGTTGCGTATAGAGATTTATGTCTGTGTGCTGGGAATATGTTGTTATTAAAATAGATTTTGGAGGCAGTGGATAAACAAGCCTGCCTCAGACAAAGGAATGTAGATTTACCTGTCTGGGTAAAGCTTTGTAAGCCATAGACAATGAAAGTACATTTACATACAAGGTAAACAGAGCAATCAAGCTAACAAGCAGCAGGGGAAACAGCTTGGTGAGCACAGCAGGGGACACTGGAGTCTGAACCCCCAGGAGATCTTCGTGGCTCTTAAGGGAAAGACAACAGACTTCGGGAAATGTAAGGGCAGCAATATGACAATCAAGTTGTCCTTCACTTAGGAGACAAGGGGAATCACACCCTCCAATTCTGTAAATGTTGGGTGCTTTTGCCTGGAGGTCTGGGGATGTTGGTAACTTGATTGTTTTAGGTAAGGCATAGCTTGCTAGAATTAAGTTTTAGGCACTAGAAAGCATGTTATTTTTGTTTTGTTTGTAATCCTTTTCTCTCTCTTTTATGCTTCCTTGGTATCACTTACATCCACATTATTAATAAACTCAGTCATGTTTTATTACAAAATCATCTCAGTGCTGTTACACCTGAGTAAAGTGTGAGTCCTCAGCTAAACTAACAGGCTAGTGTATGTATTGTCTCTTCGGAGGCAGCAAACTTAATAATTTCTGTAAGTGTCCATTGAGAGGGACTGGACACTGCAAAGAGATGTCTCTGGGGAATTCAGGAACTGGGGTTTACTGATTGTACCCTGCAAGGCAAGGTAAAGACTGGCAGTGTCTTGAGGAGTTTGCTGATAAGATGAACAGACTAGCGTGGTATGCTGCTGACACACAGTTCAAGCCCTAGCAAAGTTCACTCTTGCTGAGGCAGAGGGTAACGTAGTGGCTTATGGTACTGGGTGTCCTGAGGACAGTGTCAGAGATACCAAAATTCTCCGCTATTCTGAGGGACAGTAACATATGTTGCTTCTCTCATTTGGGGATGAATGGAAAGAGATGGGTTTTCCAATACTGTAAATTTGTGTCAAGATAAACTGCATTTGACTTTGTTTTCTGGTGGCCAATTACTTATTGCTATTGTGCTATTCACAGAGGAAATGGAAATGGTATATGGACTTTTAGCATACTTGCTTCATACAGAAATTAATTTATTCCTCTCAGTCTTCAGATCTGTTCCTGCATGTTCTGAGATCAGTGGATATGGTTTACATTTCTCTTGTGAATACTGGCATTTTAGAGATTTAATAAAATTACTAACTGTTTTCAGAGCAAAATGGTATCTAAAGTTGAATGCTGTTTATGATTAACTCAGATGTAATGCAACTTAATTGATAGTAAAACACAGTTTAAATCCCACATTGTTTCAGTTAGAGTTGAGCGAACTATTTTCATGACAGGTTTTGGTTCCTAGCTATCTTCTTTCCCAGGATGCTGGCTGTGCTCTTCATCCCCACCTGAAGATACTTTGTCTCAAAGCTTGGCTTCTCAATGGTTCGCATGACTAGAATCAACTTGCTCTAAGGAAGTTCAACAGGTATTATTGAATAGTAGGAAGGAGTCCACGAGATACACTTACCTCCACAAATGGAAAATGTTCAGCCCGTGGTGTGTCCAAGGAGGTGTTCCTCCTGATTATTCTTCCCTCTCAATCATCCTTGATTACTTCCTACAGCTAAAAAAAACAGGATTATCTATGAGCTCTATCAAGGTCCACTTGGTGTCTCTCACAGCTTTTCATTCAGCGGTTGAGTTATTCTCAATCTTTATCCTTCCTACAACTGTAAGGCTTCTGAGAAGATTAGGGAACCTTTTCTCTGAAATTAAGCAACCCATGCCTATCTGGGATTTGAATTTAGTACTTAAATGATTTTAAGCCCTCTCTTTGAGCCAATGGCAACATCTTCCTCATTAGTTTATTTAAGAATACCGCCTTTTTGGTGGCTATCACCTCTGCTCATAGGGTGGGAGAAACAGGGGCTCTTAGGGGGATCCTCCATTTATGGTATTTTTCAAGGACAAAGTTTAATTTTATCCACACCCTAAATTTTTTCATATCAACCAGATTATCCACCTTCCATCTCTCTTCCCCCCACCCCTGCCCCAAGCCTCATCAGTCCAGAGAGGAGGCAGTTTTGCACACTTAGGATGTTAGGAAGGGTGTAAGCATTTTATTTAGACAAAACTAAGTCATTTAGGAAATCGCCCAGTCTGTTCATGACTATTACACATAGATCCAAGGTTTGTCAATTTCCACCCAGAGAATATCCCCATTCTGGACATTTCTAAGGCTGCCACTTGGTCTTCCATACACACCTTCTCCAAGCATTATGCAGTGATTCATTCTTCTAGGTCAGATGCTGACATAGGAAATTCTGTGTTGTCTTCAGTCTTGGACTTGGCTCCAAATCCCACCCCCTCCAGCTGGTCATACTGCTCGGTAATCACTTGAAGTGAAGCACCCACAGGGACACTACTCGAAGAAGGAGAAGATTACTCACCTTGTGCAGTAACTGGAGTTCTTCAAGATGTGTCCCCCTATGGGTGATTCACTACCCATCCTCTTTCCCCTCTGCTTTGGAGTTTTCTCTGGGGACTTTGTGGTAGAGAGGGAACTGAGGGAGGTTCATTCACGCAGCCCTAAGTAGCCGCAGAGCAGGGCAAAGGAAGAATGGCCTGCACATGCACCCTAAACAGGCACTACTACCAAAAATCTCTGGTTAAAGGTGCAAGAGAGTGTGAAATGGAGCACCATAAGGACACACATCTCGAAGAACTACAGTTACTGCACAAGGTGAGTAATCGCTCCTTCTTCGAGTAGTGTGCAAACTCATGCAAAATGACTGGGCAAAAAAACTGCATGAATTTTCACAACAACTGTTTCATCAGCTTTTAGTTTCAGTTCAGTGCAATGAGGATATTGCGATTTCAGTTATAATGAGAAACTGCTTATAGGGAAATTGTTTTACCATAAAATCTCTTTGTTATAAGAGAGTTCCACCATATGTGGAATGTGGTGCTGTATTTTCTTATCAGTTGTGAGCATAGAACTCTTCACGGTCTTAAAACCCCTCAAAAATTCATGGCATGGCATGCTTGGCAGCAGGAAACGTAGATGCCCCAGAGTGTCTCTATCAATGGCATCTGGATGTGAGGTTGGCCTCCTTCCTAGACTCTTGGCTAGCTGCACTGCTGCCTATTCAGATTGCTATGTATCTGTACTGGCAAATTTACATGTATTATGCATAAAGCTTTCAAGTCATTACTTTTTGTCTAAGATTTCAGAACATTTCAGTAAAGATGCGTCAGAACACAGAAAAGTGTGTATTCTACCTATCAAAGTTTTGCTTCACCAAATTTATTTTAATTCCTTTTTTAGAGATAATAAATCATTCAGAAATTGTATGATATTTCTGGTAAAGGAAGTGTGAATGGAAATGGAAGAATGAAAATGACACCTTGGCTATAGTTAAAATGTTCTGAGGTTATGTTTTCATTTAGTAGATTCTCGGGATTATGACCAAAACTGTTATCCATGGAAAAGTTATTAGCTGTACCTAGACAGTTATTTGAGTAATCAATAATATTGGCTTGTAGTTTGAATACTCATATTGTTTTCTGTGTTTAAATGCATCCAGTGTCTTCATTTCTTCCACTGAAAGAGAGAGGCTGAAGTTTATGGAAATTCAGTTCATGTTAACCATTTTTTGGTTTGCTAGAACTCTGTCCATTGATTAAACCCATCCCTCACAATTCTCCTCCATTGAGAAAGGTGTTTATCAATCAGTTTAAGTTGCTTCCACTTATTTTATGCAGCTTTGTAATAAAAATTAAGCCCTGGAGCTGAAAAATGCTGATCCTCATGGCATTTAAAGGAAAACTGTGCTGTAATATAAAAAAAGATTCTAATTGCAATAACTAAAAAAACCCTTCCTTCCTTCCTTCCTTCAGGTAGGAGAAAGTGTGATATATTTTCTGTTGGCTTTTTTCTCAGGCTACTGTCACATGTAATGATACATTATCTATCTATCATTCCTAATGTTCTCATCACCATAATACCTAGGTATCAAATAATATATACCAGTATATATAAAATAAAATAATATGTTTATAGCAAAAATTGGCTTCTTTTGAGGTAAAAATATCAAGGTTTTTTGACCCAATAGGCAAATATATTTACCTTAAGGGACAATAAATCTGATGTTCACTGATACGAGAAGTTAGTATATATATTGCGACATACAATCTGAATACTTTGAAATTGCTGCATTAGCACTGTGATTTTTCAAAAGTGTAGGTTTTCCTTTTAAGCTAACATTCTAAAGGGGAAATAGATATGTTTAGAGGGCCATAAAATATAGTTATTTAGCTCCGGGAGAGGTAAGTAATAGATTACTTTATATGTTGCTTATTTGATTACATTGTTCCTTACTTCAGTTTGACCTCTGTGTAGTAGTGATCATATGACTGTGTTCAGCTAGTCACGAACCCAGGATTTTTCTCACGTATGTAGCAACACTGTACTTGTAAGTTAGAAGTTTTTCTTCAACATATGAATGGTGGAGTTGGTAAAAGAGTGAAATTTTATTTGGTGATAGAATAACTCCCTGTGTAGGGCTTGAGAATGCCCTCAGATAAGTGGGCACATGTTGCTCTACATTTTGCAAGATCAGCCACCTTGCATTTAGCTGATTCCATTGGCTTCTGGCTGGCTGGCCCATTTTATTTGCACACTGAGGATGAGTCTGTGTCTTTTCACAGATCTTTTGTCAGTAACATGTGGTCACAGCAATTTCTTAGTCTTATGGTAGATAACTTTTTTACATAATATATGTCATATATATTTAATCTAAGCAATGCCTTATGTAACCAAGGAAAGGGTTAGGTTAGAGCAGATGGCTTTATGCAGTCCAGTAGGACATAGTTCTAATAACCTGAATTAAATAGGCTTCATGTCCCATTATTATATATCATAGGGATTTTCTAACTTCAAGTCTTGTATCTAGTAAGAGCCAAATTGTCTATGATGAAACATTTCACTGTGTGATGTAGCCAGTGAAATGTCAGTGAGCCACGGAAATGAAATTTACATCATAACTATTCACGTATTTAATAATGAGGGCTGAGCCCTCAATTTCATTCCATGTTTTAAATTCCCTCTTTCATACAACATTCCTTGAAAGAGAGTGTGAGTGTGTGTGACTTTGACTGACTGTATTATTATCAGGAGTGTGTGGATTAAACCATATGTGAATCCTTTACATTTGGTTGCTTGCAGTTTTGAACCCCTCCAGGTCATCTTGTCAAAACAGAATTTTAGTTCTGAAATTAACAAAGTAGAAACAAACATACTGAATTAATGCACTCTTCCAATGTTGGCAGATAATTGCCAAAAAGAAAGTGCCTGCACTGGAAATATCAATAACTTTAATATGTGAGATTTGTTAACACAAAAGCAAACAAGCAAACTTGCTCTCCACTGACTGTCACTAATATTTATTCGTCCAGTGACTGTTAATCACACCAAGTTTACAGTCCTGTATAGCACCTGTCACAGGTGCTGATCATTAATCAGCTATTACAGCAGTTTATTCTGCTGCTGACAACTTGCAATTTTCTACTGATTCAGCTAGTTTGTCAGGTGGGAATTATGGCATAGCACATGTGACAAAACACATCACTTTTTTTTTTTTTCTCCTTTTTTTTTTTTTTTTTTTTTTGCATTTTCAGGCTTCTCTCTCTTCCTCTCTCCCCCCCTTTTTAGACAAACAATATCTGGGAACTCAGAAGTAATAAGGCGGAATGTATAATTAATTACCCAGCTTGCTCTAATTAGGGATGAATAAGTTGTGTCCCTCTCATCATCACAAATGTGGTGATGGGTAATACCAGTTTATGCTGTATTAACTGCAAATATGCAATCCTTCTGAGAGCACTTTTGTTGATGAATTTGATGAATGTGACAATAATTAGCAGAGACAGATGAGAGCTAAATTACTACTGACAATGTAATGCTATCCCGCTCGAGGGTCTGAGAACGTGGCAGGCTAACATGGCAGGGACTGAGGCCTCGTTTCTAATTAATAGTCTTCTTCTTCTTCCTTTTTTTTTTTTTTTTTTGCTTGTGGGGTTAAAAAAAAAGGAGGAACGGTAATTGTTTTCGTCAAAGGCTGCAGGGAGTTATCAGGGTAATAAAGTTAATTAGCAGAACAAACATCCTTTCACTGCCTTACCAGATTGAGGAAAAGAGGGTAATTCAAACTGCAGAAAGATATGACTAGATGAGATGATAAGGAGAAAAATTTTACACAGGAGGCCAACAGAGAAGAATCAATTTTTTTCTTCATTTCTTTTGGCTCAGTGCATGGAAAGGAATTATACATTGTCCTCTTTCAGCTCACAAAGTTGCTTATGTATAAAACTTTATTGTTATGATTTCTGGTTTTGGATGGGAAATGAAGTTAAGAAAGATCATATTACATTGTTTAATTTTGTCAGGGAATTTCAAATCACGATTGTTTTGTTGCATGATGTGCAATTTTATTTTTATTAAAGTGGCTTTTTCCTAATGTTCACAGCATTGTACTGAATTGGTAATGTTCTTTAAAGAAAAAACCGTTTTTTTAGTTATCCTTGTCTTCAATGGACCCACTGAGCATGGCCATTGTACCAGGCTCTGAAATAGCTAGATCAAAGTTTGAATTAGTTGAGGGATTTCTTTGAGTAATATTTCTGTTACTACCCTCTTCTAATATAAAAGAAAAAACCCCAAAGGCTTTAATTCTGCAAACACTCATGTATATGGGTAATTTTATGCATGTGAGTAGTCATACTGAACAGAACTACTCATATCTGTAAAGTTGCTTGTATACATAAGTGTTTACAGAATCAGGGCCTAAAAGAGTAGGTTGTCTACAAAAATAACATTAGGTTATTCCTGACGACTACTTCCATTCCCATATATTTTCGGTTTAGCCTTCTAAGGATGTTCCAATTTCTCTTGCATATTTTTTGCCCACTTTCAAAACATATCTAGTGTCTACTACATATATTATCAGTTATTGTTATGTATGGAAAAATCACATTTTGTAAATCCAAAGGGATCCATCCGGAAAGAAATGGGTTAACCATTTTATTCTTTTAGTATGTTCTGTACTCATCTTACTGAATCACATACTCCAGGCACAGAAGAGATCTTCCCCAAGGTACTCTGCTTCTGCATCAGGGAATCTTCATACTCCCAAACAAAGTCCTTTGGCCTCCCTCCTTTTTTATTTAGCCAAAATGAGATTGTTGAAAGAAAGAAAAAATGTTTATAGAAACTGTCATAAAAATGATTTGGTCCAGGCAATCAATACCTGGAACAGGAAACTTAACAACCGGTGACCTCAAAATGAGTAAAAAAAAAAAAAAAAAGACTGAAGTTGTGTGGATGACCAAAACAGACGAATGTCAAAATCGAGAGCCAGTGCCTAAATCAGCTTACAATGTTAAAAGTATGTTGGGGGCTGGTTAGAAGCTGACAGAGCACTGCAAGCAAGGCTGCTGAGCATGGGGGAACTCTGGCACAAGTTAAATGGAAAAAGAACAGGAGTACTTGTGGCACCTTAGAGACTAACAAATTTATTAGAGCATAAGCTTTCGTGGGTGCTCTAATAAATTTGTTAGTCTCTAAGGTGCCACAAGTACTCCTGTTCTTTTTGCGGATACAGACTAAAACGGCTGCTACTCTGAAACCTGTCATTATGCAAGTTAAATGGAGTAATTTTATGATAAATAGATGCCCAGACTACTTAAGGGGCAACTATACACAACCATGGTGAGACCAGTTCTTCTGTATGGATGAAAGACATGGGCAACCAAAGAGAGGCACTTGAGAAGATTTGTTGAATCTTCAACAAATTCATTCGTTGAAATGAGACAATTGAGGACAGTGAGCGGGGCGACTTTGCTGGACCACAAGTGGAAATGAGGTCGAGGAGGTTGGCGGTATCAGGGAGAAGCTGCAAGAGAGGAGGCTGACCTGGTATGGGCGCATACAAAGTAAGGATGTAGAGAATCCTGCTAGGGAGGCCTTTGAGACCAGTGTGTGTGGACAAAGAACAAGAAAGTGGTGGAAAGATTGTGTACAGGAGGACAGAGTTGATATGGACTGAGTGTTTGACTGACAATCCTAGAAAAAAGTGATTTGGAAAAAGAAACTGTCAAGAAAAACACACATACTGCATACTCTTCTATTGTAGAAAACTATTCCTGCTCACCCAACAATCTATGACTAACCCCCCAAAAAGGTCTTGAATAGATTTTTGGGGGCTCATACTAAGGCTCCAAGCAGTCATCCTCTCAGTGGTGGATGCAACCACTCACCTCCAGCGTCACTGCATATCCTCTGATCAAGCCAGAAAATGACTTACATATGGAGTAACATAAGCATCATCATCATGGAGTTCTAAAGTATCCTGTGACAGCTTCTTTTAAACTATTCTTTCTTGAGTTATGAGTAATACCCATATGCTGACGGTCATTGCACTACTTAAAATATTGCAGCCTCACTGAGAAGAATGTAGCCCTTCTTGCCTCACAAATCGGGGAAAAAACTTGGTTTCACACTTATTACAGAGAAACTAACAATCTCAGAAGAAGCAATTGGGGTTTTGCACTGGATGGGTGGTCCAGTGATTTAGGGTGGGCCAGTGATTTAGGGCACTCGGACTTGGAAAATCTGGGTTGAATTCCCTGTTCTGTCATAGATTTTGAGGTGGTTTTGCATAAGTCACTTAGGGTAAAATCATAGCATCCTAGAATATCAGGGTTGGAAGGGACCTCAGGAGGTCATCTAGTCCAACCCCCTGCTCAAAGCAGGACCAATCCCCATCTAAATCATCCCAGCCAGGGCTTTGTCAAGCCTGACCTTAAAAACCTCTAAGGAAGGAGATTCCACCACCTCCCTAGGTAACCCATCCTGACTCCCCTCTCCTCCCCCATTGAAATCAATGGAAAAATACATATGTATATTGATATTTAGAGGGCCAGAATTTCACCCTTCATCTCTTTAGACCTCAGTCCCCTATTTGTAATTAGTGGTTTCCTACCCCACCAGGGTGTAGTGAACGTAATTATATTAAAGATTGTGAAGTGCTCAGAGACTACAGTAATGAGGGCAATGTAAGTACCTGTGACAGATAGATGATCTCAATCCAGAGAAAGTTAACAAGATATTAAGGCCACTCAGAGAAACATTTCTCCGACAAAGACCAAGTTCCCCTAAACACTTGGCACCTCTCCTATTCTGCTCCTCTCCCCTCTTTCTCAGATTAACTTCAGCCAACCCCTTCCTTCTTTGTTTCTGCTCTTTGCCCTCCTTCTTCAATCTTCTCATTCCCTCCTGGATTGTTTTCTCTTTCTCATTTCCTTTTCCTTTCTTTTGATGTCATGTGACAACTGGTGCTGTATAACAGATGCTGACAAATTGATTTAATGAGGTCTAATGCTTTATTTTACTTGTAAACAATGAGGGGATTATTTTTATTATATACTCAGTTCAATAGTACTTTTTCTTATTTGTTGTTTGTTAATACAGAGCAGAGATTAGATGGATTTTTGATTCATGTTTGGGGTGGATATCTCAGAGTTCATGTATTTTATATAATTCAATATTTGAGTGCCGTTACTCATCTTTACCAAGGGGGAAAGTCAGGTTATAAAGGGTAGAAAATAGGGATGATGTTGGTCAGCAGTAGATGCCTTCCCTTTAGTTATGGCCTTTATTCAACACATCCAGGGTAACCTCCATTGTTAGCAATGGAAATTCTTTCTGAGCAGCAGTGTTGTGAACAGACTTTTTATGACCTTGGGGTGGATTATTTTCTCTAATGACTCTTCAGTGCAACGTAATAATTCACCAATGAAGGGTGCAGTAGAGTTTTGTCATCTATGTCCCTTTTCCTGCCTTCAAGTTCTATTTGGCCAGCAAGTAGGAGAGATTGGGGTGGGAATGGGAAGAGAAAAACAATGATGTGTTCAGTAGGAGGTAGACAGAACTTTATTGGGTTTGGTGCCATACAGCCTACTGCTGAAAACTGACTAAAACCTTGTTGAAGTGTTCATGTGTGGTGTTTGCAGAAAAGCAAGCATGATATACACCTATCCTGTTTCTGCTGCTAATGAGGTCTGTTACTGTAGGACAGTTGATAAGTGGATCACTGTGCATAGCACCTATATACTGCAGTGATGGGTGTCTTAAAACTAATTAAGAAAACTAGTTATAAAGAGAGCAACATCACTGTCCCCTCGGTTACTTATGATCTGGGATTCATCTTTGATTCCTCCCTCATTCCACACTTCCTAGTCATGTCCAAATCCTGCTTCTTCTTCCCCCACAACACCTCTATGATCTGTCCACTATTTGCCATCCCAGCAGCCAAAATTCTCATTCAGGCCCTTATCATTTCCCCTCTTTATCTCTGTCACCTCTTCCTTTCTGGCCTTTTCAACACACTCATTTTCTCTTTCCAGTCTATGCAAAAAAACTGTCTGTAAGATCACCTGTTGCTTTGACCCCATCATCCCCATTTTTTAATCCCTCTGCTGAGTCCCCCTCCTCCACCGCATCAAGTTTAAGCTTTTTGTCAACCTGTTCAAAGTCCTTCATCATTCTGCCCCTCCTTATTTATCTGCCCATGCCCTATTTCATGTCACCCACTGCCCCCTCCTGTGCTACCATTTGTCAGCGTCTCATACTAATATCAGTGGCTTCTTCCACAGCACCCGCAATGCATGGAATGCCTTCCTGGGCTCATCTGAAAAGCCCTTATCCTCTCTGCATTCATGTTCCTCATGAAGATCCATTTCTGCTCTGATGTATATGGGAAATGAAAAAGATACTATGTTAATCTAAATCACCTTATTACCAGATGTGGTCAATCACCATTTTGACCACTCTTTGTATATGTTGCACTCCTTCTCCTTACCCTTTGTCTGTAGATTGTGAGCCCCTGGGGGACAGGGACTATGCGATTTTGTTTTTGGAAAGTGCCTAGAAGGTACTATTGTGGGTGCTACCGGAACCAAACAACAGCTGATAGAGTGTGTTTGTTCAGTGATGCTAAGATTCCCTTCAAGTAATTCTAATTGTTTCTATAGCATATGGGAAATTGATTTGTTATTTCATTTTTGTCTTTCCACCTCAGCTAACATCCTTCACTGAGACCAAACTTGCTTTTCTGCTTGACAAAAGGATGGAGGAAACTGTCTTGTTCAAATCCACTTATCATGGAATTCACTATTTAATATTTGTGTGCCTCACCACTTGCCTTTTCACCTGGCTCATGAATGGAGAACCTCAATGTACTTATGATTGGACCTGTTTCATAGCAGTGGATGAATACTGGGTTAATGTTTTGAAGTGAGTTGCATATTTAAATATGAACAAATTGGAGATTCGGGTGGGGGAAAGTCCCCCTACATGGAATAAGCTGGGGTGGTTTCTCAAAAGAGCCACCAAGTGGAAAACAGGCTTTTGAAGTTGGCTGAACATGCTGTAATTATGAATCCAACCTTTATTAGTACTTTAGAAATGAGTTTTGTTACTTTATTGAACTACTGTGCCATTGATTCTTCGTGTTTATCCTCGTGAATACAAATTGCTCACTGTGTATGGCAGCTTTACTTTTAATCTCAGTGCAGGGGAGTGTAGCAATGTGGTTGATCAAACACAAAAGGCTAAAAATTAAGAATTTTTTGAGATTTTTGATTTACAAAATTATTTAAATGTTCTTCTTTGTAATTGAGAGGCTCTGTTGCTGCCTAATGAAATTACATTGCTGCCTAATCACATTGCAAATCTGCATGCAAAAAAATATTTGTACACAAGGTGGTGATGTTAGCAACCAACTATTTTTATTCTTAACAACTCACAATAAATAACAACATATTATTTTATGTCTGAGACCTCCTAAGCTAACTTTGGATGTTCATATAAAGACTCAGATCAGAGATATCAGCAAGAAAAACTGTGAACTGAAGGTCTTCCTAATAAACACAGATATCAATGAAAATAGGTGTTGAGCTTTAAAAATATCTTCATATCTTCCAGGGTTTCTCATTTTCCTCTGACATAATTGTACCACGAGAATCATAGAAAAAACTTCAAATACAATGGTGGAAAGCGCAAGGTGTATCAAAAAGGTATGTAACACAACCGTCTATTAAAGATCTCTTTCATATTTTAAATACTTCTTCTCATGCTATAACTAACTGTAAAAATAGCAACAGTTAAGATTTTCTGCCTAGAAAGTGAAGTGTTTGTATTTGAACTGACAATAGGACAAGTATAAAACTAAAACCAAGGAAAGGGGTAATAAATAATGACAACAGCTGTTTGTAATCCTTGTGCTCCTATGTTCACTGTTTCCATGTGTTTTCTTGTCTTGATGTGCTGTCAGCCTCCTCTCACCTGGGACTAGTGATATCTTATCAAAGCCTAAGCAGTTCCTCTTCACAACAGGCAGATAATAGTGCCTTTCAATTTATCATACTAGAAGTCTAAAAGAACCATGGGAACGATTGGTCAGGTGACAGTTTGATGGACAGCTTGACAGCCCTTAAAGCATCATGGGAAATGGTTGTCACCTGATTTTTCAGAGCAACTATGGAGATAACCTTCAGCATGACAGGAAAAACAAAAATCTGAATATTTGTATAGGGTTTGGTAACAGCCGTAATGCTCACCTAAGTGACAATGGGTATGCATTTGGATTACGTGAAATGGTGTAATCTGAACGGGGATCTGTTCAGCCTGTAAATGCTTTTGACATCTTTAGCTTCCTTTGAACACTTTTATTTAAATGTATATTTTGCAAACAATAATAATGTGAGGGTTTTAACTTAAGTAAATGGTTTCCTGTTTCTTTTTGTCAAGCTATGTATATAATGAAATGTATGTTTATCTGCTGAATGAAATCAGACTGAAAAACATAATTTCAAGAAGGTAAATATTCCTTTTAAAACAAAAGGAATGCAAATGTGGGAAAAGTCTTGTTTTTGTACATTGTTACTATGGTTGATTGTGGGCAATAATCATTAGGTGGCCACTGTAAAATTAACTCATCTTTTCATGGACGGGTGTTCACATCAAAAGCCCAATGGCTGTTGCTGTGTACTCCTGCTGAGTTTGCCAACAAACAGGTCACCTATTGACCGGGGATGGAGAATATGCTACTCTCAGGTCAAGACTGATGCCCTTTGAAAGGAAAGCGTGAGAAAGCTGGCATTGCCATGACCATTGTTTCACTTGTTCTATGGATAAATGCAGGATGTCATTTTCCAGGACAATCCGTCTAGAACTCGTACAAACACTAAAATTCTCTTTGAAAAAATGGCAGATTCTTCTAAGGAAGACCATAAATGTATGTGTTACAAGGAAGGATCTAGATGGCGTACAGGATTAAGCATTAGTTCTTTACCTCTGGAAACCTGGATTTAGGAGCCATTACCTCTGTGATGAATGAAATGAATTTGAAGGTCTCAATCTGGTCTCCCAAAAAGCACCTCACAGTTTGGAATAACTATAACCTTCTTTTGTGAAAGGCCCAGGATAGGAATCAAATACATGATGCAGGTTAGGATGAGATGCTTTGGCATCCTGTCCTATGAAGTACCTGGTTTTAGTGAGTCATGTCAGTGTCCCACTTTCATTTTTAAAACTGAGGGTTTTTTGAACATCCTAGACTCTGGCCTCCTTCCTCCTTCAATCCAACCAAAATGCTGCCACAAAAATCATTTACCTTTCCCTCCATTCTATGTCTGGCCCCTCTTCAAACATCACCTCTGCTTTCCACTTACCTCATAAATAAGTTCTTACTTTCAGCACCCTCCACAACTTAGCTCCTGCCTACCTCTCCCCTCTTCTCTTCCTGTGCTTCCCCATTTGCTCTTCTTCATGACTAAGAGCCCATCCAACTCCCATTGACTGCAATGTCTTCTTTCGTGCAGCCCACAATGGCTGAAAAGCCTGGTCCACCATACCTCCATCTTCTCCATCTTCATGTCTCTCTTAAAAAAAAATACATCTTCCAAAGAAGCTTATGAACCATGTCTCCGCCTCAAAAAGTGTGAACAAAATACTCTCTCTGTCCCTCCCCTCCTTCTCTCAGCTCTTTCTCTGATGAGAAAGTGAAAGAGATGGTGAATACATATATCAAATATTTACTATCACTGAGTCATTGGGGGAGGGATAGCTCAGTGATTTGAGCATTGGCCTGCTAAACCCAGGGTTGTGAGGTCAATCCTTGAGGGGGCCATTTAGGGATCTGGGGCAAAAAAATCTGTCAGGGATGGTACTTGGTCCTGCTGTGAAGGCAGGGGACTGGACTCAGTGACCTTTCAAGATCCCTTCCAGTTCTAGATTCTAATGTACTGGTGATATAAATATCAGCCTCTATGGCATTAAATGTGTGTGTGTGTGTATATTCTCTCCCTTCTTCATGGCAAATTGTTAGATGGCAATAGTAACCATTTCTGGACATTGTAAGTTTACCTGTTCAAAATTTCCCAATGCAATTCAGAGAATATTTTGTATTTTTAATGCCGTGCAGGATTCTTTTTAGTTAAATCACCAGCCACAATATGTTACCCAGCTATTTTTGCACATTTCATAGTGTAATTTTAAATTGCAAACAGGAACTTACCCCCCAAACTGACCTGCTTCATAATCTGAAGCCAGCAAATTACTGGACTCGCATTTTAAAATAATAATTTTATGCTTGATTCTGGCCTTTTGGCTTATGCATATATACATGTGCATGCGCACACACTCACACACACACACACACACACACACGCACACACGCATCTCTTTATTCCCCCGTGGATTTTCTGCATAGCAGAGTAGAAGACCGCTGCATACTGTTTCTGCCCAGAGATATCCAGAATACCCAACAATATACCAGCTCCGGGTAGGGCTTGGCAGATGGTGTATTTAGATGCGGATTTTTCAAGATGAAAATGGGGAGGATTCTCTTTAGGCTTTCACAGCTTGCTGTCTAAATACTATTGTTCTGGTCAGCTGTGAGTTACATCAGAGTCTATGGTAAGATATATATATAAAAAAAAGGAACCCTCCCTTGTGTCCCAGAGACCCCTTTGTTGAAGTTCCGTCTGTCAAATAGTTCACATTCAGACTCAGGGTTGTTGATTTTTTCATTTCTAGATTTATTTTCAAGACTTAATCCTGCGTTTCCTTTACTGAGGAAAAATTCCCATTAATGGCAATGTCAGTATTTCCTATAAGGAGTGCAGGATTAGGCCTTCTGTTTTAAACAGATTTGTTTTCACTTGTGTACACCAATCACTGAAAATACCCCTCGAGTTTTTTTCCTATGCACTTTTCATTTTTTTATCCTAGTAACATCATCCACTGTATATGAATTTAAGAAAATAGCCCTATGTGTATCTGGAGCCTCTACAGAGCTCAAGTTGCTACTTAAGATTTTTTCCTGTGGCATTTTTGCAAACAAACAATGTGGTTGTAAAAGAACCTAATCAGTGTTTGAGCTGACAAACAACCAAACAAAAAAGGTATTTAGAAGAGGCCTCTGATTTCCCTAATGACAGGATATACCCATCAAGTAAACTCAGTAACAGCTGCTCCATTGTGTTAAAGATTTTTAAGATGTCTTTACTATTTAAAAAGTTTTTTTTTATTTATATTTACTTTCTCCAGAGAAGATGTACCGAGGTATTTAGAATTCTTATTATATCTTCTTTTTGGAAAAAAAGGAATTAGCTGATTTACCAATGGAACACTGCTTTCCATGACTGTAAATATGAAGTTGTTTAACTTTAAAACTGGGTCTTAAGTTGTAGGCAGAATATGATGGGTTGATACAAATAGTTTTGCTGATAAGAAATAAGAAATGCCTAAAAAGCTTTTATCAAACTACCACTTAAAAAGTCAGACACTGTCTTTCAGTCTGGGCTGTGGAACAGCATATGGAACAGCTGGGACACTTCAGCTGACAGAAGCCAACATACTTCTTCCAGGGGCTAGATGGGGAGCTTTCTCAGGTAGTGATCTGTGGCTCTTAGACCTCTCCTGTGGAAATGAGTGGTCAGACGCTTAGTTTATTTTACGAACTTCTAACTCTGTCTCCTTTTTCAGATGTGTATCTTCATCTCCTCTGAGAATATTAATTGTGGTGGTATTGTTGATGATGATGTTCTGTTTTAAATTAGACCTATTATATTCATGACCACAATGGTCAGATTTCCAGATAGTTCTAATAAATATATTCTGAATGTACATAACAGTTGGATTCATGTTTGACGTATTGTCCCTCGAGGTAAAAAAATTGATCTTAGCTTCACCTGGGTCAATAGACATTGATATCTAGTTCCGCTGAAGTCAATATCTGCTAATACTGGCTGCACAACTCTGACAGGGATTGGTAAGAGAGGTGGGTAATAAAAGGAGTTAAAGAAGAATCACATTAGTCAGAGAAAAGAATAGAAAGGATGATGAATCATAAATGACTGAATGAATGACAACAATGACACACCCAGCTCTACCTATCCTTCACCAAAAGCCAAGAGTAGCCATGGAAGCTGAGGGGTAACACAAGTAGCTGTGAAGAATGAAACAGCAGAGACTAGAATGGCTTAGAAGTAGAACAGCTGTGTTGGAGGTAATTATAAGTAATACAGCCCCAGCACAGTGTAAGGGGTTGATTCCATTCCACTCTTTGGAAATGGGGATGAGGGTAGGTCACTACTAATCTTTTGGGGAAAGGTCTGAGAAAGTGGCAAAATGGAAAAGAAAAATTAGAGAACTCAGGATAGAGGCAAATATAGAGGAGATGGGTGGAGAAGAGATGAAAGGGAAGAAAGAAATAGAGAATGGAAAGGGACAGAGTTTAAAGTAGGCGAGATTGGGAGACAAAAGAGGGCATGAATAAATAACAATGGAAATGGAAACAGAAGAGTTCTATGCTTTATAGATTCTTATAGCAGCCTCATCGCTGTAGTATCTGAGCACCTTCTACTAGTGCATTAAGTTATGTGACTGATGTCTTTCACACGTACTTTGTTGTCTCGCTCATCCTCTCCCTGGTGGCGAATAATGTGTGCAATCTAGTGCTCCTAGATTTATTGATGGTGCTAAGCTCTCACATGGCTACTCTTGGCTTTTCTTGCCTCCCATTTCTTAATGAAATCATTCATTCAGTTGTTTATATATATGTTTTGTGAGAGCTTAGCACCATCAATAAATCTAGGAGCACTCCTAAACTATGCACTGAATTGACCTGTTATGTGTGTGTACCATCAATCCAAGAAGATTACAAAGTGATTGCGAACTCTTTAAAGTGCTTTCTTCTGTCCACCAGACAAACTTCTGTCTTGCTTGGGTTGGGCTTCAACCTGCTGTTCTTCATCCATGAACTGGATGAAGGTTTAGATTATTCTGGTGGTAGTGATGTGGTTGTATGTGGTGAAGGATAGGTAGAGCTGGGTGTGTCATTGTTGGCATTTGAGTCCATGTCATCTGACCAGTTCCCCTAGTGGCTGCATGTAGATGTTGAATAGGACCAGTGAAATAATTGATCCTTGTGGGACTTGTTGACTTTGACCAGATCTTATTTTTATGGTGATGTTCTATATTTCTGATCAAACTATAATCTGTCTGCAAAGCATGCTTATAGAAATAATAAGGAATTTTATTAAAGCTGTAACAACATGTGAAGAACTAACCTGTGCGTATAGGTTTGGCTATTAAAGATTATGTGTTAAGGGCTTAGAGTGCAGGCTTGGATGACAGATCTGATAAATAGTTAGCCAAAGTAAGCCCCAGGGTTTGACCTGAGGTTATAAATTTCATACTGGCATGCTGCGTAACAAGTAACTATAGAAGAATAGGTACATCACAAAACTGTGTAAATAACAGAATGTTTGGGGTATTTTGCAATGAGGTAACTATAGTGGTGACCCCATTGATGTATGAGATTTATTAAACATGTGATTGATGCAGATAGGTTATGTCAGTGGTTGGAAATCTAACTCTGGGCACCCGAAATACCACACATGGGCAAAGGGCAGGTCCCAGTTCACGGAATAGGTTGAATATGGCCATGGATATCTGGTGGTGTACTAAGATGAGGGTATAAAGTTCTAAGTTTTGACCCTGTAATTTGCATTTGTCAGATCCTGAGACAGGGCAAACTGAATCAGGACCTTTTTCCTGACATACTCCATTGACTGTTTCTTCCGTCTTTGTTTATAATGGTCTCCATAGAGTTGTAAGCATGAACAATCCAGGAAAACACTTTACTGAATTTATCATATTCTTATACTTATTATATTCTTCTATGATTTCAGTTATATTCGTCTGTATTAACTAAAGCTTATAAAGTTTGTGTGTGTTCCACCCCTCTCATCTTTTTAATTTAACTCTAAGTAGCCATCTGAATAAAGAGCATGTGATAAATTATTTTATAATTGCAATAATTGATCAGGCTACAAACTCTAAATGTGAGAAGTCTAGTGGAGGCATGCAATTTCCCATCACTATTGTTCGGGTGCATCCCTCCAGAAAGGATTTAAACCATTTTAGCTCATTCCCCTGGATCTCTGCCATCTTTCTTGATGTAGTTTGTGTGACGGGTTCGGTCACAGAGACCCCCCTTGGGACTGTCACCTGATGTGCTGAAACTACCTCTGAGCCCGTTTTCTTTGTCAGCTTGGGACTCCAGAACCCTGTCTTGTTGAGCCAGACACACTAGCCTGCTGCAACACAGACCCAGGGTCTGAACCATGCCCCCGAAGCTGCAAACTTAACTGAAAACAGCTTAGCGAGTACTCCTGTCTCCAGCACCCAGACACCCAGTTCCCAACGGGATCCAAACCCCAAATAAAGCCGTTTTACTCTGTACAAAGCTTATACAAGGTCAACTCATAAATTGTCCGCTCTCTATAACACTGATATGCACAGCTGCAGGATTTAAGTGGTTTCAAGTAATAACAGACAGAACAAAGTAAGTTACCAAGCAAAATAAAACAAAACATGCAAATCTAAGCCTAATACATTAAGAAACTGAATACAGGTAACTCTCACCCTTAGAGATGTTCCAATAAGCTTCTTTCACAGACTAGACTCCTTCCTAGTGTGGGACCAAGCCTTTCCCCTGATACAGCCCTTGTTAGTTACAGCAGGCATCTTAGGTAAAAAGCAGGGGATTCACATGACTGGGACCCCTTTGTTCTGTTCCACCCCCTTTTATAGCTTTGGCATAAGGCAGGAATCTTTTGTCTCTCTGGGTCCCCACCCCTCCTTCTAAGTGGAAAAGCACCAGGCTTAAGATGGATTCCAGTATCATGTGACCTGGTCACATGTCCTGTGAGACCTATTCTTCATTACCCACCTCACGTACACAGGAAGGCTTGCAGGTAAACAGCCATTTACAGCCAATTGTCTTAGTCAGTGGGAGCCATCAAGATTCTAAACCACCATTAATGGCCCACACTTTTCATAAATACAATAGGACCTCAGAGTTAATTTCATATATCTAGTTTTAGATACAAGAATGATACATACATACAAATAGGATGAACACACTCAGTAGATTATAAGCTTTTTGATACCTTACAAGAGACCTTTTGCATAAAGCATATTCCAGTTACATTATATTAAGATTCCAAGCATATTTTCATAAAGCATATGGAGTGCAACGTTGCAGTATGCTAGGGTCAACAATATTGAATGCTGCTGAGAGGCTCAGGAGGATGAGAATGGATGACTACTTACCATCCACTGACTGCAGGAGATCATCCATTAGTGCTACTAAAGCAGTTTTCATTCTATATGTCCTGACCTCAATCCACATTATGCCATGTCTACTACCTTAGCTTCAATTAGATGAGCTTTTTGTTGGCCTTTCGCTAGCTCCTCTATGAGCTTCTTCAGGAGCAGGTTTGATACGGGGTGATAGTTGGCTAGAAACCTGATATCTAGGATGGGTTTCATCATTGCCAGTTGCACTATTGCGTATTTGAAGGAGTAAGGGAAAATCCCTTCTCTGAATGATGTGTTGGCTAGTTCAGTCAGGAGTAGCACCAGTTCCCATGACTCTTTCACCAGCCAGGAAGGGCATAGGTCACCTTCACAGGTTTGGGCTGAGACTCCTTTAGGTTTTCTAATACTTCTTAAGGAGTGTATGTACTGAATTCTGGGAATGCAGGTGGACTGTTTGCTGGCTGGTATAGCAGGAGTGGATATATACTGTTTGAGAAGTCTTCTGGAATGTGTGAGATCTTTTCACCAATGTATAATGATAACTCTTCACAGTGCTTGGTTCTGTTGTGGGCTGTAGGTTTTTGTGTCATATTATGCAGTAAACATATTCAAAATTTGTTGTTGCTATCATTACGAATATTATTTGGGTAGCACCCAGAACTGTCAGTCAGAAGGGCACAGATGTGTTAGGTGCTGTACAAATTTTGGCCCCAAACCAAAATCAAGACCATTTTATACCACTCTACGGGCCTGAAATGGATCCTCTTTGCACTACCAGAGTGGTTTAAAGAAGCCTTAGAATAGATGAAAATCGGGCCCTGAAACTTCTACAACACAAATAGAAATGCTCTAAAAACTTGTTGAATTATTATGATTGTTAGATATTTTGCATGTATAGAAGGTTTTAATATGAGGATCTTGAATCACTTTACAGACGTTAATTAATTAAGACTTAGAGCACTCCTGCAAGGTAAGCATTTTCTCCATTTTACAGATGGGTAAGCTAAAGAATAGAGAGGTTAACTGACTTAGCTGGGGCTACATAGTGAGTCTCTGTCAGACCTTGGAGTAGAATTCAGAAGTTCTGACCTCTAGTCTTCTCTTTTAGCCTCTAAACATCTTCCTCCTCATGTTAGATTTTGTTTCATATATTTTGGGTGATCTTAGTTACTCCAAATTTACACCAATGTCACAGATTCTGTTTTACAAATGTGTCCTAAATCTAAGTGCATAGTTTCAAATTTTATTAGATTTCAGTACAAGTCGTGTATACAAATATTTTACATATTCAATATTCTATTTCCATGACTAAGTAGTTTAAGATTATTCTATACTTTTTGCTAATACAGTATGTTGCATATTTGATTGTAAGCAGTTTCCCATCTGTGGCTGAATGATAGAAGCTAAAGCTGATATGGATTTTCTATTTTCCATCACTCCATATCATTGTAAACTCTCTAGTTCTGTAAAAGATCTGCTTTAAATAAATAAATGTATCCTCACTAATCCTCTTTGAATAAGTGGAAAGCATTTAATCCCATGATTCTATAAATCCAGGGTGGCTGTCAAATTGTGTGTTTATTTTTTTTTTTGTATTATCTAAATCGGTTTGTATCAGATCATTCATTGACAACAATAGTTTGTTATTTGGATTAAACACCTCACCTTTAATTTAAGAGCCATCTTCATCCTCCCTCCCCCCCCCTACCAGTTTGTTACTTTAATCATCTGTATTTTATCAGTCCTTTTATAGAAATATTTTTACTGCTAAATTTTCATGCTGCATTTTTTTTTACTAAGTGTTAACATTGACTCCTTCCAGATCTGGAATTCAAACTATTTTTGTTTGTGTCATCAAGTGGCTGAATTCATCAAAAGTATTTATCAGTTTGCAATTTAAAAAATTAAAAACAGATGAGCCATGAACTTCATTTTGAAAATTTAAAAAGTGGTCCATTAATTGAACAGCAGCTGGGGGGAGGGGGGGGAAAGCAGGGGGAAGGAACTAATCAGTTCATTTCAACCAAAACGGCTCATTATCATTTAGGCTGATGAAATCTTTGGAATCTCATGGGAAATGGGTCCTTCAAACAGTTGCCCCATCACCTGCCTGCAAAAAAAGTCATTTTCTCCACATTCAGTAATTAAAATTAATAGTAAAACATGTACTTGTAGCTCTAAATTGGTAGATGTATCAAAGTCTCTGATTGCCTTTCAGTTTAGGGCAAAGGGGGTGTGTGTGTGGTGAGGGGTGGTGGTGGTTTGTTTTGGCTTTTTCCCCACTTTTTAAAATTGTTTTTCAGTAGTTCAGGATTGTTGAAAACTTGTTTTTAACTGCAGTGTAAACATTGGAAGCCTCATACAAATAAAGAACTACTGAACTATTTCTGTGCACCAGTAATTTGCCCCACCATGTTGGCCCAAGGGGACTTAGACAATTAAATCTCTGTTATATCTTAGTGGCCCAAGAATTAGACAAGACTATAGATATGGGATCAAGATTGTCACTCAGCTGCTTCATGTGTAGTAATGCCCTACATACACACTTGAGTGCAACAGGCCTAATGCCTTCACTGTAAGATAGGTTTCAGTTTTTGAAATATTGCCCGAGAAATTAATACAGATTTAATACAGATATAAGTCCAAGCAGGGGACTGGGAGTCAGGATTTTTGGAGTCTGTTCTCAGCTCTGTACTTTACGTGTTTGACCTTCTGCCTCATTTTGAGTTTTTGTAAAACGTGTAATAAAACATCCTTATATCCAAGACTGCTTGGACACTCAGTTCATTAATCTCTGAAAAGTTCTTTGAGAACCTTGGATGAAAAGTGTGAGAGAAGTGCCTAGTGGTATTTTAAAAATTATCTAGTATTTGTAATGATTTCATTAATGTTCAATTTTGCAACACAGTAGTGAAATCATAAACAGTGCCTTTAAAGCAAGTTCTCACAGTAATTTATTGTTGTGACTTTAAAGCCAGACAACTTCCATACATAGTTGTATTGTATTTCTGTTGGTTAAGAAGAATTCAGATTATTCACCTGATGCTTTTGACATTTTATAGTGATATGATTATAATGCAACTTGCTTCTCCACTCCCCCGCAAAAAAACCCTGAAGTAAATCTGCAAGGTAAAGTGTAAGCAGTAAAATGTATTGCTCTTTCAACTCTTCTCTGAATAAAGAGCATGTGTTTTCTGTCTACTCAAGGTGTGCATGGCAAAATGGCATTATCAACATAGCACAATAATAAAATTTAAATGTAAAGAACAGAGCATGTTGACAAAACACTTAGCAGATTAAGGTTATTAAACTATGAGGCTGGAAGACCAGGTGTCAGCTCATGCCAAGGTCTCTAGGCATAGTATGTTTAATCTGGAGAGGAGAAGACTGAAGAGGGGACATAATAACAGTTTTCAAGTACATAAAAGGTTGTTACAAGGAGGTGGGAGCAGGGCCGGCTCCAGAATTTGTGCCGCCCCAAGCAAAAAAAAAAAAAAAAGCCGCGATCGGCGGTGGCAGTTCAGGGGCAGGTCCTTCGCTCCTAGAGGGAGTGAGGGACCTGCCACCCCCGAATTGCCGCAGGTGCCGCCCCTCTCCCTTGGCCACCCCAAGCATCTGCTTGTTAAGCTGGTGCCTGGAGCCGGCCCTGGGTGGGAGAAAACTTTTTGTCCTCAACCTCTGAGGATAGGACAAGAACCAATGGGCTTAAATTGCAGCAAGGGCGATTTAGGTTGGACATTAAGAAAAACTTCCTAACTGTCACTGTGGTTAAACCCTGGAATAACTTGCCTAGGAAGGTTGTGGAATCTCCGTCATTGGGGATTTTTAAGAGCAGGTTAGGGATGGTCCAGATCAGGGATCGGCAACCTTTGGCCCGCGGCCCGCCAGGCTGGCCAGTTTGTTTACCTGCCGCATCCGCAGGTTTGATTGATCGCAGCTCCCATTGACTGGTTCACCGCTCCGGGCCAATGGGGGCTGTGGGAAGCCGCAGCCAGCACATCCCTTGTCCCGCGCCGCTTCCCGCAGCTCCCATTGGCCTGGGACGGCAAACCACAGCCAGTGGGAGCCGCGATCAGCCAAACCTGCGGACATGGCAGGTAAACAAACCGGCCCAGCCCTGGTGGGCCGCGGGCCAAAGGTTGCTGATCCCTGGTCTAGATAATATTTAGTCCTGCCATGAGTGCAGGGGACTGGACTAGATGACCTCTTGAGGTCCCTTCCAGTCCTACGATTCTGTGCTTCCTAAACATAAACAATTGATCCCCAGGATTAACCTGGGTTAGCCCTAAAGGATTTACAGAGCTGGCATATTTCAGCAGCTCTATCACCATCTGAAACCTAAGACTGCAACTCATTTGCGACTCAGTGTGGGGTTTGTGCCCTGCTTCTTAACAGTCTGCCCTGATATTCTTGCTCACGAGCCATTCCAGTGAGCATGACATTGACATCATGCATAAACGGGGTAAATCTTTGGTAAAAAATCCTCAACAGAACCTGCATTGGAAAATTACAATACTGAAAAATATGTTCTCTTCTATAGCTCATTGATTGAACTACCAAATTAGCACACATGCAGCACACTAGCTTTGTCCAGAATGAGGCTAAGAGGTAAGTAGGGCTGGTCAAAATTTTTCCAACAAAATTGTTTTTTGACAGAAAATGGGGTTTCCAACTAAAGATCTTTTTCATTAAAAGTGTCAGCTTTCTGCAGAACATTTTGAGTTTTCGCTTGAGTTGATAAATTCAGGATAGGGAATAATTATGAAGTCTAGACTTTGGTAACTAGAATGAGATACCATGAACTAACAGAATGTGCTTAAATCTAGTCCTAGCTGTGGCCATGTGATCAGGCTGTGGCCATGTGATCAGGCTAACCCTGATAACCCCTCTAGTCACTTCCACTGCATACTCTTCCAAATATACTGGATATTAAAGGAGTTCTCACAGACTTTCTGGTTATCGGGGACCTGCTGTGCTTTGCGTATATGAACTTGTCTCTCAAAAAAGATATACTTGAGCTCTATGTATTCACTGTAACAAGAATAGTAGATGCTATTCAAATTCTGGGAAAATAAAGAAGAACCCAAATATTTGCAAAATAAACCATCAAATTAGTTCTGCATCTGTTTCACCAAAAATAAGCTGCCTGATATACAATTTCATTGTCACATATACACAAAATCCTCCTTTACAATGAAGTGGCTTTTCTGTCTTGCAATAAACCATATACTTTGATTCTTCCCTTGATTCAGCCAATTCAGAGATGTATCTCTTTTACTTAGGTCATGCTCCTCGAAAAACAGTTTCTTGTGCTTGAGCTTTTTTCTAATGCTGTATTTTCCATAAATGTTGGTGTTGTGAAAAACATGTTTGAAAAGAATAGAAAACCTTTCAATGAATAGAAAGTCTTTCAATAATTTCTTAATGTAATAGTTCAGAGTTTGAACTTGATTCTCCCAGTATAATGACTTTGATCAAGGATAATTCATGACTGAGGGTTCCATATTAGAATCAGTTTCATACCCTGATGAAAGTAAGTTTTGTATAAGTATTGAAACAGTCAAAATATAGTATTTCAAAACACTCAGAAGAGAATCTTATCACAAGAGGCAACTCCTGGTACCTGATCAATGTCACTGCATGAGCTAGAATAAAGGCTGTTGGTGTTGATCTCTCTTTTGTGTGGAGATGACTAACCCAGTTCATTTATCATTTCAGTACAGTGAAAATTATATGTTGTGTTAAAATGCTATGCTTTCACCAAAGTATTGCTTTATTTTAACATAATGTCTTTTCTTAGCATTTTGAAAGTATTTAATACAGAAATCATCCTATAATTTTTTATGTTTGTCTTGGAGGCCCAGAGGGCAACATGAGTAATGATGACATTAAAAAGTGAAGTGGTTTAATAAAGTTCTGCTTATTTATTAAATATGTATGAATCCTGATTCTGGGTGTCTAAAATCCCTTACTCATAAAATGGAACTGTTTCTATTTAGAGTGTTTACTTTTGCTCCCTTTAGTTTATAACACCCTTTTAGGAGTTTAACAACCAATCCCAACATTTTCAAGGTTGGGTACCTACGGTATCTGTCAATATACAGTGCAACCCTCAGTTATTCAAAACCCCATTATCTCAAGCCAGGTCCTCTAGGCCAACTTTACCTGAGGATATTGCCACACTTCAGATAATAGAAGTGTTCAGCGGTTTAGTTAACTGAAGCTGAGCAAGGAGAGGTCCTGGGGAAATGGACTGATGGAGGGAGCCTGAATCAGTGTTCCTTTGGCTTTCAGAGCACCGCAGAAGCAGACCTTTAGTTTTGTCGAGCTCCTAGTTTGTGTGGAAGTGAAGCTCCACTCCCACGTTTCAACTCTGTAGAAGTCCAGCTTCAGTCTTACGTCACTTAGGAACAGGGCCGGCTCTAACTTTTTTGCCGCCCCAAGCAAAAAAAAAAAAAACAGCGCTGCCCCGCCGAAACAACCCCCCCGAGCGCCGCCCCACCACCCGAAGATTGGCCGCCCCTTACAAGGTGCCGCCCCAAGCACGTGCTTGGTCGGCTGGTGCCTGGAGCCGGCCCTGCTTAGGAACACCTGATGAAACCTATTGGCTAACTCTATCAATTATGGACATATCTAGTTGGCTTTCTCAAGGGCAGCTGGCTCAAGAAATGGAGCTCATAGGCTAGAGGAAGTGGTCAAATTCTGCCCCTGTGGTGATTTTAACTACCCACACCAATGGGTCATGCCAAATGCTACTGGAGTTGTTACATCATGCCTGTATATAATATATATACATGTTATAACGATATATGGAATAATGACAATATTGACAGAAAAATACATTATATAAATAATACATACATATATACATATAATTATAATTATAACAAATGCTCTTTAAAGGGCAACATTTTTAGCTAGTTTCTCATTTTGTATATCTATTTTTCATACACAAACTTTACATGTTCCCTGGATAAATGGATGGTTACAGATCCACTTTTGTATACCTAGTAAGTGGCATGCACACATGTTATTATCTGCATCGTACTAGTGTCCAAAGGCCTGATCAGTATGGGGGCTCCATTGTACTTGACACAGTACAAGCATGTAGGCAAACAGGCATTCTTCCAAAGAGTTTATAATCTAGTGTAAGTGGACACTAATTCGTAGGCCTTGACTGAAAAACAGGCCCGCAATCTTGTTTTTACAGCCAGTCACATACAAAGCAAGAGGAGTGTTGCTATTTCACAGAAGTTCAGGAAGATGCAATGTGGAAGCTTGATTGAGCACTTCCTACACAGACAAAATTGTCACTGAACAAAATGGGATTTTTTTTCTGAGGGAAGAGGCTCTGAACAAGACCCTTGATGTAGCTTACATTCCTACTTATTTTGGGGATTTTTATTTGTTTTTGGTTTGACTTATTTGTTTTTGGTTTGCCTTGGCTGAGATTCCTATGATTCCTCGTTCCTCTTAAGTTGAACACTGGTGCTAAATAGTTCTGCGTTGTTGCAGACTACCATATGTTCATTAGCAATGATGGCTGAGGGAAGTGTCCCCTTCCATCCAGAGTAAAACATATCTCTAACAGCCACCCTGGCCTGCCTCTCTAGAGAGCAAATACAGGCTCTTGGTTGAATTTCCTAAGGAAATAATAGGTGGGTGTGATATTTTGTTGCCGTTGACTATATAATACTGGTCCAGAGTTTTCAAGCAATTAATGGAACAATAACATAACAAAACAAACACCCTTTTCCCCAAATCCCTGTCTAATGGTAAATTAACAGCATAAGGCTAAGAGGTTCACATTTAAATGTAAAGATGCTCCAGAACCACAAAGTTATCTGGAGCCAGAAGTTTGGATTTTCATCTACATTCTTAAATGGCTGTTTTATTAGAGACAGATTTACTGATGGAAACCCATTCAATAGTAGAATGCATATTCTGAACTGCATTAACACAACTGTAAATTTCCTAGTGCCTAACACTTCGTCATCTTCCTATTATTTGTGGTAGGCAGGCAGTGTGTACCAAATAAGTAGAGGTGTATGTAAATAGTCAGTTTCAGTTTGCATGGGTTTGACTAACTTTTTCTTTACATTTGGTTTATGGAGCTTGACACCCTTGAGAATTCCTTAATAAATGCTTTTATTTAGTAAGAGAAATTCTAAAGAGTGAAACATGAAAGAGCAGTATAATCATTTCAGAAACCATCAATCTGTTCTATCAATACTCTTCTTAGAGGGTTCAGATGAAAATAGATACAGGTGCAAGTTATAACACTAATAGCAACAATGGATCATTTTTGTCTGTTCCTATACACTTTAGACTTTCAGAAAAAAATAGCACGTGGTGTTCTGATTAAACTCATTCTCAACTTCAGAACTAGTTTCAACCTTTTAATTGTTGGATTTAAATATAACATGACAAATCATGTATCAAAATGTTCTGAACTAATTTTTTTACATGTAAGTATTGTGGGTTAGTTATTTTCTGCATCCCATTAAACATGTTTCTTGCAAAAGTATTCAGAAGAATGTCTTATATAGACCATAAATCTTCACAGTGAGAGGCTTGTGCTTTGTATATTACTGGTAGGTGAACCTCAAATTGTGAATAAGAAATCCAGCATCTGTTTGTTTACTCCAAATTTTCCTAAATAATCTGAACCATCTAGATTGGCAAAAGTCATCTGAGATTCTTATGAGAAAGAGGTTTTCTTCTAAGATTTTCTGAGCTTTTTTGTTTCTGAAATACAGGAAGAAAACTTTTCTGGGGTTATATTTGCACTTCAGTTTCTAGTTCTTGTCAGAAGCATGAAGGCTCATGAAATTGGAAAATTGGAAAAACAAGTAATACCAAACCTTTTATAATATTTATAATTTATTATAAAGCTTTGGTCTGAGACCTGTTGGAATTCTGGAAAAAAGTTTTCTGGAATTTGTCTTTTATCCCATATCCCTAATTTATATATGTGTCTATTTCTTATCTGGGTATCTTAATGCTATATGATAAGAACAGTTTACAGTCCAAACTTTTTCTTAGCTTGTGTAGTATCTGAAATGTTCTCATTCGAATGGACTATAGAGTATTTTGTATGTCTAAGAGAATGAACTTGATGGTAAAGTTAGGGAGTATTTATGGGGGTGACTATGCCACTGGGTCTAAAAAGCTCCTCATATTTTAAATTCTAAGTGAGCTAATTATTTTTAGCACATTTTTCACCTACATTCTCCTCAAGAATCTGAAAATGAAACAGACTATAAACAAAAATTAAATTTGTCATTATTTTCATTGTTCAAACTGAAAAAAGAGGTGAAGAAACACCAGGGTCTGGAAAAACTAAATTTGATATAAAAATTATTTCCATTTGAATAATTTAGGGTGTAAATAAGGGACGAAGGTTTGATACAGAAAAGCTCTTCTAGTAGGCTGTGTTGGGGATGGAGTTATGCTAGGGGCTTTAAAGGGGTTGCTGGTGGGGTTTGTTTTCTTTTGTTATATTGGTGTTTTAAATAATGTCAAAGACACCCAGAGTAGTAAATGAATGCCTTGTTATGTTGTCTTATAAATTGCAATAAATAAAATACAATAAAATATTAGTAACTTAGGTAAATACATTTTGTTTTCAGTTGCATTGAATTTTAAGTTAATGGTGCCTCTTCAGTGAATTGAGTCCTTTGAGAATGAAGCTTGTCATTAACACACATCGACAGCATTTTAATAATACATAGAGTTGGGGAAGAGAGGAAGTGTAAACTACTGAAGCTTGCAAAAACCAATCCCCTGAAGCTTTCATGTTTTATTTGAGCATATGTTTTGGAAGTGGTGGTGTTGACACTCGTGGCACTAATCTCCTCTTTATCTTGTTTTGATTAAAATGATATTTGAATTTTATTTTTGGCAAACTTTTATCAAGCCTCAGAGGGGTTCTGATGTGGCAGCTACAGAGAAATGGCTATAATAAATACATCATATGATACTCTTATGTCTTGCATTATAGCTACTGTTTGGCACACCCCAAGGATGTGAAATGTTCCTGAAGAAATCCAATGATCATGCAGTCAGTGCCTGGCAGGTGAAAATATGAAATAAAATCCTGCAAATTTTGTTTGTTTGTATTCTTTTTCTTTTTGCAATCCAAGCTGTATGAATTATTTCAGCTGAGTAAAAGAAACTGTATATACAGCTAGAAATCTTAAAATACAAATATATAAATTGCAGTTTTAGGATTCAAGTAGTTCCTGCAATTTTATGAGCTACTGCTATAATTTTATTTATAAAACTAGACATACATAACAGTTATTTACATCCCATTTATCCTCTGCAAGTTATATGCATTAATAAGTCAAACCTAATTTCTTAAAATATATATTGCTAGTAGTGACATGAAATTTAATTCTCAAAATATACAACAAAAATCCTCCCTTAGCTTTTTGTATATATTTACACAATATGCATTATTTCCTCTGACAAAATAATATTTTAAGAACTAAATCTCAACTTGTGTGTCTTTGTATATATCATCATATATGTGGTTGTAATATTCGCATACGCTTGTATAAGGAAATAACGTAACACTTTGGATAAAGCATCAGACTGAGAGTCAGAATACATAGGTTCTATTGCTAATTTTGCCATTTACTGTATGACCTTGGCAAGTCACCGAGGGCCTTATCCTGCAGGCATTGGAGTGCATGACAAAAGCTCTGTTGATTTTGCTGGTGCAGGATCAGGCCCTCAGGCCCTGATTCAGCAAAGCATTTAAGCATGGTAAGCACATGTATAGTTCCACTGACGTGCATCCATGCTTTGCTGGATTAGCAACAAATTTTCAGACATAGCCTCTAATTTTGCATGCCTCAAAATGTTCAGTTTAAGTGCCTCTCTGTCTAGAGATTAGTGTGTGTAGGTGAATATATATATACTATACATACATGTATATTATACACATATATATTATACACATATATTTGTGTATATATGATGTACACAATTATTTTATTCTATTTTGTTTTATTTTTAAAATATCATATATAATTTCAACTGTTCCATCATTGTTGAAATGTTATAATTTCTCATCTGATATCTGTGTTTATATATATATATAAATTTTGTTGACTATCCTTAGTGCTTGCTCTAATCATATTTCATGTTTAGTAGTCTTTCCTACCAGCAAACTGCAGTGTTTTAATGTGTGATCTTGTATAGCTTTTGTACCAGATTGTGTTTAAAATTCATCTGTGCCCCAAATGTGGTGCTCCACTGGTATTAATCAGACTCTACACAGCTGCAGGTGTTCATCAGTATGTTGTAAATTGCAGGATCGAGGCCACAATTAACAATGGCAGAAAGAAACTTTGGAGGGTTGTTGGTACTTTCTAACCTTTTTGTCATTATAACCACATTACTTTCTTGAACACTGACATAATATTAATCAAATATATATATATAAAACTATTTTAAGATACATATGTATATGTGTGTGTGTGTGTATGTACGTGTATGTGTGTGTGTATGTATGTGTGTGTGTGTATGTGTGTATATGTATATAGATAGATAGATAGTGCTGTACCAATGTAAACAGGATGGTTAGACTAGAACTGTTCTGTTGTTTTTAACAGTTTACTTGCATATAGGCTTATCCATCTATCATCTAGACATTTTTACCACATTCAGTATAGTGAACACAGTATTAGTTGCTTAGTTTGAATATGTTTGAATATGTACATCATCTGTAGAGTCTATCCAAGTTAAATATTAGCCCAAGCCACAAAATTCAGAACTAGATCTTTAGAACCCCAAACTTCAGGTTATTTAAATCCAAGGTTTTGGTTCAACTCATTATATAAAGATTACAAAATTCAAATCTGGATCTAGCTGACTCCTCACCCTCAGATATTCTGCGATGTTCTGATCTGGTATTTGGTTCAAGCCTTTTTCTAATCAAAATACAGACATATTATAATGTTTACTTTCTATGTAAATAGCAAAAATGAGAGAGGGTTGAAAAGTGTCCTAGACTTTTGCTTCTACACTGTATTTGTGAAGATGCTGTGTAATGTTTTGTAGAAAATATCATGCAGTATAAGAGGCCTTATGATTAAAGATCAGTTGTGAAACAAAGCAGCCTATTTTCAGAAATATGAAATAGCTTTTTCTATGTTGGGGGGAGGATAGCTCAGTGGTTTGAGCATTGGCCTGCTAAACCCAGGGTTGTAAATTCAGTCTTTGAGGGGGCTATTTAGGGATCTGGGGCAAAAATCTGTCTGGGGATTGGTCCTGCTTTGAGCAGGGGGTTGGACTAGATGACCTCCTGAGGTCCCTCCCAACCCTGACATTCTATGTTTCCCTTTCCAGAGAAACATGGACATTCTTATTTTAGTGAAAAGCTATCCGGTCTCTAGGCTCCTGAGTTTGAAAATACTGGCCTTAAAGTCAGCAGAGTTGATGGGGAATGGTGACAATTTATTACTGAACATTTTTACAGGTTTTTGAAAATGTTTTGCTGAAATTTCAAACTTTTAATTTTTTTTGGCTCTCTCTAAAAGTTAGATTCCTCAAACCACACTTAAGCACCTAAATGCATGGCCAGATTTTCCCAGGTGCAGAGCCCTTGCACCCCCTATTGAAATCAGTGGGAGCTGTGGACGCTAATACCATTGAAAATCAGGGGCCTGCTTTTGCTCCCATTGAAGTAAAGGGCAAAACTCTCATCAGCTTCAATGATGCAGGATCAGACACCCGGTCACTTATTCTGGTGTCTTAATATGGATTTAGGTGCCTAACTTTAGGGTTTAAAATTGTTGAGCACCTGCAGCATCCATTAACATCAATGGGATCTGCAACTGCTCAGTACAGAAAATCAGGCCACCTTTTTTGTGTGCCTAACTTTAGGGAACCCCCTTTTGAAAATGTTGGTCTTGTAATTATCTAATGCAGAAATACATCCCTGCCAAAGGCCTGTGGTACTGGTCCTTTAATATTTTACCATATTGCTGTAGGGTATTAAGCTATTGTATCTGTTAGCATATAACTGTGGAACTATTGATTCCAATTTGTTTTATTTTCCATCCTTGCTGTATTGTGCTTTTGTGCTAAAAGCTTTCAAACAATTCATATTTCAGTAGAAATAATTTATATTTCTTCCTCATAAAGATACAAGTGATTTCATCCCTCCTGTGGTCCTCTCCTTTCTACAGTCCAGCTGTGTCCAAGGTGGTCATGTTACTTCTGCTGCTCCTCCTGCTAGGGCTCATACAGGAATGTGGTGTTCAAGAGATCCTGTTCCTCCTCTTCCTTCTCGTTTTCCTTGCAGGCCACACACAGAGACATAGGACTCAATTGATCCTGCCGTCCATCCTGCTGTTTCATCTCTTTCTCACAGAGTGTATACAGGATATTTTGACCCTCCTGCTGTTTCCCCTTGTCACAGGGTACACACGGGATCATGGCGTTTACAAGATCCTGTTTCTCCTGCTGTTCTTCTTCTTCACATGGCACATACAGGGACGTGATCTTCTGCGGATCCTGTCCCTCCCACAGTTCCCTCTCACCGTCGCATGACACACTCACACTCAGGGGCATAGTGTTCTGGTAATTCTGTCCATCCTGCTGTTTCCCCTCACCATAGGGCACAAACAGGAGCAGGTTGCTTGGGTGATTCTGTCCCACCTGCTTATCCGTCTCATAGAGTGCTCCTAGGCTTCTAGTATTTAAGTGGTCTTGTCTGACTTGCTGTTCTTCCTCGGAGGTTCCAGGCAGGGACAATGTGCTCAGTTGTTCTGGTCCCTTAACTTGTTGCTGCTCACTGTGTGGTACACCTTGGTAGTATTGCTTCTCCTTGCAGGATGCACCCTCACACACAGAGCTTACGTGGTCCTTTCCTACTTGCTGTTCCTTTTCATAGGTTACACCCAGGAACCAAGTGCTCAGGCATTCTGGTCCTACAGGCTGCTCCTTCTTGTATGGTACACCTTGACAGTCCTGCTCCTCTTTGTAGGCTGCACCTTCAGACTCAGAGCTCACATGGTCTTCTCCTTGTTTTTCCTGTTCGTAGGGTACTCCCAGAGACAAGATACTTAAATGTTCAGATCCCATGAGCTGTTGCTCCTCCTTGTATGGTACACCTTGACAATCCTGCTCCTCTTTGGATGGTGCACCTTCAGACTGAAAGCTCACATAGTCTTCTCCTTGTTTTTCCTGTTCATAGGTTATACCCACGGATAAATTGTTTGGGTGTTTGGGTCCCATAGGCTGTTGCTCCTCCTTGTGTGGTACATCTTGACAATCCTGCTCCTCTTTGGAGGGTGCACCCTCAGACTCAGTGCTCAAATGGTCTTGTTCTTCT
>NW_020664439.1:41648901-41649542 GCF_002925995.2 Terrapene triunguis
GCTCCTCTTTGTAGGCTGCACCCTCAGACTCAAAGCTCACATGGTCTCCTTCTTGTTTTTCCTGTTCATAGGTTATACCCAGGGATAAATTGTTTGGGTGTTTGGGTCCCATAGGCTGTTGCTCCTTCTTGTGTGGTATACCTTGACAGTCCTGCTCCTCTTTGGAGGGTGCACCCTCAGACTCAGTGCTCACATGGTCTTGTTCTCGTTTTTTCTTTTCAGAGGTTACAACCGGGGATAAATTGCTCAGGTGTTCTGGCCCCAAAGACTGTTGCTCTTCCTTGTATGGTATACCATGGTAGTCCTGCTCCTCCTTGCAGGCTGCACCTTCGCACTGAGAGCTCACATGTATCTGTCCTTCTGTTTTTTTCTTTTCATAGGTTACTCCCAGAGACAAGATACTCAAGTGTTCAGTTCCCATAGGCTGTTGCTTCTCCTTGTGTGGTACACTTTGATAGTCCTGCTCTTCATCGGTGGTTGCTCCCTCAGACACAGCACTTACATGGTCTTGTCCTCCTTGCTTTCCCCTTTCATACCGTGCACCCAGAGACAAGTTGTTGAGGTAGTCCTGTCTGTCCTTTCTTTTTTGCTCCTCACAATGCACCTTCAGGGACACTGCACTCAGAAGTTTTTGCTCCTGC
>NW_020664439.1:41649552-41825728 GCF_002925995.2 Terrapene triunguis
GCTTAATAACCACACAGTGACCTCAAATAATATGCCTAATTCCCCTCCTCTCACTGTGTAAGCAGTGGATTCTATTGTCTGGTCAGCAATAGAATGGTCTATTGACTGCTTGCTTAAATCCCTTTGTCCACCATATTTGTGGGGCAAATATAGTCTTGTGACAGCAGCCATGCTTACCTTCTCCGAAAGCAGCTAACACAACAGAACGTTAAGATCCTGAAGGAATTGCTTTTGTCTTTAAGACACTCACTCTCTTCCATGTTAGCAGTTGCCACTTCTAAATCATCACTAATGACACCATTCCCACTCATGCACCCAAACAGAAAAAAAAAGTCTGAGAATTAACAAAATAAAAAGTACAAAAAATTAACTGCCATTTAGATCCTCAGAGCCTTAACTGCCCCACTTGAACCAAAAGGTTTCCGAAGACCTCTCACACCAGCTCAAAGCAGACAAGATTGCTAATCTGGTAGCTAATTTGATAATTATGGCAACTGTGAGTCCATCTCCTGTTGGGTTTGTCTTTATGACCTCATCAGTGCTGGGAGGTGAATGAATGGCTGCTTGGCAACCATGGTGTGACAGATATGACAATATCCTCCAATAGCACGGGCAAATCTTACTTAATTAAGTTAAACCTTATTGAATTAAGTTTATAGATCATTGTGGGCCAGGGATTGTATGTAACTCCATGAGGAAGAGGGACTACAGCCCTCCAGGAATTAAAAACAATGTGGGGTGGAGGAAGAGGCGTCAGTAAGCAAATTCACTCACATTGTAAAAACTCCAGAGAACTACCATCACCTGGAGAGAGACTCACTTATACTAGTTCAAACTGAATTCTCCATGGATCAACAGACAAAGAAAGGAATTTTGGATAGATAGCCTACATTTAAACTGACTCAGGGCCTTCTTTCTGACCTACTGTCCAAGGAAGCCCCAGTCCTTCCTGGGAAGGGTTGGAAGGATTTGGCTCAGTCTGTGTTCTTGTTCTGAGCAAAAGGAGTCATGACCTAGTAACCACAGAAAACCCCCTGGGTGGGGTTTGAAGGCCTTTTAGTGGGCAGAGCCCTTGTTGGAGTCAGAGGATGATCTCTGGTAAGCTTATTATCATGTGTGTTGTTTCTTTTATTGTCACTAATATGTTTTGTCTGTAATCCTTTTATCGTAAGAATAAATGTGCTTGCTTAGAAGGAGCTGTGTGGTAGTTTAACTGTGGGCAATTACACTGTTTCCCATCTCTGAGGAGAAAAGTGAAGCATGCCATCTTAGGCAGTCTGACTTGGGGAGGTCACAGTATAGTCTGAGAACTGTGCAGCCTGGAAATTCACCATCAAGAGGGAGAGAGACATGTGTCTCCACTGAAGAGAGGTGACAGCTGAGGTGCCTGAAGCCTAGAGTGGGTGGCCTTGCTGGACCTTAGAGGTGCAATTGCTCTGAACTGTGACATATATTGTGGCGGCGTGTGTGACTCTGTAACAATGTGAATTGCATGAGTGCCAAAAGCCGTGAAAGCAAGTACCCTAGAAAGGAAATGCCCAGAGATAAGTCTCAGTAGTCTTTTTGGGGAAGGGATAGTGAAAAGAGAAACGGGACAATCAATTATGAGTTATTAAGAGAAATTGGCTGATTGAAAAAGGCAGCTCAACACAGAGGATTGGACGAAAACACAGCTAATAAATTTGCTATATTTTGATGACCAGAAGAGGAACAATGGTCCGGGTCTGTAGGGAACTTCCAGCCCATTGGCAGAGGGTCCACCAGGCGAGGAAAATTTTGGAACCAGCCCCTGAAGAGAAACAGGGAAGAGGCTGACAGGCAGTAACCATGTGCTGTCCAGACAAAGTACACCGCTGCAATAAGAGGTGTGGACAAGAGATTAGCAGTTAGAGCAGGAGAAGCTGCAGCTGGAGAGGGATCAAGTGTGTCTGGAAACCCAGCAATTTGCAGACCAAAAACAAGAGAGAGCAGGCTGGGAACACCAGTCCTAGTATGAGAGAGAAGAGCAGAAGCAGCTCTTTCATGAGGAGAGAGAGAGAAGTACGTGGAATATTAACATCAGCCTGAGATGGAGAGACTGCACCTTCAAAGCCCTAATCCAGTAAGTGAAGCCAAATCCCATGTACCTGTCCTGGGAGGTGGAGGAGGGGATGTAGACTCCAAATTACTCAAATTGGGCATTGTGTAAGAAAATGGGGAACTGGTTGGGGAATTAACATGGTCAAAGAGACCTGCAAATTTATGAGTATAGAACAGTTTTGTGAACTCTGCCACCCCAACCTGAAATCATGGTTAATAGACAAAAACTGTAGAGAGGTAGCTAGGAAATTGGCAGATTAGTATGTGGATAGTCATTCTGGGTTTACGTAGAAACCCTAATAGGGATGGAATGAGGACAGGGATCAAGCCCAAGCTGAGACCCACATGCAGTGGTGAGGGAAGCCCCCTCAGAAAAGCTCTGGGATGGGTGAGGAAAAGCAGGGCGGCCAGCAGGGTTACTTTGCCTGTGAATGCCCACATCACCAGTGCAGTGATGTGAAGGCAGCTGCACGCCAACTTCACAGAGTTGCCTCGTGTGTCTGAACCTCCAGAGGGAGGGAGTCATATAGCCCGTTTGCTGATGTCATATAATGGTCATGCTGAACCATTCACACTCCAAACCACCACCTACGTGTCATGCTTCACTCTCCTGGGTGCAGATCCATCAGATTGTCAGTGAGAGAAGAAGGTGATAGTTAATGGAGGGATACTGGGACTGCTAAGACTATATTAAGCCCCATGTCTCCAAACCCCATCTAATGCTCCCTGGGTGTGAAATGTGGATTAAAGTTCCATGGGTAAAAGTCTTCACTCTACCTACAGCACAGATTTCTATACTCCAGGAATGGTCGGGTCCTGGATGGAGGAATATTGTCAGATATTGTATATTCTTTGCTTTTGCAGAATGACATTATGGCTTTGAAAGCAGAAGGGGTAAATCAAGTCCACTCAGTTCCAGATGGGCAAGAAACTGTGTGAGCCAAAATGCAAATAGAATGGGAGGGGGCATTGCACTCCCCCACCAGTATCCAAGAAGAATCAAGTTAGCTTCTCAGTGTATGCAAAAAAATACCTGAGGAAAGGGGAGTGACAAGACTTCCTGACTTGAAGGACAATTCTCGGGGTCCAAATCAGGGAAATAAGCTCTTTTCTTACCCTCACCAGGGAGCCATAGGCAGTTCAGGGCATGGTGATGGCAGTGTCTCTAGCCAAAAGTAGGGATACTGAGACAGCTGTGGTGCACTGCCAAATCGATGGCACCCACCCCACGATGGGAAATGCCTAAGCAGGGTGTAAGACAGCTACTTGAGAGATGATAACAGCAACTACAGCCAGGAAGGAGGGGGAACTCTTTTCTGTGGACTCTGAGTGCTCGATGATCTGTGAAAATGCAGAAAACCCTGGGCTGGGTGGGAGAGGGGATTCTGCTTACCTTGACTTAGTGTATGGGGAGCAAAAGGTCATCCCAGTGGGGTGGCAGATCGATATTTCTCTCCCCCTCCCCCAGAAAAGCTGAGGTTAGGCCACTGGAGTCCGTGGGTCCCAACCCCAGAGGGAGGTGGAAAAGAGAAAGGAATTTGGCAATGGGAAGGTTTGAAGAATCTCTCTTGCCTGACCCTCTGCTGTTAAAAGCAGTGCATGATTGAGAGATCCTTCAAAGAGAGGCAGCCCTAACATATTTCTCCCTTTGGTCCAAAGAATTGCTGCTTGTAATAGTTCTATGGGGAGTGGGGAACCTCAACCCATTGATGAGGCAGCTGATCACTTAGGGAACAAAGAGACACCACACACACTCCCTAGAAACTGGATGGGAGGTGGGAATGGGAGGACTAGGTCTCAAGTTTACACCAAAGGGTTTTTTGAGATAACAAGAGTAAGAAGGAGCATGTGAGAGCTTGTCACCGGAAGTTCTAAAAAGAAAAATTATACAAGATGGTTGACAAATATGTGAGCTGTATGGATTTTTGAAGGATGTATGCTGCCTTGCTAGCAGAATGTTTATTATGTGCATAGTTGAAATAGGTATTGATGAAAGGTATAACAATGTTCAGCAATATCCTGGACAAACTTTGAGGTGTTGGGTAATTTACTGGTGCACCCAGTTTTGGAACAGGTATCTTTCCAGAAATCTTAGGTCCTATATCACCTTGTTTTTTCTGTTTGACAGAACATTAGTGTTTAATCAAGTAGCATTGGAGGTCATGAAAATATTTTATTTAATCATCTCATCAATGCATTTGTAATGTCTACCTTCAAAAGCATAAAGGGGATGAGGGTTTAAGGGTAGATTATTTTTAAAGACATTTCAATATGTTTAAAAGCTAGTTCATGTGAAAGAGAGAGTTGAACATACTGAACCCATTACTTTATAGGCTGCATTGGCTTTCTATGAAATAGCAGATTATTTTGCAGACTCATTCACTGAGTTCTACAGCATTTCAAGAAGTTTGTCTAATGTATCTCTCTCTGTAGGCTCTCACAAACTATGCTGATTAGTGCTAATAAAAGGGCCTTGATAAATGGGACCTTTGATGATACTATTGATAATACAGTACTTAGCACTTATAAATCACTTTGTGCTTCCAAAGAGCAATGCCGTGTCTCATCTACGCTTATCATTTAGAGCCATAATATAGACTTTTATTACTGTAGGTCTATCTACAGGGGGGAGGGATAGCTCAGTAGTTTGAGCATTGGCCTGCTAAACCCAGGGTTGTGAGTTCAATCCTTGAGGGGGCCATTTGGGGATTTTAGTTGGGGATTGATCCTGCTTTGAGCAGGGGGTTGGACTAGATGGTCTCCTGAGGTCCCTTCCAACCCTAATAATCTATGATTCTATTAGACATACATGTGTTGCTGATCGTGCATTTTGGGTGGCAGTATTTATTTTAGGAACAATCATTATGATGGCTGTCAACCTGCCCCACCAAGATACAGTAGATTTAAGATCACTTGCTGACACTTTCCTTGTGTGGTAATTTTCATCTTTTCCACAGTTACCTGCCCCCACATGCAGTCACTGAAGAGTAAACATTTTTATTTACATAGGGTTTTTATAGATTGAGGTTACTTTGGTGATGTGGGTCAATGTGTTTCCCATGGCTTGAAAAACACAAGACACTTGAATTGTTAAGGCTAAGTCACACCTGTATGTTAAAATAATAAAGGAACTGCTTCTTCAAATGCTGTGATGAAACTTTATTTATCAAGGGTGTGCATAGGAATTAGGTGTTTATTTTATAGGAGATGTGTGAAATGTTTCGCGTCAACTATGAAACCAAATGAAACATCCCACCAGAAACCATGAAATGATGATGGTTTTTGGCTTTTATTCAAAATTCACTTTATGGTATAGAACAGTCACGATTAATATGTAATACCAAAAGGAAAATCTCTCTTTAGTCTATAAATATATTTTAATCACTGCATCCCATTACAAAGAAGTAAGTGTGTGTGTGAGAGAGAGAGAGAGAGAGAGAATAGGAATACACATTAGGGTTGCCAACTTTCTAATCACACAAAACTGAATGCCCCGCCCCCTGCCCTGCCCCTACCCTGAGGCTCCGCCCCATCCCGCCCCTTCCTCGAGGCCCCACACCCGCTCATCCATCCCTCTCACTCTGTCACTCAGTCTCCCCCACCCTCACTCACTTGTTCATTTTCACTGGGCAGGGGTTTGGGAGGGGATACCGGCTAGGGGATGCAGGCTCTGGGGTAGGGCCAGAAATGAGGGGTTCAGGGTGTGGAAGGGACTTCAGGCTGGGGCAGGGGATTGGGGTGTGGGAGGGGGTGAGGGCTCTGGGCTGGAGGTGCAGGCTCTGGGGTGGAGCCAGAAATAAGGGGTTAAGGGAGTGGGAGGGGGGTCCAGGTTGGGGCAGGGGTTGGGGTGTGGGGGGGGATGAGGGCTCCAGTTGGTGGTGTGGGCTCTGGGCTGGGTCTGGGGATGAAGAGTTTGGGGTATAGGAGGGGGCTCCAGGCTTGGGCCGAGGGGTTCAGAGTGTGGGAGGGGGTTCCGAGCTGGGGCAGGGAGTTAGGGTGCGGGAGGGGGGAGGGCTCCAGGCAGTGCTTACCTCGGGCAGCTCCCAGAAGTGGTGACATGTCCCTCAGCTCTGAGGCAGAGGTGCAGCCAGGCAGGCTCTGCGCGATGCCTTCACCCGGAGGCGCTGTCCCTGCAGCTCCCATTGCCTGGAGTTTCTGGTCAATGAGAGCTGCAGAGCTGACACTCAGGGAAGGGGCGGTGTGCAGAGCCCCCCTGGCTGCACCTCTGCCTAGGAGCCGAGGGATATGTCACCACTTCCGAGGAGCCGCGCAGAGCCTGATAGGGAGCCTGCCTTAGCCCCGTTGTGCCACCGACCGGACTTTTAACAGCCCGATCAGCAGTGCCAACCGGAGCCACCAGGGTCCCTTTTCAACCGGGTGTTCTGGTCGAAAACCAGACACCTGGCAACCCTAATACACATACAATGTCTCCTTCATCCCCATGGGCAGGGAATAAGGGTCAGGCAGGGATTTATGTGGAAGGAGGGAATGCTGCCCTAATGGCATAATTCCCTGACCCTGAAGAAGCTTTATTCTCTGGTAATGGGTAGACACAGGTGAGAGGAGAAACAACAATCTCTGTGTGATAACATCTTATAGGATATTAGCAGGTAATTTCAATAACTCTGTTGACATTAACTTGCCATGTTCACCTTCCACAGCATAGAATCCTCTCATACAGGTGTTGGGCTGCCAAGGGACCAGAGTGGATGGAAGCAGCAAATCTCTTTTGATCTCAATTGTGTATAGGGCTACTTCTACAGGAGGGTAAAGTGTCCATGCCCCACCTTTCCTGTCACTTACAAGAAAAAAGCCAATGCAGTGGATGTGTGTCTTAAAATATAATAAAAGAGAATCACTGATAACCAAACAAGAAGCCACCATCTTGACAATCCAATGATGCAAAGTAATATTGATATAACTGTCTTTCCAATAGAAAGGACTGGAAATCAGAGATTTACCACTATGAAGAATAAATTCCATCATGTTCATTCTTATTAGTTAACTTAAGTTTTTAAACTAATTTTCAGAGTAATGAAAACTTTTTCTTAAATAAAAGTATACAATTACTGTCTAACATTTTTGAAAGTCTCTTATTTCAAATGCTTTCTACTGGGAAAGCCAGATGTGTCATTCCTACTTTGCATCATCAAACTTGTTTCTGTCTGGGAAGCATATCATCTTTTTTATATTTTATATTTCTTATTTTTAATATTTTATTTTATATATTAGATAAATTATTTCGTGATTATTTGAGTCTAGTAAATAAATGTTTATTTGTTAAAGTATGTACCTGTGTTATAAATAATCACTGGAGTTTTCTTTCCAGTGTCAAAATTATTACACCTCTACCCCGATATAACACGACCCGATATAACACAAATTCGGATATAACGCGGTAAAGCAGCACTCCGGGGGGGGGCGGGGCTGTGCGCTCCGGCGGATCAAAGCAAGTTCGCTATAACGCGGTTTCACCTATAATGCGGTAAGATTTTTTGGCTCCCGAGGACAGCATTATATCGGGGTAGAGGTGTATTATTTATTTATATTTCAGTAACACCTAAAAAGATAACTAGTCTAGAGCAGTGGTTCTCAAACTAGGGCCGCCGCTTGTTCAGGGAAAGCCCCTGGCGGGCTGGGGCGGTTTATTTACCTGCCGCATCTGCAGGTTCGGCCGACCGCGGCTCCCACTGGCCATGGTTCGCTGCTCCAGGCCAATGGGGGCTGCAGGAAGGGCGGCCAGAACGTCCCTCGGCCCGCGCCGCTTCCTGCAGCCCCCATTGGGCTGGACCGGCAAACCACGGCCAGTGGGAGCCACAATCGGCCGAACCTGCGGACGCGGCAGGTAAACAAACGAGCCCGGCCCGCCAGGGGCTTTCCCTGAACAAGCGGCAGCCCTAGTGTGAGAACCACTGGTCTAGAGTATATTTCATTTAGGAGTGTTTGAGACTCTTGATTTGTGGAAGTTTCAAAGTGGGCAAAGGACTGTTTTGAAAAATGCTTATCTAAGATATGGGATGTTTTAATTACAATTGTACCTTTGATTTTAATGCTCCTCAGTATGAGTTTATTATTATACCAGTAAACAATTTAAGACTGTCAATTTTTCGCCTTCTGAGCCTGATTCTCCCATTCTTCCCTCATCATTCCTAACTCTCCCTCAATCTCTGCCTACCCCCGCAACACACACACAACTTGCTGTCTATGACAATTTTCCTCCATTGAACCTAATTAGCATAAACATTCTTTAATCTTTTTATTCAGTGATGAGATCCCAGCTATTCACCATTGGAAACCATTGGTGCACAGAGGTGGCATCATCAAAAACACCCAACTGCACTATCAGTGTCTGCAGCAATACCCCAACGAAGCATTTGTCTTTCATAGCAGCCCAGGGAGATGGCATTAAGTCATTTTTCTCCAAAGGTCTACTCAACTGCATTATCATCATACAACCTTTGTATGTTATCACAGTTTGATACCATTGAAGGAACAGAACATAATTATGTATGGTTTAGTCTAGAGAGACAGACCAGAACTGCAATGCTCACATCTGGTTCTGGACTGAACTTTCCAGAGCTTGTTGGAAAATGGGACATCGTTTTGAAGTAAATGAAATTTTCAGGCTGTCTTTTTGCTTAAATTTCAATGAAAAATTCATAGAAATTGCAAATTATAAAAATGTTCATCCAGCCCTAGAATTTCCCATATGTAAACTGTGTTGGGTTTTCATACGGGCATAACTAAAACCAAAATTCTGCTCTCAGATCTGGTTGGCTCTGGTGTTCTGCAAATCCATAAAGATTTTAATATATAATGTTCTGCATTGCCTGCATGCATGGAACTTTTATTGACATCTCTGGAGTGGGATATCTGTTCTTGTATGCAGAGCAAAATACCGGTAACAAGATCAGCTATGCAGATCTGAGAGCAGACTTTTCAGTGTACAACATGAGGAGGATAACCCCAAAGGAGTACATTTCTTGTCCAAGAAATAGTGAATAAGTAGCTTATTTAAATGTTCCATTTTCCCTTCAGCCTCTGCAATCACAGAATACTTATATTTCACCATTTGTCTTTTTTAAATAGATATTTATGATTAATGTAAAAATTACACCATTATATAGTTGCTTTTGCTAATGTATTTAATTAATTAAATGCACAATTTAAGTGAAAACTGTAAAGGGTTAGGACTTCAAAACACACTTTTCTATACAATAAGCTTTTTTCAATAGAGAGTGCATTATCTCAATTAGTTTTATTCTTATCAGAGTTAAAAATTACTAGGGGAAAAGTTACTTCAGTGGCTTTTGGATCAACCCCTTAATATATGTAGATTCATAAAGTGCGGATGGGACCATTGTGATCATCTTGTCTGACCTGCTCCATAATACTGGCCGTACAGTTTCACCGAATAATTCTGACATCAAGCCAATAACTTCTTGATGAGCTAGAGCATATCTTCTAGGAAGATGTCTGGTTTTGATTTAAAAACGTCAAGTGATGGAGTTTGCCCTTACTGTGAACAATTTGTTCCTAGCTTCTAGTCTTAATTTTTCTTGCTTCAGCTTCAAGCTTTTGGATCTTGCTATGCCTTTGTTTGCTAGATTAAAGATCTCTCTCCTATCAGAAATCTGCTCCACAATAGGTACTTGCAGACCATGATCAAATCGCCTCTTAAATTGATCTTAATAAGCCTCTCACTATAAAGTACGTTTTCCAGACCTTGACTTTTTCTTGTATCTCTTCTGAACCATTTCCAATCTTTCAAGGTGTGTTTTGAAGTGTGGATACTGGAACAGGACACAGTAGTCCTGAATGATTTGACTAATGCTGATTGTAAGTTCAGAGGGAAAAGAGGTTACTGTTATATGAATACATATCTAAGGTGATGAGGTAATTTGATGGCAGGGACGGTAGCATGTTGTACTACCACGTAGTAGAATCGGGCTTGGGATTTCAGCTCTTGGAGCTGAGGCACCTCCTGCCAAGCCTGCAATTGAGGGCCAGAAGGCAAAGACTGGCAATTCTATTATCATAACTCTTTGCTGGAAGGGTGTGTCCATAGTACAATATATTCCATCCTCTTGGGTTATGGTAAAACACCACTTAGCAGCTATTTGTAGGAGGGATGTGCGGGAATAAAGTAAGTTTGAGTAGGATTTGTCATGCCATATATAACCTGTTGACCATCAAGTCCAATACCTTGCCTCCAGCAGTGGCCTATGACTGATACTTAACAAGAAGGTGAACCTCAGTATTCCCCATTATGCACCTAGCTCTTTGGAAGGCGGGTACGTGGCGGGAGAAGAGAATAAATTAGTATGGAATTATGTCTTCAGAATAAATTAATGGGAAAAACCTGAAGACTGACCAGACTTGACTCTGTTTGCAACCAAAACAATAGAAGAATTACAGTTAAAAGCGAAGGGCAATGTGCTGTCAAAGACCCTTGCTGCAATAATTATTTTAAGTAGTTTTAAAGGGCATAATTTAGACTGGAGAGGGATCTATTTATGATTTAATTTTGTACTGTTAAAAAAAGACTCTTACATCATTGTAAAAATCTCTTTGGGCAACAAAAATAAGATTAGAATTATCTTTTGATATTTACTAAAATAAATTTTATGGACATATAAAGTCTCAGTAGGGAATAATTATCTTATTTTTGTTTGTGTTTTAAAGCTCTCCTCAGAGAAGGAATAAAATTTAATAAATCATTCTCTTTCTCAACAGTATATTTAACCTACCTAAAATATATTTCAAATGTACAGTGATAAAAAAAAATCTTCAATATCCTGCTATGCTGGAGCTAAAGAATGTTAGATAAAAATCAAAACTTTCATTTTTAGGCTAAATTAAAACTCTTGTCCATCAGCACTATGCAATTTTGACTCTTTCATAATGACAAAGTTATCCTTGTACTTCTGCAGTAATTGAAGTTATGTTATTCCATAGTGCCAAACTTTTTTTTTCTTTCTAATTTTGTGGGAGTATTTCTCCCTCCACACACACAATCACAAAGAATAAATTCCACATACTTGAAATAAGTTAGCCATTCTAAAGTTCAGAATTCATGAAGCTCTTCCAACATAGAATGGTTAAGGAATTGCAGCAGAATCTCAAGGTCACTGGGAATATTCTTTGGGGTATTCTTATGTGGCTTATCTGTGCTCACATGCCTAATATTTTTTTTTCAGTGCAAAGAATAGCCACTTGCAGAGAATGGAAGCCTTAGCCCGGCCCTGTGCCATCCCTTATTCAAGTTCTTTTATACTCCTCTTTTTAAAGAAGCTGTCAAGTTCTTTTCTGAAGCTGACAGGAAAGGCCAAATCTGCAGTACAGGAAGAGAGGCAAAAAAGAAACTTTTTGTGTTGATGTTTTACTAAGTGAGCTAAGGAGAATTTTAGAATCATGTAATTTACTCTGGCGGCATTTACTGTACATAGCTATAGTGATGGTAATTTCTTTCATTGTTGAAGTGAAAAGATAACCATCAATCAGTTGTCAATTGGTCAATTGCAGAAGTGATGAAAAGAAACTGGTAGGAACAATGACTTCTGTGGCTACCTAGACTATTTGGGGTTTTAAGGAAAATCTGGGAACTGGAGTGTGTAAAAATGGAATGAGCCTGGCAGGTTAATAACATTAAAAGATTTAACAGAGAAGTAAATATAACACAGATAATCAATTTAATTATAATTATTGTGGTGAGTTAAAGCATTGCAGGAACAGGTTAAAACGCAATCAGTATTGAAGCATCTTGAAACCATGAATGTTGAAAACTAGGGTAGACTGTTAAACTGACTTTTGAGTTGGAATAATTCTTTGTTCAGTGTCAGGATCCAGTCTGATCATTTATTTCAGATGTTACTATACGTGCAGTAATAATCCCAGTCACAAGTAACGTTTTTTATAAAAGGGAATATAGCTAGTCTTGTAATGCTCTAAGATATTCATGAAATACATTACAACATTTAAATTGCAAAAGCTGTATAAGAAATAATATCAGGCCTAGTTCAGGGATCAGCTCTACTTTTAAATAAATAGTTAGGAAGTTATTAAAACGAGTTCCAGGGTGCTGGTATCCAAATGCTACATGTTTCGCAGTTATTAAAATTGTCTGAAAGTCATCTATTCCTTTTTATTTCATTTTATTAGGGATTAGGCAAAAGGTTTCCTTTTAATTCATTCTGTTTTTTGTCAAAGTTGCAATAATATTCATTTTGGATGGCTTATGCTGTGGTGGAGATGTTTGTGTTTGTTTGTTTTTTGTTTTGTTTTGTTTTGTTTTTGCTGTGGTAGGTAATAAAAAGGATTACAGGCCCTCCAGAAGGATGAGATATCATCAGTTTGTAATCCAGCCCATGGTTTCCTAGATACCGTATTGTCTATTCTGTTCCGCTATGTGAAAAATGTTGAATATCAACAATGGGTTTCAGTGCTGTATTGTTGAGTTTTGTATGAACTAATCTAGCTTCACTTAAAAAAAAAAAAAAAAAAAAAAACACTACAGCTTTGGACAAAAGTCTATAGCCAGTGCATTCGTAACTCCCCATGCACAAGAGCTGACTGTGGCTCTGGGAAGACATTTTACTCATTTGGTTTCTTCTTTCTTATAGTCTTCTTATCCTGCTCTCAGGTGTTTACCACCTATTAGAATTTCACCTGTATGGGTACTGTGTTTGAGAATGTCCCAGGACTTGTCAGCTGGTATAGGCCTCATAAAAGACAGCTCTGTTCAGGGTTTGAAAGGTAAGATTCTGCCTAACTCCTCTGCTGTCTGTGATTATAAGATGCTAACTTTATTGGCCTAGCTCTGAAACTTTGCAGTGTATCACTCATTTGTAACTTTTGTAGAGGGCAAGCTAGTGTAGCAAGTTTGAGTTTACCAGGAAAATTAATCATTCTTGGAGTGAGGGGTGCAGAGGTTAGGGGAGATGGATTTGAATGAAATGTACCTTTCCTTGTACAGTAATTGACTTGTAACTAAAAACTGAAGTGGATGCTATGTGACTTGCACAATGAAGTGCTGCTGGCACAGGTGTTCTGCACATTTGTATGTTCCAAAAACTAGTGTAAGAGTATGGGGAAAATGTTTGTATGACCTGAGGGCATATTTCCGGTACATTTATAGCTCAGATGATCATATATGATTCTGAACTGCCTTGCCATGATGGCTTGTTTTCCATTTTCGATTTTGGTGCTGTGCTTTAAATATTTTGATGGATATTCTGCTGGGGGTGCTGTTTGCCTGAAATAAAGTGGGCAGGCAACAATTGGGAGTAAATAAGATACATGGTCTGAAAGATACTGTCCTTAGTCCAGCTCTTGAAGAAACCCTCATTTATTTGTCTCTAGTATTGTGTTCTCCCTATATTTTATTAAATCGGCTTAACAATTAGAAACAAATTGTACAATTAAGTATGTACATTAACTGCTGTGAATTACACTAGATGCACAATAGTGAAATATGTACATACTGAATGTATGTGGATGTTACATGTTTAAAATATTTTGTGTGTACTTTATATTACTAGATTCCTAGCTTTTTCATTAAAAGTTATATTGCACTTTGGTTATTTTCAGTGCTTAGGTTTGTAAATTGCTTTAATTGCATGGTAAAGTTATGGTTTATAAGCATCGACTTGATTATGACTAAGACAAGTGTGTTCTGTTGTAGAATGAGTGCGTTTTTATAATTTCACAACTCTTAAATTATAACTTTCCCCCTTTTTATTATTAAAAAAATGATATCTGCAACTATAGCCCAATCTCCAAAAACTCCTGACCCTTTCAGGCATTTCCTTTTCTTGTGAAAGATTTTTACAGAGGGTATATTAATTTACAAGATCCTATCCATGCCCTGCTACAGTTTGAATGTTTTTTCCATCCCTTTTTAACCTAGGAATTAGAAGAAAGTGCAGACGATGCTTGCTTAACCCTGCATTTAGTGCCAAGCAATGATGTGCTCCCTATGAAACCATTTCTGACCCTCTGCTTGCAGTGGTGAGCCTGAATTTTTCCCCTTCCTTGCCCATCATTGTCAGTCAATTATAGGATGGAACTGAACCAGAAAATCTGGTACAGTCTGGCAATTAGTACAAAGAGTTTCCAGTCTAGTGTGAAGACAGAGATGCAAGAGCCCCAGCAGCTAGAGAAATAGTTTTGATTGGCCATGGACATTGCCTTTTAGTGCTGCTTGGTTACTTCCTAAAGATACTGGCTCCTACCCTACAGGTCTTCCCCTTAAAGTACTACATTATGGGCCTACTTTTTATAAGTCTTTTTTTGTTTTGTTTTTTTCTTCTTTTTTTAGCTCCAGCTTCTCCCATTTTCAGACTGTCATTTTAACCCATCAAACAGACACATTTTGACTTGTACAACAAAGAACCAAGTTATCAACATTCACAGAAACTGACATTTTTAATTCAGGCTTCATTATGTCTTTGATTTATGACAGTGAGCTACAAAGACATTTTAAAAAAATTTATTATTTTTTTCTTTTAAATCCAGCATTGGGATGTTTATCTTTCTTTTAGTGCTCATATTTCCCTTTCTACCTTTATTCTTTAGTAATATATAATTAGCATTATCAAAACCATCAGCTATTATCCAATATGACTTTTGACCTTTGTTTTTACCTGTCTAGCATTTTTCAAAATAAATTACAAGAAGAATTTTAACAAGATATTTTAAAGTTCTACAATGAAGTATGATTAATTAAGCTCACTAGTACTTGTATGTATAAAAACCTTCACTGTGGACAAGTTTTATAGAGATTTAATGAAAGATTAAATAAAAGTACATTGTTTTTAATGTTTGATGCTGTAAAACAAAAATGACAAGAATCAAAATTTAAATAGAAAATTGAAAATTAATACTTCTATCATCTATATAATATATATTTTACAAGAGAAATCTTCATATGAAGTTATAGCATTTTCAAGGGTTGTCATTGAGTTTGTAAAAACTAGTTCCTATAAAGCATAAGAGAGAACATCCAGTATAACTGTAAATATAGGTTGAAGTCCGTGAGTAGTGCTATACTTATAAATTACTGGAAAATAAAGTTTTCAAATGATTATATGTGAGAAGGTTGGTAACTTGACTGCATGTATGAAAAGTAAACAAGTATTTACACCATTCTTAAAAGCAAAATTCAATCTGAAAATAATTTTAATTCTAAACTAGATAGCTGTACAGGCAATGGCCAGAGTAACAGGAACATTGGGCATTCAGGCATCTTAAGGTTTTTTGTGAGAGTTATTGTCCTTATACGAGTCAACAGTTTCTTTTCTGTGCTTGGATAGTTATGTATTTGGGATACTGATTTTTGTTCTAATCCAATAATTTTGTGAAGTTGTTAAAAAGTCAAATGTGCAATCTAATGTTTATATGCATCAATATATAATCTATACATACGTATTTTACACTGTCTTTTTTCTTTTCTCTTTCTCTGTCTCTCTTGCCTTCTGTGTAGCAGTTATGTAAGAATTCTTGAAGGATGCTTCAGACACATAACAGCAGAATATTCCATTCAGGAGTTAGATACTGCTTTTGCTATAGCAGTGGAAAGAAGTCTAGTAGTAGGGGACTGTATGTGTGACGATAGCATTAACATGTTGCCCACTTCAATCTGGTACTACTTGTTTCTGTATTTATCAGACATTTCTCCCTGCTGATTGATGGCTGTCATTCATTATCCTATTTCTGTTATGGCGAATAAGACCTTCCTTTAAGGCTGTCAGCACTGCTGTTGATGTCCATATAATAGACTTTTTACTGAAAGTCTATATAGAGCAACAAATTAGTAGGTTCTTTTTGCGATCTTAGGGTAGTCAGTATGCATATAGCATATGCAGAACTAAAGACATTCTGTACTTTGTTCCTGGGGATTGGTAGCACCGTGTGGATTAAACTCAAAGCTGGTTATCTAGAAACACCGACATTGGCAATAGATGGGCTGTTGGTGCTTATGGCAGGATTTCTACGTAGATCATTATTCATTGTATTATTAATAGCTACCATTTTGCTGGTTGTTTGTTTTGCATAGCAACAACAAAATGGTGGCCTAGGCTCAAGCTGAGAGAAAAAGGGAAATGATGGTGCATTGCACCTTGTTAAAATAAATGATTTAATTTTATGTAAGGATCAGGCAGAAAGGGAAGTGGAAGTTCAAAGTTTAACACTCAGGCTATGGTGGCACCTGTCAAATACAAATTCCAAATACACTCCTGGTGATTGTTGCGTTTATTTTTACTTCGTAGTAATTTTGTTTGTCAATATTTAAGCATATTTGGTGTGGAACCAAGAATGCCCCATTTTAATTTGTTAGTCACTCAGCTAAGTTATCATAGCCAACAGGTTAAATGCCCATAGAAACATGTTTGAATATGAGCTTTAACTACAATTTGTAGTTTCAGTGGGTTTAGCGTTCCAACATAACATTCCCAGCTGGTTAACTAACTGTGCCCTGCTTTCAGCACTTTGCTTCTGTGGAATAATTGTATATTTTATTCATGTGTTTTCCACTCTCCCTCCAAGAGCATCTCCCCACCCCCAGTATAAGATTTTACTGTTAATTAAAAAATAATACTCTCAAGGCACTCTTCAGAGGTGGATAAATATTATTATCCCCATTTCGCACTTGGGGAAATTGAGGCACAGAGGTTAAGGGACTTGTCCAATGTTTCATTTCAGTTTGGTGGCAGGGTTGGAATAGAATTTCAGGCCTCCTGACTGTCCTAGGCTTCTTAAATTACCTCACCACGACTTTAAGCTACCCAATGCATAATTGTTTGCTATATCTCAAGGCTATTTTTTAAACTGTATTGGAACCACCACTATGACCTACCTCCAATGGATGACCCTCAGTTATAAGTGACCATTTTAAACTATCTCAATCTCTTTTCACTTCCGGGATCCAATCTTACTGCCATTGCAACCAATGCCAAAACTCCCATGGAGTTCAAGGGAGCAAGATCAGGCCCTGGTTCCTCACTCCTTCAGTCCAACTGGCTGATTTAGCTGTCATTCTGTTGAAGTTTAGTGTGACATATTGGCCACATTATCATTTCAGGAAGACTGGGACATGGAGCAGGCAGACAGTCAAGAAGAGACTAGATGGGGAGATCTGTGTGCCACAAATTAGCACATGGAAACAGTAAAACCAGACACATCCTCCCCTATTTCTGGCTTCTCAATTACTGTGATGTTTCTATCAGGTTTCTTCTGCCTCCTGGATTAGGTCATGTCCTCTGGTCCTCTTTCTGCCTATGCTGTGGGGAGGAAATCGAGGAGGCCAAGAGAGACATCTCAGCTACTATCCCTCTGATTTTCCATGCGGAACCTTAGAGTCAAAGAGAGGGGAAAAAATAGAGCTTCACAGCACATCATGGGTAGCAGATTGGCCCTGAAGAGAGAGCTGGGCCTGGAGAGACCAAGACATGGGGAAGAGAGAGAAGGAAAGATCTTCCTCTATGTACCTGGACACCTGCAAACAATGTCCCAAATCATATAAAGAGCAGAGAAATACTTTAGTCTCTGAACTCAGTCTCCTAGGTTTCCCCAATCTAGCGGCACCAATTGAGAGAGTTTTACTTGTTTCTTTAAAGTGGGAGGATCTACATCCGCCAGGGATAGTGACTTCCATCCACAGACTGACTTTTGCTTGTCCCTTAAGCAAATCTTAAGAGATTTCCAATTTTATATATTGTTCTGTCTTCTTCAGGAATCTGGCAAGTTATCAAAGTGCCACATCTAATATTAGCAATTAAAAAGCCCCACCTCTGCTCTCATATCAATTTAAATATTAGGTTCTAATAACCCCTCATTTGACTGTTATGTATATTTTCTGAATTTCTTTCTTAATCTTGCCGATTATCAAGATATTTGTGGTGGCTTTTTACTTTACCTCTTATTCTATTTGATTCATTCACTGATTCCACAACTCTGCCTGTGATATCACAGTCACTTCCAAGGTAATTTTGATGCGAACAAACACCGAATTGTGACCGCACTGAAGAAATGAGGGAAGAGAAGGAGAATGAGGGAAGCAAGTAGTTAGAGCAAGAGAATGGGAATCAAGGCTTCCAGTCTTGGCTCTGCTACTGATTTGTTGTGATACTAAGAGCAAATCTGTTTACATAGTTGGGTTTCAAAATTAACCCAATTAATATTAGTATAAACTCTGAGCTTTTTGAATGGCTGAAGAACAAATTATCATCATCATCAGAAAGAAGGAAGCTTTTATTTGTTATATGATTTGAACAGTATCTGTCTTGGCCTTTAATTTCTGAGGAAATAGAGACTGGTTCTGAGGTGCTTAGTGAGTGTCTCTCCTACTAATTTGTCACTCTCTTTGGGTATGTCTACACTGCAGTTAAACATCCGTGGCTGGTCCATGTCAGCTGACTCACGCTCATGAGGTTTGGGCTGTGATGCTGCTTAATTGCAGTGTAGAGGTTCGGGCTTGGGCTGGAGCCCAGGCTCTGGGACTCTCTCCCCTCATGGGGGAGGGTAGATTAATTATTTAATCCATACATATATTCCAGTTCAATGTAGATGACACCTAGAGACTAGGTGGTCTAAAAGTTTGGGAGATGGGTCTGTTAAGAGGCACTAGCCAGAGATCACAGAGGATTTCCAGTCTCTAGAAGGATGAGAGGTGAAGCCTATTGTCTAGGGCAAATCTCACCAGATTTTCTGCTACTGGAAACATTCTCCTAGACCCACAGATATGCTCCCTTTCTCAATCCACCTGTCAGTTGCTGTTTCCCACCTCAGGAACAGGCAACTGAGCAGTCTGTGGGAGAGCTTTTCAAAGAAACAAAGGGGAGTTAGGGCCCCAACTGCCGCTTGACTTTCAGTCAGAGCTCAAATCAAAGGGCAGTGAAAAGAAACCTAATAGGAGTTGAGCACTTCGCTCCCCTTTGTGTCTTTGGAAATCTCCAAAGGGTGAGATGAGGAAGCCCATTGGGTGTTAGTGGGAAGTGACAACCAACAAGGAGGAAAAAGGTTGGGTTAAAGTGTTTTATAGACAGAGGTGAAAGTAACTTAAAGGGCTTACTGGTACGCCGGAGTCCTGAGTGGGGCGTGGCCTCAACCGGAAGAGGCGTGGCCTTTCAAGATTTAAAGGCCCTGGGGCTCCGGCTGTGGCTGGGAGCCCCAGGGCCTTTAAATCACCCTGGAGCTACCAGCTGCAGAGGCGGCTGGGAGCCCTGGGCTCAGGGGCGAATTAAAGAGACTGGGGCTCCGGCTGCCACGGAGCTCCGGGTCCTTTAAATCACCGCGGGAGCCCTGCTGCCGCTACCCCGAGGCGGCAGGGCTCAGGCAGGGATTTAAAGGGCCCAGTACTCCAACTGCTGCGGGGAGCCCTGGGCCCTTTAAATCGCCTCCGGAGCCCTGCCGCCACTGGGGTTGCGTCGGCAGGGCTCCGGCAGTGATTTAAAGGGCCCGGTGCTCCTGCCACTGCAGGGTAGCCCTGGACCCTTTAAAGCGCCGCCAGAGCTCCAGCAGAGGCTCGGGTGGCACTTTAAAGGGCCTGGGGCTCCCCGCGGCGGCCGGAGCCGCGGGGATGCTGCCCCAGGGTAGCGGTGACAGGGCTCCGGCGGTGATTTAAAGGGCCCGGGGCTCCCTGCAGTTTTGATGTTTTGCGGGGGGACTAAGGTTCTAGAGCTAACGAATCAACCATTTCCATTTCCTCTCTTAGTAGCACACTCAACATTTCTCTTGTCTGCTGCAGACTCCTTTGTTAGCAACAATGCACCAAGTAATATAATGGCCATTTGTTTTTGCCACTCTAATTATCCATTCAACTTGCTGCTATGAATTTCTGCTCTTCCTGGTTGTTTGTATTGTTTCATTTTTCAGTATATTCTCCCTATGGTATACTGTTCTTTCCTATCAGCCAGCCCATTCAGAAGAAATCCTCCCATACTAGTCTCTGAAGTTTGGAGAGAGTTAAAGAGGTCAATTGAGCCTTGTTGGCTTGTGTTATGTTATTTCTGACTGGGGGGAAGCAAAAACAGCCCTCTTGTAATTATTTAGGGGAAATATAGTTACTTGATAACTGATATGTTCCTTTTCACAGCTAGAACTGTGCAAAGCTTTGTTAAGAAACTTAGAACTACAGGAAGTACAGCTGGTCCCAGTATCTTTTTCATTTGGCTGATTATGAAAATAAGGCTAGCTAAGAGATTCAGATCCGGTTCTGATTCCTCCTGCTCAACTTTCATGTGCAGAGTTCAGATTAGGAGTTTTGATTTGGGACCATCTCGGGGTGAACATCCATAAAACTTTTCTTTCGACTAGGCTCTGTAGAGTTACCCACTTCTGAGTGTACAACACTCAAACCAGGCACCTCTGGGAAGCAGTGACCACTGAGATCGCACACATGCCCCTTAGCAGAATTGAATGTTGGGTGTGAGGTTATGAAAGGAGCATCAGCCCTAACCCCATCTCTGAGCTGCTGCAGGTACTCTGTTACTTCTTTTATGCCTGTGTTGTCCATGTTAGCTTTAGTTTTCTTGTACAGGAGAGCTGGTTGAAATTTTCCAGATGAAAATGTTTTTAATTCAAAATTACCTTTTTTTTAAAAACAAAGTTATTCACAGAAAATTGTTGACATTTCAGAAATCTTTTCTTTTTAGTGGAAAAAATCCTGCTTTTTTAAAAAAATAACCACCTAAAACATTTATAGAAAACATTATCAAAAGTCAATTGAAATTTTTGATATACCAAAACCCCAGTTTTCAGTAACTAATGAGAAAGGTCAATTGCCATTTCAATAACGTTTGGATAATATATTTTATAAAAATAAATAATTGTTTAAAAAGACTGAAATATTTTGCAAAAATGAAGAAATGCTTCAGTTTCAGACACTTTAAAATGAAACTCCTTTTAAATTTCAGTTTTATTTATTTACTTATTTGCTAAAATAGATTTTCATTTTTTAACTAGCTTTAGTTTTGTTTTATGATTCTGGTTAGTGTGGTGGTAATAGTTTGGTTTTGGTTATATCCATACTGTTGGATGGTTCTGCAGGTAGGTTCCCATGGCCACTGGACTTTTATCAGTTACCCACAATCAGGGTTTATTGTTGGGCATGTGTCACTCCAATAATATTGCTGAATCTGGCAAGAAAACTGGATTCAGATGATGCCTTTCTTCCAATGGCCTGGTGTTTGTCACTGACCCCTGTACCTGCTGCAGGGGTCACTGAGGCCTGATCTACACTGGGGGGGGGATCGATCTAAGATACGCAATTTCAGCTATGAGAATAGCGTAGCTGAAGTCGACGTACCTTAGATCAACTTAGATTGACTTACTTAGCGTCCTCGCGGCGCAGGATCGACGGCCGCCGCTCCCCCGTCAACTCCGCTTCTGCCTCTCGCCCTGGTGGAGTTCCGGAGTCGACGGGGAGCGCGTTCGGGGATCAATGTATCGCGTCTAGACGAGACGCGATACATCGATCCCTGATAGATCGATCACTACCCGCCGATCCGGTGGGTAGTGTAGACATACCCTTACTAACAAGATGCACTGTTTGTGCTCACTTCACTGCTCATGTGAGGAAAAACTGAGAGCCTTAGCTCTGTGTCCTCCAAATGGAGGAGATTTTGAAGGCCTCACTGTTTGATGCATGGTGTCCATTTGAGACAATACTTGGGGCTTTGCAACTGTCCAGCATAAAGGAAAGTTGAGGGCTGGAATCAAAAGAAGTTTGGGTCTGAATGTGTTTAAAAACCCAGGCATAAGGACTCAGATCTACCTATCCCCTCTTTGGTAAAGGGGAGGCAGGATAAAATGGAGGAGATACTGTGGTCCTCCTGATTCCCACTTGGGATCCACAAAAAAGTCTTGGAGGCTCGAGTTCAAAAGAAAAGATTCTGCATGTGGGCAGTGCCTCCGTGCTGCCCCCCTTGGGCTTGATGGCATTCATTGTCAGGGTCTGCCTCCTGAGCATACCCACTCTCTTATCCAAACGAGGAATAGATTAGGCATTGGAGGAGTAGATCAGGTACTGGAATCCATTTCTGTCTCTCTTCTGCTACTACACCTCTACCCCGATATAACGCGACCCAATATAACACGAATTCGGATATAATGCGGTAAAGCGGTAAAGCTCCGGGGGGCGGGGCTGCGTGCTCTGGTGGATCAAAGCAAGTTCACCTATAATGCGGTAAGATTTTTTGGCTCCCGAGGATAGCGTTATATCGGGGTAGAGGTGTACTGCTTCTGCCTTCTAATTTCTTTATCTCTGTCAAGTCTGTCAGCTTTGCACCTCTCCTTATGTTCACATTGGGCAGGGCCGGCTCTAGGCACCAATGTTCCAAGCATGTGCTTGGGGCGGCACTTCTCAAGGGGCGGCACTTGTTTTTGTTAGTTTTGCTTCGGCGGCAGCACTCCGGGTTTTTATTTTATTTTTTTTTGCTTGGGGCGGCAAAAAACCTGGAGCCAGCCTGACATTGGGGAGTAGGGCATAGCTGACGACAGGGAGTGAGGGATCAGGATTAAATACCCCAAAACACAGCTTTCTATCCCTAAGGGCTGGTCCACACTACCCACCTAATTCGGCGGGTAGAGATCGATCTTCTGGGATCGATTTATCGCGTCTCATCTGGACACGATAGATCGATCCCAGAAGCGCTCCCCCATCGACTGCGGAACTCCTGCTCGCCGAGAGGAGGAAACGCTGTCGACGGGGGAGCCTGCCTGCGCCACGTGGACCCGAAGTAAGTACTTTTAGTTCGATATAGGAAACGTCGACTTCAGCTACGCTATTCTCATAGCTGAAGTTGCGTTTCCTATATCGATCTCCCGCCCCAGTGTGGACCAGCCCTAAGTGAAGGTATTGAACAATTCTTCAGTCCCTGGTCTCCCCTCCCCTTCCCCATTAAATTTATTCCCAAACTGGAAATCCAGGATATACCTTTACTGAGGGGGAAAGTACATCCTGCAAGCATTCCTGAGTACCCTTTAAAGAAAGCTTTAGTTTGACTGTTTTCTGGCTGAGTGTCAGCATTGTGTGTTATATTCAGGAGAGGAAAGGATCAAGCAGTGATGCTTACACTGTAAGAAACTAGGCACATAAAAAGGACAGCAAGCACACCACACAATTTGTTATGAAAGATCTGCTTCTTGAAGTAAATAGATTAAGTTCCTCCCTGGTTTAATGCCATAGACTAGATATGAATTTGTCCCAAAAATTTGCTAAAACTAGTAGTTCTGTTCATGTCAGTCATCTGAGGTTGCTCAGCATAATGTGGTAGATAGATCCCTCAGAAACTGGGTTTGCAAAAAAATAATTTATGGAAGATTGACAGGTATTAGCGTGTGTATTGAGAGGAAAAGGGAGCATGAAAGAATGTATGGCGGAGGGGATGATCCACCCCTTGAAATCTGATACGAGTTTGAATGTAGCACGTTGTACATATTTCCCACAGAATTGAAATTTTTGAAAAAAGGCCCTTGACCATGCTGGCTTCTTATTGGGCTTTTCCTGTGTAACTAGAACATCTTAGGTTAGATCCTCTGTTGTGGTCTGGCCACTTTGTGAGATAATCTGTACATCGAGACATCTTACCCAGCCTAGGGAGGATCAGCCCAGTCTCAGAGTGATCTTCCAGTGCTGTAGAGCCAAACTGGCTTGTAAGCATGTAACTCACCAACCAGAACACCCCCTGCTGGCTGGGCTGGGAGTGGCGGCTCTCCTCCTTTGGTGCCCTCTGTCGACAGCCGCTTTGGTCCTGTAGTGGTCTGCCTCTTCCTGAGAGTCGGCCCTCTGGCCAGATCACTTTTAATCCTACCTCTGCTGGGGAAACCCAAGTTCAACGTGCCACTAATCTGGCAATGTCACCCCAGAGATTCAATCCAACTTCAAGCTTTGGGGCCTGCCAGCCCTTGGATCTGGGGTCTTCATGCCCTCTTTTCCATGGGCCAGTAGGGAAAACCAGTCCCACCCTGGGTTCCAGCCTCAGTATTTTGGGTTCCAGGCCAGGGACCCTGTATAAAACAGATAGGTTGTGTTCATTCAGACCCTCTGCTGTATCACTGGGATACTTCTTACTGTGGCCTGCAGCTAGGTCTTTCTCGCACTCTCTTCACTGGCTGACTCTTCTGCAGGAGCCAAAAGAAACACAATGGCCCTATGCCAGACCTACGTGCCCTAAGAAGGCTCTGACACTTGGGAATGTCTAGTTAGGCTCTAGCCCCAGCTGATCCTTCCTTCCAGGCAGCTTCTGGATAGTCTCTAATTAAGCTCGGGCCCCAGGCACACCTTCCTTCCCGGAGCTAGCTCAAGACGTCTACTCCTTCTCCCAGTCAGCCACCACTGAGCTGGGCTTTTCTTCTTTGTCTCCTCCCTCCAGGCTTGACACCTACTGCAGGTGTAGTGGGATGTGGCTGATTGCACCCACAGGCTCTCCTTAACTCCTTCAGGCCCCACATGGGGTTGGTACATCCCATCACAGGGCACTTATGCCATATGCTCTCCCAGCTGCTGTCCTAGAAAAGAAAAGGATGCGTTCGGGTCATCTCTATGCTATGTCAATCCTGTGTTTTCACCCCCTCTTGTGGTGGTCATCACATGGCATAGGTTAGAACAGCTTTAACACTACACAAGAGAGTGGTGTACTGCACTGCACAGCACCAGGATCAGTGAAGAGCTTTTAAGTTACTCCCCGATCACTTCCCTTACCTGTCTTCTCTGCAACTCTCGCTCAACGTTCTGGCCTTATGCTTTAGGCTGCATTTATATTCATGGTACTGTTTGTCACCGTCCTTAACATGAAAGCTCTGTCTGGTCTCCACCCTGACAACTCCTTGATGTTGGGTGCAGCTGTTGAAGTGGGAATCCTGTACCAGCCCCCATTCAGCTCTTTTCCCTTGACCAGAAACTGGTTCCTGCTTTATCATCTCCTGCTCCACTTCATTGCTATGACCCTAGGGGCACCTTTTAAGCCAAACTGGCTCCTGCTGCCTGACTGTTCCAGCTCCCACTTGCTTCGCTAGTACAGAGGGAAGTCCTGAACAAACAGCTGCTCATGCAGAACCTTGCTCCATCTTTACCTCCTTGCTCTGTGCCTGAGACTTGTCTGCAGCTAGTTCCTATTCCCTCTCTCCTCTGGCTCAACGTCCTGGTTGGGAAATGTATTATATTTCCCATAAAATAAATTCAACAAAACATGACATGGTTTTGGTTTTGGGCCCCTTCCCCATATATGTTTTGTTTTGTGTGTTGTGTGTTTTGTTTTTTGTTTTGTTTTGTTTGTTTGTAGGTTTTCATTGCGGAATTGAACCCCCAAAAGCAATTTATTTAGTTTTCAGAAACCATTTACAACATGCTCCCATCAAAAAATAAAGAAAAAATCCTTTTTGTTAAAGCATTTTTCATTCATTTTTTAAATTAATTGAAGCTGTATTGGAATCTCTAAAGCAGAAGTCCCTACTGCAATAGTGCTAGCTCTTGCTTCAATGGTTCTCATGGGAAAGAGGGTTGATAGCCACTGAGGCTAGGTAGAGATTTATGCTGGCAGCAGGGAATACAGCTGGCATTGATCTAACATGAATATGGACCAAAAGTTTCAAACTTGGGTGCTTACATAGCTCCTTAGGTTCCTAAGTGTGAAAATTTTGGCCAGAGAACCAGATCCTCAAATGCATTTAGGTGCCTATGTCCTCTTGAAATCAATGGGAGTTAGTTAACTAACTCCCTTTAAGAATCTGGGACAGAGTGCCTTTCTAGACGTTATCATTTGTAAAGATCTACCACTAGGAGAAGGAAGGTGGTATCTTTTTTGCCAGGTGCATTATGGTAAGTCAGGTCAGGGTGTATAATTAAGGAAATGTAGTTGCGAGAATGGAAAATGTGACTGCCAGTTCATGAAGATGATGACTGGGGACTCTCTATAGGTGTCTATAAGTAGAATGAAACTGCTTCTCTTTTTGACCATAACTATGTTTTTGACTGACTTCATTTTGGGCGGGCTCCAACATTGGATCCTCCTATAGTTATATTTATTTTCGAGTGTATGGGCACATCACCTTGTACAAAGTTTCCTAAATCTCTTAGGATTTTAAATAAAGTTACATGACAGCTGTGTGGATCTGCTGGCCAAAGCATCCCTGTAAGGAGAGTACTGAGGAAGCAGTTAGTGACTGCATAGGTGTCTTGCACCTTGTCGATGGGTTGGTGGGGAGGGTAGGGTTGTCTGCACAAGGCCCTTTTACTCAGGTTTGCCAAGGGATCCAAGATTTTGCCCCATGGTCAAACCCTGGAAGATATCACCTCTCAACTTCACCAGTTGCCTCCTGATCAAAAAGTTAGACCGTTCACCCCTTCTAAAACAGCATCCATGTGCTGCTCTCAGTTCACACGCCATTCCTCAACAATAGTTCTTGTCAACAGCATTATAAATTATTAACATATTGTGGGTAGCTTATAACACATTCAGTTTTATTTTCTTCCTGAGCATATTAGAAGAAAACAACTCATTACTAGAACCATCGAGACTTCCTGTTATATTTTGCATTTTTCTGACTTCCCCTCTGCTCTCTCTTTCATGCCATGATATATGATCTTTCCTAGGAGGAACATGAGGGTAAGAAGGTGAGGTCTGAGTTCAGGTCAAATTTGTGAACTATGAAATCAGAATATTTTACCATCGTTTAAAGAAGTTTGTCTGTACCTAGTAAGTATACACTTCTTATGCTACTTACAGCACTGACTGTTTCTGTTAGTTAGATAGTTAGTTAGATAGAAAGTTAGATAACGTTCATTAGGAGTTTAAATAAAACCTATAATTACACTAGAAAGTTCACAAAAATGCAAGAGAAATAAACCTTAATGCTTCAAGAGATACATTAATTGCCTACAAGGGTCCAGAAGGTTCCCCTCCATATGATAGCATTATGCATCTTGTATTGTATATTGTTTGAGAGTGTGGGGGGAGTTCACCTTTCAATCAGGGCCATATTAAGGCAATCTGGGATGGTAGACCACCCTACATAGGGCCCCCCCCATAACCCTACCTCCATAAACTGATCCCAGCCCTGCAGCATGGCATCTGTCTTCCTTGGGGTGGCAGCAGGTTTCAGATTTAAGATGAATAGAGCCATTCACACCTCTTGGAGCTATGGTTTTAAGATGTCTGCATACTCAGACAGGCTTGTGTGCAGTGTTATAGCCATGTTGGTCCCAGGATATTAGAGAGACAAGGTGGGTGATGTAATACCTTTTACTGGACCAACTTCTGTTAGTAAGAGAGACAAGCTTTTCAGAGAGACATGAAGAAGAGCTCTGTGTAAGCTGGGTATACCTCACCCACCTACTCAGGCATCAGTTACAGGTAGGTCAAGTTTTCAAGCTTTTCTTTGTATCCATGATGACTAGAAGTATGATTTTTTTGAATGAAAGCTGAAATTTTGATCTCATTTCACAGATCAAGTCCCTACACTCAGTGCTTATGCCTTAATCCAGCCCTGCTTTCAATAAAATATCAGATAATTGGTGTCACGTTGCCTGGAGTGGTTCACAACCATGAGTGCCAACCTCAGAGCAGACTGTCAAAAAGCAGGCAGACAGCCCAAACTGGTTGTATGTTCTATAATTAGATTTCACCAACCCAGTGTCAAATGTGAAGTCCTAAGGCACTGTAATAGTCTTACCATGGAGTCACAGACAGTCCCCCTTTCCACCTAGGCAAACTGGACTTAGCGATAAATGGTTGCTTACACCAAAGATCACAAATATTCAAGTTGCTCCCAGTCCCAAGAGACCAGCCACTTACCCCATGTCAATTTGTACCTCAGATCTCACACCAAAGACAAAGCTTGTAGCCAATCGCATAGTAAACTAACTAAGGATTTATTAACTACGAAAAAGAATTGAAAGAGTTATTTACAGGTTAAAGCAGGCAACATATACACATGGATGAGTTACAGTCTATGGTTCGAAAAGGTGGCAGAGTTGTGATCTGTCAGCACTGAATGTCTTTTAGGGCTAACCCAGGTTGACCTTGAGGATCTCTGCTTTTCTTTCCTAGCTCCAGCCCTCTGAGAATCCAAACAGCAAAGAGATGAAGATTTTTCATGTCAGCTATCTCTATTTCCTTCTTCCAGAATTCAAGTTGATGGAACGAGCTTCCTTGCACGTAGCACCTTTACAGGTGTGAGATGGCCGTTAGCCCAGTCTTCATATCGTGATGCATCACAATGATCAGTTTCGTTAGTCCTTCTTGATTCGTGGGGAACCACTCCTCCTGCCTGAGTTCAGAGTAGGCATTTTACAGCTATAAAGCAAAACTTACATATTACCTTACGGCATGGGATACAGATATAACAAGTAAGATTAATGCATGCAGCAACTTACAAGCATTTTATAGAGTCTAAATACATCTTTACAGTCTAGCACCTATCTTCAGTGATACTAACATACAGGTGAGCTGGCCTGATTTCCAGCTATGAATTTGTCAGTGCTCAGCTGACACCTACAGCCTTGGCACGAGCTGGCACCTTGTCCACCAGTGTCACAATTATCCATTGTCAGAGGTCAGTATCTGTCTAATGGTCTTGTGTGGTAGGGCAACATCTACATGCCTATGTAAAATAATCATTCCTCAAAATATACTCCAGTAAAATAAACCCACAGAACAACCCTGCAACCCCAGTCTTAATTTAGAAACTCACTTAGAAACCCATCGTCAACCTAATAGGCCTTGTTTCTCAGGCCATTGTTTTGAATCTCCATTTTTTGTTAGGCTGCAGTAAACTTAGGCTTGGTCTACCCTAGGAACTTATGTCAGCATAACTACATCGCTCAGGGATGTGGAAAGTCCACATCCCTGAGCCACGTAATTATACCAACCTAACCCTAGGTGTAGACAACGCTATGTCAATGGGCGGCCTTCTCCCGTCAATGCAGCTACTGCCTCTTGGGGAGGTAGAGTGCCTATGCCAACAGAAGACACTCTCTCATCGGCATAGGTAGCATCTTCACTAAGTGCTACAGCGGCATAGCGCTGCTGCACTGCGGAAAGTATAGACAAGGCTTTAGAGAAAAATCTTGTACTAAAAGTCATAAATATCTGCAATCTACAATTTTAAAATGGTGAAGTATTGTTTAAAAAAGGTCCTCCCCAGTGTTATTTGGCTTCCAACATGAAAACCTTTCAATAGATTTTGTTTCTCATAGATTCATAGATTCCAGGGCCAGAAAGGACCATTGTGATCTCAGTCTGACACAGGCCATAGGATTTCCCCAAAATAATTCCTAGAGCATATCTCTTAAAAAAAAATCCAATCTTGATTGAAAAATTATCCGTGATGGGGAGTCCACCACAAACTCTAGTAAATTGTTCCAATGGTTATTTACCCTCACTATTAAAAACTTGCACCTTATTTCCAGTCTGAATGTGTCTAGCTTCAATTTGCAGCCATTGGATAGTGGTATGTCTTTCTCTGTTAGAGTGAAGAGCCCATTATTAAATATTTGTTCCCCATGTAGATATTTACAAACTGTGATCATATCACCCCTTAACCTTCTCTTTGTTAAGCTAAATAGATTGAGCTCCTTGAGTCTGTCACTATAAGGCATGCTTTCTAATCCGTTAATCTTTCTCATGGCTCTTCCATGAACCCTCTCCAATTTATCAACATCCTTCTTGAATTGTGGACACCAGAACTGAACACAGTATTCCAGCAACGGTCACACCAGTGCCAAATACAGAGGTAAAATAACCTCTCTACTTCTACACAAGATTCCCCTATTTATGCATCTGAGGATTGCATTAGTCCTTTTGGCCCAGCATCTCACTGGGAGCTCATGTTCAGAAGATTACTCACTGCAACCACCAAATCTTTTTAAGAGTCGCTGCTTCCCAGGATAGAGTCCCTCATCATGCAATTATGGCCTACATTCTTTGTTCCTAGATGTATACCTTTACATCTAGCCATATTAAAACATATATTGTTTACTTGCACCTAGCTTACCAAGTGATCCAAATCACTCAGTGACCTCTCCTTTTCATTGTTTACCACTCCTCCAATTTTTGTGTCCTCTACAAACATTATCAGTGATGATTTTATGTATTCTTCCAGGTCATTGATAAAAATGTTAAATAGCACAGAGCCAAGAACTGATCCCTGCATGACCCCACTAGAAACACACCCTCTCATTGATGATTCCCTATTTACAATTACATTTTGAGGCCTATCCGTTAGCCAGTAGCTATCTCAGTAGTTTTGGTTTTTGTAAGCCACCACTAGTGACAACCATTTCAGAGGAATCTTGCAGGACTTCTGTTAACTTTTATAAAGCTCTGGGTTGGCAATAAGGCCCTAAAAAAGGTCCTATGTTTAAAAAAAAAAAACCCATTTACAGGTTTGTTGCAAAATTAGTGTATAGGGCCCTCTAGCAGATCATTATCATTGCTGTTGACTTTATAATACACTTCACTGTAACTTGCCCCTTTCAATGGCTCCCAAGAAGAGGGCTATGCCGTACTGAAGAAACAGCCCCTGTTGACCAAGCACAAACACCTCGAATGCTCAAATAACCCATCAAAGAGCATTTCTCCTGCTTAGTATCCAGTGAATTATAGTTGAAATCTCTTTCCAGGTACAGAAATAATTTGAAGTTGCTGAAAATTAGTATGTAAATGTATCTTTTTAAACAACAACAACAACAAAAATCAATTTGAAGAAATGAAACAATCAGAGCTGGGCACTTGTATATTTAAAAGAAAAAAAGAAGTTGATCTAGTCTTAACTTATTGATTTTGAAGCCGCTATAATAAAGAATTAGTGAAGGAAATATTGCTTTTACTGTTTTCAGATAATGCCGAATGTTGTTGCAAATTATAAAATTTAATTAGCTATATAAATGCTAGAGGCACAAATAGCGTGCTATTGTCTTGATATCTTTCCAGAAATTAGTCTTTTAAAACAAATTTGCCATATTAATCATCTAAAAATATTTTTGATCACTGAATTAATAGTTTGTAGCGTGTTTTAAGGTATTCATTGCCATAGGTGATTGCCTCTTAATTACTACATGGGCGCTTTCTATTCACTCTTATTAATTCATGTTTTCTGGCACGGTCCCAAAAGGCAGCCTTGCCCTGTATCTTCTAATTACTTCTATAATTGAATTTGCCCACTTTTTCTAACCTATTTTTTAAACTGACTGTGTTTGTTCATGGTTTATTGTGTCTTTTTTTTGTGTCAGTTCTCTGCAAGCAGAATGTACATTGATTCTTTCCTCGTTTCTCATTAATTTTCAAGAGCTTTGCTGCATGTCTGTTTTTTCAGCCTGTCAGGCCTATTGCTAGACCAAAAAAAAAAAAGATTCTTTATTATTAAAGGTTAGGTAAAATAGACTGAAGTTAATTAATTCATTAGTAACTCTGAGCCAATTACTGAAGCCTTCTCTTATTTATATACTTGTTAACAAGACAGAGATGAGAAAGGCCTATTATAGGCACATGTCCTTCAGAAGTTGGGTAAACCCTCTAGAGCATATGCATTTAGTTCCACTTAAGAAAAAAATTTAATTCCAAATGAAGACTTGCAGATCAATTGGCTAATATATTGTAAACTGCTAGACCATGCCCTGTGGCTATCAAAATGCTATTTTGGATTCTGACTTATTCATGTAAAGAATGAATTCTTATATTCAACCTGATACCTTACAAACATAACAGTATATAAACCCATTGACTTTTCCTAGCTATCTCCTCAGAAGTAGTTATTGGGGTATTGAGAAATTCTTGCACAAAGGAATTTTCCCTTTTCCCAATTTTTCGGTATTCATCTACACCAGCAAGGCATGATTCTCTGTTTGTGGCATCACCCAGTCCATTGTTGTTTTGTTGTACTGACACATGCAAGGGGAGAAAAACAGAAAATGTGAACATTTGGTAAAAGCTATGCCCATCAAGCTGCCTTCAGTGGGAGTTGAGAGCACTCAGATTTAAAAATGTTATTCAAGTTAATGTTTAAAATTAAATATACACAAGTTAAGAGGGAAGGTACTGTACATCTGGGGTCCGGCTTGAGTTATGCGGGATTACAGGTATCAGTTACAAGGATCAGATTGGGGTGCGGGGTTTTTTAAAGCATCAGTGGATAACTAAAGTCATACAAGTCCCAGTGTGGAGGGGATGTGTAGCTTCTCACAGGGTTAGGTCCAATGTTTATATCAATGACCACAACCTCAAACTAACATCCAGTTTAAGCCTGCTCTTTTAAATTGCCCATTAAGTGGTTTCTTGGAGCTTAAGGGAGTATCATAAAACAGTCACACTCTTTGTCTGAATTCAAGAGAATGGAACTTGGCCTGTCTTGGTACTGCACGATTGTTTTGGTTTTTTAAGAGGTTGCTAATGCTTGGAGCCAAGGGAAAATTACATAATAAATCCTGAAACAAAACAACATTTCCCTTGTTTCAGGTTTTTTTCGAAATTCAAAAATTGGGCCAGGTTCACCAAAATTCATGAACCTTTTTTGCAAACGGTGGTCAAGATTCTTGCAAATCTGGGTGAATTTATGATTTCAGGTGGAAACCATGTGAGATTCAGTGATTTTTATATGTGTCCCGCAAGAAATCAGACGGCTGGAGATGGTGTGTAAATCCAACTAAACTAAAATAGAAAAAAGGTTTGTCTGGACCACTGTGAACCATCAAGTTGGCCTAGCCTAATCAATGATATTTGGATGAAAGCGTGGCTCCCAATCCTGGACTTGCAAAAACCTGTGTCTGCTGTCTCACAGCAGGAAGGAAGTTACTCACTGGAGCAGCTAGCTGTGCAACAGTGCTAATCCCTGTGCTGTATTTTGGCAGCTGCTTCAGGTGAGTATCTTCAATTATTACTTGCCTGCAGTAATACAGGAGTAATACATTTTCTGCTCCATGAACACCATCACACTTGTAGGGCTGGGGCCAAAATAAGGAAATAATCTAAAACAGTTTCTCCACACACCTACTTCCCGCCCACACCTTGTCTCTTTTCTCTCTGTATGTGAAAGCATAAGACTGGGGTGCAATGGATGTACTTTTCTGCAGTTGCCTGGGTGCTCATCTGCTAGGGTAGGCACAGCCTTTCCATACCCTCTTCTATCTGTATAAGTCACAGCAGGGTTGGGATCCTGGTTATCTAATCCTCCTTGCTCACTCCCTATCTGCAGTGAGATAGGAAATGATTGGCTGCTGTGGAAATGATTGTATCACAAGCTGATCATTATCATCACTTGTACAAAATAAACAGCAGAAGCAATTAATTATGGAAGTGCCCCAGCAGCTCCATCGTAAAAGATACATTGAGATTTGCACTTAGAGCAGGGATTAACCTCTTTATTATGTATGAAGAGCATAGTGTGTCCTCCCCAAATTTACAGCACTTCCTCTTGTAGTAGGAGAATTATTTTGTAAAGAATTTTTAAGTAAATCTTTTAATTGATTTGAGTTATAAGGACAAAAATTAGCTCTTTAAGACTTCTGTTTTGTTTAATCTAAATTGTTTTGGATTCCTTTAGCAGAAAAATTCCAGAGCAATTTCTGAAAGCCCTGAGAAATTTTGAGTTTTAAAAACTCACTCTTTTCTAGACTGTAGCCAAACCTAAAGCATAAGGTGCTTTTAACATTTATCAGTGTTATTTTTTTATTTGTGCAGTGTTAGTCATAATTACTTCAGTTTATGTTGAAGTTTTTCATGTAATGTTTTTCCCCCAGTTATAAAATGTATATTATGATGAATAGAGCAGCCTGTGGTTGATTTTACTTTTGGTGGGGAATGGATTATACAAGTTGTTATTTCTGGATAAGTCTCCTGTGGGGAAGCTGACAGAGAAAGCATTCTTCTTCCAAAGGACTGCCTTAGAGCTCAGCCATTTACTTGATTCGGCACTCCCCTGGCTAAGCTATTAGCAAGAATCAGCTCTCAGAGACAGGCTTCTGGCCCTTGGGAAGTCTGTAAGTAGGGAGTTCCTCTCCTATTGACTTAAGAGTTGTAGAAGAACTGCTCTCCTCCTAAGGCCTCCTCAGGTGTACAGAACTGGACAGGTGCTCCTCTCTTGGCCCTCTTGAAGGCCTTGGGAGGTCCCCTTATCCACTACAAGTGTCCCCCTACAAGTTCACTACCCTCTCCTGCTGCTGCCTGTCTCCATTGCCCCATCCAGTTTTGTACTTGCAAACGATAAGATGTATACACATTTTTGGAGGTCTTATGAAATACATAATGTCAATATAAAGATGAAATGTATGTTTTAGTAAGAAATATTAAGTGTGTTTGTCTGATTCTGATTTATAAAAGTGTTGTTAAAAATCACCTATCTGGGACTTAACTTTGCATTCTTTTTCTGTCAGTTGTGTTGTATATGAACATGGTAAGGCCCCAATCCTGCAGCTGGTTGTGGGCAAGCACATCCCTGCATTGACTTCATTAGGGCTTTTGTGCAAATACAGGGATTGACCCGTGTGCAATCAGTTGCAGGATCGGGGCCTGAGATTGAAATTTTTATATCATTGTTGACATTAAGGTTGTGCATTGAAGTATGTTTTTCAATGGTTTGATAATGCACATTGAGGGTGATAGTATTGTTGAATTAAAAGTGTGTGTCCATGTGAGTGAGCTCACCATTTTCTTAAATTTATTGAATTGCAATTATTCATTGTATAATTTCTGTAAATATTTCTTGCTCTGAAGATTGTTCATGAGCAGTTTGTTGTATTTAATATCCAAAATTTAAGTTTTGATAGTAGGTTTGTTTGGGTACATAAATCACATAGAATTTTTCCTGATTCCTGAATGAATGAATATAACTCTTGGAATCAGGTTTCCAATATGAATGCTGTTCTTTACAGACGCAACATTTGCTATCCGTGAATATTCTCCAGTATTTCCTGTTTCAGGAAACAGTAAATATACTGCCAGTAAACTTGTTCTCTTCAGTCTTTATAAAAAACAACCACCAAAAGGGTGAAACCCAATCAAAGAGATTTTTATCTTAGTACCTATTTGCAGCAGGGTTTTTTTTGGGTGTTCTATTTAGAACGTACATTTTGGGGACTAAGTAAAAATTATTTCTAGAAATAAAAAAGTTAGTGTTTTTCATGAGTTCTCCTGGCAAACAAAATGTTTAAAGTGTAAATATTTAGGATTTGTAGACTTCAAAGTGACAAATATGGAATTTTTAAGGATTATTTTTAAAAAATAATTTTGGTGTGAATTTAGTGCTTGTTAAAGATGCTGGATTGATAGCCAAAGAGCATATCGCACAAATATAATAGGACCGGTGGTGGAACAAGCAATGCTCTCTATGCTGCTCCGGCAGGATGCCTAAAGCCTGACCTGGTGGGACTAATTCTTGACTGAGAAGGGAGAGCAATTTCTTTCCATGCAAATTCAATCTCACCATTCCAGTCTGGCCACTGAACAGTGACTTTCAAAGTGCACCAGTTCTCGTGGCTTTTGTGTAGTAAACATCTGTTCAAAAGAGTGAGATAACTAAACCCATTTTACACAGGCCATTGTAACTTAGGCCTGGTCTACACTGGGGGGGGGGGGGATCGACCTAAGATACGCAACTTCAGCTACGAGAATAGCGTAGCTGAAGTCGACGTATCTTAGTTCGACTTACCTCATGGCCTCACGGCGCGGCGTCGATTGCCATGGCTCCCCCGTCGACTTTGCTTCTGCCTCTCGCCGAGCTGGAGTTCAGCAGTCGACAGGAGAGCGATCGGGGATCGATTTATCGTGTCTACACTACACGCGATAAATCGATCCCCGAAAGATCGACCGCTATCCGGCGGGTAGTGTAGAGGTACCCTTAGTAACTTTCAATCATTCCTGACCTGGGTTGGGTTTGAAGCTAGGATGTACAAATAAAAGTGAAAGGTTCAGTATACCCCATCCCCCCCCAAATAGATCCTGAAGTTCCTACATATTTTTATAAACTTATTTATGGTACACACATTATACTGCATTGACTTTTCATTCATGATGTTTTCTGAACTAGAGGATACAGAAATACTTCAGGGAGGATTCATTCTGATGCTTTCTGCTGTATGCCAAGCAGAATTAGCCTTACTTTTTGTAAGGCCCTATATGTGGAAATAACCATTACCGGATCATGCCTTCTTTCCCTACAGGAAGAGTAGAGGGGAAGTTGAGAGGGTCAATATTTGCTGTGCACAGATTTAGACAAAACTGTAGATGGGATTGAGGAATAGTGCTTTGTCTGGTGGCTTGGGGGTGTGCACTCAGTGCAGGGCACCTGGAAAAGGAAAACCTATGTGGTTTTGTAAGCAATTTTAGGAGAGGGACTATTTTTTTGTTATATGTTGGTACAAATGCCTAGTATAATGGGGTCTGGTACATGACACGTAATAATATATTGTTTCATAGACCTGATGCGGCTACTAATGCAAAAGTATTTTATCAAAGAAGAATATAATTAATTTAACTGATAAATTTCCAAAGCTCCAGCTTTCAGTATTTGACAAAGCTGAAAAGTTCATTGTCGTCTGTTTCCTCTCATAGTTCTGCTTCTTTTTAACTCTCCTTTGTTTGTAATACTCTCTTATGCCTCTATCTGCCATTACTGTCCTCCACTTCATTTTACTCCCTTTCGACTTCTTTAGACACCAATGGCTTTTTTTTTTTGTTTAATTCTGTATCTTTTCAATAGCTTCACATAGTCATCAAGGGATTTGTAAGGAATAATGTATTGACCTCTAGAAACCTCGCCTGTCCCTTATGAAATTTCTTTTCATTTGTTATGGGTTGTACGTTTTATGTGTGTCATCATGTTAGATGAATAGACTGATCTGAGGTAGGAAATTGTTATAACCTCCATTTTACAGACGCAGAGGCTGAAGCAAAGAAAGGGTAAGTGACTTGCCCAAGGTGACATGAGGTGTGTGTCAGAACTGGCAATAGAACCCAATTTTCACAGTTCCAAATCCTGAGCCTTTATTATTGGACTATCCTTCCAACCACGTCTAGCACATATTGTGAGGCATAAGGTTGAAGATCAGTTGTCTAGTGTAGGGATACTAAAAAGCATAATGACTGATCTGTTGATACTACCTTCTTTCATTAAACAGTTCTTCTAAAAAAAGATGGGGGAAGGAAACTATCACAATATTTTCTGTTACTTCTATAATTGTAGCTTGGACTTTATAGGCAATCAGAGCCCTACCTTAATAAATGTCATTTGACTAAGTAAACGTGAATGTCAGCGGTGGTAATCTACAGCCTCTGTTCCTGTGCTATCTATTCCCACCAAGTTCAGAAATATGTAATTAGAATGAATAGGTAATGGAAGAACAAAAGTGTAACACATTAGTGGATGAAAGACAAAACATTCCCTGGAGGAACAAAAGAGCAACCATCCATGTTGTTCAGGTGCAAAGTATAGAAAGCAGCAGCCATTCATTGCTGGCTTTAGGCAGAAGCAGTGTGCTTGATTGAGCACTTGGGGCTATGTGCTACCTCCAGGACTGGCCTAATCTCTCTTTATGACAAATGGCTCAGAAAGGAAGGAGATCCCCAAATCTTCCCTCCTTTAACAGTGGGACCACAGGCTGTTCATTCCCCAGTTTCCTCCCATACTACCCTGTCAGCATGGGAATGCTTTGGAAATAAAAAGCAGTCTCTGAAGAATAAAGTAGATAAACTCTTTTTAAACATGTATTTCATTAGCTTCCTGAGTAGGATCCTAAATTTCCAGAGACAGGAAAATCAAGCTACAACTGTCCTCCTTCTCCGGACCCAGTATGGGTGAATGGGTTTGTCGGTAAATTACTTTCATAGAATATCAGGGTTAGAAGGGACCTCAGGAGGTCATCTAGTCCAACCCCTTGCTCAAAGCAGGACCAATCCCCAGATTTTTGCCCCAGATCCCTAAATTGCCCCCTCAAGGATTGAACTCACAACCCTGGGTTTAGTAGGCCAATGCTCAAACCACTGAGCTATCCCTCTCCCCTTCACATTAGCTCCCAGGGCCAGCCTATTGGCTTCACAGCTTGCCTGGATGTGGGGCCACAAGATGTCTCTTGGTCTGCTTGGACTTAATACCAGTCCAGTTCATGGTCTTTCACATCAGCTTTGTCAGAGCAGATAAGGTATAAGTACTGAAGAGGAAAAGATGTATTTACATATAGAAATGATATTATTTTTAACACAGAGTTCAAGTCGAAAATGTTGAGCCCAATACCGTTCCCATTCCTTTCAATGGGAGCAGGATCGGGCCCTGTGTTTGTATCCAGCTCAGAAAACTGTGAAATGTAATTGTGATCCTTAAGGATATATGACACCCTGGTATTATTGAACAAATATCTGTAGATATTATCTGCATGTTGGCATTATGTAGTTTATATTCACAATAAGTGCCACCACTCAAATGCCAAACCCGTGTTTAACACTGTGCCAATTGGCTTCCTCACTGATAAACCTTGACAGTACATTGTTCTCTTGTCAAGGGGCATTATCCTAGCAATTCAGCAAAAATTTTTCTTCATTTGGACAGTGCATCTTTCAGACATTCCCTTCTTCTATTGATTTGTTTTCTCCTGTCCCTTTCTCCTTCTTTTGTTTTCTTATCATAGCTTCAGGTTATTAAGTGCAAAGTATTGATGGGAATGGATGGTTTTGGTCGATGGAGAGCTAATGCATCCCTAATCCCGCCATTGTTACAGAGTTATGCTTTACTCTGGTTCCTGATGGGGGAAAAGGTGCAAAGCTGTTGATCCTAGTTTTATTTGTCACAAACCCATCCATCAATCAAGCACAAGCATGTCTGAATGCTGAATGACATGTGGGTCTCAGCTGAAAAAATTCGATAACAGTGTATTGTCAGGTTGCTCACTCTTTTTTTCGATAAGAAATACATTTGACTGAAATAGATAAGCATGCAACTACTAAAGACTTGGAGAGAGAGTGACATACATGGCACGAAAGGTTGTAGATCTTTGGTATTAATGATACTTATGAGTAAATAAAATAGAAAAAAGCTCCAGACATGCAACATGCTTAAATCCTGGATATGTTCAGACACTGTGGGATTTTTTTTATTAGTTTGGGTTTTCAAGTATTTAATCTGAGCATATTTCATAGCCTGCTGCCCAGGTCTATTTAAAAAAAAAATCTAAATTGTACCGATTACTTGAATAGAATAGAAAATACATTCTTCTAATATATACTGAAGAATCCTCACATTTATCATTTCTGGATAAAAGTGACCTTATAAATTTGCTTATATCTTCTTATGATGGAAAGCACGTTAAAAAGTTAATTATCTTATACTGCAAATATATATGTATGTCATTTTAACAATGACTTTTTAAATTATAATTGTAGTCTCAAAAATGTTTTGGTGTCCCTTTTATTCTAGTTGTTAAATTATGCACTTGAGTACATTACTGAAAGCTCATCTTTTTAGATATGTACAATTTTCCATTCGTGGTTATTACAATATAATTTCATTTGGAAATAGTTAAAACATTTCATTAGCACAAAATAAATTTGGGAAAAATCATCAACAGATTAGAACATTTTAAAAAATCCATTTTATTTTCTTGCCATACTAGAAAACATTTCAGAATGGAGAAATATACTAGAATGACCTAAAAAACCCATCAGCAAAGATAACGAAAAGACAACCCCGACTCAGAGACCTTTAAGATGAACATTTTGTAGCCCCAAGTATTAGTACACTCTGAGTAAGCCATTTTTTTCTCTGCTCAGTGACTAGGGGCTAGAAAACTGCAAAAATCAATGTGGGAGTGCTTTAGATTTGTTGGATAAATTACATGTGCTTGGCTGCTCTATTGTATCTGGCCCATATTCTATACTAGATACTTTTAGATGGAACTGTCACATAATACATATACTCAATATTGATTTTTATAGATTTAACTGAGCTTGAATTGAACTCCATAGTAAGCTAGCAGGAACTTAAGAACTGCAGCATTAATATAAAATTTTACTAAATGTTTGTGTCTTGGAAACTCCTGGTATTACTTTAAAACCATATGGGCTAAATCTGACTGAACTAAGGAATTCAGATGTCCTGGTATAATATTTGTATTGGTTTAGCGTCAGACTTTTTTTCTTTTATGATTTTATTTATTTATACTAACTGCAAAAGAACACACAGAATGATAAACAAAGGTAGTCTAGATATAAGGCAGATACCAGCTGATGTCTTATTAGGTCCAAAATATCATTACTAGCACCAAGAAGCGTTTTCCAGCCTGTAGCTATTTCTTGACCAAGTCACTTTAAATCAAATTTATTATATGCAAGGAAGGTCAAATTCAAATTTGGCTGCCTCAAGTTAGGCACCTAAATAAGTGGCCAAATTTCAACTGGCTGCTCAACACCTTTATGTATTGCCCAAATATGGCTAATGGGGAGTAAGGTTCTTTACTGCCCTTTGTGCCTTTGAAAATCTCCCCCTTAGATACTTAACTTCAAGCACCCAAATTTAAACTTTTTCCTGGATTCTGGGTAACAGGCTTGTGACGGATTGAGGATGACACCCTACACTACTTTGCTTCTGAAAAAAAATATGGTATGGGGAGAAAGCAAATATATTTGAGGCTTTTAAAAAGAAACAAGTAAGAATTGCACTCTGGGATGCAGGAAAAATGTATAAATTTCTGAATGAATGGGGAAGCATAAGAAGTGGTTAACTTACCTCTCTGGCATTCAAGAGTAGTTTATACTACATCTCTAATCTTAAATTCTTCATTTAAATGTTTTTAAAGTAATCACAATTTTAAAATGCAGCTACTCAGAGAAGACCCAATGTGGCATTCAATCATAGTCATGAAACAGCTGCTAAAGTTCATAGAGAAGAATCAAAGCTATATTTAATTTGTACGTAAAAATGGATCATTCTGGCTTCAGATATGCCCAGAAAACTGCCACTGAAATCATATGTGCACATCTGAAGCCACAACATAGCCCAAGAAATATGAGCACATCCGTCAATGTGAAATGTAATATGATTGCAGAGAAAAATGTACAACATACGGGTCCTGCAGTAAGTGGCTTTTGGCCAGCTGTGTGGTAAGGGATGCCTCAGACTTATCTGATTATATACATTAAGATAAAGAGCCAACATGAAGTAAAATCTTTTTGTGGATATCTATATATTTTACCGATACAATATTTTCACCTGTCCTTTACAACTCAGTTTTCTGTTTTCTTAATCACTTACCTGAAGGAGAGAATGCAGATTTTAAATTACAAGGGAACACATTTAAATAACCAGCACAGTTTGATCATGCCTTGTCACCTCCAGCCTGGATTATTGTCTTGTGCTATACCTGGGGCTAGGCTGATAGGCCACTTAGGGTATGTCTACACTGCAGTTAGATACCTGCAGCTGCCCCATGCCAGCTGACTTGGGCTTGTGGGGCTCAGACTAAAGGGCTGTTTAATTGTGGTGTAGATGTTCGGGCTCAGGCTGCATCCCAAGCTCTGGGACTCTCCTATCTTGAGCCCAAATGTCTACACTGCTGTTAAACAGCCCCTTTGCCTGAGCCCCATGAGCCCGAGTCAGCTGGCACGGACAGCCATGGGTTTTTAATTGCAGTGTAGACATACCCTTAGAAACTTCAGCTCATCTACTTTAGTGTTGTTAAATTCTTGGAGCATATTTAACTTGAGCGCCTTGGACTGTAGACATGGCTTCCAACTCATTTCCAGATGCAGTTCAAGGTTCTGATTTTTAAACTTTAAATCTCTTTATAGTGTGTGGCCTGCGTAAAAACCGCAGACCCTAAGCTAGTCTAAATTGGCCTAGCTCCACTGATGTCGATACAGGCACACTGATTTCCACTAGTGGGGATCTGGCTGTGCATCTTTACTAGTACTTTTACTTGACAGTTGAAATCAGATGTGGTATTCATTCTGGCCAGCCCTTAAAACTATACCTTTAGGGAATGAGACAGGAGCTTTTCAATGGAGGGTCCTCAACTTTGGAACTCTGTTCCATCTTGGTCTGTCAGTGCTTGGTTTTATTATTGCCAGGGCACTCTGCAAAGCCTCTCTTTATTCAGATTTTTGGGGGGGGTGGGGAGGAGGGTTATTAAATAATGCAGGGTTTTTTAAGGTTTTGAGGGGGAATTATTTTGTCACTGCTGATACTATGAGTCATATTTTCAAAGGGGCCTCAACCCAACCTCTTTTTGTATATGCACAAATACATGCACATGTTTACATATGCAAAATGATCACACTTACACAGTATTTGCATGTGCAAGTGACACTTATGTGTACGTTATTCAGTATTCTGTGTGTAGGCAAAGCTGCCCAGGCACAAATGAAGACCATATTTTGAATATGGACCTATGTGAATCTAGCTGTATGGTATTGGCAATATTTAATATTAGGTGTACTAGAGATATGTAATAGAAACATTTTTATACCTGGGGAAAATAAAAAATAATAAATACAGTAGGGGAGATTGTAAATTCCACCTCTTCCACTTAACATTCATCTCATGTATCTCATGTGGTCTTATGAAAGGGACCATGATCACATATGAAATTCCCAATTAATTAAATGCCTGTCCGAATCCCTACACTACTTCTGGCAGGAGCTAATGCACATTCATGAAAAACAAATTCATAACATTAATAAAAAATTTTTAACTTGCATAAAACCAATGTAGCTCTGTTCCTTAGCTTGTAAAAGGGGCTTACATAACAAGGTAGTTACTCCTCTTTCTTTGAAAAAATGAGAGCAAATAGGATTTAATCAACAAAAAAGTGTAGTTTGTATAACAGAGTTCAATTCTACTTATGCACTCTTAACCATATAACACCATGCATTGAGATCTCTATCTTTTTGAGCACTAGATGCCAATGCAGAACTCATTCTTTCACACGTTAGAAAGCAGCTATGTTATATATTCACTAAACTCTGAGGTGCTACAATACATGTTCCCCAGCACTGTGTCTGGATGCTAATCAGTCAGCTGCTTAACTGAATGAGAGTAGCATTCTTGACATCCGGTATATATCAAAAGTCATCATAAGTGTCATGTTGGTGGGTGTCTAGTGGATGTCCAGGAGCACTCAAGAGGTTAAGGACTTTGTTCATCAACTGTGAAGGCAACTTGAGAAATGTAAAAAGAAAGCCAGTGAAATTAAAAAAGAAAGGGCATCACACCATATGATTTCTCTGTATAAGTGCCATATGGCATCTCTTTACAAATGTATAGCACTAGGAAAAAAGAGATTAGTGAAAATGTGAGAGCTGCTTCATGAAGCCCCAAGGACCCAAGGTTCAAAATGCTCTAGCATCTAGACAGCCTTGCTGGCATATCTGGGAATAAATTATAGAAGAAGATGCATGTATTATTTGTCATTATCTTTCAGACATAAAATAAAGTAGTCAACCTACTAACTCTGTTGGATGATTAAGCTGCGTAAGCAGAGCTTCTGCTTTTGCTCAACAAGTAGAGACCTCTGTTTTCACAGCTCAGGATCATGAGTTCTAATCCTGGGGCTCTATATCTAAATTGTTGAACAACTGTAGTATGTGTTCACATGATCTCATGCATTATTACAAAGAAAGGTTATTGAAGTTCAGTTCTCTTTTCTTAGGCCAACTGTCTCATTACATTTTACCTATTCCTGTTAAACCCATTTCTTAACATAAATAGTGTCCTTAATGGACCATGGGTCTGATCTTGCATCCCATACTCATGTGAATACTCATCATGTGGGTACTCATGTAAAGATCACGGAATCAGATGCTAAATTTGTCGAAGTTCAAGGATGAAATAAAAACAGCCGAAGTAGCTGTACAACATGAACTGTTTCATGAAATTGTTCCATAGGTCTGAAGCACCTAAGGCCAATTTATTCTTCAATCCATATTCATGTGTAAGTCACATTAATGGCAATGAGAGTAATGGTCATGTTCAGAGCTGAGAATCAATCCCAAAAGGCAACAATTCTTAATGGAAAAAAACGCTTGGGAACAAACATTCTCCAGCCTGAATTAAAAAAACCCAAAATCTGCCATATGTTTGGTTCAAACAATATTTTGCTGGATATAAATTGTTTGCAATTGGAGTGTTTTATTTTTAGAAGAAATAGCCCAGAAAAGCATTGCACCAAACTCATGATAATATGATTGCACAGTCCATATTTGGAACATATTAGCATATTTGCTTGTGTGTACAAATATATAAACTGTCATCTTCCAAAGCACAGTCTGAAGAAAATTGATGCAGGGGTTTTGGACTGGAGGAGGAAAAGTTGCAATAAGTGTTGTCTTTATGGAGGTAAGGTCCAAAATTAAAAGGCTTGCCAAAATTTAGTAAATAAAAGAAATTGCACAAAACCCAGAAAAGAGACAAGAAGAATGAGTGGCTAATTGCTGTACATTCAATTCAACTAAAAATGAAACACACAGGCAGGTGTCATCAGAGAGGCTCATATTGCATAGGAGCATCCTGACAGCAGTGACAAAACAATGTAATCACAAACAGAAAACTAAGAGCCTTTCTTTTTTTATTGGCAACATTGCTTTGAACATAGTCTAGCAGAGACATGGTTAGTCTCTTGTCTCTGTTGATGCCCTCTCCTCCTCGTACCAGCTTGGACAGTCCTTGTGATCTGGGAGAACTAGAGCTGCAATTGCAGCTGGCCTTTTGGGACCAACCTAAGGTGGGGCAGGCTCCTTGGGCCATGCTCTGCATACCTGGGGCCCAAATCTAGTTCTCATTTAAGTCAGTGTTATTCTTTCCATGGACTTTATTGGCAGTTGGCTCCATTTCCTATACATGGCCAACCACTCTCTAGCCCAGTGGTCCCCAACCTTTCTGTTGCAATAGCATATTCGTGTTCCCAGAAGAGCGTGGCGGGAAGCAGTGGCATTTCGGCGACGATGCTTCTTGGTGTTGCCGCTTCTCGGCAGCTGGTTGTCCGGCGGCCGTGCTCCTAGGCGGCGGGTTGTCCGGCGGAAGCGCTCCCTCGTCAGTAGGCGGGTGCACATAAATGCCCCGGCAGGCGCCATGGCGCCCGCGGGCACCGCGTTGGGGACCACTGCTCTAGCCCTTGTTATGCTTCAGTGACTATAAACTTGGGACTGCTGGGCTCTATTCCTGCTTTTGCCACTGACCCACTGTATGATCTGGGGCAAGTCACTTTACCTCTCAGTACTTCAGTTTACCCATCGGCAAAATTGGTATAAAAATACCTCATCAGTGGTGTTGTGAGGCTGAACAATTTGAGATCCATAGGTAAAGGTTTATGATTGTTGCTAGGATTTAAAGGACAACCACGTATGCACAAAAGGATTCCCAAAAGGATAGATGGACCTGTTCTCACCTTGATGTATGTGAAATACCTTTGGTAACTGGTTAATTCAGTCCTCTCTTTAATTGGCTCACAACCTCTAAAACCAAACTGATTGTTTTTAAAAAGAATATTTTAAATTGTTTTCAATTGTTCTACATAGGTAATTCAGTGAGTTGGCATTTAATGATATAAACCATATTTCTGAATGAGACAGTAAAAAAGCCCTAAGACAACCCAAATAGAGATTTAAAATGTGACTGCAACTCACAGTTGAGTTAGACATTATAGGCAGAGTAACAAACTGCTCATGCACTATCATCTTCTGCACTACAGCTCCTGATTTGCACATGCATACAGGCATGTGTGTACACAAACCACAGACTGGTATACATGCACAGCTTTGCATGCTCACTTTTAAAAATCAAGCCCTGTGGACATTGTCATATGCCATGGAAGCTGGGAAATGCACCCCAGTAGTTATGTAGATCAGCCACATAGTTCAAGCAAAGCAATAGGAGTAAACTTGATGTAATAAGGAGAAAGAATTATACTGTCTTTCCCATTAGAAGCCACAGGCCATGCACTGAAAGTAGAAGGAACTATATTTGCAAACAATAAAATGGATAGCTTGACACAGGTTTGCTGGTGAGAATTGCAAAGCCCTGTTACAACTTGTCCCAGTCCCCCTCTGGATGGTCACAAACCAGTGGGTCCCACATGCGTCTAAGTCTTCCGAGTCTGGATAGAGTCTAGTCACTGTTTCTACCTCTGGGTTTCTAAGGTGCACTCCCAGGCACAGACCTCTTATCTAAGCCCTGTGGGACTCCACAGTCTAGCCACCCTAGTCCTTAAACCAATGCCTCAGACTTCCTAAGCCCCCTCTCTCCTGTCATTTTATACACTCCTCCACAGTTCCACCTAGCTGTGGGAACTCCTGGTTTGTAGTTTAGCCTCTTCAGGGAGAGTGTGGCAGAGATGCAAGGAATATAGGCTTAGCAAAGGAATTTCTTAACCACAGTCACTTTACTCTCAAAAAACATTAGTGTGTTATAGGTATTTGCAAAATAACAAAAGTCCTGAGATGTGTCCTCCCCTAGTCTGATCTCATCCCTTCTGTGAATCCAAAATTTTGTCAGCATTTCAGGCAAGGCAGAATCTCTCTCCTGCCTTCTCTAGCCAGTTCTTCTTGCATGTGGCAATGAATGCCCCCGCAATCTGAACAGCACCCCTTTTAAACAGTCTTTCCTATGTGATTGGATGGAAAATTCCAGTCCTTTCCTCCAGTCAGGCTTCACCTCCCTGTGGGCTGCTGTGTAGAAAAGACATCGTTCCATGGGGATAGGCCAGTAGTCGAGAGAGTCAGTCGTTGAGAGAGTCAGTCCAAGTTGATGGCCCCAGACATCTGATTTGATATTTTCTCTTTGATCCTTCACTGAGGTGTCATACACCTTTCCTGGGAAGGGTAGCTGTCTAGAATACACCATAATAACCTGCCTTGGGCAAGGTTAGATGTGTTCAGCACATAATGCAAAATAGAGATCCTAATACAAAATGGAGGTTACAATACAAAATAGAGTTCACAATTGGACTCAGACATATTCCATTCTGTCACTCACCCCATATGACTAGCACCTCATCTGTATTTTACCAGTGACTTTTTTTATGAACAGAAGGGTGTACTAATTCAAATATTGCACTGCCTAAACTTGTATATCAGGGTAGAGGTGCTCATGAAGAGCATTTAGTTTGTGTTTAGGTTATTTTTGTAATATTTAAAAATAGCATTATCCTTGAATGGCCTTTAAAATATTATATATTAAAACAAATTCTTTCTCTTTAAGAATATTCCAGTGTGAAGTTGTATCCTGCAGCTATGAAGGGCCTATCAAATGTATGTTTGTCAACACATGGGGGCAGTTTCTCACGCTAACTTCAGCTACACATCCTGTAGGGCTCAGGGCCAATTCTGTGAGGAGCTTAGAAGAGCTGGTCGAAAAATCTTCAACAAACTTTTTCCTGTTGAGAACTGCTGGGGCACCTGCCCCCTGTAGGAAGCACTTGCCAGGGTTCAGGTCTCCTGCCCCATGTGGGAGGCGCTTGCCGGGGCTTCAGCCTCGCTCCTACTGAAGCCCCAAGCCCCGGCAGGCATGCCCCGCAGGCTTGAAGCCGCGAGACTCCGTCTCCCTGCGGGCAGAAGCCCCTAGCTCCATGCTCCCCACCCCTCAGTCTTGTAGGCAGAGAATGAGGGACTGTGGCGGGGTTCTGCGAGCCGCACTTTAACTGTAACAGCCGCATGCGGCTCACAAGCCGTGGTTTGGCCTCACTTGCCCTATGCTCAGTACCTTACAGGATTAAATATGTTAATTAATGTATTCAGAATTGTTTTGCTGTTTCTCAGGGCACATGGTTTCTTGGATTTTTCTGTTTACACAACGTCTTGAAAAATGGTGTCGTTTGGAGAGAGTAAGAGCCTTGAGGTGAGTTTGGAGAGGCTCTTACTTCTTGTAGCCCCACTTGTTATTTTGGACACCACCTACCACTTGCTGTTCACTTTATATGTGTCTTAAATGTATTGCAATCCTTGGGTCAGATTCTCCTGCAGTGCGAAACAGCGGGAAAGTTTGTAGAGTTGGTCCTTTGAGGATTCTCTTTTTGCAAGGGTAATCTTTGGGTAGTGTGGATCAGGCATATTGGGACCCCTTCTCTGGTTGCAAGAATTCCCAAGAGAAAGAAATTTCACCAGCAAGTCCCTACACCTCAACAATCCCTGGTTGCCAAAACTATGGATTGGAAGAATGTAAGGGCAGCTTAACACTCCCTTCCTCCTCTCCTACCACCTCCATTTTTGAGCCAAGCTGAGCCAAACCAAGGAATCTGGCCAATTATTCCCATTTTATAGTCTTGCCTGCCACATGGCTGTGTGTCCAGATCAAAGAAAAAATAATCGATATTGTTCACACTTTTTATTTTGATTTTTGAGGGATTCAGATATTGCAGAATTTTCACTTTGTAAGTTGAACCTTGAATGTTTTGGTAGCTGTATCAAAACCAAACTAAAAAGTCATTTGTGCCAAATATGTGGCATGATCATATGACACAAACGTCTGTATTTGTATGTCATTGAGTTCCTCAGGGAGTAAAAGAGCTTGATACATTATTAAAGGTTTCTTTCCCTTTCATTTAGAAACAAGAAAGACTCTAGTGAAAATTAAAAATAGATGTACACTTATGTACAACTATGTTTTTTGCATCAATAAAAGCTTTTTATCAACAGTAAATACACGATTGTGTGTGGCTATGCATATAACAGTGTATATACTATTTCAGAAATGCTTCATTAAATAAACTGAATAGAATCGTTACGCTGTTTTCCAATTACATGTAAGAAACGTTACACTATATAAATATATTCCAAATCTCTGCTGCTCATATTAACAAAAAACACCGTAGGGGCAGATTTGTAGATTTGAAGTGTATGATAAAATGAATTTATAATAATTTATTATGTGTTGTAATTCAGAAGAGTTTTGTAATAGTGGAAATAATATTAAGTGTGTCATTGCCTATTATTGATCACAATTATGCAATATGTTAAAGATATATTTGTTTCAAAGAGCCAGGATGCTCTTGTGCACTAGAGGGGCAAAAGGAGGTAGTTGTCCAATTACAAGGGGGAGAGGACAGTCTTGCGTTTGCGAACAAGGGGTTCGGTGTCTAGTTCTGCTACAGACTTTCTGTGCTACTGTGGTCAAGTCACTTAGTCTCTCTCTGCCTTATTTCCCCATCTGAAAAAATGGAATAATAACAGTTCCCTACCTCAGAGGGATGTTCTGAAGGTAGACTATTAGTATTTGTGAGGCTCTATGATGCCACAGTTATGGGGACCTACATAAGTATCTAAATTGATAAAAATATAGAAACCATCTTTTCCTTGGACCCAGAGCTGAGGGCGATGTCTTCAGACATTCTCATCACTAGCTCTTGCCTCCCGCTTGGTCTTTCAGCCTCTCCCGTTGGAATCTATTCTCTTCAGGGTTTTATACCATGTCATCACCATAATATCCAAGTGCCTTCCAGTAGTGAATTAAATGATGCGACTAGCATTTGTCATGTCTCATTCTTTTTCTCCCCCTCCTCCAGTTTCTCTCTAAGGAAAAAGTATGTGAGTTGGGTTTCTTAATGTATTTTTTATTTATTTATTGTATGTCTGCTGTATTTGTTATTGAAAGCAAGGTCAAAGAAGTGTGCCTAGCAGTAGGAATGGAGAATGGTGATGTTTGAGGCGGGTTTTAGATCCTAAGGGAAATTTTTCCACTGTGTTGGACGGACACCTGAGAAAGTTGTCTTCTGCACAAAATAGCTTTACCCTTGCAATGGACAGTTCCATTGTGCCTGAGGAGCAGCATTGTTGACCACGGTCCTCATCCCAGAGCTTACAGAGATCTTTTAGGTATCCTGGGCCCAGATCATTGAGCACCTTGAAGATAAGAACTCAGACCTTGAATTTGATTTGATATTTTGTGGGAAGTCAGTGTACAGAACAAAGGGCAGGTACTCATGACAAGCATTTCTCTCTTTCATTGCAGGCACCACTAAGGGAATCATGCCCACATACTTCATTGGTAGCTGAGATATCTTCTTTTTAGTGTTCTCAGTTTCTCTATAGGCTGCAGAACAAAGCCTACGGATCATCTGGGTGTTTAGATATTGGCCCCTTGCTCACTATCTGCAGTAGCTAGCGAGTACCTGGGGATTGGTCCTGCTTTGAGCAGGGGGTTGGACTAGATGACCTCCTGAGGTCCCTTCCAACCCTGATAGTCTATGATTCTATAATTCTATACCTTGAAGAGACTGGAGTTGTTCCCTCTGATACCTCAGAGACTCCTTTAGGGTCAGGGCATATAAATGCAGCCGTGTCCACCTCTTCTCTTACCTCAGCAACCTCCTCTGGGAATTCCAGATGCACTATGACATACCCTTGGTAGGGGTATTCATCCATGCTGAGGCCACACAGACCGAGTCTCATCTGTGTCTGTACAGTTGGCAGAAGGACTGAAATATAATAGTAAGTTGAGATCTGGTGTCAAGCACTGCTTTACATTCTGTCTCTCTTCAATCCTCACAGTGACCTCTGCTCGAGGTCCTATCAGTCCTGATAGGATTCCGGCTGGGCAGTCCTTTCCAAGGGTGCCTTCAAATCCTGAGTTCCTGTATGGCTTCCTTCCCAAGCCCCTTTGGCAGTCCCTTGACTCCTCCCAACTGGTCCTCCGCTTTTCATACACCAAGGAGGGATTTTCTTCATTATGACACTTGGCAGCACTGTGTCCATCTGGGCCATGCTTGTAGCAGAAAAAGAATTGTCCTTCCCCCTTTGGCTCTGGCGGGGTGGTGGCCCTAAATGCTGATTTCTCCATCACTGCAGCCAAGAGCTCCTTATACCCTGAAGTCTTGGCTCAATTGCTCATACGTCATAGTTCAGTCATCTAGTCTGTCAGGAACCACACTTGTTGGGCAAGTTCCTCTGTGGTGCTTGCATCAGTACACTAGCGGGTTGCAAAGGCACTGGCTGGCTCAGATGGTGAGGCTTCCCAAAACTCACTGACTGACTGCCTGTCTCCCTCATCTCTGACCTCTTTTATCAGCCAGGAGTAACTCAGTGGACTTCCCTATGGTTCTCTAAACCAAATGTGGAGTAGAATCAGGTTCTAATAGTGAGCTACTCTTATAACTTAGGCCAATCTGGTCTGGTCCATTTGCTCTGCAGTGAAAGCTACTCTCCTGATAGCTCACTGTAGTAGCTTCTCCAGCCTCAGTGTATAAGCTGAAACCTTCTTGTCCCTTAGCTGATGGATGTTGAGGAACTGATAATAAATGTCCTCAGAGCCCTCTGTGCTCCCAAAGTGTGATCAAGGGCCTCTAGACAGTCCTTCACATTAACCCCAGGGATAACCGAGCTTCAGAGTCCAAATCACATCTAATATTGGGCCCCTGAGGCTCTCCACTTGATACCTTCACTTTCCTGCATCTGGTACTGCTCACTCCTGCAGCATTTCAGTGGTGTGTTCCAACCAGGGTTCACACCCCTCCTCCCCAGGCATTGGGATTGCACCCCCAGAGAATAACTTTAATTTATGATAGGCGCTTGACTCAGGATGGGACAGCATAACCATTTCTCATGCTTGCCCCAGTGCTTTTGCCCACACATAGGGTGAGGCTGTAGCCCCAGGCTTGGGCCTGCGGGGTCAAGGCCCAACAAACTCAGCATATCAGCCAGGGTCTGTCTTTCTTTGCCTAGGAAGGCTGACATTTTCTTTAACAACTCTGCTTCTGAAGCAGGAAGTGGTGGGGGCTGGCTTTCAGAGGCTACCAGCTTTCACAAGCTGCCCACCACCGCTATCTCACGTGGATCTTGTAGGACTTGCACTGGCAGCTCACAGTGCTGCAAAGGCACCATCCTCCCTCATAAACAAGTGCCCATTGATTCTGCACTTGCGGAGGCTTCGGTGGCTGCCCAAAAAGTGGATTCAACTGAGCCCTCATCAAATGCCTCAGATATCCCTGTTACTAGAAGACAGTTCTTAGGGTCAATATTAATTCCCTTGCACCAGTCCTCTGAGATGTGCTTGCAAGGGGTACTGACACAGCACCCTGCATGAGCCCCCAAAAATGTAACTCTTAAGAACATAAGAACAGCCATATTGGAGCAGATCAAAGGTCCATCTAGCCCAGTATCCTGTCTTCTGACAGTGGCCAATGCCAGGTGCCCCAGAGAGAATGAACCGAACCGGTAATCATCAAGTGGTCCATCCCCTGTCACCCATTCCCAGCTTCTGGCAAACAGAGGCTAGGGACACCATCCCTGTCCATCCTGGCTAATTGCCATTGATGGACCTATACTCCATGAACTTATCTAGTTCTTTTTTGAACCCTGTTATAGTCTTGGCCTTTACTACATCCTCTGGCAAGAAGTTCCACAGGCTGACTGTGCGTTGTGTGAAAAAATACTTCCTTTTGTTTGTTTTAAACCTGCTGCCTATTCATTTCATTTGGTGACCCCTAGTTCTTGTGTTATGAGGAGTAAATAACACTTCCTTATTTACTTTCTCCACACCAATCACGATTTTATAGACCTCAATCATATCATATCCCCCCTTTGTCGTCTCTTTTCCAAGCTGGAAAGTCCCAGTCTTATTAATCTCTCTTCATATGGAAGCTGTTCCATACCCCTAATAATTTTTGTTGCCTTTTTCTGAACCTTTTCCAACTCCAATATATCTTCTTTGAGATGGGGCAACCACCTCTGCATGCTGTATTCAAGATGTGGGTGTACCATGGATTTATATAGAGGCAATATGATGAAAAACGCTTATGCCAGGTAAAGATGGCAGCAACAAAGGCCGGGTTCCATATCTAGGGGTTCCTCTTAATACAAAACAGAACTGGCTTGAGCCCCCACCCAGAAGTCTGGGGAAAGTAAGCACCAGCCCTGGGCACCTCTCAAAGGCAATACTTCCCCACTTGCAAGCACCGAGGTTGTGTATTACAAAAGAAAACTTTTAATAAAAGGAAAAGGGAACCTAGCATTAATTTGGGAAAACACCACAACCCCAATTCAAAAGCGTGTAACCATAAGCAAACACTCACCCCCGCAGTATGGTGGGCAGTGTCCCGTGCCTCAGTTTCCCACTTTGTGGTGTGAAATTCCAAAGAACGACTGTCGCATTGCCATGCCACTCCCGTCTATCTGCTGCACCCCACTCACAGTGATTGTCCTTCATCAGCAAAGACCCAGAGTTCAAGGTGTGTTCACGTGGGTTCCTCTCCCATCCCTGAAAGATGGGGATGGGGTGTTGACCAATGCCGCTGCTGCTGCCACCTCTACAACTGGCTTGCTGCTGCTTCTGTTATCTCTGCTGCTGCTGGCCACTTGCTGCTGCTGCTGTTCTCTCTGCTACCGCTCAGCTCTGCCACTCTTATCACTGCTGTGGCTTCTTGCTCACTGCCACTTCTGCGATTCCACGTCCTGAGGTTCCACCATTTAGCCCGGCTCTTAGTGTTTTCACCGGGGGGTGGGGAGCCTCTAGGCTGCTGCCTCTTCTTTGTCTCGCACTGCAGTACTGTCCCCACACTAGATCTAACACTTCGTCCTAGTCCTGCTTGTCAGTGCTTTCAGCTCTAGTAATCACTGAACAGAAACAAGGACTCTCAGTTGGGTCCAATGAGCTCTTCCTGTGAACACTGGAGAGGGGAGGGTCAAATGATGTCTAGGAGTCTTCTGGCAGAGTCCACACCTTCAGATAGGAACACCTGTCTCCAGCCCCTTTGATTTTCATTGGGATTTGGCATCCCTTCCTCCTGCATAACAAGTAAGGCTCAGTTTAGGATGACCCCCTCAATCAGGGCCTGCTAAGTACAGTTTTGCTGCCCTTTCCTCAAAGAAGAAGGATAACAAAATGTCATGACCCCACTTGGGCAAAGCAGCTCTGTCTGCAGAACATCTAGACAGAGTAGGTGTGTCCATGAAACTACAGTCTGCTCCTGAAGTCTTTTCCCCTAGTTCGTCACTAGATGACAGGGGAGAGCTCATTCAGACCCTGCTTACACATGCAAGAGGACTACACTAGATGGCCTGATAAGTATTTTCCATCTCTAATTGCTATAAGTCAAAATAGTTGTGGTGTGAAATTAGGGCCTGGTCTGCACTACAGCTGGTGGTCGATTTAAGCTATGCAATTTGAGTTACATTAGTTGCTTAACTCAAGTTGATGCAGCTTAGATCTACTTACCGCGGGGTCCACACTTGACGGGAGATGCTCTCCCGCCGACATTGCTTCCGCCTTTCATTGAGGTGGAGTACAGAAATCAATGGGAGAGCGCTCTCCCATCGATTGAGCATGTCTTCTCTAGACCTGCTAAATTGATGTCGCTGCATCGATTGCAGCAGCCCCGATTTAGCTCTGTAGTGAAGACAAGCCCAAAAAGAATACATCTACTTGGAGACATTAGGAGAGTTAAACCCAATTAACTAAAGGTATGAATTTAAAACATATTAAAGTGCAGTAAACCCCTGTGTCGACATTCTTACGCAGAGCCTTAATCTACACTGAAAAGTTATATCCTTATAGCTATGTTGGTCAGGGCGTAGCAGTGTAGACTCAGCTATGTTGACGGAAGAGGTCTTCCATTGACAGAGCTTACTTTTCCCACAGAGGTAGTGTTCCTACACTGACAGAAAAACACATTCTGTTGATGTAGGCTGCATCTACATTACGGGGCTATGCCGGTATAATCTCTGTAGTGTAGACATACCCGGAAGTAAAGTGAATTAAACTAAAGTGAATTAAAGCCACTTTACTTCTGACTGAGAGTGTCCATGCAGGTGTTTATTTCACATTAACTAATATACTTTAAACTCACACTTTTTGTTAATTTGAATTAATTTTCCTGAGTGTTCATGTACAGATGTGCCCAACATTGTATTAGAAAAAACTAATACACAAGACAAATGTTTTACTATCGTTTTACCACATTCTTGTTTCAAAATCTTTTTAATACCAGCAGGTGCTGGTGGGAGATCACTTAATTGCAAGAAAAAAGCTGGCTGAAAGGGTGTTAGATAAGAATAAAAGGAAAATGTCCAAACAGAGTTGGGAGAAAGGGTTGAGCAAGTGATGCTGTTACTTTATTTGAGCTGTCCATCCTACCATCTCACTTCTCCATTCTTATCACACGCCAGCTTCCTTGCTCACTGTATTTATTACAATGAATAACATTATACATAAAATGTCAGTAGGCCTTTAACATTAATCAGAAATATAATTGGATACTGATAAAATATAAACCCAGCAGCATCTCACCTCAAAGCTCCCCCCAAAATGAACCGTACCATAAATAAAATCCAAATCCAAAGCAAACCCCTCTTTATCAACAACTGCTAGTCCTTATCCTGTCCCTCTCTTACCAAAAGCTTGGGTAAATATCTGGGTGATGCAGCATACCCTGAAGTTCATTGGGTTTTGGCTATTTTGGATCAAGGAGCAATGGACTTATCCCTCCAATATAAGGTTTCCCACATCAGACAATATCTAGAGGGATCAAATTATCTTGATATTCAAATGGTGTTGGAAAGGTAGTACACAACTCCATGTAAAGATGCCAGTTTTTCTCCCTTTTTATGCTACCCCAGGGAACATTATGAGCAATTTTCCTGCCCCCCAGCAGGAATGCCCTCCACCCCCACCTGAGACGCCATGGATTTCCCTTTGGCCCCCACACTTTCTCTCCAGTGACTCGCCCCATAATATTTCTTTCATCGAAAATTCAGTTTACCTCCTCTGAGTCTCCCCAACTCAGCACTAAAAAGGCTCTTTCTCTTCCTGCAGATCTCTCTCCAAATTTTCCCCCTACTTCCCCTCTAGGCCTGTCGATGGGCGGGAGGGGACGAAGGGGGCAATTGCCTGAGGGCCTGGGCGATTTAAAAGGGCCCGGGGGCCCCTGGCTGCCGCAGCCAGCAACACAGCAGGGCTAAGGCAGGCTTCCTGCCCGTCCTCGCTCCGCACCACTCCCAGAAGTGGCCGGCATGTCCCTTCAGCCCACGGGGAGGAGGTCTCTGGGTGCTGCCCCCGCCCCATGCGCCAACTCCGCAGCTCCCATTGGCTGGGAACTGTGGCCAATGGGAGCCGCAGGGCCGGTGCCTGCGGGTAGCAGCGCACGGAGATCCTGCCTAGGAGCCTCTGCCAGAGGGGTGTGCCAGTTGCTTTCGGGAGCTGCCCGAGGTAAGCGCTGACCCTCTGACCCCTTCCTGTACCCCAAACCCCTACCCCAGCCCAGAGCCCACACCCCATACCCAAACTCCCTCCCAGAGCCCACACCCCAACCCCCTGCTTCAGCCTGGTGAAAGTGAGTGAGGGTGGGGGAGAGCGAGCAACGGAGGGAGGGGGGATGGAGTGAGCAAGGGCGGGGCCTCGGAGAAGGGGCGGGACAGGGGTGTGGCCTCAGGGAAGGGGGGTGGGGCAGGCAGGGCCGGCTCCAGCATTTCTGCCGCCCCACGCAAAAAAAAAAAAAAAAGCCGCGATCGCTTGGAAGTCAAGAGTGCACCCAGCAGTGCAGCCAGCAGGTTGCTGGGCACCAGCCAGTGCAGGAGCAGCACCACCCAAATGTCAGGGGGACCGTCTCCGCGGCTTGTGCGTGCGTGGGGGCCCATTGTTTGTTCTGCCCTGGGGCCCAGAATTGCTGTCAGTGGGCCTGCTCCCCTCTCTTTAAGTCCTTTCACGTTTCTCTCTCCTTCTTTCCCCTGGACGCTGCATCTCTCTCTCCACCCTCCTCTTGACGCGTCATTTCTAAGAGTCCCCTTTCGCCTGTTTCCTCATGGCTTCCTGATTTTGCAGGGCCTTCCAGTGTCTGTGTGTCTCTCCCTCCCTCGCCATCCTGCTGACCTTCAAACTGGCAAATAGGGATGTCTTCTCTGCCTTTCTTCCCCTCCAACCTTCCCCGATTCCCTGAGGTCTTTCCCCTGCTGGCCTGCCTCAATCTCATTCTCTTGATTTCTGTCCCCGCCAACCCCCGCTTCCTCCCACTTCACGGTTTCATTGATCTTTTCCCATTCCTTTAGCCTCGTTCATCTTTCCTTCCTTCCATCTCTCCCTCACTTTATCTGCCCTACAAAGCCCTGTAGTCCCTCTGATCCACCATGATACTCCAGGGTATGAACTTCTGGCCAGACACAGGCACAATATGGATTGTGCAGGGCACTCTTAGCAGCAGATAATCTAAGACCACAGATGCTTCTACTGGGCTGTATAGTGAATTTAACAGTTGCATGAACTATAGCTATTCCTTTGCTCATCTGCCATAACTCCTTATGGCTAGAGGCTCTTGGCAGCTGACCAGAGTAGATGCATGCATTATAGCTCTGGCTAGCTAGTCAGGAGTGGACTCCAATACATGCTCTTGTATCTTATATATTGCAGGCAGAAGAAGCTATTAATTTCCATTGTGTATATATCTTTCAGCTGCCCAATTTTTTGAGGTTTAATGGTCACTTGCCAGTTCCACTCTCTGGGGCTATTAAATCTGTAAAGTAAAGCCCAACTATAGCAGGGACTGGGAGATGGAATCCTCACTCCCCAAGTAGAAGCAAAGTACAACAGAGCTAGACCGTATAAAGGCACTTCTGGGCATGGGGGAGCAGAAGACAGGGGACTGGACTTGATGACCTTTTAAGGTCCCTTCCAGTTCTATGAGATAGGTATATCTCCATATATTATTATTATTATTATTATTAGTTCACATGGGGTGAAATTCTGATCCCACTGAAGTCAATGGCCAAATTCCCATTGACTTCAATAGGACTAGGATTTCACCCATGGTGTGTAAGATCATCTCAGAGAGGAACCATATCTACAATTTATACCATATACAGTTACAAATTCAATTTCAACCTCTGCTTGAAATATCTTGTCCCTTATTTTCTAATATTATTTCAACATAATTTTTGAGACTTTGTAATTGTAACATTCTGACATATATTTATTGCTTAGTAATAGTGGCTCTTTTTTAGCTATTAGTTTATATATTTGTGTGTGTGTGTGTGTGTGTATGTGTGTGTGTGTGTGTGTGTGCATGCATTTAGAATCACACATTATTTACCAAATTATATTGTGTAGTGAGTCTGAATTATTTGGCTTCCACAAATGCATCTTAAATGGATTTATTACAAATCCATCGACTTCCCATGTGGTAGCAGAATTTGTACAATGACCCAGAAGTTCTGACTCCTAGTGCCCTCCTCTGCCAACCAAAGCAGGTTATAGCTGGAAAGAAGAAGTGGAGACGGTTTAATATGTGTTTTTTTTTAAATCATACCTGTTGCTAAGATATTGTATGCTACATTTCTTCTTAAATCCATGTTAAGGCTGAATAATATACCCTTTAAAAAGGGAAACGCTGATAAACCATGGCCAGGTCTACAGCAGAAGTTTGTTAGTATGGTAAAACAGTGTCCGTTAGAGATGTGGTATTTTTGCAGCATTTCTATACTGATAAAAGCTGTAGTGTAGATGCTGTTACACCGGCATAAAATGCTTTTGCCAGTATCTCATTTCTCTCACCAAACCACTAATCTACACCAGCCAGAGGACTTTTTTGCCAGTACAAGCTGTATCTACACTCGGCGGGTTTGCTGGTATAGCTATTTCAGCATATCTTGTTGTGTAGACGTGGCCTGAAGTACACGGATATACTGCTCTTCTCAGTCCGCACTGTGTACCTATAAGCAGCCAAATTTAAAGCCATTTAAAACCTGCACCTATGAAGTCTCAAGCTCCTCAACTTCCCTTGGAATTAATAGAGTGCTCAGCACTTCTGAGAGTAGCTCCCTTAAATGCTTATGTTTAGCTAGACACAGTTATGACTAAATTGGTTCCCTCCCTCCCCAGCTTAATACTCCCATTTGTGGGTTAATGAACACAAGAAGGGAAGGCCAAGTTAGCCCTAATGATGTCTTGCTTGACTTGACCATGTAAGTGACTGACCTTTTTCTAATATATGCTGTTTACATGTGTGCTTCTATTTTTAACTTGGCTTTTTAAATGGCGAAAGTTTAGAATAAAATATAATTTCCTTTTTTACTTTTCCTCCAGAAAAGTGGTGAGTTCAATAATCTACAACTATTGGTTTAAAAAAGTAAATAGACATTTTAAAACTTGTGCATCCTTAACAGTATTTGAATGTAGTATCTTTGAGATATTAGGTAGATTCTTTGTCCACTAAGCTCCACAATCTTCAGTTCTCATCTAATGAAATGTATATTTTCAATTAATACAATGGGAATATGGCAAATGGGAGGAAAATGGAATGTAAGAACAAAAAATGGAAACCGAATGCATTCCCTGGTTCATGTGAACATCTTCATACATGAAAAATGTCATGGCAATCAGGTAAGGAAAAAAATGGATGGTGTAGGGGATTGATAACTGGGAACAGAGTCTGATAGCAATTACTACCCTTGTTGGTAGTCATATTAGAGGCCAAACAGTGAATGGGTTATAAGATACTGAATTATCCAGAGGTTATACCCTCCAGGCCAGAGCTGAAGTACATTGCCAGGGGCACCGTGTAGAAGTTTGCCCAGGCACTGAGACTGTTCTGTGGAAAAGTAATTCAGTCTCCAAGGCTATCTTCTGACCCCATTCATAAACATATATTCACACAGCATTTTAGAATATCTTATACGTGTAAATATACACATTCCACATTCAATATAGTGTGTTTTGCTTCTTCAGAATGAGTGAGAACAATAACAAGAATTTTCATTTGGATTATAAATTTGCCTATTGCTAAATCCAAAATGGCATGACATTTTGTATATGATATTAGATTATTAGAATGGCTAAGCAGTGGCAAAACACACACGCAGAGAAATTTCTGATGTTTGCTACTGTCAGAGCAATACCTCAGATTTACTCATCAAGGCCCCAGTCCTGCAGACACACATGTGCTTAACCATATACAAATGAATTATCCCATGGAAGTCAGTGGAACTACTTACGTACTTAAAGTTAGACTCATGCTTAAGTGCTTGCAGGACCAGGGCTGAGTTGATCATCTGGAGAGGACAGGGAGAGTTCTCCTTTCTAACTTGGCTCAACTCACCGCTTAAGCACCCCCAGTACAAAGTTTCTGGTGAAAGCTCACTTATTTATTTAGATTTTTGCCAAAAGTAAAAAAAGGTTGCCTAACCAAGGCTGTAGGCATCCCTGTCATAAATGAGACAAACAAAAAAGTACAATTAAATAGCCAGCCCAGCATAAAACTCCCCTCCTGTCTTCTAGCCAGGTGCAGACCGTAAAAAGTGATCTGGGACACTGCCACAATATGACAGTCTGACAGCCGCTGGGAATCCAATATTGCACACATGCATCACTAATAAGAGTAACGTACCTCAGTCAAAGGGGGAGAAATCATCATCATCGAATCTTCTGTCTGCTTCCCCAAAACTACCAGCATCACTTCAGTCTTAGGCTACGTCTTCACTACAGGGGGGGGTCGATTTAAGATACGCAAATTCAGCTACGCGAATAGCGTAGCTGAATTCGACGTATCGCAGCTGACTTACCCCGCTGTAGGGACGGTGGCAAAATCGACCTCTGCGGCTTCCCGTTGACGGCGCTTACTCCCACCTTCGCTGGTGGAGTAAGAGCGTCGATTCGGGGATCGATTGTCGCGTCCCAACGGGACGTGATAAATCGATCCCCGAGAGGTCAATTTCTACCCGCCGATTCAGGCGGGTAGTGTAGACCTAGCCTTAGACAGATTGAGCTTCAGCCAGCTAACTCCCTTCCATCTCCCAATTTCCCTGAGTCATTAGGTCTAGCATTCAACAGGACAGGCTGAGTCAGTTGCGATAGAGAAACAGAGCTGAATGTCATCAGCTTCTTGAAAACACGGCAGTCTGCACCCCTTTGCTAATCTAAGGTCCCCATACACACATTGAACAGGAGGGAAGACAAGATAGGTCCTTGAAGGACTCCACATGATACTGCCCTAGAGGAAAAAAGACCAACCTCTCTGCACCACTATCTGGGAATAGTCATCCAGTGAAAACAAAGCCTCTTAAGATCAGCACTATCCATTCCAGGCAAGTAAAAAACACACCATGATCAATGGTGTCAAAGACAGGCACCTGATCTTCACCCATCTCCAGAAGGAGATCATCTACTATCTCTGATTTGCACTAGAGTTTGCGAAGCCTCCATCTAACATTTTCATGAATAAATTGGTGGTCATCCAAATACTTGCAAAACAAAAGTAACAGGATCCTATAAATAATAGAGAACTAAACTCACCAGTCTTATTCATTAAAATGTTCTAAGTCTTTTAAATAGTCACCTCGTTCTACTAGTGGGATTACTTTTCTCCCTTTCTCTGCTTCAGTGCAAAAATCACAACTTGTGGCGGTGTTATGCCTTGTTCCCCCTTCCTTTTTCCTCCCTTATCTATGCTTGTATATTCAAGTGTATCAAAAATATTAACACGGTAGAGGGCTAGTGAACAGCTTTTTGGCCAGGAATTGTGAAAGCAACAGCACTTGGAATTCTCCATCTGGCTACTGCTGCCTATTTTGAATGTTGCAAAATTCACTCATACCCACAACATATTTCTCTTGTCTTTTCTGTTGTAAGTGGCCTAGACGTGCCAAAGGGCCATCCCTATGGCCCTGGCTCTATTAGAACATGAACTATGAGCCTCTAAAACATAGGAAACATCCTGTTCGATGTTTGGATGTGATTGTATTACATGGTGGCTGTGGCCTTGAAATATTTTGATTTCATCTTAGAAAAGAGGGTTGATCTGGATGCATTCCAACTGAAATAACAAGAATTGGAGATCTAAGGCCTGGTCTACACTACGACTTTAATTCGGATTTAGCTGCCTTAATCCGAATTAACCCTTCACCCATCCACACTACAGAGCCAGTTAATTCGAATTAAAGGGCGCTTTAAATCGATTTCTGTACTCCACCTCGACGAGCGGAGTAGCGCCAAAATCGATTTTGTTAATTCGAATTAGGGTTAGTGTGGCCGCACACCACCGAATTAATGTGATTAAAATAAATGGGGTAGTGTGGCCGCACACCACCGAATTAATGTGGTTAAAAACTGAATTAATGTGCTTAGTGTGGCCGCGCACAATCGAATTTATACAACCTGTTTCCCAAATTCGAATTATCTAAATTCGGATTAATCCTGTAGTGTAGACATACCCTAAGCTACAAAACCTAATGAGATGAATCAGTCTCATGCAATATGATGGGCATCTCTGTGTGTATCTGTGTGTGTTGTGTGTGTGTGAAGCTGATTGTATACCATGGATGACAAAAGTACCTTTTACACATACTGTAAGATAATGAGTTTGTATGAAAAGAAGACTATTTTAAAGTGTTTATTTATTTTTTTTGCACTTTTTTTTTTTTTTTTGGATGCAGGCATATTGTTAGTAGGCAGTATTCAAGGCTAAAGCCCTTACCTTTGTGCTGATGCTGAAAAGTATCAATTATAAAATACCTAACAATGTTCAGCCAATCAGATCACTCTATTAGCCTAACATTCCACTGCCTCTTTTAAAAGGACAGATATTGCTGAATGCAAGAGTGTTAATGGACTGTTCCACCATTGTTATTGTTGATTAAGGGGAGGAGGAATGGTTCAAATTTAAGTTGGTTTGTTTGTTTTTTCCTGTTTTACATCTCTTGAATTCAATAGAATTTTGTTTTATATAGCACTTTTTATAGTCTAGATATCGCAAAGCTCTTTACAAAGCAATCTCTTAAAATAAATACTAGTAGTATAGTGAATATGTGGGCAAACATATCTCCTATTATGTGCTCTGCAATAACTCACACAACCTTAGACATTTGAATCAGGTGTTCAGATGCTAAGGTAATGGGGCCATATACGATAATTTTATTGAGAAGGGAGGGTAAAATGTGTAATATTAGTCAAAGAACATTAGCACCTGAATTTTTTAAAAAAGATCTGTGATTTTTGAAGGTATGCTGTCATATCAAATTTTATTCAAATATTAAATTTAATAAAACAGGAACACTAAAAAAATTTCAGTCTTTAAAAGAAAACCAATAGAAGCAGCATTTTAAATAGAAACATATTTTCCTGCCATATTTATAATCCATACACTTCAGTATTGTACTTGAAGATGACAACCTGAAAATGCAATTGACTAGAAACTTAATTCCTGTAAAGAAAAGTGGAACTAAATGGGCTGTTTTCGTTATCCAAGGGAGAAGAATGCAAAAAGTGAACAAAAGCATAAGTGGTGAAAAATAAATTAGTATTTTTAAAATCTTTACATTGAAATCAAAGATGATAGTAGTAACATAAGGAAGGAAATGTTTACAATATGAATTTTAACTTGACAAAATCCCTTTAAACATCCATCTGCATAGTCACTAAAGAGGAGCAAGAGAAACCACAGTGGTAATGATTCATTGGGAGGATGGTAGTGCTCTGAGGATGCTGTTTGGGGAGCCACAAAAACCACACACAGGGATTTGAACCCAGGCTGGAGAAGGTCCCCGACAGTGAATTTTGTTCTCCAGGGCTCCAGATTGTATGAAGTAGGGCCAAGACTGCCATGTGTGCGTCTGTGTGTAAAGCAACAAAGGAGGAGGGGGAAAGCTGAAGGACAGGGGCCAAGCCAGGAGTGCTGAGGAGTCAATAAAAGAGGGAGATGGGAAACCTGAGGATGTCAGAGGGGTGAGTGGCCTGGGAAAAGCGGGACAGAGATGTGAGTAACTGGGGAAGGGAGGGAAGGATGCTGAGGATCCAGGGGAGAGAATAAGGTTTGGGCTTGTGGGTTGCAAGATCAACCTAGCTCAGGTGTTCTCAAAGTGCGGGTCGGGACCCCCAAGTGAGCCATGACCCCATTTTAACGAGGTCGCCAAGGCTGGTGTAAGACTTGTTGGAGCCCAGGGCCGAAGCCCAAGCCCCACTGCCTGGTGCTGAAGCCCGAGCCTAGGGTTACCAGATAGCAACTGTGAAAAAACAGGACGAGGGTGGGGGTAATAGGCGCCTATATAAGAAAAAGTCCCAAAAAATGGGACTGTCCCTTTAAAAACGGGACATCTGGTCACCCTACCCGAGCCCCACCGCCCAGGGCTAAGGTTACATGCCCCCCACCCAGGGCAGAAGCCCTTGAGCTCAGACATCCCGGCTCAGGTGGGTTCGGTCCTCCTGGGGTTGTGTAGTAATTTTTGTTGTCAGAAAGGGGCCATGGTGCAATGAAGTTTGAGAACTGCTGACCTAGCTAGATGGTCCAGAATTTTAAAGCAAGTCCTGAGCATGGCCTTATATATAAACTCCTACAGCTACATTAATGCTGAGTTCCCTCAAGAGGAACATATGGAAAGAATAACTCCCCTGTAAAAACACACTCAAAAGGTTCACTCTCTCACTTGTCCACTGGTGCTAATTCCTGACTGCCTACTTCAGATACACACACTCTCTCCCTCTCTCTTTTCTAGGTTTCTTTTCCCTTGCTATTTCTTTTCTCATAGATCAACACACACTCTCCCCCGTCCCCCCCAAAAATCTTTCTTTGACTTCCTTGCAGAGCCCCTCTCTCAATCTGGACAACACTCCATCTCTTTCAAAGTCCCCCTTTTTAGGGGTAAATTCAAAACGTGAAATCTATGTGACTTCAGAAAACTTACTGCCCAATGCCTTTTCCTTCCTCTTATCCAGGGCTGATGTTTTAGAATGTGCGTGGCACAGAGGATCTAGCAATTGCAGGTCTTCTTCTAGACTATACTTCAGGAACTAAATAGAGCACATTAGTGACCACTTTGTTCCATACACTTCATCTTTCTAAAAAGAGATGACAGCACTTTCCCAGTCTTGAACATACTAGAAAACATACTGGAATTACAACTTCTAACAAAAGTGCTGTTCTTTTGTTGTGTGAACAAAGGAAGCGTAATGAGTTGGTTAAGATTACGTTACATGTTTAGATAATTAAATCTGTCTGCAACATGATTATTTTATTTTCTACCACTAGGCTCGTTCTTTACATATAGACTTACAGATGGACATATTCTCCAGAACTGTTGCTTGACAGCGTTGCCTTATTGTTCCAAGACCAGGCTGTGTACTGCCAACTAAAATACTGTCTAGTAAGTTGGTTAAAATTGGATATGTTGGCCAAGATTTTCAAAAGTGACTGGTGATTTAGGGTGCCTTGATTTTTGGATGCCCAACTCGAGACACCTGAAAGGGGCCTAATTTTCAAAAACTGCTGAGCACCTGCCCTCTGTAATGTGTCTCGGGTTGAACACCCAAAAATTGAGGCATCCAAAAATCACTAGTCACTTTTGAAAAGCCTCGCCATGCTGCCTGTGATGAAGTATACGGTCTTCAGTAATTGGCAGTGGTCCATAAGAATGGTACATCTATATCGTCTTATTTGAAATTACCAGATGTGATCTTGCAAAAAATAGCTTGATGGCCTGTTACTTTTTTGAAGGTTTTCTCTTACCGTACTCTTTCTCTTCAATTGTTTCTGGAATGTGTGCTTCAGTTCTGATAGGTGTTGCTGATAATTACCCTGCCCAGTTCATCACTGGCCAGGGGGATGGAAGTCCTCTGCATCATTGCAAGGTGATCTTTTTTCTTATTGCAGATGTTGAGAAAAAGAATGACCAACTGACAGTAAAATTGCTTGGTACTGATGAGCCTTTGACTTTGTTACTGTGGTAAAACATACATTATTTGACAGCTGCTTTTGCATGGTGAAAACCATAGATGATTAGTGGTTTCCTATCTTTTCCTGTTACTGATCTTTGTTTATGACAGATGAGACTCAGATGTCGTGAGAGAGAGAGAAAGAGCATTTAAACTTGTTCTCTAGTTCTCACCTAATTCTTTTTTGTTACCCTAAGGCCCTTATTTATTGCAAAGAATTTTTCTGAATTTCCACTCTTCCAAGTGATCAGATCTGTCATTCAGTCTTAAAAGGGGAAAATATTATATCTCTTTCTCTATTTTATTTATTTATTTTTGCAAAAGGCTATAATGCTAATTTTACTTATTCAAAAAATTAAAATAGCAGTTTATATGAGGTGTTGATAATTATCTATATTACTGTACTGCTGTGACAGATGTTGGCAAAAAGAAACAGAAAATGGCTACAGCTGTGCACTCCATGACATCCAGTGTATACTCAGACAGAAGGCTAACAGATGTTCTGAACTGTCACTTTGCCTAAATGTTTTTAAAGTCTAAGGACCTGCTTTATAATTCACTAGGGCCTGGTTTGGTCTCACAGAGGTCCTCAGAATTCCCATCTGTGACAATTATGTTGAAGACTTTCATAAATCAACCCGTCTTTACTTGTCTTCTGCAAATAGGCATTGTTTATCTATGTAGTACCAAGTACCCCCCCCCTTTTTTTTTGTTACCTCGTTGTGAAATTCTACAACTTATGTATAACATTTCAGAAAGAGAGAGAACAGGGTTACAGGAATGTACCCAGAGTCGCACAATCTCTATGTTATTGATCTAGTTTTGACTGTCTAGTTATGCCTTGGCTAAAATATACTCCATTCTCTTTCCTGAATGTTGGGGTTATTTCCAAGATGGGTGTAAAATGCCGACAATTTCGAACCACTTCTTTATTTATCCAAAAGAAAATACATATCTCTGCTGTTTGAAAATACATTTTAATAAGTGTGCTCAAAACGTCTCCTAAACAATATTCTTATTCAAAACCAGCTAATCAGCTGCAGAATTTTATAAAATAAAATACCATCTTAACACACATTAACTTATGTTCTTTAATTGCTCAGTGAGATGTTGTAAAAGGTGTGTGTATGTGTATATATATATATATAATATAAGATTTTAAATAGCCTGCAGTTTTTAAGCTCCACCCAAGTTTTCCAACATACCTTTAGATCTGTTTAAAAAAATACATTCTTGTGTAAAGCAACTTAATACTTTATTGATAGTTGCTAATAATTTTTAAAAGCTGGCTTCCTGTAGTACAGTAGTTTAATAGTTTAAACATTATGTTAACATAATCAGTGTTTGGCCTCTCCTGTTCCTCAATTCTGTATAGAAATATAACTCCAAATTGTACATCTTTCTGGGTTTGTTTCTAAATTACTCCCCACACTTAATTACCAGGATGAGAGGGATGCCTTATTCCTCTTTGTTATAGGCTAAGCTCTCAGTAATCCCAAACAAAAGAGCCAGTTCTGGAAGATATAGGATTTGCTAGCAGGATTATGGTCTCATAGATAATGATGTGCAGTCAGCAGAAGCGAAGCTTTATTTTAATTCAAATAAGCTAGTAAACAAACCACTGACAAGTCTGCTGGTGAGAGTAACTGGCTTCTGTTGCCACATTGGCAGCTAAATTATAGAAAATCTATTATACCCTGTTCACCATATGTTTAATTTAATACAGATACAAATTAAACTATCCACAGTGCCTATTAAAATAACAATACATATTTATTTAATATATGAATGTTTTAAAATACATTCCTCTGACCTTAAGAAGGGCAATGCTGATTTGGGTGATTTGAGCAAAACATGTGATATAATAGTCCAACAGATTTTTTTTTTAAATTAACTTTTTGGAAAATCAGACTATAAATAGTAGAGTTTTGTAATAAGTAATGAGGTTAATTGGGGTTTTCTGGATTCCAGTCATCTGCTCTTGTATAGCTGCCTCCTCCTAGGTTATTGTGCCTTGCATTTGACAGCAGTGGCTGATGCCTAACCCACTGTATACTTGGTTAATTCAGTGCCAGCTATGGTCCCCTTAGTTTTTACTCATTTACTCATTATAGTAACATAGATTGATCTTTTACATGAATCTCCTACACATTGTACGCAGCCATGACTTGCTGACCAGACGGTGTGTTTGTGAAATTCAATTGGAAACCTCACCTACCATGCCCTGATTTGGAGAGCCTCCTCATGGTTGCACATTGTTCAGGCTCCATTATCAAATATTCTTTGAAGCAGTTGTAATCTGGATAGCGTGACATATCAGGAACCCGGAAGTTGCTACTGTACGATTAACACTGATGGAGGGTTTCAAACCATTAAGCAGGATTCCCATTTGGGGTCTCACCTGTTTGAAGGAAAGAGGAAGGGAGGCAGTGTACAATATGCTGGACACGTGCTCAGTCCTCGTTTGCTATTCTTGGCCTTGTAGTGTCTGGATGTAAAACCCAGTCCTTGAAAAACTGAGAATGAACAATCTGACTGCAAGCATGAGGAGAGGTTCTCAAAAGCAGGGCTTGGTACATGACGTTTCCAATTGAATTTCACAAGCAGCCGGTCATGGCGCATGTAATGTTTAGGGCAGGGGCAGGCAACCTATGGCATGCGTGCCAAAGGCGGCACATGAGCTGATTTTCAGTGGCACTCACACTGCCCAGGTCCTGGCCACCGGTCTCGGGGGCTCTGCATTTTAATTTAATTTTAAATGAAGTTTCTTAAACATTTTAAAAACCTTATTTACTTTACATACAACAATAGTTTAGTTATATATTATAGACTTCTAGAAAGAGACCTTCTAAAAGCATTAAAATGTATTACTGGCACGCCAAACCTTAAATTAGAGTGAATAAATGAAGACTCGGCACACCACTTCTGAAAGGTTGCCGACCCCTGGTTTAAGGGATCCATGTAAAAGATCAATCTATGTTCCTATAATGGGATATTGATGATGGGAGACTATATGAAACCACAGAGATAAACATCTGTGAAAGAACTCTCTACGTGTTGTGGTTATCTCTTAACCGAGGTAGATGGACAGATCAAGAAAAGGGCCAAATAGGACACTACCAATTAAATGCTTTCCACTTCCAACTAAGGTGTGATCCTTCCCTGCAAATTCTAGGGGGAAGTTTCCTCCCGGCTAATATATACTAATCTACTCCACATATATGCATATCACATGTGTATATATACATATATCATATGTATATCATGTGTATATATGTATATATTTCCTATATATAATACTATATATAATATGTATCATAATAGATTATGTATAGTGAATATTGTGTATGTGATATATACAATATAGAACGAGTGTTTACCTATGCACACAGGTACACAGCTCTGGAGTCTATTAACGAGCATCTCTTTAATGCAGACCTTTATAGGAATTCATTCTATATATTTCACTCACTTCAAAACTTTAGCCGATTATTAGTTTGCAAAACAAGCCCAAACATTCGCAGTGAAATACCTAAAGAAACAAGTATCTGACATCTAAAGAGACTGGTATATAAAGGTATCGCGCACCTGGAATGAATGTGCTAAAAGGCTTAAACAGTATGTGAGGATTCTGGACCTCTTCGTCTTTCTACCAGGAGAAATTCTGTGCTGTAGTTTAAGTGGCTACATTTCTTTAATGGTACATTTGACATTATAGCTAACCATAGCAACTGGTGGCAAGACTTTTTGTAGCGAAGAATGTGTTGTGGTAATAAAAGAAGGAGACTTCTCAGGTATGTCCTAGCAATCAGGGGGAAAACCGAACCCTTTAAAAACTCTGCACTTTGCTTTATTTCGGGCAACACTTCTAAAATTGCACCGTGCATTTCTACACGGAGAAAGACATGTCTGTGTCTTCAAACCGACAGCCCTACAAAAGCTGCTTTTGTATATGTTCTTTACCTTTAATTTGTTGGAAATTTTTGCCATCATATTATAGGACAAAAGGGCGCTCTCGGTGTTTCACAAATATTATTTTAACACTATAGGATTGTGGGGGGCTTTTATGACCTTTCCAAGGGTTGTGTCTTTTCACACACGCACACACAAAGCGGTTCTTTGGAAACCTGTGCGCTACTTTCATGAAAAGTGAACTAAGAAGGACTGGAAGTGATTATTTGGGGCCCATTTTCCATCTATGAAAAAAATGTCTCGCTAAGCACCTCAAGACATTAATTGGAAAGTAGCATTGAGGCACTCGGCTGCAGTTTGTGAAGTTATAGGTTTAGGTTATGCCATTAAAAGTACTTTTAATCTCTCGGTCTCCTGTGAAAGTGAAGGAAATAAATATAATCATGCTAATGACTGTATTTTGAAAGCCACCCTCCAACACACAACCGAAGGTGGGTATTGTAAAAAACCATTCTAAAACACAATGTGAACTTCAGTCTGGGAAAAATGCCTAGAAACTGGGCTAACCGCCCCATTTCTGATACTGAATCCTACTACCGCACACGTATGCAGGTTATCCTTTGGAGATCCGAGCTTGTAGCCCTTACTCACCTGAGTAATCTTTACTCGCTGAAGTAGTCAATGAGCCCCTGTCCTATCGATGACGCGGGTCTATATAGGCGGCAGGATCTGGCCCTTGGTCATGCTTTTCCCTTAGCATTTATCACTGGCATATTTTAAAACGGCTTCAACTACAGTTAGGTTGGACGTCAAGTATGTATCTTCCCTTTTTTCTGCTCCAAAATGCCTCGAGTCTTAGGTGCCTTGGGTTTTAACACTAATCATGTTATCTGATCACCAACTGCTCTTACAGCTCCTAGTTTGGCTGCAAATCTCACACCCACGTGCAGTCCAAATGATTCTACTATCGCTATAGGAGTGGAGGACCACGTTGTGCTTAGAAAGTTGAGGGAGGACTCGGGAAAGTTGGAGTCTTCTGTCTCGCCCTAAAGTTGTACCGTAGTAATTCGGCAGTCTCCCTCTGAGATGTCATGTGAAGTTTTAAAACGGAAACCTGGGGCATCCTTCTGCATCATGCTGATTTGCTTTTGAGCGCGGGCGCCTGGAAAACTCTTTAGGATGATTCGCAAATTCGGGAAGGGAGATCTGTACAGAGTGCCCCAAATTCCCTGCACTTTTGTGCCCTCCGGCTATTTTGCTGCCACCTCGGTTGCACATAACGAGTCAAAAAAAAAAGCGGCTTTTCAAACCGCACTATTGGAAATCTGCATTTGGTTGCACTGTGTAATGTCCAGGGTGGCGGAGATCCAATGTGCACCTTGCGATTAAAAGAGAAATCCGCTGGTATTAAACTTCAACCCCTTTGTCACCGATCCACATTTAAAAATAATGACCGGTTTGTCCCGCTTAACGTCCAACTTAATTCCCCGTGGGAAGATTAGCTTTGGAACTCGATTTTATAGAACAGTCTTGCCTGTGGATTTGAGTTCGATTAAACTACGGAGAGACTACAAAAAACCCATGATAGCCGTGCAAAAACCCTGCAACTGTGCAAGGAGCTAGTTACAGAAACACATTCCTCCATTCTTTAATTTAGAGATCAGTATTTTCACTCCAGGTAAGCCCCCCGTGGCTCTATTCTCTCCCTTGGCACATTTTAGCGGTATTGGGCAGATACTCTTCATTCGCAGCTATTCAAGCAAGGAAAAGAGCACAAATATGAAACAGATGTTTCGTTTCTTTTGGGCTTGCACGTGTAACATTTTTACGCAGCCTTGGAGTGATCTGTTGTCTTATCTGCGTTCCTGGATTCGCGGGGTTATTACGAGTGCGCTGTAAAAGCCAAGATTTGGTAAATTATTTAGTAACACTGCAGAGGACGGGAAACAAACTTTAGTTCGCAGTGAATGCTTCCGCTGTGTGCCAGAAACCTGAGCTGGAGGGAATGAAAATACATGTAGAGACCTGTTTTCTAGACGCCAATCCAACTTGTGGTTGTTCTCTTCTCCAGAAAGTATTATATATTGATACACATCTATCAGTTGCAGCAACCCTGTCCCTACAAACTGATGGTTTCATTTCTGGTTATGTACAAATTGAGATTTAAACCAAATGAGTGCTTAAGGCTAAAGCCATGCTTTCCTATTTCCCGCCTACGTTTCTGGTGATCTCTTTGTCATAATTATTTGGAGTGCCTTTTTAATTTTCCTGTTAACTCCTACCAAGATTTGTACACAGTATCTCACCACGACGTTGAATATCTGAGTCACAGGAGGTTTTGTCTGAATGAATCATGTTTCCTCGATCAGGCTTTCAGAGTCTGATTCAAAGTTAACCGAAAGGACCACTGTAGATAGAAAAAAAAATGCCATATTTGCCATTAGACTACTTCCTTCACTGGAATGAATAATAAAATAACGTTTCTCAATGACTTCCTGAATTTTACAATTCAGTGAAGTATTGACACTATTTTCTTAGCCCCGTGCACTGTAGGGGTGTTGTGTTCACTTATTATTTTTTCTTGTAGTATTAAATATTATTGCAAAATTACATAAGATTCAGCGAAATACAACTGCAGGTGAACGGATCGAAGCTAGGTGTAAATGAACTTATAGGTATTAAGCTGGTAAAATAAAAGCTATCCATATGCATTCGCAACGCAGACCCTCTGAGAATCTGTCTAATATATAAATATAGATGTGTGTCTATATTTCTGTCTAAAACTGTTGAACTATTGAAGTCACGATTATAGGTAGTAATCTTTATAAATATTGGGGAAACAGGCCACATTTCTCATTAGGTGTTTGCACTGATCAAACCAGTTTTAAACTGCTCCGCTCCGTCTTCCCCCCTTAGTTCTGAGCAAGCTGGTGCTAAGATGTTTACCCTAAGGTCTAAAACTGATTGTTGCAAAACAAGCCGTGTGCAAATAGTTTAATTTCCCGTTTTGATGCTTATCTGTGTTTCCATCATTCCATAGGAAAAGTTTTAATTGGCGTGTCAGTAACAGTTCGCAAATAATCCCTTATTAGATGACTTCAGATGAGTTCTAAACCAATAACGTTTTAGTTCCAAAAGGGAAAGTGGAGTTTGAAGGCGCAGGTCATTTTTGTCAAAGGGCTCATTTGAGCATCTTTTATTTTGCTGAAAAAGCTAATTAAAGAACGTTTGAAGGTTAAAGTCATTATTCTGGGCTGTTGTCGTGCTACAAGTGAGCCTAGTTTTATGAAAACACAAAGGGCAGAAGTCACAGAGGTGGATTACTGTCAGTCCGGGCTACAGAGGCACAGAGAGCTGTGGCATTAATTCCTATAGAAAGGTAGACAAACACAGGCACTGACTAACAACTTTCCCGCAGAGACCTATTGTCTAAGCACTTTCTTTTGCTTTGGGGCTTCCTTGCACTTGATACAGACCTCAGCCGTAACCAAATCCAAAAATTAGGTGACGAGGCGACTTAAGGATGCAGAATTCTTGACCTATGAAACAACTTACAAGCAAATAAAAAACTGCCTCCTAGTGTTTCCCTCTAATATCATGCTTTAGTGTTGCTAATGTATTCATTACTAAGCAGAAGTTAGCAATTGAAACGAACTCTGGTAGATCCCAGAGCAGCCTAGATCCATTTTAACTTTCCATTTCTGGTGGTTGAGATACACATCAGGGTAACCCTAAGGCACCGGAGAAGGGACTAGTTAACTATCCTTATCTACAGAAACAATTTGAGAGGCGGTAGGAACTTTGATGGTGAATGCGTCATGTTTTAATCAGACTAGTGGGGGCTCTGTACCATGCTTGTGTGTGGGGATAGATATATGCCTGCCTATTAACATGATTGAAAATACTTTATGGTAATCCTGATGTCCGTTAGGACCAGTTTATGCCTTTGTGTGCGTGGACAGCAGATTGAAAAACAACACACACACACACACACAGATAGATAGATAAGATTAGATATAGGTTCTCCTTAGCCTGGTTTCTCCGTCACTCCTTTGCCATGCCTTCGCCTGTGTGCTGCTTTGCCCCACTCTCTCGTAAACTCTAGATGTTTAGCTATGGATACAACTGCAGAGCTCCCCAAATTAAAATAAACAGATGTTTGGGCTGATTAGTACTCGAAGGGGAAAACCCTGCAGCTGCAACTGAAATAAATCTACTGGTGAAAATGTTAGTAATAATAATAATAAAAACATGAAGAGATCAGTTCGACCTTGCGAGGTCTTTATTCCCCCCCCATATAAAAAAATCTTTATCAAACCCCTATTCTATGGCTTCAATAAACAGAACCCATTACCTCACGGTAGCTTTTGTTGGCCCCATACAAGCGAGAACAAAATGGTTATTCAGGAGAACGCTTTCGATTTTTATTGTGTGTAGTATGCACAAAGAGCAGTGTTATTGTATTAAAAAGAACCATCTGTAGCAGAAACAATGGCATCAAATTATCTTTGAATACCCACTGCAAAAATATAAAGCTTTATTATTATTATTATTATTCTGCTTCACGGTGGAGGACAGAGAAGTGACTTTTTTGTTGTTGTGGGTGCTTTCTTATAATACACACACACACACACACACAAATCAGCCATTTGGATTTTTTAAACCATAAACGATTTTTTTTTCTTGTTCCAGGGACTGCAGTTAAAAGCTAGGGCTAGGATTTGGAGGATGTGTAGGCAAACGGAAGGAGAGCCGGGGGAAGAAAAACCGAAATGGATTCATTCTCTGTCCTGGATGGAGGAGGAGAAGAGAAGGGAAGAGAAGGGAACGTGAAAGCTTCCTTCAACTGCCTGTCCGGTGAAAAGTGATCAAACCCCCGGGGCTGAAGAGAACTCAAGACTCCAGGCGGACTTTCGCTTTATCCTGCCAATCAAACTGCTTACTAGACAACACCCTGATCTGGCATGGACATGTAAGTAGCTGCAACAGAACTTTGACATTCACGGTTCTCCCCCCCCCCCCCCCTGCTTCCCTGAGACCTTTAAAAATCTGGAAATATACCCCCATTTACCAATCGTGTAACTGGCAAATCTGAGGATGAAACATTACATGTTGGGAATGGCTTGTGGACGTCTGAGTTTTGCTCAAGTGAAATTGTGCATTAGTTTACTGCCTCCTGAATGCTAGGCAGGACGAGTTGCCTTGCAAAAGCTCCCCCCCACCCCCCATATGTGGCGCAAATGGCTCTGTGACCTATTCAGCTTTGAGCAAAGAGAGGTGAGAGTCAGCTTTTCACCTATTGGATGTTTAAAACGATGCTGGTTGATTTGGCGTAACCCCTTTGCAGGATACGGAGAGAGGAAGCCTGGGCTAGAACTGGATCAAAACTGTAGAATGTACATTTACCTGGAAGGAACCGGTTTAGAGATCGTGCTGTTTCATTTGATGCCCTGTTAATTTGGTTTCCGGGAAATAGCTGCTGTTTGGGGACACTTACATGGAAGGGGTGTTGTGTGCGGTGGAGGGGAATACACGGGGGGGGGGGGGGAATATTACCTGAGAATTTATAAGTATAGTATGCTGGAGCGGCTAGCTTCGTTGGCAAGCTTCCAGCTGTACAAGGCTAGGACCTGCTCTCTCGCGCCCCCTAATGGTAACTTGAAGATTAGCCTCTACCTGACTCAGACCAAGAAGACAGCTGTTTCCCCCCCCCCTTGCTGGTTTGCAAAGAGCAAACTGATTATTTTCAGCCGAGTAACGCCTTTACAAAAAGCCTAAGATTTCTCCCCATCCCCGGTCCTCCAAAACAGGCGCTCTCAAATAAATCTTGGAAGGCAGGAAAGAAACGGGGATTCTCCGTGAGCAGATCACTACTTGAGAGGTGGCCATTCAGGGGAAGTGAGAAATAAATGTAACTACCTGAATCGTCTACGGCCTCCTAATACACATCCAATTGATTTGGAATGGGCAGATTTTTGACATGTTGGCTAATTATGATACCATTTCGCGGGAAGCTCTTTTTAGGTGCAACTAGCAAAGTTGTGAGATTTTTATTTATTTTTTTCCCCCGGAATTTGATAGATAAAGGTTAATCTCGAGCTGAATGATAGAGCTGTGATTGACAAGAGAAAAGGTGTTGAGGGCAGGTCGAGCTGTCTTATTTACAGCCCACTGCTTGCTATAGAGCCTTTGTTAGGACTGGGAAGCTAATTTAGTGCTGATCAAAAGCACCACAGAGTTAAAGGACTGGTAATGACTGCTAATTTCATTTCAGCCTCATACATCCCCAACTGCTGTAATTAAAGACATGCTATTTAAATACAGGTGAAGAGTTTTTGTAGTGGGGGGGGGAATGGGGAGCCAGTCACAATTTTATTTAGGCTGGGTACCATAAATGGGTGTAGATTTATTAGTTTTAAATGATTTGGCTTTGCCATGGTACCTTGCCTCTTTAGAGTAGATTTGTAGGAAATGTAGGAATAATATAAAGGAAAGACGGGGGGGAAAGAAGAAAAAAACACCCCCAAACTTGCTAACCATGAAATAAGAGCCATAATCAAGAGTTATTTGATTTTTTAAAAAATAATTAATCAGATGTAATGGCAATTCAGAAAACATTGGAAACAGTGGGGAGAAGGGAAGGGGAGGCTGCTTGTGTCCGCTTTTAAGTACCTCTAAAGAAGATCAGGTCTTCATATTATTACTTTTTAATTAAATTATTTTACCACTCCATGGCTGGGTTTGTTGGCTCTGAAACGATGTAATTTCTCAACTGATATAACAGTTTCTTTCTAGGAAACATCAAAGGATAAAAGCTCTACATTTTCGTAGTTGGTTAAAATTGATACAAAAAAGAATTTAGCCTTTAATCTCTTTTTATCCATGAAGACTAAAGATCTGTACTCGACCCTGCTAAGCTTCCAAGCTGTCCCCCCTTCTTCCGGGGCTGTTGCAGCTCTCAGATGTGAGGCGGCGCTGAGCAGGTTATCTCAGCGCCCCCTATTGGACACGGTGGGAGCTGCGCAGTGCCAGTTATGGGAACAGCAAGAACCTTGTGATCTGGGTTTATATGGCTCTTCTTTCCCTTAAAAGAGAAAAAAAATTAAAAGATAAAATACGCTGGCAATTAAAATGAGATGATGTGAAAGAGATTTAAGTCAAGGTTAGAGAACTGTCCGAAAAAAGTTTTGGATTCTTTTTTTTAAAAGGTACATGGAAAATCAATGAAAACTCAAGGTGAACAAATAACCCAAACCAGAAATCGCTAAGAGGAGATTGCCCACTCTTTGTGTTTATTTTCTCATAAATATACATAATTATTATTAATAACATTAATTAATAATAACTAATAATTAATAACTGTGAATTAAACAAAGACGTTTCCCTATGTATTTGTAAACACTGGTTTTAGCACTTCTAGTTCCTGCGTGTTACTTTAACTCAGACTTAGATATTGACAACCTGAGTGTCTGTGCAGTTGCAATAACTCTACATACCCTAATTGATACTCTATATTAGGATACCAGATCATGATTAAACCACAAATTCATTTGCTAGTATTTTAAACAAATGAATAATTATGTAATGATTTTGCCATCCAATAGTTCTAATTATATCATAAAATTCAAACCTTTAATAGGCATATGTATTTGCTATCTTTTTCATCTCAAGATATTTTAGAAGAGGCCAGTATTGGCAGATATTTTTATTTAGAATTTAACACTTCAGTTTTACTTGGAAAATATATCCTAAGAGACCATGTTTTAAAACCGAGGGGATACCCGCCCCCGCCCCCCATCACTCTGTATACATTTGAGGAAGAAGCGTTAGTTTAAGTGTATCATTTGAGACATGATTTTTTCCTTTTGATTTGTCAAATTAAAAATCCTCAATGATTTGAAAAGATTAACCAAAATCTATGGAAAGTGCTACATTATCTCCCAACTTTTTGGCTGATATTGGACTCTGGGTAGCTCAATGTAACTCATTTAACTATTGTATTTGCAAGGTGCAGTAATACCCCAATGCAGGTTTTTTTTGTACTGCACTTTAGAAGAAACACTAATTGAAACCAAATTATTTCTGCTAAATTGTGATTATTTTGTATCGCCAGTTGGCAGCTTGGAGCAAAATTATAAGGCAGCAATTTTAAAATTGAATGAGTCTTACATCAGTTGGTCTCCCAATAAGCTTTTCACTTTAGCTATTGTATATGAATAGCATCTCCCCCCAAAAGTGAGTGTTTATTACACTGAATACGCTTTCTCCATTTTTTTTCCGGGTTTGCTCTCCGCTTGAAAGCCTAGTAAAGCAGTTTTCTAGTTAGAGTGCCTAAAATAAAGACATTGTATTTTCTATAAACAATAGCAAAGGCACGGGACAGCGGAATTCTCATTTTCCCTGTGAACTGTTTTCTTAGTTAGCATGCATTGAGTGTGTAACTTTGAAATTAACTAAGCAAAGATATAGGTATAGGTCTATATAAATCTGTCAAGAGCTATCAAGTTAGCTATAAACAGAGATATTATATGTCAATGACCATTATTACAGGAAATGAAAAAAAAATCACAGCAGTTTATACCCAAATGTTTAACATCAGGAGGCAGTTGACAAAAATTTTAGTAGCTCTCACTGAAAAGTGAATGATTAACTCAGTTCGATGAGAAGTGCTGTTACTCTTCCCCTTACAAAGAACTATTGTAAGGGGGTTTATAACTGGGCCATAAACTGCCTCCTCCCCCCCCCAGTAAAATTTTGATTGATAAAGTCACAGCTCAGGAGTGATTGCTTTAACCAAATTTAGTTTTTTAGAGTTTGATTTTCCTATACATAGTCTGTATCAGTTGAGGGACCTGAGTTTGCAAAGGTTTACTCACGCGAGTAGGTCCATTGAGTTAGGATTGGGCCCTACATTTGGAAAACGCTTTGGGAATAATGGTGCTATAAATATAATCTCTATTTATTAGTCTCCTCTTGGTGTTATAGATAAAATATTTCTTTTCCTTTGGAGTTAGGAAGGGATCCTGATTTCCAGTGTTTCTGAAAACATAATGTAAGAACACAATCTAAAACCAACTTTAAATGCCAATTTCCAAGGGTGTTTTTTCTTACTTTTCCTTGGAACCCTTCTCCCTCAGTCGCCTTCCTGTGGCACGGCAAGAAATTCCCAAGGACCAGGCATTAAAGCCACTTTCATCCGGCTTTTTCGCATCCTCCCTCAATAACAAGGGACTCTTTGCTGTTCTCCTGCATTGCTAGTGCAAATAGAATATCGGAGCCCCGTGAGAGAACCATGCACAGAGCACTCATCCTTGCCAATTTGGACCATATCTGGGAAGTCTCATCGGTATCACCCAAAGACCTCGGACAGTGTATGTCGCTCCAGATGGAACACCCTTCACTATACAGTCCGTGTGTTCACTGCAAAACCCCCATTAACTTCAGTGGGAGTTAGGGCATCCTTATAAATCTGAAAGGCATCTTGACTCAAGGTGCTAAGCTCTTAAAATCGACACATAAGTATTGTGGTTCACCCACTTGTTTATTTAAATCGGACCGCTCTAGTTACAGAAATCAGAGAAGCTCCGTGTCCAGATCATTTTGTTTGGCAAAAATAATTCTCTTGTTACATCTGTTCATATATATATATATATAATCTAAGCCTAAGAACCGTATGAAGTAGCATTTCATATATATATATAGATATATGATATATATATATAGATATATATATATCGGTAGTTGTGGCCTCGCTCTGGAACAAGGGCCCTCACTTTTATAGACTTTGTCTTCATCAAACAAGGAAGGTAGAGAGATGAGTGGTTAGACCAAGAGACGGAGAGTGTCTGGACTTCTGGATTCTACCCTCAGCTTGGCGACCTTGTTCAAATTACTTCTCATCTTTCTGGACCCCTCTTTGAAATGCTACTTCATACGGTTCTTAGGCTTAGTTCATATTTTTAAAGCTCTTTGAGATCCTTGAATGGAAGGCACTTTATAAATGGGAAATGTGTCTGTATGCTCTACAGATTAAATACTCCTTAAATATGAGTTTACATAAAAGACAGCTAGTCTATAATGTGAATTAAAATCCATCGCTAGTCGGTCGCTGGAGAGTTCTGAAATCACAAGGATAACGTAACACAATGAGCTTATGGTGTCAATAAACCCATGCACTAGATGTAGAGATTGTCATTCTAGATCATAACAGTTCTGAAAGAGGCATTATCGTCTGTCCTGTCAATGATCCCCAAATTAAGGACTATGAAGAACGCAGCGAGATAAAAGGCACCGTCTTGGTTGCATTATGGATGATCGTGTCAGTGATCTGTGAATCATTGGAAGTTTTTTTTTTTTAACCATGTACTTTTTCAAACCATGCCCCAGGCTCCCAGGGTGCGTCGAGGTGCACTGAGGAGAAAAGCAACCTTGAAGTACCTCAGGCTGTGCCTCATACATTTCCATTGAAATTGTACGAGCTTCTTTGGGAGTCATGATTTCAATGGAAGAACCATAAAAAATCCATCAAAACTGTCCTGAGTCCAAAGGAGACCTCATTTGATTTTGATGCCAGGCATGGTCCTACTGACACATAGTGTTTAAAAGCATTTTCCTTAAAACTGGGGAAAGAGTAGAAAATAAAATAAATCGCAAACCCAAATTTAAGCAACGGACAATATATTTGGATTGGACTCATCCATGTCCAGCGGTTGAGATTTTCAGAGAATGGACCCATCCTCCATCTTCTGCAATATTGGGAGAGTTAAAGAGGCATTGGAAACCTTTCATTCTGAATGTTCCTGCTTTTGTGGGTTTAAATCAAGCAGTTAACGTTCTTCAGGAGAGGTTTTTTGTGTTTAACATACATGAGTTCATTCAGTTACAATGGGGAAAGGAAAACTCATTTGTTCTTATAAAACCAGGAAGGAAAGATAACTTTAAATAGACTGTCAAAAAGGATCCTGTTAAATGGGGTCTATATATACAGTAAAGGGCCTACACTCAACTATGCTTTCCCTCGTTTATTATGCAATAACCTATGCGTTTACTCTAAACACTGGTGCTGGATTGCTGTTGTATTGATAGGATTATGGAATGAATAAATAACTATGGGATCAAAATTATTGTCTTCTAGTGAAAGAGGGGGTAGGAAATATTATCTCCCAGGTGAGTGGAGAAAATCTCAAGGATTTTTAAAAAGCTGTTGGCTAGTTATGATAAATAGTAGAGGAGTGTCTGGTCAACCGGTAGGATATTTATTTAGATGCCTTTGAAAATTATTCTCACAGGTGTGTGTGTGTGAGAGAGAGAGAGAGAGAGAGTGAGTAGGCTTGTCTATTGATCTTGTATTTTATCTATTTTAAATTATATCCAGGCTTTGGGATGTTTTATTTTGTTTCTAATTCCACTAGAGGAAGGGAGAAATCTGGTTGAAGGGGTCTTTTTAAATTTCAAGGGCTTTGCTTGTTTGTTTCCAACGCAAGTTTAATATCAAATCATAATCGTGATGGGTGTTTGTTTGTTTGTTTGTAATGGGCAACTTGCATTGCGGTGAAATAAATTCCAGTGGCAGATGAGGCGACTGGAACCTCTGGTAGTGGATTTAAATTAAATCGCTTTCTAGTCCCAGGCTCCCAGCACAGGCAATCTGATCGCTCTGTATATCACGAATTCTTGTGCTGTCGCAACTGGAATGCTCGCAGGAGTGAACACTTTCAATATAGTTAGTTTTTCCTCTCGGTCGCACGTGTGCTCTTTTTTAGATTTCATTAGTGAGAATTAGGATGAAAGAAGGGACAAGGGAGGAATGCGGAGCTTGCTCTGCATTCCGCAGCTTTCAAGGGTCCTTAGAGTCCTTGAATGAAATTATTGGGTGAAATTGGGTTTGGATGAAGCATTTGTCACCCCCCCCCACACACACACACACACCCTTGTTCGTTTGTACATATAATACCACTTCTGAGCATTACAATCGGGCTGCTTGCTGGACAGACAGGAACAAAAAGCAGATTAAACAGTTTTAAATAATCAAAAAAATATCTAAAATGTAAGCAGGGTGGATTAAGCTTGCTCCAGCGTGTCCCTTCTCCCCCCCCCCCTGCCAAATAATTCACCTTCAACGGATCCTCATTCCCTCCAGAAACAAACAAGCTACCCACGGGGCTAGGGGTAGAATTTTGAAAATGGGGTGGGTTTTGTAATCTCTGAGAAAGCAGGACTCAGACTGGAGAGAGGGGTGCTGGTATGTCACCCTAAAGTAAGTCATTTCTAAGGCAAGTTTTGAAGTTTATTCCGGTGCCTTTCATTGCTCAGACATTGTGATTAAGGTTGTGAGGGTTCCCCTCCTTGAAAATTTAACAAGGTAAATACAATATTAGACGCTTTTGTTAGTTGTTGTTGTTTTAATAATCCGTTGCTTCAAGGAATGCACAAAAATTGTCTGTTTTCCTTATAATATATCATACTTTTAAGATTTCATAACATCGCGGCATTTAAAGAAAATGGTTAATCAGCTTAACTCATACTTGTAATAACTTCAGTACAGGTTAATGATCCCCCACCCCCATCCTTATTAATGGATGTAAGTGAACAAAGCTTCCCTAACAGAACTCCATCAGTATTGGCCTGAACCTTCCTTGGTGTTCTTATCTGGGAACCTTCCTCTGGAAAAAAATATATTTTAGGGTATTCCCCCCCGCACCTTTTACTCATCAGCACTACAACAACTTGCCATGTGCTATTTTAAAGTCACTGGAGATTGGGTTATAGTGAACGTGGTAAAACTTCCATTGGCTAACTTTAGCTTCTCCTGTCTAGTTAACTGGTTCCAGAATTAGAAGGGGGTGGGGGGGGGAGGAAATCTTTCTGTACATTTTCGTCTTCAGATTTTTTTTAACGTAATGAAATTAAAACTTTTGGAGCTCACAGTTGACATTTTGCAGAAAATTGAGTTATCAAGGCAGTAATTATTTCACAGGGAGATAAAACTCTCATAGCCCTAACTGTCAAATAGGCCTTTTCAGATTTTAATTACAAAATAAAATTAGTCTGTTCTTCCTCGGAAGGGTTTGTGAGTGGCTAAACAGAGCTTTCCCCAATACTGGTGGTCGTCAAACTCTGCTAATTAGCAATGCTGAGAAATTCCAGTTAACAAGGACATTCTCTAAGTCTCTGCAGGTTCCCTGCCGTTCGCCTTCATTTCCATAAGAAGATTAAGACTGGAGGGGAACACACTCAAATGCAGATGCAGAAAAGAAGCGTTTTTAACAAGCATCATAATAGTAAGATGCTTGGCTAGTTCTCACCTAATTACTGCAAGTTAAACCTCTATTTGCAGCTAAGGACAAAAAATGGGGCTGCAATCTTCAATCTCCACAAGACTGCTTTAGATTTGTTACTAGTGGGGTCGGTAAAAAAAATAATATGTAGGTATTATTTCTTTTACAGTTAACACGATAGGTTGTATCTTCAGGGCTTTTGTAAGAAATTGGTGGGCAGAGCCGGTGTCAGAACAGTAAACAAATAAAAATCCAAGTAGTTAACATCAATTTTCTTGTTAATACACTCATAACCTAGGAATAAACGTGCCTGTGCTTTACGATCCATCGCCGAGAACATTTGCAGACTATTTGTTTAACGTAAGCACTTTTCATTTCCATAAATTATACCAAAGGCAACGATTTTTAAATCCATTCAGATTAAACCAGCCTTCTCCAGGCCTTCCTTTTAAAATGTCTGTGTTCTTCTATAGAGTGGTGGTGTTGTTGTTATTCTTGTTAATAAATTAAGATTGAGGTACTCCGATTTCATGGTTTTTATATTGTTTAGAGGAATAGCCAGTAACCCGATATATGGAGATACACACACACACACACACACACACACACACAGGAAACTGGGTTTTTTTTCTGAAAGAGCTATCGCTTTTATCTGATTTTCTATAGCACATTATTATGTATATATGCCAGAGATAGTTTATTGCATTGATAAGTAAAACACCGTTAATTAAAATAAAGCTGTAAATACTCATGATAACACAATTGTTAGGTATTTCCATACCTTATTTATATGGTAAATGCAATTAAGAAAGAGCCAAGCCAGCCACTTTAACCTCTTCACTGTGTTATTATGGAGTTCAGGCACAAATATATGCATCTAGTTATGTGTAAAATCACTCCTTGCGTTGCCTCGGCTGAGGATCTCACACACAAAATTACAACCGATTCTGCCTCTATAACTACAGCAGAGAATAAAAATAAGACTGGCTTGTAAAACACCAACCATCAGTGATCAATTTATTAGGATAAACAAACACCACTACCACCCACCCCCACCCCTTTTTTTTCAAACTTAATTATCCATAAGATTTTTTGGAATAATGTTATCAAGTGCAGACCAAAGCATAAACAATAGCAAAGTAAATAGTTGGTGTGCCTTCGGTAGTGTCTGGAGAATCAGAATTCGTTTATATCTTGAATCTCAGCATGTGCACCTATTTTTCTATGGTTTAACCTATCACTCTATGGGCTAGCTGTACGTTTTCGAATTACACACATTAACTCTGATAGGTTATAGTTGCATAATCCATAAAAAAGATGCATTCGTACTGTTGGGTTTTATTTATTATTTAGATTACATATAATTATTTGGTTCCGGGTTTTTTTTTCTTTCCTTTCCCTTTATTATTTCAAAACATTTCCTTTTAAAAGTAAAAGGAGGGACATTCTCCGGGAGGTAAATCTACCAGTAGGGGGCGCAGCAGCCCCATCTCTGAAACCCCCAGCTCAGAAAGTACAGGGCAGCCTCTCGCTATGTCTCATCTCCTTTTGTGTGTGTGTGTTTCCAAGTCATTCTTTCAGCATTTGGTTTAATCCGATGAACAGTTTAAATATAGAAGATTTTACAATATGTGAGTCTCTCTAAAGAGTCAAATACAATTACTAGTATGGGGGGGAGCTCGCCCCCCTTTTTCTTTCCTACCCTCAGCCCTCCGCTCGCCCAATGCTTTTCGTTGAAACAAACTTTATTTAATAAGCTGGAGAAGTCTGTTTATGAGCGGGGTGCAGATTTAGCCGCCTGGATTTGGAGAGCCTGGGTTCAGAACGTTCACACGCGCACAGGTACAAAAAAGGCGTGAAGGGGGGAAGTGGGAGCAGAGGGACCGGGGAAAGAAAATCATCTATTTTCCCGAGTTCACAAACGGAACGTGCCTGTCGATACAAATCGCTACATTTGCAGTCGCAGGAAGAAACAGGGGGGATAGGGGTGGGGGGGAAGCCCCTGGTCGTTTAAGCACTTCATAGAACAGAAATGGCATGAGGCTTGTTCTTTTTCTTCTTCTTCTTTTTTTCTTTCTTGCTTTGTAGTCAAGTGCATTTTCGCAACAAAGATCCCAACAAGAGAGTGGAAGTAAACTTAGCCGGGGCTTTGTTTGGCGCCGTGTAGTGACAACAAGAGAAACAAAACTACCTATTTGTAACGGACATGCTGCCATCGCTCTCCAGCATTGAGCTCCCACCTATTGAAATCCTTACATCGGGACAATGGGGGAGAGTCTAAAATTACCCTCCCGAGTCCAAGGCGCAGGCCCCACTCCTCTCCCTGGCCCCCTTTCTCCTACCCACTTCCCCGCAACCCAGCCCCACCTCCACGCTCCCTCCCAGCACCTGGGCCAGGCTGGCCGGGCACTTCCGAGCAGAGCGTGGTGGAGGGGACAAGTCACCGAAAGTACTTTAGATCCGAGAAATAAGGGGAGAGGGGGTCGATCCCCTTCCAGTACAGATCTGGGGGGGTGGGGTTGCTTGTACTTTTTGTTTTTCAGTCTCTCCCTTCTTTGGATGATCCTGCAATTTACGTTGCAGGATACGTTGAAATACCCTTTATTTCACGTGGTTCCCCCCCTTGTTTAAATAACCTTTCGGGGGGGGGCTGAGAGGTTTGAACGTGGGGAGTGGGGGACGGTTTGTGTTGTTTTCCAGGGTTTGAATGGAGAAAGGCCTGAGACCTGGGGAGGGGGGGAGGATACAGCCAAACCCTGGGCCCCAGGAACGCGATCCAACTTCCCTGCCGTTGAGAAACAAAAGAAAGGGCTTCAGACGTGGGATCAGCCTCGCCACCTTCCCCAGGAGTGGGACTGATCGGAATGGAGTCACAAACTGCCTAGCCCCGGCGCTAGGGATGTAATCTGTGCTGCCGAGCGAGCATCCACCTTTGCAACGACTGGGGGTGTGTGTGAGAGAGAGACTCACTAGAGAGATCCGTGTGTTAATCACTGCAGCGGGGGGCTTTGATGTTGGGGGGAGCATCCTAGGGGTGCACAGAGTTTTGGTCGGTTTCTGGAAGGAGCGCGAGATTGGCACCGCTGTATGTGCCCAGCCCGGGCTGCCTCCGTCCAGTTCTCCCTCCCGTGTCCCCTCAGTCCCGAGTAATACCAAGTTTGTGTGTGTGTGTTGTGTTTTTTTTAAATGTAGCAACAATGCTGTTTACCCACTTCCTCCCCAAGGCGTGCGTGACCTGTTGCTGTCAGAGGAGATCCAAAGGCTTCCTAGTGGCTGCCTCGCCTGCCCGTGGACCCGCCTCCCCCCGCAGACCCGTCCCGGCGGCGGCTCCGAGCCCCCGCCCCGTTTCATGCAAAACCAGGGGTAGAGGCTTGTCCTCAGTGGAGGAGCCGGCGCGCGCTGATTGGCCCGGGCAAACACATTTATTCCCTGACAAGCCCCCATCACATGGATGGTTGTCTATTAACTTGTTCAAAAAAGTATCAGGAGTTGTCAAGGCAGAGAGAGAGAGAGAGTGTGTGTGTTTGCAAAAGGGGGGAAAGTAGTTTGCTGGCTCTTTAAGACCGAGGTGGAGAGACAGAAAGAGAAAGAAGGAGAAGAGAGAAAGGAGGAAGAAGTTTTGTTGTTTTTTTAAACCAAGGCTCCAGTAATAATAATAATTATTATTATTATTAATCCATCAGCCAAGAGGAAGAGGAAAACTCTAATCCTGAGCCAAGTGTGTGTTTTTGGGGAGTCCCCCTCCCCCCTTCCACACCCCTCCCTAGGAAGAAACAACAACAAAAAGTCCAGCTTGGGACTTTGTGTGGCTGCTGCTTCTCGCTTCTCTGCCGAAGGCTTGTTCCAGGCAAGAGCCGTTTGAATGTACAACATGATGGAAACCGAGCTGAAGCCTCCCGCCCCCCAGCAAACTTCGGGGGGAGGCACGGGCAACTCCAACTCGGCCGCCAACAACCAGAAGAACAGCCCGGACCGGGTCAAGAGACCCATGAACGCTTTCATGGTGTGGTCCCGGGGCCAGCGGCGGAAGATGGCCCAAGAGAACCCCAAGATGCACAACTCCGAGATCAGCAAGCGGCTCGGGGCGGAGTGGAAACTTTTATCCGAGGCGGAGAAGAGACCTTTCATTGACGAAGCCAAGCGGCTCCGAGCCCTGCATATGAAGGAACACCCGGATTATAAATACCGACCCCGGAGGAAAACCAAGACCCTCATGAAGAAGGATAAGTACACGTTGCCCGGGGGCTTGCTGGCCCCGGGCACCAATACCATGACCACTGGGGTAGGGGTTGGGGCCACCTTGGGAGCTGGGGTGAACCAGAGGATGGACAGTTATGCTCACATGAACGGCTGGACCAACGGAGGCTATGGGATGATGCAAGACCAGCTCGGCTACCCACAGCACCCGGGGTTGAACGCTCACAACGCGGCTCAGATGCAGCCCATGCACCGCTACGACGTGAGCGCCCTGCAGTACAACTCCATGACCAGCTCGCAGACTTATATGAACGGATCGCCCACCTACAGCATGTCTTACTCCCAGCAAGGGACCCCGGGGATGGCCCTGGGATCCATGGGCTCGGTGGTCAAGACGGAGTCCAGCTCGAGTCCCCCTGTAGTCACTTCTTCTTCCCATTCAAGGGCTCCATGCCAAGCTGGGGACCTTCGGGACATGATCAGCATGTATCTACCAGGTGCTGAAGTACCAGAACCAGCTGCCCCAAGCAGACTTCATATGTCCCAACACTACCAGAGTGCACCTGTTCCTGGTACAGCCATTAATGGCACACTTCCTCTATCACATATGTAAGACAAAAGGGTTGGGGGGGAGGGGAGGAAAACTACACAAAACGAAGAAACAAACAAAACACTTTTATTAGAGATTCTGGACTTTTTTTTTTTGGACTATTTTTGTACAGAGAAAACTGGGGAGGGCATACATAAAACCAACAAGGAACTTGTATAGCTCTGGAGGGGAAGAAACTACACAAAACTTTTAAAAAGTTCTAGTGAAACGGTAGGAACTTTGCAGAAAGTTTGCAGAAGTCTTTACCAATAATATTTAGAGCTAGTCTCAAAAAGCGACGAGAAAAAAATGTTTTAATATTTGCAAGCAACTTTTGTACAGTATTTATCAAAATAAACATGGCAATCAGAATGTCCATTGTTTAGATAGAAAAAAAAACTTGAGAATTTGCCAATTAATAAAAACAAACAAAACATAAAAATAAAAACAGTCTACTTGGAGCATTGTGATAACTGCAGCTGAATTTATAGCAGCTGGAGAAAGAGTGGATATTATTTTACAAAATTTGGACATTTTAATTGTTTTAGAAATTGTACAAAAGGCAAAAAAGGGTAGGATAAGTACTTGCAAAACCACTGAATTGTTTTGCTATAAAAGGGCAAGAGTTTAGATTGTACTTTTTTTGGTTTTGTTTTTTGTTTTTTACTTATTGTTAAAAAGCAGAAATTGCCATGCAGGTTCACACACCATTTGCTAATTTATAATAGCTTTTTTGTTTCCAAACTTCATCCTGTTCAGATTAAAAAACAAAAAAACAAAAACAAAAAACCCTGAAATTACTGTGTTTTGAAATATTTTCTTATGGTTTGTAATATTTCTGTAAATTTATTGTGATGATATTTTAAGTTCTTTTTTCTCATTTTCCGTAGTTGTATTTTAAAGATTCGGCTCTGTATTATTTGAAATCAGTCTGCCGACAGTCCATGTATATATTTGAACTAATACCATCCTTATAACAGGTACATATTCAACTTAAGTTTTTATTCCATTATGCACAGTTTGAGATAAATAAATTTTCAACATATGGACACTGAAGTTACGTTTGAGTCTTGGATTTATTTTTGTAATGCAAAATGGTTTTTTTTAAGGATCCGTGCAGTTTAAGATGTCACTGTGGTCAATTTAGTATTATAAATAATATAGCAATATAGATAAATGAAAATATAAACCTTTATTTGTAAAATGAAATAGCTTTCATTACATAACTAGGTCTGACCAACTGAACTGCTCCTTTTGGATTTAAAAAATGTGAAGTTGCAACTGACAATGTGTAAATGCCATCCCTTTAAGAAGGGGTAAAAGAACGTTTGGGCACTTTGCTGGTTCAGACCACTTGTTGCCATCAAAGGGCTGTGGTCTGAACAGGAGTCTTGTAATAGATTTAAAGTTAAATGGAAAGTAGTAGCATAATTAGAGGGACTGAAAAGGCAACAAAGAATCGTTGCTCTTTTGATTTATTTTATAACCCGTGCGTTCTTCTTTTGGGAATACAGTATATATAGGAGGAGGGTATTTTCCTTTCATTGTCTGAGGATAATAATACAATAGCAAGAAAACTGCAACTAGAGTTTGTGAGGGTTGCACTGACAAGGGTTTCTTGAATCTTTGTTTGTGGCTTCATCGACTTTCCACTCCTCTATTTTTCCAGGGTAGAATGGGTGTGTGATGTGTGGTGGGGGGGAGGAAAGATTAAAAAACAAACTCATACGCCAAAGACTTTCACGCTATATCACAGCTGTTTCTTGAATCCTATTTCTTAACTTGCCAGCGCGGTGTAGCCCAAATTCGGACAATCTCTGCAGATGATAACAAACCCCAAAGAGAAGCGTTCGCGCCAGCCAAATAGAAGAGCACAGCCATCTCTCTGAGGTAGATTTTTACTTTGTACCGTTCTATTCGCAATTGCAGATGACGATGATTATGCTTCTGAGCTATACAAATCTCTGGCCCCAGTAGTGTGGGGTAATCTATCTGTAGCGCAAAATAGGGTGATAACTTCACGTGTGCAAAGTGCAGTAAAGTTGGGCTGTAGAGCACTGGGCATGTTATTCAGGGCAGCACATACGTGAAAACTTAAGTCCGTTGTTTTTTTTTAAGCCCAAGCGTTTAATATTAACTAATAACACTGGAGATGACCCTTAGATACGCACAAGTCTACCTCCGGAATAAGAAAGATTAAAATAAAAATAGAGCCAAGAAATGTGGATTCTTTAAACTACAGTGATGCATTAGTAGATGCATTTCCCCCCCTAAGAACGTGTTATGCATTGTGAGGAAAGGGTTTTACGTCTTACCTAAGCAGACAGTGCATTGAACAAGCTATAATTCTATTTGTGTTTGTGTCTCTGTGTGTCAGGTGTTTTTAAAACTATATGTATCGTATTTGAGTGTTGGTTGCTGGATTTCACTTCAGCTCAGAAAAGGGGGTTACCGGGCTGACTGGATTTTATGTGGTAGTGATATATCTTAAATTATTCTGGCCTCCACACCTTTCCCTGCCTGCCCAAATGAAAACTAAAATTGCAGCCTAGAAGATGTGGAGTTTTGATCACTGTTTATGTATTTTAGATCTATTTGCCCCCTTTTCTTATATTTCTTGCACCATGATGTACTTGGTAGGACAGCTATTATTCCAGATTACAAGACTCCCCCCACCCCTTCTTCTTTCTCAATGCAAAGACTAAAAGAATTTACCAGAGTTGCCCAACATTTGTAATGCATCTAGGGATTATTCACGTGTTAACAAGTACATTTCCCCGCTTTCGCTTACACATCTGAATAAAAGAGAACTTTGAATAAAAACCCAATCGATATCGCAATTCATTGAAAAACGCACTGTGAATCTTAGCCAATTAACAACAATACAATATGGGCACTTTTTGAAGTGCTAACAGCAATATTCGAGGGGGGTAGTTTGAAATGTTGTGCTTTTTTTTAAATACACACAGAAGGCGAGGTAATGCAAATAAACAAAAGACACTAAGCCACATATGAATGCTAAGTGAATTCAGCAACTTTTTCTATATTGACAAATTGCTTAAACTTATCTTTTGGTATATGATGTAAAGATTAAAAAAAAAAGTCTGATCTCTCTTTGAATGATTCTGGATATATACAGATAGATAAGTGTATACCAAAAAACCCCGTTTTGTATGTAAAGCTAAATGGGTTTATTTTTAAATTACTACTTAGAAGAATGGCATTGACCATTGCTAATTTCCAGTTCAACACATTAAACAATCACATGATTTGTTTCAACTAAAATATTACCCTAGGCTATCATTTATTCTAGCTGAAATGTGCAGTAGTAGTACCAGTATTTTTTTTACTTTGATTACTAGTCATATTTTGATACTCAGTTGCTCAGTGTATTCACTCACCTCTGAATTTGTATGTGCTCTTTAAAGCACACTTGGTGCTCGGTCAAAGAGTGTTATTGTAATGTTTCACTAACCTTATACAGAGCAGAAATGAACCTAAGGATAAGATTATAGTTTCCCCGGTGATTTTTTTTTCCTTTTTACAACATTTTAAGGAAGGGGGGCTAAAATATTTTGCTGAACTGGAGAAGTAGATTAGCAGGGTTTCTTGCCAAGGCTGGGAAGCTGGTATTACAGACTGTCCCCGGGGGAAATGGCTCACATTAACCACTAAATGAATATTTGACAAGGGCTCATTCGGGGGTATTATTACTACAAACGGGTCCCTACTGGACTTTCTAAGGGTCAAAGAGCAATGGTTCAATTAATTATTTAGACTGTTAGTAGATTTGGTTGTAATAGCTGTACTTATTTCTACAACCGACAAATTCTTACAGTAGGAACCCTCGGGAGAATCTTTCCCATCAGCAATGCCTTGCGATTTAAATACACAAATAGGGAAGGTCCGCCAAGTGGGAAAACGGCTCTTTTTCCATGACATTTCTTGACAGAAAACATATTTTTCTTTAAGGTGCCCATTGCTCTTGTCAGAGAACAAGGGCTGCGTATGATCATCACAATGTATCGCATCACAACATTAATATCTCTTTATGTCTAACATGCAAGAAGAGACCTGTATAGCTATCTTTAGAATAGGATGTAGATAGCTCAGCCATTTAAACACTATATATTATGAAAGAAAGAGGCCCATGGTGATAGGTATGATTAGATACACTTCATTTATTTCACTCCTGATCTAACTCAAATATTAAAATCTAGAGCATGCTGAGCAGCATAGGAGATTTGCAATGATGTATTCAAAATGCTGCAATTTAGACGGCAGGAAATCCGAGTCCTGTGAATTTTTTAAAGCTGACCCAGCCAGCCTTGCCTGACACATTCGTTTCCACATTTTTGTTGCTGTGAGAGATTTTTTTTTAAATTTCATTTGGTTTAATTTCTGCCACAAACATATCCGCAGAAGTAGATACTAAAAAATGTTGAGAGTGAGATTAGGTGACAATAATATATGTTGAATGAATGAGATAAGCTGCAAGGGGGGAGCGGGAAGCAGTAATTACAAACCCAATTCATTCAGCTTTTCAAGACTTTTGTTGTGGGAGCTCCATTGACGGGTTTCGAGCTGCCAGTTTTCTCACATTAAAAAGAACTGATCAACGCCTCAGGGGGACATGCAATACCGCTTAACTGCATAGTGATGGGGTCCTCATTTAGAGCCATTACAACACGAAAATTAAACAGAGCCTTTGTGTGCACCAGGTTTATTTTTCAATTGCTGACAGTTTATAGCTAACTGCTCAGAGATTGAAGTTTGATTGCGGTTTGATCGCCTGCTAGTTAGCACCACAGATATTTTAGTTTTGGTAATTAAAACCAGCTTTTCTGATGATGCCCGGGGAATTTCAAGAGTTGGTCATATTTTGCTTTTGAGGAACCAAGTCCACTTGACAACGAGGTGCAGCACAGAAGTGAGTTGTTGTTTTCAGCCTTTAAAAAAAATGAAATGCTAGAAATTGCATATTTCTCTGTGGTACAGCGAGTCAAAATGCCACGGAAGAAACTAACCCCTTTCCTTTTGATATCCGTCGCGCACTGTTAGGTTTGTGCCTGAAGAATATTCCTGGCTAATTTCACCTTGTATATTTCATGTGTAGCAGTCTCGCTCTAAATTCACGAGACCAGATGATTATTTTCGCTTGCAGGTGCTGTACACTTCAAATAGACGGGGTAGACGTTGCAAAAACCTTGCAGAGTGAATTTTAGCTGTGTGCTTTCCGAATATACCGCAGGTCTGTAGTGTTTTTCAACATACCTTGCGTTTATGTGTGTGTATTGGGGAGAGCCAGCACGCTAAAAAATTCATTACAATTTTGAAACATCTATTGAGTAATCAGTTTCCAAATTTATTTTATGTGGGAAGCGTTCTTATATTCTACAGATGTTTTTTTCTTCTTCCCGGTACATTTAAATCTGCATCGTTAGGGCCTTTTTATGTCCGTGTTTAAAACGAGGAGAGGTTTAAGGTGTGATAACCGTTTTGGGGATAATCGTTCGAGTAAGCTATATCTCAAGTGACCCGGTTAGGATTTTATATTAGTGAGTTATCTTGCAGTGCATGAAGTGCGAATGGAAAAACAATCGCGAGGTATGGCGTTTCAGGATCACTCGCAGTTGGCAGAGCTCTTACAGTTCTTTCCAGCCTTCATGTTTCTCTCCTCGAATGAAATAAAGTATAAGCGAGGGCAGCGTTTTAGATTTGGAGTGATTTATATTTCTTTTCGAGTTGAAAGGCGATTGTTTGAAAGCTCCTAATCCACCTATTTTAGGGGGTGAATCTTTCCTGGAGCGTCTATTAATAACTAAATACTGATGAATCGCATTTTCCACCTACCCATGTTAATATGTGCGTATATGATGTATATGCATAACGTGTGTGTGTGTGTGAGAGAGATCTCAACCCGTATGTTTGTGTGTTTTTTTCCGTCTTACATATTCGGGCGCGTAGGTCTGTAATTCCCAGCGAGGATGGGGGTATTATTCAAAAACTGCATCTGGGAGCTGGGGTGAGTTTAGCTGCAGAGTCGGTAGGACCAGTTGCAGCTGACGTCAGTGGCCTAGGCAGGGCCGCTGGTGAGAGACTCCAGGCAAAGCCCAAAGCAAGTGCCCGATACTCAGAGCGTGTCCTGGCAAACCCTGCACACCGAGATCCACATGCCTGCACCAGGTGCCTGCTGGCAACAGCCTGAGAGCTGGCCCGGAGCATCCTTGAATTTACATTCTGCTGAACTAAGTGTGAAGTCTTTTTCCAACGTTATTACATATATATTCGAGTCGAGTTAACCACCCCGTGCGCTACCTCCTCCCCAGCCGTGCACGACACCCGCTGAAGTTTTTTCCATTCCCTGGTGACCCCTTAAGCAGGGAAGGTGACCCTCCACCCCATCCCAAGGCAGCAGATCCACAGAGTTTGGGATCCCGAACGGTGCTTTTAAAAATCACACGTAACAACAGGGCTTGGCAGTCAGGGCTTTCCCCTTCCTCTGGTCTATTTCCGTCTGGTGAGTATTGAAAAGAGCCACACATGTTCTGACTGACTCTCTGATCAGATTGGCCGAACATTTATCAGTTTCTTAAGCTTCACTTCATTAATTCTGCTGACATAATGTGGGCGCCTTTGAATAAATTCTTGATTAATGGCGTCCCACTCGGCATTGGATAGCAAACGACATCTTAACACGTGTTGGAGATAGAAGTCTGATAGGGTTGTCTGGAGGGGGAGACACAAGCGCACGAGATCCTCCAGCGTATGGGCCCGATCCTGAAAACCCTTACTCACGGGAGTGACTCTTTCTTAGGCGAAGAGTCCCATAGAGTCCAGAAGGGCTGGCCGGGAGACTAAATCCTACTCAAGTGAGTAAGGATTTGTAGGGTCAGGCCCCTGAGCGTGTTAATTTGAAATAGACCTGGTAACGCTTTAAAACCCCACATCGATTCTATGCTATGTAAACTTAGGCCCGATATAACACATGCATAACAAACCTCTGTGCTATATGCTAGACAAACAGTACAGCAAGAAATAGACTCTTCCCTGGGCTATCACCAGCTCCAGTGCTGCTGTTCTGGGCGCATTTTGCCACGTAAGAAGCTCTTAAACGTGTCCTTTTGGCATTTCTTGAAATGATGGTTCCTTTAAGCTCTTACAAATTGCAAAACTTGCGGAAGACAGAGAAATAATTAATGTATTAAAACAAGCAGCGAATTCCTCAGGAGGGGCCTTATCAACTGCAGCCACACTGGCTTCATCCTCTCCTAGTATGCTAATACCCCCCGTGACGTCACCGGCGCCAGATTGAATGGGAATCAGTTATGAAATTATTAGTTTTAGCTTAAAAAGCAATCTTGCCTTCTCGGAATTTGAGTTTGGGCTTCTGGAAGGTCTATATAAATACAGGAACATAGACACATTTAGTTCTGACTCTCCAGTCAAATTAAAAGTAAATCAAAAGGCACACATCTTACTTGATTTCAATTTTCAGAAGAAACCAATAAATATTCAGTTGAGGGACTTTTGAAATGACAGTATCTTAATTATTTATAATATAGACATATTAAATCTGAAACAAGACACTCGGATTTTCTCATACCGATAAGGTAGGCCAGAACTCCTTTTAACTTATTTTTTTAATTCGGAATTTCAACTAGGGCATATGATACTTCAAAACTGTGGAAAAATACACGTGGCTGTTTGCATTTGCCAGCGATAGATAAAAATGTGTTGGGAGAAAAATATCCCTTTCAGTTTAAAATAAAACGTGTTCTGGGATAAAAAAAAAACCTGGAAATCAGTATACAAAAGGTTGGTGAAGCTATGATATAAGAGCTCTTTGAAATCAGTATTTCTGATTTTATTTTAAATTGGGTTGAAATAATCAGAATTATCATGGTTTTTAATCGCTGGAGTCACTGCAATCAGTGGATGCCCAGATTCAGTAGAGTTAAATACTCGAAGCTAAAATCCTGAGGGTTTTTCTTTCTTTCTTTCTTCCAAATGCACTGGGGAAATGGATTTTTAAGAAATGAAAATCACACACCCCAATTTAAGTCTCTGCATGAGAGTTTTTTCCTTGCATAACTTCCTTACTGGACAGATTAAATGTTATCCCCCCTAGCTTCTTTACACTTTTATTGACGGTTCAGGTATTAAATAGTTCGCAGTCATTCTTAAATCTTGTATGGGGGGGGGGGAGCCAAAGGACTAGATGGGAATATTCTGCACTGTGACAAAATTGTTTGAAATGTTTAGAAACACTTTCATCTGGTTGGGTGGGTTTTTCCTCCCCTCTCAAATCAAGCTGCTTTGCTTCACGAATTATGAATAAATCTGCAGCTCTTTCCCTTGGGCGGACTATAAATCACCTGCTTTCTCGATTCACTTTCTGCTGCCTGAGTCTCTGACCCAAAGTTTTAATTTACTTTACGTCCGGGAGTTGTAATCTGTGCATTCGGGGAGAGAGGAGAAACGTGACGCAGTTGTGCCTAATGCTTAGTCGGGCGATTCCTTTACTTTAAAAAGTTGTAGCTGGCTGAGAAGAGAGTTTTTTGAGGAATGAAATCCCAAATGAGTGGCAAATATAAAGTATGGTAAGATTTTTTCCACCTGTTCCTGATTGGCAATACTCACTTTGTGTGTGTGTGTGTGTGTGTTGGTTTGAAAAGCAGGAAGAAATGTAATGAATTGAGTGCTGTCAGAGATGTCTTCTATGTTGATGTGGTGAATGGCAGCAGCTCCCTGATCCAGTGCAGGTGCAGTAGTGCTGGGGGGAGAAGAGGGGGGGGGGGGGCCCCCTGTTCAGTGGAAAAAGCACATTCTCTACAATAGACCCCCCCCTGCCAGCCAGCATGGCATCCCCTCCCCCTTTTCTTCCCCCCCCCCCCCCCCAACCCTTTCCACAGTCCTGAGTTCACAAAGTGGCTATACAGTAGCGCTAGTTAGGTTCTCTTGTAATGAACATTTGTGACTCCGGACCAACATTTGAATCTGCTGGGCTCTCCAGGCAGGCAGATATGTTTTAATCACAGGTTGGAAATGGGTCCCCTTTTATTGCAAGACAGAGCATCAGTTGCATCAAACTCGATTAAGCAAACGCGGTTGCCAAGTGCTTCTAATAGGGAAAGATATTTTTTTTTAATAATAATAAAAAGAGAGGGGGGGAGAGGGGAAGAGACACCGTTCTAAATGGATGAGATGGTCTAATCCTATACAGCAACTCCTATCAATCCCGTTTAGAGATAACCTGTCTCCTATTTTGGCTTAATAAATTATCTTTATGCAAGGATAAAAAAGTTTCCCCTCATACTAACCCGGCACGGGCTGGGTTTTTCCTGGCTTGTTACCGTCTTTTTGGACAATCTGCTTATAAGAAGCTAGATGGTTACATTTGGTTACTCAAATACTACGCCGAATAATGCAACGAATAAGAGCTAACTCTTCAGCAAGCGGTTCTGATCGCTTTTGTTCCCTCTCCTATTACATATAATATTAGCCCTCCGATCGAGGGGAAGCCAATGAGACGGTATTTTCATAGCATCCCTGGGAACTCAGTTTCTTCGTTCGTGTTGCTGATTTCTTTTGCGCTGCTCCTGCAAGAAGTAGATTAGACCCTTTTGGATATACTTGCAGATGCATTGCGCTGAGGAAAATTGCTCTGTGTTTGCTTATAAAAAAAACCATGTCACTGTAAAACTTTTTTTTTTTTTTTAAATCGTGGTAACAAATAGCATCAGCTTCTGGAGCACTTTGCAAAACCATTCTTTGGCTGAATACTGTTAAACAGGGGATTTGACAGCTAACCAGATATTACTGAGTTCTAAGTAAGCCAGTTTTTTCTTCTGCCTCCCTGCCTCCCCTCCACCCCCAAACTGATAACAAAACGTGTTTGCAATAAATTGCATGGGGGGAGGGGAAAGATCAGATTCTAATAAGTGACTTATTTGTTTTCAGGGGTCAAATCTTGTCATCCTTATCACGGGGAATAGATCTTGTGTACATGTACAAGGAAAGGTAGTATAGATTTTTTAAAAACAGATTACTGATCGTATCGCAGGGTGGATTTTTGTTTTTTTGGTCTCCGACTGCTCCCCGAAACACCCGCTAATGTATGCTTTATTTACCGCCAACTAGTTGAAGCTCTTTAGACCATCAACTTTACCCAACCGTGGCTGTTAAAAATGGTCGATTTGCGTTAGGGCGCCATTATTTTTGCGGATTAGGTCTGCGTCTGGTGTCAAATACAATCTGCGACAAGGACGTGCAAACTACTGCTGCTCCAAGATCCAGGCTTCCCGTCTATAGTTTTCCACTTTCTTTCCCCCTAGTGCTACTTGATAGCCTTTGTGTCCTATTGATACACACCCATAATTAATCCTTCTTATTAATGCTTACATTCTGTACCCATGGGGCAAGTCAAACCTATTTAGATTACCTTGGTTGGTTGCACAAATTTAAGTGGGGGAACGAGTTATAAACCTAATAACGGCCTTAATAAAAATAATTATTTGATTATGGAAGAGTAAATTTACTCGAGTGCAAGGATGGGCGTCTGGATTTACATTTTGGTTGTATTTGGGCTCATGGTTGGTTTGAAAACAAAGGTCTTTTAAAGTCATTGCAGTTCTTAAAAAAACCCATAGAGCCAGACTGCACACAAACCATGGTAGAATACGTCCCTTTGATATTACTTAGGAGGATGAATTAATTAATAAAACAGTTGTAAACTAGAAATCAATATGAGATTTGGGTGCCTTTGAATTAATTGGAAACAATCAACACAGGAGACCATTAATCACACACGTTGGTCCCGCTCTGGCTTTTTGTTATTTTTAGTCTGAAGCTTCTGCGCATCTTTCAAGTGTATTTTTGCCGATGGTTTTACAAGTAAAAGTGAGGAGGCAACAGTAACACTCGCATTGTCCCCCCTATACTTTTAACGCTAGCATATTGTTTGATTACTAATTCGAGTTAATATGATCTTTATGGCAACATAACAGTGGATAATTGGCCCTTTTTCTGAACAACAATGTAAATCACAATCGCTTTATTATTTAATAACGTCAAACGCTTCGTTGGATTGGCCCCGACAGAGAAGACCTTTTCTTTCTAGGCAGTGTTGTTGAGGAAGAACAATGCAGATCTAATTGTGGAGATTTCAGAAGTTGGCTCCTGTAAATGAACAGCTTAGATATGGAAGTTCCAGCAGATGTCTGCACTTTTCCCTGTGACAAACCTTATAACCCCCTCCCTTCCCCCAGCTTCCCCCCCCCAGACTTATTAAGGATTTTTTGTTCTCACATCCTAGCAACAACCTAAATCTTCCAGAAGTAAATACACCCCTTTCCCTTGGTTGCTATACAGCACTTTATATGGCAGATTTAACAGGGAAGTATAAGCCTGCACACCAGATCAGTGCCTGGCTCAAGACGCTATAATTCTGCCCCAGTTATCAGTGTTTTCTGTCCTGCCAGCCTTGGGTGGGTTTTGGGTTTTGTTTGCTTTTTGTTTAATATCACCTTGTTTATCAATAAGGAAACGTGCACCCCAGCCTCTGGGAAGATTTGTTTTGTAACAGTTTGGAGAGTTTGCAAGTTCCGCATGACACTATTTTGTAAATGTCAGGAAAACTGCCAGGATGCCTGTTCTGTCTCCAGCTGCGGTAGAGAGGCCGGCAGTGTGTTGCCCTGTCTGTGTTCATTTCTGTTACCTGTTACGTTTCTGATGACGGGCCGAGTGCGAATGTTTGATTTTTCTTACCCTCGCTTCGTTTGTGCAAAAGTTACAGGCTCCTCAAAGACGCGATATTAAAATGCCTAAATCAGTAACCCAGTCACCCAAAGGCAATACATATAAACCAGGAAACTTGGTTCCCACCCTGAAAGTGGTCATTACAAGTACACAGCAGGGGCTGGTTTTGAAACCCCTAATTCGGTTGAGTCCTGCATGGAACAAGATGGGTCCCAATTCTCTTTCCAGGACAAGTAGATGTAAAAAAGGGGGGTCCTTGTGCGCTGCGTGGAGAGATGCACAGCACCATCTAATAGTGGCATGAGGATGGCTTCTCTTCCCATGCCGACCTCATGCTCCCCTCCACTTGCTGTAGGGTTACTGTTGTTAAGCCGCATATCCAACGCTTTTCTCTGTGTGTTTCTTTGTGCTTGGCACGACTACCTGTTTGGGAACAGCTCGTCGGGGGTGACAGATCGCCCCCCCTTGAAATGTAATTCCACCGAAAATAGTTTATTTGGAAAACTTTCCCCCAACAGGAGTTGGCAATCCTCTGCCTAGTCCTGTTCGTTCATCCCAAACTTTAAACAATGCGAGCTTTGATGCGCTATTGAGTTCAGTCAGCAGGAGATTAAGGGTGATGTATAGCATTCTTCTTCGCAGTGCACCACATCCCAGGGTGGAAGGAGAGGGAGCAAAGATACAGAGTCCAGAATATTTTGCCTCCTTTTGTTTGCAAATTTTGACATAACAAGCGATCAGAATAACTGCAGCGAAATCCTCTTACGTATCAAGACAGTAAGGGCGCTTTTTAAAATTTCAGCACCACATGTTTACCACTCACTCGACGTACCTAGGGGAGCTGTCACCTGCACATTGTAGGAAGGGTTCCCAAACCGTCTTTGGTACCACCGCATTTTGTTTTTTTTTTCAACAAACTACCAGCTTGTAAGCAAAACCAAGCCAGCCACACCAATCGGCGTGCTGGATACGTTTCAAATAAATCGTCACAGTTAACTAAAGTGCTATTCTTCCTCACGCTTGCCACCAGATTTCCTCACAAAAATCCACTCAGTTTAAAGTATCAAAAAGACAGCAAACAAACAAACAAAGATAGAAACACTCGGAGTCCCTAGAACCAAAGTTCAGAGGCACTCTGCGTTCTAATGCTCAGTTAACACGATTCACGATGCACTTCGAATGTTGTCTCTTTTTTGCTAACGTGTTAATCACCTTCCCTGGTTTTTCTGTTTGTTTGTTTGTTTTGTTTCGCAACTCTGCTTTCCTCAGTTGACATAAACTGGGGGGAAATGCTGCTAATTTTGGATTAGGTCTAGAAAATGGGAGCTGAATGCAGAGTTTAACATTAAAAATAGACTTGCGGAGCCAAGTGCGGTTTGCTCTGTTTTTGTTTTTTAATGTGTACTAACTGAGTCCCTTTTGCTCTCCAGATAACTTGTAAACAGCCATGAGGTCCCTGCTAGCGTGCAAATGGTTAATAGCCCAGTAACCACTGCGGCACTGCTAAAACTAATGATCACTTACCAAGATACAAACAAGACTAAATACTCATTGAAATCTAAAATCCCCCCCCTTTTTTTTGGCTGTAGTGGGTGCTCTGTGTATTTGGTTTATTTCATACTTCGATGATCCAGGGCTGGGGGGTAGCGGAGGGGGACTCCTGGCTGCCACTCCCTCTCCATAATGAGCTAATTTCCATATTTGCGCCTCCCGCAACTGTGAGAAAATCCGGCCGGACATTTAACGTTCCGATACGTCCTCTGCTGCCTTGTCGCCTCGGTTACACCGGGTGCCCGAGTGCGGAGAGCAGAGAGCCGATCTATTGATAGATTCTGTTGCATTAAACTGCGAAGAAATGTGCGTATCTTGGCATCTAGCAGGCTCTTGTCGTTTTTATTGTTCCTATAGCCATTATTTCCCACGCACTTTTCTCTCTCTCACACACACAGGTTTTTTTTTTCAGTGTGATTTGTCTTTTATCATTTACCATCTCTCCCTTTCCCAGTTTCTCCAGAGTCAAGGTGCAGCTCAACGTAAAGCAAATCAAGTGGAAAGACAACAACGCCACACACTAGCCAAAGTGAGCCAGAAGCGTCTGCAAATCAGAAAGGGAATCGATTTGCTATACAGTACTGTTAGAGTCATACGCATATGTGCCTGGCCAGGAGACGTTTAGGTCCTGCAGTAAATACCCATATTTACAAGAGTCCTGCAGGATGCCTGAGAGTGCCTACGAATACTTCGAGGGGGAGGGTTTTTTTTTTTTAACGTACTTATCAATAACAAGATGTATAAATATCAAAGTGAAGTAGCCCGAGTAAGTCTTTCTAGAAGCAAGGAGGAACGTTCTCTAATGGTGATTTGTAGCTCTGTAAGGGGCACGAATAGCAAATACCCTGCAGGTGCATGTTGTAACACTGCCATCCGGACTTTAATGTAGATTACTCTCCAACTCGTTTGATCGGCCCTTTGAAACCCTTTACAATTGCCTGTGACGAACCGCCAGTCACAGTTTTTTTTCTTTGAATAATGCCTTAAGGGTAAGTCCTCGGGGCTTTTAAAGATCTCCAGTACATTAAAAAAAATCTAGAGTTTGGGCATATGTCTGTCAACTAGGAGCTGTTAACAGGCATCTATTAAACTACTGATCATCTAATACCCACCAACTCTACTCAGGGGAAAAAACTTTAATACTTAAGGGGGGAGGGTTCCTAAGGAACTCTTAGTATTTATATTGTTTTCGGGGAGAACGTTAATATTTCAATAGAGATCCTCTCCCCCCCCCATGTAATATACCTTGTGGATGGCTGTACAGGCTGGGGTATACCGTACTTATGGACTCTATCGTGTGTCAGTGTAGGTATGAGCTCTGTGGGTGAGTAATATATGTATGTATGACTGACATTCACAAATAGTGAAGTCCTTACTCATGCAAAACTCCCACTGAATTTAGGATAAGCCGTGAGTGGAAGTCCGGTGTGCTGGGTGAATGTATGAATAAACGAGGCATTCGAAGTATTGTACAGAATGAAACCCAACTATAGACTGTCTATAAATACAAACATAGACTATGTCTATACCCGGTGCACTGTATATTGCCATTATGTACAAGTATTTTATTGTGGTGTTTGGCTTTCATGACCTCGCCCAAATAGCAGGAATGCTGAAAAAAATTGAGAGAACCGCAGAAATCCGGCAGGTATTTCCACTCCCCACCTCAGAAAAAAGCGACTCTTTTAATATTTACTTAATGCTATTAACAACTTTCCAATAATTACTGAACTGTCGGCACTTCAACGGGCACAAGCGGCGCTTTGTTTCTATAAAATAAACTTGGAGGTTCAATCCCTCCCTATCAAACCGGGGATTTGAATTAAAGGCCCATTTGGGACACTTGAGACGACAAAGGGTTACACATAAATAAATGCCACATTTGCCTATTGCAAAAGTTTTCTCTGCCCTTTCTCAGTCACAACAGGGGAGGAAAAAGCCCTCGTTTATTATCTAGCGCTGGGTAGGAGCAGCCCCTCCAGAATGTGCCCTTAGCTTTGGCCGGCAGAAGAGGGGCTTTTCTCTCAACAGCAGCCCCCTTTGTTCTCCAGATCTCTTTCCCAATTTCAAGCTTCACTTGCGCATCCCAAGTTTGTTTGTTAATGACGCTATTACCATCTGGCTCGTCCTACTTTCCAAAAGATATAAATCTCCCCAGTTTCACTGCCCACATTACCGTCTAAGTGCCACCATAGCCAGAAGAAAAATATGCTTTCAAGGTTGCAAATTCTCTTGCACGGAATAATGCCCTGGCCCTGCTCGTCTCTTCAGTATTTATAAGTTACATACATTGATGTGCAAGATTCTGATGGGGAAACTGAGGGCTGGGTTTGATGGAATGTCTCCAAATGGAATTCACCTTACAGCTATATTTGGAGGGTGGGGGGAATTAGGAATTGATTTACGTTTTCCTCCATAAACTTAAATGAACCGCTCTTTCTCTCCCACCTCTTCCCCCCAAGCCAACCTTTAGCAAAGAGTCTGAATATATCTTGCCACTTTGAAACCGTTATCTTCGGCAAGGAGATGGACACGAATCTGTGCGCTCAGGAAGCAAAAAGTGCTGCCTTTAGTAGATTCCTGGGGTCAACTTGCCCAGCATGGACCCTGTCTCCTTGTTATATGTATATTTGTGTGTGTGCCCGCGCACTTCCTTCTAACAGGCGTTGTACAGTGAGAAGGAAAGTTTAGTGCAAAGCGATTGCAGATTTGTATGCTTTTTAAGCATAAAGGGCGGGGGAGTGGGGTGGGCTGGGTTGGTTTGTGTATAGGCTCCACAATGAGTCTATTTATTCGCTGCATCCAGCCTGGGCAGAGTGAATAGGAAAGCGAGAGAAACTCAGCCTTCCAAACGCGTGGGCTTTGTGGAGCATAGTCCCCACTGGCAGATTTCAACTGCTAATTTCCCATGCTGTGGGGATCTCCTGCAAAGAGACACATACATGCCCATCATCGCTGTCTTCCCCAAGTCTTTCCCATCCGTCCCCCGCCAGTATGTAAACTCTGATACTATTAAGTTAAACCGAAGCAGAAGTTTAACCCCATATCAATTGCCTTGCTTGATGGTTGGCAAGAGTTTGCGGGGAAACCTCCTATTTAAAATGAAAAATCTTGTCAAATAACGGAGAAGCAGCTCTTTTAATACGTGAAAGAACCCCAAGGATTTTTCGAGTGATCTAATTGTTATAAATAATTACGGATGAAAAGAAAACTCACTTATTATGCACTTCTAATAGTGTGACTGCATTAGAGAGAAAAGGGGCCAAAACAGTGATTAATTAATATCACACTGGTGTAGCTGTTTGCTAGCAAAAGGCCTCCTTCCCTCCTCCCCCTTTGCCGAAGCAGAGAGTTTATCTGTCCTGCTGGAGTCATGCTTAGCCAGTAAGGGATCTTGTTTATAAATTTATATGACGACCTTTTCTTTGTGAACGCTCTAAAGTTGATATGGACAAATTGCAGAGGTATACAATTTAAGTAGATGCACTTTTAATCACCGATCATTAAAATGGTTATGTTAAATATACTCAATTACATGCATGACTTCACCCTAACAGTACTTTCTATTCTCCCAGCTGCTCACGTATTCCTTAACTATCGTCCGCAGAAGAAACTCGATTATGCTGAATCCATACATTTCTATGGATTTCATCAGCCTAATTAATGCTTCAGTGTGGTCCATGTGTCTGAATGGGTCCCTTTGCTATTACTTTGGTAAGGAGGCAGTGTTGGAATGCAGAGGGTCTTTCTTTCAGATATACCCATGGGGGTCACTCTAGGACTCTAATGGCAAAGGTAGCAAGTGTTAAATAGCAGGGACATGCAGGGGGAAAGAAAGCAACGGTGAGGTGCCTGCAAAAGGACCATTGATACTGTAGGTATGACCAACAGGTCAGTGATGATCATTAAAACGGTTAAAGAAGAGAAGGTAAATGGAAGGCATCCCCAAACTGTAGTGCGCTTCGTGAACACCAAACAAATCAGTTCACGTCCTGATCCTGATGCAAAATGAAAGCTGAAAACAGATTTTTAAACCTGCTGGTTCAATCAGGGCAGTACCATTGGGGAGCACTATTTTAAAAGAGATTTTCTTTTAATTCTATCCGAGTCGAAATGTTCTATTTCAGGGAGGCAGCTAAGAACTAAACGTTGCCCAAACTGCCGTGTACTGTGTAGGTTAAAGTTGGAGTGTATTCGATACCATGCCAGGGCAGTAAATGTGCCACTACTCAATCGGTGTGTATTTTCTAAGACTAGGGTGATATGGAGACACGTCTCTGTTAGTTAGGAGTGGATTTTCACTTCTTCTCCCGCAGAGGAAGCTCTTTTTAAAAGTTGGATTTATTAGAGTTTCTAATCTGCACAAAAAGTCAACGGCAGCTTTTAAGACACTCTTTGCATTTTAGCGTTTGCTTCCTACCTGTGCGAGTTAACTATTGCATGGCTGGTGCTATATATACATTGCTCAAAATTAGATATTCTTGACCATGAAAGACATCGATAGTTTTTGGTCACATGCACAGACACCTGTTGTGTAGAAGACCTCCCTGTAAGACTTCCTGATCGGATCCTCGCGGTGGGGTGGGGGGAAAAACAAAGATAATTTGTTACTACTTAGTGAATTATCAACCAATAGGCTGATGAAATAAGGACCTTTCCCCCCATTCTTCCTAAATCCTCCCATATTGTACACGGCAGATCATCGTCCTAACATTGTATTAGTGCCTCGCTGTAGTCTTCATCCTTGCAGTAAAGATTTCAGATCTATAACCAAATTATAACGTAGGAATTTTATGCTTGTCATGCTAATTTAATGACTTTTATAGTAAGTGTATACTTTCTGTCTTTTGAAATTAGCTCTTCAAAACGCTTTGTGTAATGACAGACACTAAACATAAGAGACAAATGCACAAGCAGTGGTGGGATAATAATCCGGCAAACACACTGTGCCATTTCACAGTAAAATGGAGAACCAAGTACATTACATCTCAGGATAGATGTGTATCCCTGTCCGGTTTAATTGTTCAAACGCCCCGGATCCAGATTGACCCGGAAATAGGAAATTATCAAAAGAATGGTCAAATCTACCGGGAAAGGATTTTTAAAAATATATATGGTATTTCATAAAAACAAATAATCTAATGCTTTCTGGGGGTTGGTTATTTTTGATCCAGTGCATACAATAGTAATTTAAATTGGTTGGAGCAGCTGTGCAGTTATTTCATATAAGCATTGACTTGTTCCATTTCCAATGATACAACTATACATGCGTGTCTGTATGAACCTTGGCATGTGTATATATGTCTCCGTATAGACAGATAGATGGGTCCCTGAGAGCATTTGTGTTGCTCCTTTATTGTGAGTTGTGCAGAATTCTGTCCAAGAGATGATCTTGATAACAAAGAGGGGTAAACCAGAGCTATAGGTGTATTGCAATCTGGGGAACTCACTCATTGCCTATAATTGTAAATAAGGTAAGTTCACACGACGATCGAGTAACGAGAGAACAAGAGGCCTATTTTAATCAGGTGGTTATCTCTCCTTGATGGAGATCAGAGCTCCATCACTCCTGGCCTTCTCATTGTGTCCCCCCTGCTGGAAATGACAGCTCCTTCAGAAATGAGCAACGTGGTCCCTGGATGGGATTTCACCTCTTTTGCACTACACATGTACCAATTGTCATTTTACTGCTACAGCGAATCCTCTAAATTATATAAGTGTATAAACTCGGCCTCATTAAATCCCCTTTTTGGACAGCTCGAGGGTTGGAGAGTGTATTACTGTAAGCCAGAGGAGACTTAAATTATATCCAAATGGGGATTGAAACATAGTGGTACTTAAGCACACTCCTTGTCTCAGCAACAGTGGTCTGATTTTTCCCCTCTAGGGTGTTATAATATTACAAACGCAAGTTTCCTCGTGTCAGATCAAACGATCTGAATCCTATTTCTTGATTCAGCCTACAGGCTCCATTGTGGTGGGGGACAAACATAAAATAAAGATACGATCAAATACTGTGGCCTGACCAAAGAGAAGTTTATCGCTCCTCTGAGAGACCTTCCTAATATGAAGTTCAAACCTTTTATATCTGAACACACTGTGTGCGTTACTTTCTTGGGTACATCTATGTGTGTATACGTGTGTATAGACAGAGATAAGTGTTGGTGTGTGTATAGGCAGTGAACTATGGACAACAATTAGCCAATAGTATAGAACGTTCAATTCCTACACTTCCATTCTTCAACCAATAGCCAATTAAAAATCTCATCTTCAGTGGGAAAATCTTTGCCTGCAAAGGTCTGCTTCTTTCATAAATTTATCTTCAAACATTTGTGCTGTTCAATATTGAGATAACAAGGAGATATGGCCGGTGAACATTGAGCGTTAACTCTGAATTACATGGATCTTTTGCCGCAGGCTAACCAGATCATTATTTCCGAGAGCAATCTTTCACCGGTTCTGAAATATTCTCTAGTTGCTCTATAATCTAGCACGTCACGATTATCTGTCTGTGTCATATTAAAATGCACTGATATGCATGGTCGAATTAACATGTCCTCCCTACTAATGACACTAACAACTACGTGATGACAAGGGCGCAGAAGGTTATGCGTTATATGGGAATATACTGCAGAGCAGCAGCCCTATAGAAAGTCAGCCAAAGTTGGCTTTGAAAAGAGGTTTGGATTTTCATCGTGTTCAAACTCCTGAAGGATTCGGAGAGAGTCTGGGATTTAACCAGGTGTCACCCACATTGTATTACTGGCCCCCGAGAGATTCGTTGTTTCTTGTCACTCATGATTTTTCTTTTTAACTCAATGGTCTGGGTTGGTGTGGCGTCTGCTGAAGATGGGCAAAAGTCGCTGCTATACATTCTCACAGGGCTTTGGGGTTGCTTTGGGTGTAATCGCTGTTTAAATTCCGAGGCCCAGGACTGCACCTGATTTTGATTTGGATCAAAAAGTTTGGAAGCTGCCGGGAAAGTGTTTACCGGTGAAATAACGGCAGCAAGCAAACGGGGCAGGAAAAGCTTGATAAAACATAGTGATGAGTGTGTGTGCGAGAGGGGTCGGGGGGGGGGCGAGTAATGGGAAACTGGCATTTCTGGTCATTCCAGCTTCTCGCTATTGGTTTGCACCGGTAGACAGCCTCCATCTCTCTGTTTAGATATTCTTCACCGACCCCTAGACGCCCAGACAGCACGTTCCCAAACTTTGAAATGCCAAATCACGTTATTGCTGTGGCAAGAGGCTGCTTTAGGATCTGTGACAGCTGAGTTTTCCCTATCGATTATGTGACACTGCAGTTCATTTACACAGCTCAAAAGCTCAAAGACACGAGAAGCCTCCAGTTTAGCAAAAAATAAATCCCTCACTGAAAGTGAACCAACTTTATGGACAGTCTTTAAACTGATAGATCAGAACTTAATTCATGGAGACAGAGAGAGAGAGGGAAGGCGACAGAACCAGTTCCGCTTTCACACTGTCCTTTTATAAACCTTCAGAAATTACAACATTGAAAATCTAGGGAGATTAAGGACTGAAATTTTAATTAGGAATATAATGTGTTAGGTTGCTATAGTTCTGTAAAACTTCCAGGGCAAACAAATCTCTCTGTCTCTCTCAATACAGTGTGTGTGTGTGTGTGTGTGTGTGTGTGTGTATGTGTGTGTGTGTGTGTGTGTGTGTGTGTGTGTGTGTGTGTGAATTATATATATACACAGAAAATAACTGTCCGTCTGTATGTCCAATACACTTATAAAGCAACTATTTATCTATATGGTTATATATATCGCGGTAGCTAGAATGTACACGTAGAACATTAAATATTAGTTAATGTGGATGGTAGCTAGATACAAGAATTAAAGTGATTCCAATTAAATTAAATGGAAGCTGCGGGACCCAGATACAAACGTGGGGGAAGCCCATATGAGGCGGTCATTTATTAAGCTTGATAAGTGAGTGACCGGCCTGCATATGCTGCGGATTCTTTAACTGGGGACTGTCCAACAGAAAAGACAAGCTCCCAGTCCCTGGCTACCCCCCCTCCCTCTGTCCTCGCAGAGGTTTCATTACTTGCTGTTAGTGCCTGAAAACAATAAAGGATGTCGAACTGGGCTTTTATTGATTATTTGTCACCCTGTATTTGTCAGTTTCAATAACTTTTCCTGAAGTTTTACTTACGGGCACTTGAGCTTTCGGATTAGGCCAGCTCTGAGGGTTGCACTGAGGGGTAATTATCCGCTGGCCTGCTTCCCTGTAGTCAGAGCTAGGGAAGCCAGAAAGAAAAGAGCATTAATGTATAGAAGAATTAATCTGTCCTCAATCACCCTAAAGCAGTGACCATTCCAATCAATAGGGGAGCGCTCCCAATAGCTTGGACACTGACTTGGGCCGTGTGGATGGGGTTCCCCCCTCCCAGCCCCGGAGATGATTTGGCTTTAGTTAAATTTCACTTACAACTTATTCGCATACTTTTGTCTCTAAGCATGAAGCGTGTTATTCCGAGGGGAATCCAGTGTGCTGCTGTTGTTTGGATGTATTAGCTAGTTCTATAGGGGTACAAAGAGTGTGTGTGTGTGTGTGTGTGTGTGTGTGTGTGTGTGTGTGTGTGAGTGTGTGTGAGGAGCTCTCGATGGGTGTGTTAAGTGGATGTGTGCAAGGACGGGGGTGGGTGTGAGAGTCTGTAGAAGTTCCAAACTATTTTGAAGGCCTAGAAATCGAAGAGGATGTTCCCAATCAGACAACAAACTTCACGTCAATGTTGTTTGAACTTTCCGAATCGGTTACGTCCAATATATTGCATTAAAAGGCTGGATCAAAGTATTAACGTGAAAGCAAAATCAGGGGATTTTAAAAAATTGATTTAAGATCAGCCCTTAAACAAAATCCAATTTCTCTTTCCGGATTTACATTTTATATTACTGCGAGATTGCATCTACTCTCTATGCTTAAGAAGGTAAAAAAAAAAATCACTTGGGTGTCGAGGTGGAAAGAAATCCCCAGGAGGGAATCAAATAGGGAAGAGGTGTGTTGGAAAAGACCAGCAAACAAATGGCGACTGGCGGAATCCTCAGGTGACGCTACCAAATAACACCTGTAACTTTTGTGCAGATCCGTTGTCAGAGAACAGGAGAACTGAATCTCGAAGTTGGTTCACTTCCGGAGGGTCTTTTGCATCCACCGTTTTTCTGTACCAGCATCTTAGCACCATCCAGGGCCCAGCAAGAGCGAGAATTTAGCTTGTCTGGCAGCTAAAAAGTTGATTATGGAAAGAGAGGAAACTTCTTGGACGCCTGAAGTTCTCCCCGGGTGATCTAGAAAGGGAGCGAGGGATGCGATACAAGAGGTTCACAGAGCTATTTTAAGAAACTTAAAGTCTTTAAAGGCCAAACCTTTATGGAAATTAGAGAGAGACAAGGCCTTATCTTTGGCCATTTCCCTTCTCCAGTAACTTCCATATTGCTCCCATGCGATGCACGCTGTTACATACATCGTAAAGCTATACTAATTTGTAACCACACTAAAGGCAAGCGAGCATAATCGTCCTCTGGGCTGGCACGGTGCCTATCGCGTACAGTATACCGTTTGATGTACTGTATTTCATACCACTGCAAGCTAAGAGACAAGCGAACACAGAGTGCCCTGTTACACAAGATTTAATTACAGCGGAGTGCATTCTCCATGCTGATTAGGAGACAAATCAATCGGGGGTTTATTTGCCACAACGAACCAATAAAAACAATTTATTAGAGCAATAATCTGAGCCCCACATGGTCTAAATATTATTGTTTCAATAGCATGGAGGGAATTTAGATTGGAAAAATGTCACACACACCATCAGAATCCTCACTCGCTAATGCACCCTGAGATTTTAGCTTTTTCCCAGGGGGTTATTTGCTCGTTTGGGGGCCTTTTACCAAAAAAAAAATGGGTTCCACAATTGCAGGTTCATATGTCTTGGTTTCTGAATGACCTACAATAAAAAAACGCTGCCCACTTGGTCTTAAAGATTTCCTTATTTCCTGTGATTTATATGTGAAATTCCTGGAAGAAGGGAGGCCATACAAAAGGTCCCCAAGCTATAGACCAAGATAAATGGCTTGTTGTAATATAGTTAGCAAAACATAATGCAAAGTACAGAAAATTCTGTAGGGGCTGGGGAAAGACATACATTCCCTGGCTGGAAAGCTACTGAGCATAAAGTCAGGGAGCAGAGATTTTTGAGGGAGTTCGGTGGGAGGAATGTGGGAGATAGAAATTCCATGACCTTCCACCCTACAAATAACACGTCTCCCTTATTCTCTTGATTAATCCCTGCAGTCTGCAAAGTGTTCAGTTAAATCAATGAGAGATTCTGGGCTGCAAGGAAAGCAGGATTCTTGGCCCAGCTCAAACTGAGAACTGTAGAGTCCCCTATAGTTTAAAGTTGGTGACTCAGGATACTTTGGCTTTGCTTACAGCCTTCTGGAACTTCAGTCATCTCTGTACTAAACCGGAGAGGACCTCATTTCCTGCGCTAGTACTCAATGCTCTGCCAACCACAAAGTCTTTTAATAAGGCTGCCAGGGGTGCCTGGCTGTGGGAAGGACAGTCAGTGTTTATCACCAGGGAATGAGTTGGCATCATAGTCTCCTCTGAGTCACCAACCTGGCTAGCCCTGAGCATGACTTCATAAATCATGCTACCTCCTTGAAAGCCACATGTTTACATGTACAGTGCTATTCAGCAGGAATGTAAAAAAAAAAAAGAGAGAGAAAAGATTAAAAAACAAAAACCCAACAGCCTTGTAGCTCTGTTCCTTCTTCTCACTAGTCAATTAATCAATCAGTTGATTGTAGCAGGCACATAAACACAAAAACTAAAATAAAACCACCCTACATATCTACAATAAAAAACAAGACAAAAATCAGTTAATCAAAGACTGATCTTTTCTATAACATATCCCTGGAAAGGAATCTTGAGGGGTTGTTTTCATTATTAATTTAAAATTACCTGAAACTATTACAATTAAAAAAAATACGGTGTTTTAGGCATGTGAATATTTTAAAGCAGCTGAATCAGGTTAGGAAGGGAAGAAAGAGGATTTGGTTAAAATAGTCCTTTACATCTTGTATTCACTTTTTTTAAAATGTAGGTTACGACACATCTGTCTGGTTTTTTCCCCCAGTGGAGATGAAAAATGAAACTGGGACAAAAGACATTCTAGTTTGTTATATAACTCTCTCTTGCTTTTCAAACCAAATCTCCTTCCTTTTTTTTTCTCCCGCTCATAGAGTCCAAAGATATCCTGATGTAGAAGAAACCTCTTCAGTTACACCCAGTGCCATGTTACTATCAGAGGTGGAAGGGGACAGTTAAATGAGTGCGTAACCGCCGTAGAGCAACACTTTGAATATTAATATTTTATTTTCTTCAAACAACAACAAAAAAAGATACTTCAAAACCAGGTGCCAGACAAAACATTAAATTTGCAATCATTAAACCTGTTTAACAGTATTCCAGAAATGAGGAGTAGGAATTTTGATTGACAGGTTGCCACCAGAAGCCCTAAAGTAGGATTTTATTGCAGATATAACATAGTTTACCATTCTTTGCTCCCTTCAGTAAGATTCTGTGTCTGGTGTTGACGTCTGAGACATATATTTACATGTAAGCTTCATGTATAATGTGATATTGCTCAGAAAATGGAGAAATGTCAATATTTTTCTTGCTCACTATTTTATAAATAAAGAACACACTTAGTTTGTTTTGCTTAGTGTCTTCTCTGACCCTTCAATATATCACATTTAAAGCATTTTCCCCCAACAAGAAGACATTTTGCTTACCTGGTAAATTTTTAATTGAGAAATGGTTCGTGTGAAAGACATGTTAAATAAATAACATTAACACTGGCTGACAACTTCTCTTAGCACTCCCTAAGTAATATTTCATTATAGATGAAATGGATCACATGTTTTCTGCTTAAGAGACTAAAACATTGCATTGTTTAATAGTCAATAATGTTTTAATCAAACAATTGGTTTTCAAAGGGAATAGCAGCCAAAGAGAGACTAGATTCCTCTTCTGATCTTTTTCTCAATTTGTTCTGATATCAATAAGAAATATTGGTAGGTTGAAGGCAGATATAAAAAGGAAAACAAATGTTATACTTCCACACTAAACCCTTGGGGTATCATTTATGGCATGCTGGCTTTGGAAATGCTGCTCATTTGATATATTGAACATTACTTTTTTATGCACATTAAAACTTTATTTAGCTTAACTGCCTTCTTGATGAGTTTGACTGTAATAATTAATGTTAGAGTCGTCCAAGTAAGAAGCAAACAATTAAAACATTTATGTATTTGATTCTTGATAGGCATCTCTACAAGGTAGGTTTTAACATTTTTTTTTCTTCTTAATTTTTTTTCAGTAAGAAGGATAAGCTTGGAGCGCCCAGTCACCGTGGTAACTGCCAGAAAAATTCTCCTGAAGTTTGAAGAGGTCAGCTAACAGGGTCAACAACTCTGGCCTCTTTCTGAGCTGGGCCTGGCAGGCCCCATCCTGCAGTTGGAGTGGTAGGCCAGGCCTAGCCCTGGGAGGTGGACCATTCCAGCTCTGATATAAATTTTTTGAGTCAGTTCACGGCCTGGACTCTCCAGGTGGTCTCCAAAATCGATTGTGACCTTCTGACCCTGTCTAACGGAGGCATAGCATCCAACCTAAGTAAGGATTTAGCCAGGAATGACAGCTTTCCACTGAGTGTTATTGGGGACAGTACAAACAATTTTGGAAGCAAGGAGGTAGGTATGAGGAGTAGAGGTCATTAAAAGCATATTAAAAAACTATTTTTTAAAATAACCTTGTTGGTGAAAAGTTTTTATTAGCATTGAGTACCTTTGTTATAAACCTTTTCAGCAAAGCCCTTTCCCCCCTCCCCAGTGCTATTTTATATTAAATATTCTGAATGTTAACATGTGAAAAATAGGCCCTTTGTATATTCCAAACCAAACCTAGTATTTCCTCTGCATCTGGATTTCAAATATGTAAATAAGGCTGGCTGATTTGTAGCCAAATAGACACTGTCTATAAAGACTGGATATTTTCTTAACACCACAGAAACAGCAGGTTGTTTATTTAAGGAAGTAACTTCTTTAATATGGGCAGCCTTTTTAGATTCAAAATAATCTTAATAGATGCAATTTTTTATTTAAAGAAGGAAATTAAATAACATGCAAAAATAGCCTGTAATAAAGGCCTGCTGGTTTCACAGGCTATGTCCATTGCTGTTTTGTAAAACAAATAGCCAAGCCACAAATTTGGTTACATATGAATTCTAACAATGCTAAGATCATACCTATACACAAGAAGAAACATTCTTGACGATTGTAAGAAATGCAGAATTTTCTTGGGGCTATTATTGTGCAGAGGTAACAAAGTATATAATCCTGAGCTTCTCAGCAAGTAGCCTTTTGCTTTGGGTTCCTACTGAGATTGTCCTATTTTATCACTATTTCAAGGAACCTATTCTGCACCCCTACTCACTGGAGTAATCCTTATTCATTTGCATAAGTGGGACTGTGTGGAATAGGAAAAGTACAGTTACCAAGTCGAACAATGTTCTTAAAATGTCATATGTGACCTTAAAACTGCTGTGAAGAAAGTAAATGGTGTAACTGTTTTGTCCCATTCTTAGGAAAAATTAAGTAAACTCACCCCAGCAGGAATGTTTTCCCAAATCATTCTTGCTATGCCTAGTAAATAAGAGCTAGGTTCCAATATCCTTGCTCATGTTCGGTTAGTACCTTACCCCTCAAGTGGCCCCATTGAAGCCACTGGAGATGCCAAAAGAGTGAGATATTAAACACAAATAAGCGTGGCAGAGTCTGGTTCTCACAACAAATAGTGCTTTACTCTGCGAATGCTCCTTTTGGTTACTATGGCTCGGATTCTGTTGCCTTTACTCACATTGAATAGTACCTTACTCTGCAAATAGTCTCATTGAAATCCGTGGAACATTTGTGGAATAAGATATTAGTCAATCTGCATAAGGGTGGCAGAATCTGGCCCAGTGGGGCTTGGTGTGACATAAGGTACTACTTAGGGTGAGTAAGGGTGGCAGAGATAGGCCCCAAATAAGCTAGGGCCTGATCCTGCACCTGTTGAAGTCCGGGGTAAATGCTTTCATGGTTTTCCTAGTGAATACTAACCACACATTTTTTTAAAACAGGGCTACAGCAAAAACAACTTAATGACATGAGAAGGCCCATTGACTTCAGAGGCACTCCTTGTGGGAATAAGACTGGCAGAATCTGGCTCGTACTCTTCAATGAGGACTAGTGCCTTTGCTTGGTTTACAGAAAACATATTTAAAAATGAGAGTTATGAGCAGTCAAATGATTTTTAGCAGAGCTTACTATATCCTCATCTCCTTTGGGGCATGATTCTACATTTCCCCCATCCTGCCTAACAAGCACATGGGCTGCTACTAAGACAGTCTGCATGATGGAGAATGTAAGTATTTCCCTGGGACACAGATCAAAATTCTCCCAGCCCCTGCCCCAGCCTTACCATCAAGAACAGGCAAAAATAATTGGCATCGGAAATAAAGAAGTGAATCCCAAGATCTTTGGTTCTCTGCAATTTTACTTGCATTTTAGAATAACCTGAAAAATTGGACATTTCCTTAAAACAAAATCGGGTTGGGGCCTGATTATCGTCTGTCTGTTCACGTCATGCAGTCATCTGCACCTGAGCAAAGTGGATATAAAATGCACAGATGCAAATGAAAACACAGGAAGTGGAGAAAAAAGCCCTTTATCTTTTTCCATAGTGAAGATTCAGCCATCATGTATACAAATGATAGATTGTCTCCAACCAAACATTAGCGGCAGCAAAGGTGAGAATTTTTAACCTCCTTCATGCCATCCCAAATTGTGGGAGGTTCGGTACTCCTCCCTACCTACTGTGTTACATTTCAGAGCCTGCTACTATCTAGCCCAGAGTCAGGAAACACAAAGTTAAGGTTCCAAAGAGCAACATTAACTTGGCCATGTTTCACATTGGAAGTGTTTTCTATTTCTGGTTGTGGTTAGATGTGCAGTTTAATGTTCCATTTAAGTTGTCAAAGGTATACCATGAAGTAGTCATTATATACAACCTAACCCAGTTGACACGGCCCTTGAAACTTTAACTTCTGTTTTTCTTGATGGTCTGTGATTTAGCTGTGTATCCTGATGGTGCATAAGATTATAAAGGATATGTTCCCTCTGCAACTTGTTGGAGAGTTTCAGTCAGAGAGGGCATATCATATAATCTTAGCCCTCATTTGAAGTATAGCCGTTATACACACACTTTCTGATGCAAAGCTTCTGTGTGCTGTTTCCCCATTATGTTAAATCCTGATTAGGAAACAAATTTTTACAATCCCCATTATAATGTGACACAAGTAAATTATGCTTTGGGCATATACAATGGAAGTGTAGATTATTTTAGATATATAGAAGTTCTACTGAACTTGAGGTTAGTGGTTTAATTACAGGATTTAAAAAAAAAATTGCTGTTAATAAAGACAGCCAGTGTTTTCCCCCCCTTTGATTTACCTCCAGATCAACCATATTCAGTACCCCTTTTCTGGCATTCGCAGCAACATGTGTGGGTTGGCAGGATCTTATAGGCATTTCCATCTTCTCAGCACTGATATTTTTTCTGTATTGTAGCACCAACTCCACAGTGTGCCATTGTTTGGAATCTTTCAGTGACTCTTCTTCTCCCAACCTGAATCCTGCTTCAGACCCATATTTCTTCATTACAGTTTTTCAAAACAATTATAGAAATACTGATTGTAGTAAGAGGCAGTGTGAGCCAATGATTAGATCAGACGGTGGAAAGTCAAGAGACATGAGTGTTGTTCCACATTCTGCCTCTGATTTCTTGTTTGACCTTGGGTTTGGCCTTGGGCAAGTTACTTAACTTCTCTGTAACTCAGTTTCCCTATCTGTAAAATGGGAATAATAATGCTCACCTTTATAGAGTGCTTTGAGATCATTGAATAAAAGGTGCTATGTAAGAGAAAAGTCATTGTCATTGTTATTTTGTTAGAACGAAATCAACCTAAGTCTCCCCTCTACTTTGTTTTAGTTCTTCAGACACATTGTTAGTCTTTTAGGTTTAGGACACCATTTCTTCCATAGAGATATTGTTATTTGGCTTTTTGTTTCCCTTGTATTCACATCATATAAGGCACTGCTGATATGCTCCCTTCCCCCTTCACACCAGCTTTGTTTAAACAAAACTACAAAGCGATTGATGATGCATGTTCTCAAGGGCCCAATAACCTTTGTATATACCAAGCAGAGTGCTACTTTTATAATGGTAACTAGCAAGCTAATACACCTCCAAATTGTATTATTTATTTTCCTAGTAATCTAATTGTTGGTTAGCAATTTCTCTTGCTGTTTAGTTGTTCTTGCACAGTCTTGTAGTTTCTAGTTATGTAACAAATCTCATTTTGTGAATATGTGAATTTAACAGCTGTCATTGTCAACAGAGGTGGTGTGTGTGGGTTTTTGGCAAGCTGGCATTACTCATCAGTCTCATGGTAGTTTTGTTTGAAAAATGCTTGTGTTAGAAAAAGTGGATTTATCAGCTCAGCACTGTATGGTGCTAGCATGCAGCACAACAAAAGACAAGTACTCATTTCAGTAGTGCTTGCAGCATTTCATGGGGCCCCCAAATAGGCTGAACAAGGCTTCTCTGGCAACTAAAACCAAATACAGTGGGAATCTGTTAAAGTGGTAGTGTCACTGCCTGGAAAATTGATTCTAGTTCCTTTCTTCATTTGCTACTGCTTTACATGTTGAAAAAGATTGTTTTATTAGGAAATTCGCTGCCTAGAAAAAAAGAGACGTAACTGAAAATGTGATTTTTCTTTTAATCTCTTGATGCCCAGATTAAACGATGAAACTGTCCTTTGGAGAGTGGTTCTGGCATATAAGAAAGAATAAAATACTAGCTGTTCTTTTAAATAGTATTGTTTCAAGTGAATTATACTGCAGTCTTTCAGGGAGATCCTATTTCTTTGTAAAATTTAAACTGTGCATTATCAAAAATGATTTGTTGTAGCTGCATTTTCTTTTGCAACTGGCATTTTAGATTATGAACACAATGGATAAGAATCCTAGTAAACTGTGATCTCATAACTGAAAGTGTCACTGGTGGGTCAAACTAAAGAAACAGTCTCTTATGTTACAAATAACTTGGATTAAATGTATTAAAATTTCATATTACTTTTTTAAATATTTATTTTACTATTTTTAATATTTATTTTTTACATTTTTGTCTGATTGGACACTGGAAATAGTCTAGTGAATTTCAGTTTTTTATCATGATATTTTAGTCAGTTTCACTTTCAGGTTCTCATGCACAAACACAATACTACAAACACTAAGGTGGAATATTTACTTAAAGAAAACAGTTGCCACTGGATTTAAAAGAGAAATAACTGCAATTAATCTTACATTTTGCAAAAGCTTCAGTTTTACAAAATGCAAGTTCTGGACTAGCTTTGATCTTCCATATTCCCTTATATATAGAAGCACAATCAATTTACTATTCTATCTATATTTCAGGTTCTCAGGTAGAAGTCAGAGTGGCAAAACCAAGAATCTTTTTAGGGGCTTAGGAATCAGTGATAAAAATATTCATTTTTGAAAAAATGGCACCTAATTTACATTCACCTTAACTCTGATCCAGATAAATGCACATGCACACACATGCACACAAACGCACACACAGTTTTGAATGCACAATAGATAAATGCATGCACAGATGTCTTTCTGTATATAATTAATTATTTTGTGTACATAAGCATGCTTGGATGTGTAATTGTCTATGTGCGTTCCTACACACTGGGGCAAGTTATGGCTGCCTCTGTGTGGGTGTGCTGGGAGCACAGGGGTGCCGTCAGGAGATTCCCATGTTATCCTCCAGCACTCTCATGAAAGAAGCAGCCATCATGTAACCATTTGCACTTCCTGAGTTCATAGGGTTTGCTGTTGTCACCTGCTGTAAGTGCTGCGCACCTCAAACAGCGGGTTGAGGGTTGGGCCATGCACACACATTAGCACAATGAGGGCAGCACGGAGAGAGAGATGACCTGTGCCTGCTGATGGTGTGGGGGCAGCGTGAGGGCAGCCAACTTCAGCAGTGTTACTGAGCATGCTCAGTCCGTGTGAGCATGCTCAGTACAAGCCAAGCAGCAAATCTGGGGGAGGGGTGGGACCCGACCCTGCATCCCCCCTGACCTGTCGCCTCAAAGTCAGGTATTTGCATTTCGACAAGGAACACAGGAAGTAGTATTCTTTAAGACGATATCCTAAGTGGCTTATGAGCAGATAGGAGACCCTTGATCACCAGTCATATAGCATGACAAAGTTGCATTTTGGGGAAGTACACACTATTGTTCCCCTGTAACAATATGTTGCAACAATGATGTTTACAGGTTCCTCCTCCTTTGGCTAAAAGTGGGATTTGGCCGAACCCTCTAATGATGCTTTAGCATATGAGCACAAACCTAGGAATCAGACCTCCTGAGTTCTAATCTTATATTTGACTAACTCTTTGCCCTTGCTGACCCTCACTGCTTCCTTCTGTAAAACAGGGATAATAATGCTCACCTACCACACCAGGGTATTATGATGATTAATTACTAGTTGGAAATCACTTTACAATAATACTTTTAATTCTAAGGCATCCCCGCCCCCTGTGCCAGAGCTCTCAGAGCAAGGCACAGCAGAATAATATAAAATACAGAGGGAAGTCAAAAGTGGGGGGTAAAGACAGGGTAAAAGGGAGGGAATAGCTATTAATATAAATGTGAATAGGAGATACTGAAATGGAGGTGGCCACAGCGTAGCAAAGTTGTGATCCTTGACTGACTTAAATAATGGTGGGAACTCAAAGCAATGGCGTCTGAGCACAAATTTCCTTAAGCCTTGGCCTGATGGGTGAGGTCTTGAACATAGCCAGGGCCTGATCCATTAAGGGCTTTAAAAAGCAGCTGTTCCAGTTTAAAAATCAAACCACCTCCGCCCCTTTGACAGGCAGCCTCGGTGAGCATAATATGATCATGGTCGCTCTAGCCGTGCTGTATCTGAACAAGTTACACTGAAGAAGCCCTACTACGAGGGAATTACAACAATTGAGCTTCGGGACCTGAAGGACGTGTTGTTGTTGAAGGAGCATGTTTGAAAATGGACAGCACCATGTAAGTGCTAATTGTTCTTATTACATCCGTGCTGTACCCCCACATATAGAAAGACTTGGGTTTAGGAATAAATGTACTTTTTTTTTAATGTGGCTATACGGTTGAATTGGACTGAGACAGATCCATTTTGTTCAACGGGGCTTTGCCTTTGACATCCAGGGGTTCTCTGGGATGGAGCAGATGGTCATACGTCTCTTCAAAGCTCTGCTGGTTAAACCATTCAGTAGTATTGTTGGCAGCAAAGCAAGTTGTTTGCGTGCCTTTCCATTCAGTTGTGAGCTATGTAAGGGGGTGCTCAACCAGCTGGAACATGTGGCTTTTGGGGGCACAGCCACTTCCTCCTCCAGTTTTGTCAAGCCTCACAAACATGAATGTACCGACTCTAAATATGGCTATTTCCCCCAGCTCTACTCTTACTGTACCCTTGTGGCCACCTGCATGAAGCTTCAGAGAAACATTTTAGCCTCATCTCATTATGACACCTGCCGGGATCAACTCGTTTGTGGGGTCCCAGAGCCCAGGTGCCGGCCCAGGCCTGGACATCTACAGTGCAATGTTACAGCTTGTCAGCCCAAACCCTGCAAGCCCAAGTCCGCTCTCATAGGCTAGCTGTGGGAATGTTATTGCAGTGTACCTCCATACCTTTAAGGGCCGAGTCCGGCAAACACTTACTGCTGGACGTAGTGCATACTACCACGGCACAGGACTGAGGAATGGCAGTTTGTGCCTCCCCTCGTCAGGAGCTAGAGGGGCCAGTTTGGCCCTCAGCACATGCTAAGGCAGCCCTAAGTTGCCCCTTTGCTATGATGACCATTATGGGCCACGGTAGGGGGTGCAGAATTTCTGAAGCGCAGGTCCACCCTGGCCATGCCCTCACTCCACCTCCATGCTGCCCAGGGTTCCTGTGGAGGCGATGCAGAGCTGGGGGTGCCAGCTCTGCACCAGGCATAGGCTCCCTATACTGGGGGGGGGGGGGGGCGGGGGTGTTAGTAAGTTATGCCTGCTCTTTGGTCCTTTTGTGCCAGGCTAGCTGGTGCAAAGGGGCTGCAACACCAATATTGACTCGGCTCCTATGCCTGGCAGTAAATATTTGCAGGATCAGGCTCTTAGATCCTACTCCACTGTAGCATCCCTTAGATGTGTACAATCTACCTTACACCAAGGCCGCAGCAATCCAGCTTGCTCCTGCAGCAGAGTGGCGAATCATTTCCATTTCCGCTCTGCCGTGTGTCCCCGCTCACTCTCGCTCGTTCCTCATGAGTTATGATAACATATAAGCAGCTTACAGAATTCTTATCAGAATCAGTTGAACACAATGCAACACTTAACTCTTAATGACAGCCACCTCTGACTGTGAATGACATGTCATAAATTATGTTTGAACTAGATTTTTCAGTGGCAGATATTCACCGTGCCACCCAGTCAGCCCTATAAAGTTGCACTTGCGGCCTTAATCCCACTTGGATGAGTGCCCTGCTTTCTCCACTTTCCGTCACTCGGGCACTTTAGTATTTTTGAACAAGTGAACAATCTTTGTTTCTGTACCTTATTAGGCCAAAGACCATAGCAGCAAACGATGGCATCAGCAGGCCCTGCAGGCAGGATTCTCTGCAGACCCAGCCAACCTCCAACAAACCCCTTTTTATCCTCCTGTTTCTAGGAAGAATTATGATGGCGGAGCCCTGCTGTTGATCAGTCAAATCTGTGGTAGGCCTAGAGATAAGTCCTGTAAGCGTGGTGTACTGTAAAACAGCGGCTCCCATTCATTAGTAGCTTGTGTGTAATAAACCACCAAAAAAGGGGGGGAGGGGGAGAGCAGCTGCAGTGTGCAGGAGCAAACAACACAACTCATTCTTAGGAGCCAAAACTTTCTAATTTGCTGCTGGGCAGCCCAGCACATAGAAATTCTTTCTGATAATACACTAGTGCCCTCAGTGTCTGTTTCTTGATTTTTTTTCCCCCTAGTTTTGCTTTCTGGAGGTTCTGAGGTCCGGGACAGTTTCACTTTGAACCAAAAATGTAGACACTAGCTGAATAGGAAAAGAAAAGCAGCCACTCAGCGACTGTAGACTCCAGCGTAAGAATGTGGTGGGTTCTGAAAGAAGTTGTCCTGCTGTGGAATGGCCGTTACACATATCTCAAGGAGCAGCGTGTAAACAAAGTGTCACATGGACGGCAAGAAGATAGAGAAATGTAATGGATCTATACTTTATTTAAACACGAGGGGTAAGAGAATAGCATATTCACGAGCGGACAAAATGATGTTTATGGATGTAGAAGATTTAAAAACCGTTTTATTAGTTTAAAAAAAAATACTACCCAAAACACAAAAAAATATGGCAAAGTTATTTGGATTTTTTCCTCTATTTTTAATCACCTCTAATAAATATCTAATTTCACCATTATCTTCCCTTTTAAAAATGTCTGTACGCACACATTTAAGATGAGTCTAATAAGTGGGCTGTCTAGCACTGCATATATTAGGAGCTGGACAATTAGTGGAGAAAAGCTACTCATGCCTATTTTGGTGTATTAGTCGCTGAATTTGGATTTGCCATGTTCACCCCCTTGATGTATTTGCTTTGGATCATGGAAAATGAATTTCAGGCCTGGAACAAAACTGATGGTTACTTATTATTTATATTGTGGAGCCCCAGTCATGGATCCAGACCCCGTTATGCCAAGTGCTGTGGTTTTATGACTAAATGAAATTCATTTTGGACAAAACCATATCCCAATCAACTAGCCACCAAAAGACTGCTGGATCTCTCTAGGAAATCACTAACATCTGCCTCTAGTGGAAGTGCCAGGTTGTGACAATGGTGCCCATGGTAGGACACCTGCATAGACCCTAAAAAGTATCTTTTTAGCACAGAGACCCATTTCTTTCTGCTGTCAGCGCCAATGACCAATAAAGGAATAGAATTACATTAATTTTGTGCTTAATTACCAGAGAGGAACAGAGTTGCTGAAATATTCCCAGGTCTTCTGGCTAGAGTCCTGTTAAGGAGGCATTTATGGGCATCTGACTGCTCTCTTCCCAACTAGAACTGCGAACATACACACACATGCTGTAATTACTGTGTCTATATCAATGCAAATGTGCTGTCTGCGTAACCGAGGTGAATGATAACGGATGACAGAAAACGGGACATTCCAAAAGCGTTCATATATTTCACATGAAATAATGTTGTAACATTGGACACTAATTAACACAAACAAATCACTCCATTGACAGACTTAGTCCACTGGCCAGAGCCCTGACCCGAGGCTGCAAGCACACACCCATGCCACAATTACTAATTTGTTAGCGACAATGATGGTGACAAATGGTTCTTGGTTACCAAATATCTGAGCCCAGAAAATTGATTGAATACTCTAGATAGATATGACACCATGGGAGGGACCATGTTCCCTCAAACTTAGATGAGAGTCCAGGCACAAACACACTTAAATAAATCAGACAAAGTTATGTGGCCACTCGCCTCACAGTTGGAACTACAAAATAACCCCCTGACCATAGTACTGACACAGGGGGCAATTAAATAAGATAGAAAAGGCTCCCCCAATGCTGGAAAGTAAAGGAAGTAAATAATAATAATTTGCCTAAACAATAAACACCTCAGACCTTAAGAGACATTCAACATCTGAATTCTCATGGAAACTATTTACTATTTTAGTAGTTTTAAAGCATTGTGTCAGCGGAGTGGCGTTCCAACTCATATTTGACTACAGTAAACGTTAAGGACCTGATTCTCCTCTGACACTTGTTTTACCCCAGTAAAGCTGTTGACTTCATTGGGATACTCCTGATTTATACCAGTGAAAGCGAGAGGAGAATCAGGGTCTGAAGATATTTTTAACCCTTGGCTGGCATTCCATCTCAGGCTGATTCATTAACAATGACTCTTAATGGATGATCTGAGTATTTCTTGCCAATAAAATAAATCTCTTCTGTAACCTTTTTTAAAGTAAAGAAATTCAAATGTGAGACATGAAAGGCAAAATAATGTGGAGGCTTATAATCAGAATTTTTAAAATGGGCAGAAAGATTATCAGAGGGTTATAGTTTCTTTTTGTTGATCAGTTACAAACTATCCGATGGAAAACGTTATGAATAGTAAATCACATTCGCTTTTGTGCACTCTTAAATGTAGGAAGTAATTTGACAACGCCATACGTGTATGTGGACTATAGCTGGTGTCTGCACTTTCAAATTAAAGTTTTAATGGTGGATGGTTTAATGGTAACACAAACTTTAAATACATAATGGGGATGTATTTATTTTTTTTAGCCTGGCCTGTTGCTTATTTCATGAATCCCTCTTTCACCGCCTAAGCAAGTGTGAGGCATTGTGCTGCCAGCACTGTCCTTATTCCCTGAAGCACCCCACTGTCTGTCACTATAGGGATGGAATATTGTAAATTCCAGGAGCTATTTTCTCACTGCCAACCTGGGGCCAAGCTGACCTTAGTGGGAGCTGGGGTGACATTCAGGATCGGGCTCTTTGTATCAGGAGGTTCAGATGCATTAGAGTGGAAGGCATTCCAATGGTTCTGAAATTCCTGCAGGTGCTTAAACTGCAAAGGGTCCTTTCACAGCTTCACATCTGCCGCTGTCATGTGCATTTGAGCATGTGACCGTAGTGTTTGTTTGTTTGGCTGACTGACATGTAGTGACCAGAACTGCTGATAGAAGGTCTCCAACAAAATAGTTTTGCTGGTCAGAGTTCACTGGAATATAACCAATCTGTACTGCTTGTGACATTTCTCTGGCCTTTGGAAAATAGTGAGTAATGATAATAAGGTTGCTTATAAATGTGTATTTAATTTGCTTTCAAACTTGACAGCCTCTTTGTAGAAGAAAACATCGACAGTGCGCAAATGACACATTTGACTCACCAAATAGTCACAACTGCCCAAAACTGGGACTCAGTCGTCCAGCTCTTATTCCATGGGACAATTTGGCTAAGTAAGGATTACTGACATGAGTGAGGGTGAGCAGGATCACACCCTGTAATCCTGATAATGTCTTTTAAATATCAGAAAGAAAATTGTCAGAACTTGCACCATTCTGAATATTAGGGCATAATGAAAAAAAAAAAAAGATAAAAGAGCCCCACACTTGTTACTTAGTGGTGATCAAACTAATAATTGAAAATAATGAAGAATGGTACAAAAAGATCTTTCATTCCCATTTGCCTCATTTTGCCTGCTGTGCAAATTACAAGACTATTATAGTCAGAAAAGTACAACTTTTCCGAATTTCTACAGGTGTACAGTCACATCCTCTTCTGATCGAATCAACAACTTTTAAAACTGCATTTGACTTTTTAAAGCATATCTGTATTTTTCCCCATCTTGTTCTATTTGTAAATCTGTCTCTTATCTGTTTTCATGTTGTAAAGGACTAAAGCAAAGATATTTTCAGAATAACGGTGGCATTTGTCCTTCCTGAGTGTTCTAAAAAATGGATCAAATAATATTAAAAAGATTTTCTTGTATTAGTCTTTTTGTGTTTTTATGAAATTGATAGATTTGTATATGGAGCCTGCTCCTGTATTGCTGTCAATGGCAGTAGTCCCTGATTAAGAAGAGCAGGATCAGGACTTTTGACTTAATCAGTTCCTCATGTTTTGTTTTTCTGTACACGTACTGTTAGCCCAATGCTCTTCCCACCACATAGCCTTGTCTTTGAGCTGCTGTTCCCCTCCCCCCCTCAGTTAGGTGCCCTGCTATACATGTACTCTTATCCTTAGATAGCCAGTACATTCCAAAACATTTTAGTGATTCATGCCTGTCTCAAATACAAGGGAGAGAAAAACTGTTTATTTCAGAGGATGCATATAAATGATACCCCAACAGTAGTTGACTTGAAGAGGAAACTAAAGTTCTTATGCCAGCATTTCCAAATTCGCCTTCAAAATGATGTGCAGAGATTTGGACAATGAAGCCGTTGCAAGTGTATTTTTGAAGCTCAAGTCCTGTGCAAAACAATAGTGGGTGTGCCTGTGCAAACGGGGTCGTTAGCCACTCAATTTTGGACACACAGCTGCACTTCAAGCTTTTTGCATACACAAAAACTTAGTGCACAAAATTGGTGGGATAATTTTAGCATCCAGGTTGAGGCCATTTTGTAAGTTGTGTCTCTTCCTTTTGCTTACGTGTCTGGTGCAGAACACGAAGGGACAGATGCTCAGCTGGTGTAGATTGTCATTGTCATATTCATTGTCACTGAAGTCAAAATGTTTAGTTTTGATATCAAAACACAATATAATATACAATACAAAATATATCTAAATATTAAATTTAATAGCTATACATATAATGTTAAAATTTATTGTGTAACATAATACAAAATTCAAAAATGAAATTAAACAAATTGAAGTTGAAATGAAATGATTTTACCTTACCAAAATGAAACATTTTGACATTTTCAAAACAAGAAAGTCTAAATGATTTGTTTTGACACTTTGGCTTGGAGAATTTTGTCGAAATTGACACATTCCCGCGAAATGTTTCAATTTCAATTAAATTGCATTTTCAGATGGAAACCTGTTCTGACAACAAAATTTCAACTGGCTCTAGTTAGAACTATGATTAAAAACCATGTTTCAGCCCCAGTTCAAGGAGGTCTAGTCTGGAATGTTTTTCAAGGGACACAGAAGTTTTTTGGAGTTGTGTGATTTTTACTTAGTGCTACGAGTGACACTTAGTCTCACTGAAATTGAGAAATTAGAGAAAAACTTTCTCTGTTTTTACATTGCTTAACTTGTGCATTTAATAGCACTTTGTGTAAAGTCAGTTTCCCCTGTGCACTCACTTGACTTACTTTTTCCAGTTTGTGGGGGTTTAACCACATAGCAACATGGGAAGAGAAAACAATTCTCTCTCTCTCTCTCTCTCTCACTCACTCACTCACACACACACACACACACACACACACACACAGGAACTCAGGGAAGGAGTTTGTAGCTCCTTTTGTGAAACTGACTAGATTTCAGTGTCTCTTTAAAATAATTATAAGACCATCTACAGCTGCCAGCAAAACGATGTTATAAACTGGTTTGGGAGAAACGGTTTTAAACACCGCTGTGAGACCAGTCTAGGTAGGTCCTCAATGTTTGTTGCAAAGAGAAGTCAAGTTCCTTTTTTAGATCTTATCTCTGACGGTCAGACCTCAGTTTCCTAGGAGAAATATAGCCTTAAAAATGTTACCTACTTTCCTGACTTTTTTAAACAATTCAAATTAGCGACTATTGGAAGCCTTGGCCAGGGCGGATCTTTTTATTCTGTGTTTGAACAGAATCTAGCACAATGGGACACTGGTCCGTGACTTGGGCTTCTAGGTGCTACAGCATATCAATAAATAGTAATAATTTTAAGCTCTTACTTGAGACCCCAGCCCTGCTTCATAATCCACTAACACAGACCCCCTGCATCAGTGACAAGGCCTATTCACTGAAATGAGACTCTGAATGGGCACAGGAACCTGTCCTAGCTGGTACCAGTGTGTTATGGGGGCCAAAGGCACCTATCCTATGCACTGGCTTAATTTGCATTCTGTGAGTAGTTCCATTCACTTCTACGTCACTACAGTGAAAAAAGTTAAGCAGGCATATTAGTCTTTGCACATCCGGGCCTGAGTTTGCAACCTGCTTTGTAGGCTTGCTCATCTGTTTGTTCGGCAGTAACCTGAACTGGAGAAGGTAAGACTAAGGCTCCTGTAAGTTCCCCATCACTTATATTGGGGCCTGATTACCATCAAGCTGCATGATTAAGTACCAGAAGCATCAACAATTGAAGGTTTGTTTGATTGTTTGTTTGTTGAATCTCCCCTGGGGCCCGCAAGCTGAAGTTTATCACTGAATGCCTGTTCCCATACTTGTCTCTCTCTTACACACTCCCCACAACGAGGATGTACACAGCCTGCTCCATCCAACACACTTTACAGCCCTGCCAGATGAAAGGTCTGACTGACCAGTACTACAGCTTTTGTAGAAGTGCTCCACATGCAAATCTGTAGCCCTCTGAATGCTCTACTGCCTTAAATAAGACAGTTGCAGAATTAAACAATAAATGACAGCAAAGGAAGAGGGAGGAAACGATGTTTTCAGATCAGATTTGAAATAAGGTGAGTCAGGGAGGCAGGGTGCTTGAAAGCTGTTCAGACACTTTATCGGTGTAGTGCACCCTTTTTTCATATCTATTCAACCTCTTGATCCCACTTCCCTGTATAAGAGTGAAAAGAAACAGACCATGCAATACACACTTCTGGATGCAGGAGGTGCCCATCACGATGGATCTGGTCCTGGCATGATGTGCTCAACCCCTGCTAAGAGTCAATGAGCACCCTTACCTCCCATCAACTTCAGTAGGAGTTGAGGGCACTCAGCACTTTTCAGTATCAGGCCCACTGGAGTGAAATTATAAACCTGGGACACACACACACACACACACACACACACACACACACACTAGCCAGCAGCTTAAAAAAAAAAGGTACGATTATATTGGCGTATATTAAACACATCTGTATTTGTTAGGGAACAAAGTCCCAAGAGACTCTAAACCACATCAGTAATGAAAGCGTTAAAAAGCTGAGCAAAGGCTGTTTTTAATTCCAGTGAGTCCTACAGATGCACTCTTGCAAATTCAACCTGTACCACAGAAATCCTAAATTGCAGTGCCCTGCACCCCACCGAAACTCTTCAGTCTGCTGTAAGTAAGCCTCAGCATGGGCAAAATTGGGGGTGAACAGTTGGAGGAGGGGCTCAAGCCCTGGGCCTTTGTGGCTGAGGGGCGAAACACTGAGATCCTGCAGAGAAGGAACACAGAAACCCTCAAGGCAGAGAGAAATAGACCTAGACAAAAGCCCGTTACATGGTTGCAAATCACCCCACTGCTGTTATTTTATTTACCGCAGTCAGGAGGATTGTTTTCTCTTTGCAAAAATTTTAAGCTTCACGGTCCTTTTTCCTTTTGCTCCACAACAGCGGTCACTTATACCACAGTGCCACATACAGACAGACCTCACCTTTAGCTCCTCAAGGGAAATATAGCCCTGCCGCTCTGGATATGCTGGGTACAAAACCCAACCATCCCAGGGCCGCCTCTTGCAACTTTAAAGAGACTGGGCTAGATGCTATCTTGTTAAAAATGAAACCTTTACTGGTAGTCACTTTATGTCCTGTAAGTGGAGTTTATTTCTGGGCTCTGATGGTGAGCATGGTATACGTGCATAGGCATAGACAGGCCATCTCGGTTGTAGCTAAAATACTGATATAATGGGCCAGATCATCTGCTGGTGTAAATCGATACCACTCCATGGATTGCACCTGCTGGAAATCTGGCCCAGTGTTTTAAAAACTCTTTTTGTAAGGGCTCGGTGTTTTATTTATTTATTTGGTGGTGGGTGAGAAAAAGAGGAATGTTCCGCAGCTTCAGTGTTTATACATTTCCAACAGTGTTTCTGAAAAAAACATTCCCTTGCAGCTTCAGAATCCGCTCTCTGCATAATTACACTATTAGTCTGGGATCTCATCCTATCTGTCAGTAGCAACTTTGGGGATCTCTTTCTTGCCAGGATGGTTAAAATAATTACAGTACTTAAATGTTGAGTCTAATCCACAGATCCAAACTGTGTTCTCCCCCCCACACCCGGCCCCTTTCTTGGGCTTTTACACTTTGAGAGACAGAGAGTTTGCTAGAGTTTCTTTCACAATCAGTTCTTGGATTTTCAAAATGGGTTTGGGATATTATTTGCTGGGAGTGTGAAGATATCTGCAATCCAAATCCGGAAAGAAAGAAGCTGCTCATGTCCCTCTGTGGGAATAAATGGCTCCTCTTCTTTTGGTAAACATTTCTTTGCAATCCAGCCAGTAGCAGACTAGCCTTTGGGGCCGGAGGGGTGGAAGAGGGGGGTGAGAGGGAGGGGGAGAAATGTCACTTCATAACAACAAGAGGCCATGAGCTGAGCTATCTGCCTGCTTTAAACAACATAAACCAGGAAGTTGAAAGGAGAACATGTAATAAGTGTGCAGCCTGAAAAGGTGGGTTCTCTCCCTCCTGTGACAGGTTTACAGAGGTATTTACAAGGTGTTTGAGCAGGTAATTAGCACCCAAACCAAGCTGCAGGAAATAGTTCTGGTCATCTCAGATGCAGAATACATAATGAGCTGGAGGGCTTGATTTTCAATGGATGATTTACTCAGAACAATGGCCCCAAACAGAACTGAGTGCAGGACTTAGGGATGGTAACTTTAGAGCCAGTGGGCTCCTTTCCCATCAGTTTACAACAGTTTTTTTTTTAAAGCTGATAACATTTTAAACATTTTGCAAGAAAAAAGTTTTCTTAGGGGGAAAAATACCCTTGAATTTGTTATAAAAGAAATGCCTGTGGATAAGGAAACCCATACTGTGAATACACCTGTTGCCAGCCAAAGAGAAATGTTTGGGTGGTTTATTTCAATCCAAAATCTTGAGGACTTCTTGTATTTTTTATCTAACCTCACTTTAGAGATTGTAAGTGTTGCATTTGATAGATCTCTTGGAACTAAACTTCTTTGCTATGCTCCATTGGACTAAAATATTAATATTTGAGACTGGGAAATAAAATTACAAATATAATTTGAAATACCCTAAAATGGAGGACAAAGCTAATATGACCCTCATGAATCTCAGGTCTTTAAACAGTCCTTTGTAGAAATGTTTATACCACTGAGAAGGAAGTTGTTTTGAATGCAAATCCTTTCAAATGCATCACACGTTTTCTAATTTATAGCTATATACAGCACACTATGCTATGGCCTCGATTCTGCAATTGGATCTGCTAGCACTTCCCCCTGGGCAGAGCTCCCAGGAGGCCATGCTAACAAATCTGATTATAGATTTGGGGCCATAATTAGTAATTGGTGATTAAGGGCCTGTCTGGACTAGAATTCTCAGCAGTGTCACTAGTGCGAACCCCTAGTAGAGACACACCACATCGTGCAATTTTTTCACAAGTTCAATGCATCTACACTGGGGCTGTGCATTAGCGGAGCTCCACCAGTGGAAAACCCCCAGTGTGGAAGAGCTGCTGTAAGGAACTGCCAGAGGAAGCCGTTTGCAAGGCACAAGAAGAAGTGTTAGCACAAGCAGTCCTACAAAACCCAGGAATTGTGCTACATTTTCTTAAGCGCCATCTACTTCATATTTTAACTATTTCCATATCTACAGATTTAGCACACTCCTGTAACATCCAGTAGAGACAGGGAGGGGCCCCAGTCCTAAAAACATTTACACGCATGCTTAACTTTAAGCAGCAAATTGTCCCATTGACTTCATTGGGACTACTCAGGTGCTTAAAAATTAACGTGAGTAAGTGATAGTGTAACCCACTGATCAGTGTGTGTTGTGTGTCCTCTTCTGTGCTTCCTCCACAGGGGATATGAAGGTGGTACAACCTCTAGCTATAGAGATTAGTACAGGACTTTAGCTCAAACTGTAGAGCTATGCCTTTAGCTCTGGAGGTCCCTGGTCAACCAGGATGATGCCCATCACATGAATGAAGCTTTTCCTCACTGAAGAATACAGCTAAACCAGCTCAGTAGGTCTCTCTGTTGTAGGGCTATTAACAGAACTCCCAGAGTGCCTCACTTTCTACCTGCAACTGTCTTCAATTAGCTACAGTTAGGTTGACTGGGGCCTAACAACAACTATCTATCTGAGAGCAGTAGAAGACACAGCCATGAATTCGTCCTTCAGGTAAGAGTCTCTAACTTCATTGGGATCCATTAGTCTTTCCTTAGAACTTCAGCTGTTCACTGCATTATGGGGTTAACTAGAAAACTCTTTAAGCAGAGGTAAAAATAAATCCCTTTGTACTCTGGGAAAGAGTTGAAAAGACAGCAAGGCCTGATCTATATCAGTGAACCTTCACTGGTGTAACTAAATTGATTTAATATTGACCTACTTGCACTCATATAGAGGCACTTAAATCAGTGTAAACACAATTTAAACTGGTTTAGCTTAATGTGGTAAGTTAATTTTAAAACTAATTTTAGCTCAAATTAATTAATGGATTTACTTGTAAATGGTTGTGAAATTAATTCTGTACTCAAAGAATGAGCATTGTAAGTTTGGTGAGGATACACTGAATATACACTGTGACGTTGTGCAGTCTATATGGTTTTATAAAAATATAAGTGAATGTAATGTAATTGGGATATGCTTCATGCAAAAGGTCTCTTGTAAGGTATCATTACAAAGCTCATAATCTACTGAGTGTGATCATCCTATTTGTAGAAATGTACCACTCTTGTATCTAAAACTAGAAATATAAAACATAACTCTGAGGGCCTATTGTAATTATGTAAAGTGTGGGCCATTAATGATGGTTTGGAATCTTGATGACTCCTATTAACAAGGACCATTGTCTGCAGATGACTGTGTTTACCTGTGAGTCTTCCTGTATATGTGTGTGCTGGCAAGTGAGTAATGAAGTCTTGCAGTGACATGTGATCATGTCACCTGAACTGGAATCCATCTTTAACCTGGTGCTTTTCCAGTGAGGGGGAGTGAAAACAAAGTGACAAAGAGTTCCCGCCTTATGCAAAAGATATATAAAGGGGTGGAAGAGAACAGAGAGGGAGAGGAGCCATCATGGAGAATCCCCTAGCTAACACCTAAGCTGGAACAAGAGCCGTACCAGGGGAAAGAATTGTGCCCAGGCCTGGAAGGTGTCCAGTCTGAGAAAACCTTACTGAAGCATCTCTGAGGGTGAGATTATCTGTATTTAGTTTGATTAGGCATAGATTTGCGCATTTCATTTTATTTTGCTTGTAACTTACTTTGTTCTGTCTGTTACTACTTTGAACCACTTAAATCTTACTGTCTGTATTTAATAAAATCACTTTTTATTTAGTAATTTACTCAGAGTATGTATTAATACCTGGGGGAGCAAACAACTGTGCATATCTCTCTATCAGTGTTATAGAGGGCGAACAATTTACGAGTTTGCCCTGCATAAGCTTTATGCAGGGTAAAACGGATTTATCTGGGTTTAGACCCCATTGGGAGTTGGGCATCTGAGTGCTAAAGACAAGCACACTCCTGTGAGCTGTTTTTGGGTAAACTTGCAGCATTGGGACAAGTGATTCAGACCCTGGGTCTGTGTTGAAGTGGACTGGAGTGTCTAATTCAGCAAGACAGGGTGCTGGAGTTCTGAGCTGGCAGGGAAAACAGAAGCAGGGGTAGTCTTTGCACATCGGGTGGCAGCTCCCAAGGGGGTTTCTGTGATCCAACCCGTCACATACACAACTTACCTAGCTGCTTTAGTGCTAAATATTATCCAGAACAAAAGTCTGTCCTCATGCTCATCTCTACTCTTTGTATGGATGACCTCACTCACCCCAGAAATTCAATGAATTATTTTAGTAGGGACCAGTAACACTTTAAGAAAGACCCTGAGGAATAAGGTCTTTAACTGAAACTCCAGGGTTTATTATGGTAGAATCTATTGGCCCCCAACAAAGAGTGGGGTCCCCACTGTATTAGGTGTTATACAAATGTATGGTAAGAACAGTCTTCAATGTGGCCAACTCCAAGCAATCAAAAATAATGAGTCCGCCCCCCCCCCCCAATCATGATCTTGGCTTAAAAATGGTGAGATTTTAAATTTAATGAATTTTAGGTTATTTGCTTTTATGGGTTGAGCATTTAGGGCAGAGGTGGGCAAACTACGGCCCGTGGGATCGTCCTGCCCAGTGCCCGAGCTCCTGGCCCGGGAGGTTAGCCCCCGGCTCCTCCCACGCTGTTCCCCCTCCCTCGCAGCCTCAGCTCGCTCGCACCGCCGCCGGCGCAATGCTCTGGGCGGCGGGGCTGTGAGCTCCTGGGGCAGTGCAGCGGCAGAGTCTGGCCTGACCCGGTGCTCTGAGCTGTGTGGTGGCGGCGGCAGCGTGGCCCGGCTCCAGCCAGGCGGTGCGGCTGTAGCGCCGCCAGCCACCGGTGGTCCAGGCAGCGCAGTAAGGGAGCAGGGAGCGGGGGCTGGGGGGGAGGTTGGATGGAATTCAGGGTGGTGGTCAGGGGCCGGGGGTGTGGATAGGGGTCAGGGTGGTCGAGGGGGGACAGGGGGTTGCATGGGGGCAGGGGTCCTGGGGGGCAGTCAGGAAGGAGGGGGGGTTGGATGGGGCGGTAGGGGGCAGTCAAGGGCAGGGGTTCCAGGGGCAGTCAGGGGACAGGGAGAAGGGGTGGTTGGATGGGGCAGGGGTCCTGGGGGGGCCGTCAGGGAACAGGGAGGGTTGGATGGGGCAGGAGTCCCGGGGGGGGGCAGATAGGATGTGGGGCCTGGGCCACGACCCCCTCCCCTAACCGGCCCTCCATACAATTTACGAAACCCGATGCGGCCCTCAGGCCAAAAAGTTTGCCTGCCCCTGATTTAGGGTCATATTTTCAAGCTCTTCTCCACAACCATAAGTGCTAGAAACTTTCTTATTTTTAATGAAAGCTGAAGTGATCCCACAGGGTATGTCTACATGGTTCCCAGCTCACTTACACATACTCACACCAGCTCCCTTTGAGGTAGCGTAGATATACGTAGTAGTGTAGCCATGGTAGCATGGGCAGCGGGGTACGTACTGACATTCAGGTGGGTTTGTACTAGGCAGGGCTAAGCCGTGCTGCTGCATGCTGCCCATCCTTCCACAGTTCCGCTGCTAATTATACTTCTGTTAGCTCAATGAGAGCTAGTGCGAGTATATGTATGCAAGCTGGGAATCCTATCCTAGCTCCTAGTGTAGCCGTAGCTACAGTTATAAGACTCCAGGAGGTGGGGCTTTAAGAAAAATAGCAAAGATTGTGAGACTCATGATAATCACGAATTGTCAACACTGCATCCCTGCCCTGCAGAGTTTACATTCTAAATAGTCAAGACAAAAGGTGTATGTACGTTGCGGGGAAACAGAGGGACCAAGATCTTGACATGCCCAAGGTCACTCAGTAGGTCAGTGGCAGAGCTGGGAATAGAACCCAGGTCCCCTGACTCCCACGCCAGTGCATTAGCCACTGGCTCTCAGGGACAGAGAGGTCAGAATGTAATTATTTGAGGTGGACTTGAGCTGAGACGCTGGACAATATGGGTAACTTTACTGACCGCTGAGTTAAACCTCTATTTCCATTTCATCCCCAAAGTGCCTCTTTTGTGTGTGTGCTTTGTCAAAATGTGCCTCCTACCACCATGCTGGGGCATAGTTCATTGACTCGTCACCTCAGCATCACTTCCTAAAGCATCTTGGATCATCTGAAGTCTTCCATCACAGTACTGACCAGGCATGTTCCACAATGGTGGATGAAAGGATCAATGCTACTCTGCTCTGTAAAACCAAACTGCAAGAGTAACCAATTTTTAATTTTGGGTGTTCTAAAAGTATAGGCACCTGCATTTGAATTGATAGTTAGGGCCAAATGTACCACCTTTGATCCTTCTACCCAACTCACAGTGATGTTCATGCCAATATATGACCTTTAGGGTCTGATTTTCAGAAGGGCTGAGGAATCAGAGTTTCTTAGTCTGTCACTAGTATGGTAACCTTGTGGGGATCACTGATGGCCTCTTAGTATGTTGTAGAGCCAGAAATTTACTAAAGTCCCAAATAAATAATGTAGCTTATATTTTGCTGCTGCTTTAAAAAAAAATGAACAAAAATACAAGTTCTATGTACAAACTGCTTTCGGTGGCTTCAGATCTGAGCATAACTTATCCTTATTAATTTGTGTAATGACTTTAATAATGATTAATGTGATGCTGTAATAAAAACATACTGATTACTGCACTGTTAGTGCAGGAATTAAATTAGGAAGCATTTAACTCACATGAAGGTTTTAAATCTGTTTCTGAACGCTGACAGATTCAGGCTCCCAGATTTCTCTCTGCAGAGTACACTTTAGCTTTGGACATACCTTTAAAGACTTTAAACAGCTTGAGACTTGTAGTTTGCCACAGGAGCTTACAGCAAATTCATGTTTCTGGGTTTTAAACGATGCACTGGAGTACAAGAGCCCTGCTCAGGAAGTCACAGGTGGTGAGAAAAGGTGTAGCAAGGTCATTTTGAACCACATACATTAAGGTTGTATCTTTAAAGTCAATTCTAAATTTAATTGAAAGCGGAGGGCAAGGGAGCTAGGATAGGAGCAATGTAGTGATTTATTTTGAAGCATGTAAGAAGTCATGCAGCTGAATGCTAGAAGAGCTGGAGTTTTAATAAAATGGCATTGGGCAAGTCAGCAGGAAAAGTGAGGACTGGATTAGATGAAGGATCTGTGTGTGTGTGTGTGTGTGTGTGTGTGTGTGTGAGAGAGAGAGAGAGAGAGAGAGAGAGAGAGAGCGCACGCAGCATTTGCCAAAATTATATTGCTGTTCTTACACGGGTGGAAACGTACAAATGTGTTCATTAACGGAAAGATCAGGATCAAACCCTGCGTGTCAAACCAAGAACTTCAGCAAAAGATTTTGCGTGAATCCTTTAGTTATAAGGAAAGTGGATATATGAGTGGAAATCCGAACCAAATTTCTGAAACTGATCTGTAGAAAATGACGACAATATCACCGAGTTTATGCTGAGTAATAATAATCATAGAAATACAGGGCTGGAAGGTTATCTGGTCCAGCCCCCTACACTGAGGCAGGGCCAATATACCTAGACCATCCCTGACAGGTATTTGTCCAACCTGTTCTTAAAAACCTCCATTGATGGAGATTCCACAACCTCCCTTGAAAGCCTATTGTAGTACTCATAATACCTACCTCTTACATAGCACCTTTTTTCATCAATAGATCTAAATTGCTTTACAACGGAAGTCAGTATTGTTATCCCCATTAGAGAAACTGAAGCACAAAAGGGGGAAGTGATTTGCCAAAGTCACCCAGCAGGCCAACAACAGAGCCTAGGACAGAACCCAGGTCTTGTGACTCTTGGGGCTGGTCTACACTGGGGGTGGGGGATCGATGTAAGATACGCAACTTCAGCTATGCTATTCTCGTAGCTGAAGACGAAGTATCTTAGTTCGACTTACCTGGCCGTCCTCACGGTGGCAAGTCGACCGCCGCGGCTCCTCCGTCGACTCCGCTTACTCCTCCTGCCGAGGTGGAGTACGGGCGTCGATTCGGGGATTGATTTATCGTGTCTAGATGAGACACGATAAATCAATCCCCGATAGATCAATTACTACCCGCCGATCTGGCAGGTAGTGTAGACGTGGCCCTACTCTAGTACACTTTCCAGTAGGCCACACCGCTTCAGGAACAGCTTGAGTGCTGTGATGACACAGCATTCCCTTACTACCTTAATTTTGGTTGCTCATGCTCAGTGAGACAATAGCAAGCTTCCTTAATTTTTCAAGCTGTTTCATGTTCAACATGCTGGGTAATAATATGAAAGGACTCTATCCTTAAAATTAAATTGGCTCTTTATTAAGAGAACTATTTACAGAGGTGCTGCAACTGCTGCAGTTAGTATTCTATCACCATGCATACAAACTGGATCCTCCAGCATCTTCCCTCCTGTGACGTATGCTCCTCCCTCCAAGTTCCTGGCAGGTTGCCACACAAGTAGGGCTGTTTTAGAGGTCAATTTGTCAGGAGCTGGAGATTTTTTTCCTATAAATGCATCTTTCCCTCTAGCCTTGCCCTTTGTTCATTTGGGCCGGTGATAATAAACCCTCTGTGATATCATGAGCTATTTCTGTGGGATTAATAAGGATGTCACAGCGACATGTTGATACTGCTTGTTTAGAGATGGAGAGGCAATCGTTGGGATCAGAGACTTGGATCTTCTTTACATAACTTTCTAATTACCAATTATTTTTTTTATCACACCTGATTTAGGGCCTGATCCAATCTCCAGTGAAGTAAATGAGTCTCTCTCTCTCTGAGGGCTTGAACACCCATTAAAGTCAATAGCAAGACTCCCAAAGACTTTGGTGGAAACTAGATCCGGCCCTGTGAGAGAATACCTTAAAATAAAGGGATGTTCATTTAACACTTTAACTGTCAGTATCTACTGTACATACATTAATTTGACTGGCAAACTAGGAAATTGTAACCTCAGGGTTATGACTACACTGATATCAATATTTGTCTATTGTCATTTTATCAAGGATTCTTTATTTTCATTTTTTTTTAAATGAGAAAATTATAACCCAGGGAATATCCTATAGTAAGTACACAAATATGGACACCGGGATTTGCCTGCTACACAATTGCACTATGACTAGGTAAATGCCTAGATCCTTTTGTTTGATACATTCTTTACTTTTTAATTTTAAAAAGAAATCAAATGTTAACCTTCTATTAAGCCACAGCAGGTTGTGCCTACAATTGTACAGTGTGGTAATGTGGGATGTGTCTGGAATGTGGAATGTGTCTGGAAGTTGCTTTCATAATCCATTTCAGTCTGGATGGTGAGTTTCAATCCATGTATGCTGTGGAAGTTCACTCCATAATGAATGGTGGGTGAAATTCACCCCTATTTTCTGCACCTATAAAGGTCTGTGCAGCCTTTAAGCTGTTAAAATAGGTCTCATGTGGGACTTAACTCTTGCACAGGTCGTGTGGTGACTCTCCGCACCCTGATCTAGAACTCACTGAAATCAATGGAAATGGATCAGGTTTTTTAGTCCATACGTTCTGAGGTTGAAATCTTGGCCCCCATCAAAACCAATGGCAAAACTCCCAGTTGCTTCAGTAGGGTCAGGATTTCACCCTGGATAGTCCCAGGCATATTTCAGAAAGGCCAGTGTTGCCATTGTCGCAGTGTGATTGCAACACTTGTGATTTTTGGCCCCAAGCCCCAGTTCATGGTTTTTGGGGGCCTGACTCATAATTTTTTTTTAACACTTTGGGTTGGCAATAAGGCATATATTAAAATCTTCAATTTTCTTAAACAGCAGTGTTAATCTGCCCATGTTTACAGTATTTCATTAATATTCTAGGTCGACAATAAAAGACAATGGCGTTGAATTTTTCCAATGTCTGTCAGTCTGTCTGTATGATAAGATTCTAGGATTGTCACCTGTCTCTGGGTCACTCTGAAGCGTAGAAGGTCCGTTGAGTCAGTGAGAAGTGATAGCAACAGCTGCAAGTGTGGCTGAGAGCTCTTTTTGTTCGTAATATCACCAGGTTGGATCATCGCTGGGTTTCACGGTCTGTTACCATCCAGTTCTTAAATTCACAGCCATTTTGATTGTGTATAGCTACAATAAGGCAAATATTGATGCCATGCCAAGTGTGCTAGACCATTGTGATATCAGCGGTAACTCACCCAATCACCACCTTTACTCTACAGCTAATTTGCATACAACAATTCCATTGTTGAATGAGGGAGACTGGTGGATTATTTGGCCCCACTGTCTCACCCATGCAACAGTGGGGGCTTTGAACTACTAGAGATTTATAACCTTCCATAAAAGGACAGTTGTTACCAGCTTTTGGTTTTTGTAGCTAGTTATGGCAGGGTTATTGGTGCCCAAAATGACTTCATGTGGTTGAAATTAACTCTCTGGTTTGTCTATTATGGCTTTGACTATGTTAAGAATTTTGTCGTAAGAAGGCACATATTAGCACAGAACCGAATTGCATGCTTGCACTTCCTTCAGTAGTGGTTGGAGTTTTATCAGCTTCATTGCAGATAATTTGGAAAGAGTGCAGTTATATCAATGGAGAATTTTATGCGCTTACTCCCAGACCACTGAAGTCAATAGGAGTTTTTCTGTTGATATAAATAGCAGAATTGAGTCCATATTTCTCTTGTATTGCTTCTAATGTACCTAAATGTCTAGATGTCCATTCTTTAGGTTCTTATGAAATTCTGTTTCCCGTTTATCAGTTATGTCTTTCAAATAAATTTTATTTAGAAAATTTAACTTTCTGCATATTTCCCTCTAAACCCCTTTCCACTGTTTGGATTTAAACAAAGTATGTCCAGTTCTCTCAGTACACAAAAAATTATTTTCTGTTTTTGGAGGCATAGTGTCTAACTGAAAGTATATATAACTTGGAAATGATAAAAGGAGATGTTTATTACAAGTTTTCTCTAGGGCAACTGTGACAGAGACGCTCCCTGGCAAAGAGTTCCCTGTTCTTTGCAAACAACTCTTGTCTCAGTCCTGACAAGCTGGCTACACCAAATACATGTCTTGCATGGCACTTACCTTACATGTTACCCTTTATGGATATCTACTAAAAGCACTTAACTTATCAAAACTCATAATCATTGTGAGACATATGTACGGGTAATATTTAAAAATAATATAACTATATTGAATGTATGCTTTTTTGGACTTGAAGTAAAAGTTAGTCACCAGGGGATAATATGTCTCACTGATGACCGTTCAAGTAGGAGGGAGTTGTCACCCCACCCTAGTTAGCTGGTTGTGTAATACAAGGTTCAGTTGTGTAGCCTTGCGCCATCCCAAGACATTCAATGAAAAATCACCTGAGACACTGCAAACAATCAAAACCACTTAGAGGTAAAAAAAAGAACCACTACAAAAGACAGGGAATTGCCCTGTCTATGAGTAGAAACAAAAGACAGTTTCAGTAGAACACAGAATGCTTGTGGAGCAGGGGTGTTTTCATGAAAGTTTGGATCCTGGTTCCTCTGAAGCCAGTCAGCTCTGCAACAGACTAAGCTTGGGGGTTGGAGGGAACCTACTTTATTAGATAGAAAAGATAACTATTGATAAAGGTAGGCACTAGTTCACGTATTATGATTTTCTTTGTATTGTAACCATTTGTTTCACTCACTCTCTCTTGTTTCTAGATGAACCTCTATTCTTTCTTAAATATCCCTTTTCATAGAATTGTAGAATCATAGAATCTTAGGACTGGAAGGGACCTCAAGAGGTCATTTATAGTTGTCTAAGTACCCAATGAGAGATGCCCACTCAACCCAGTCAAAATCTTTCTCTGCATCTAGAGATAATAAATACAAGTTCCTGTGGTTTTGACTAGGTCAATCATATACAATTTAAGGTGTATTGAAGGTTGTCTGATTAATATCTGCAGGAAATAAACTAACTTTAGGCCATGAAACTTTAAGCACATTGAGTAGTCCCACTGACTTCAACGTGACTAATCACATGCTTAATGGGGCTACTCGTGTTTAATATAAAGCATGTGCATAAATGTTTGTAGGCTCAGAGCCTTAGAAATTATTGCTAAGATTTCAAACTGGCCCAAGGGAGTTAGGCACCCAAATCCCATTGAATTTCACTTAATTCTCTTAGGCTGCTTTGAAAATCTTTGGCTATGCATTCAACCAAGATTCGGGGGTGGTGGGGTGCGGGGGTGGAATTGGGACTAGATCTCCAGTTTGTGCAAATTGTAATAGCTCAGTTGAAATCAATGGAGCTCTGCCAATTTACCTCAGTTGAGGATCTGGTCCTTTATCTGTATTTAGGAGCAAGACTAGCTGATAGGAGGTATTATTTTGACCTTTGTGGTGTGGTATGTCACATGCTGTCAGGAAGTTTTCATTTGCCTATCATATTATTAAAACCTCTACAGATCAGGGAGACAGTTCTTTTATAAAGAACATGAACAAATTGTAGGAGAAGCCATCTGGACCTGACACTTTCTGAGTTTAAGACTTATAATTATATTTCCAACCTCTTCTGCAAAATAGGTTCCTCTAAAGTTCTCTGTTTCAATTGACCTAGGCAGGAAATTTTATTATTGAACAATTTCCTTCACATTTTGATACTGTGGGACATATGAGTTTGTACAGAAATAATGAAAGAGATCTAGGATCTTTTTGGGACTCTAAATGCTTGTCCTTCAGTTTTGGTCAGGCAAATAGCTCTTTTCAGGTCTTTCTTTCTTAATTGCCAGACCAATATTCTGTCAGCTTTATTCCTTTTTTCATAGAAGGAGTGTTTAGCCATGGTCACTCTCAGGCGAAGACCTGATTCCCCCTTAGCGTTTATTAATTGCCATATACTCCCAGTCAAACCCAGAGCCAGATGCAAAACTTCTCTCTAAAAATATGATAGAATAGCTTCCCTGGAGCTGCAGAGAGTGAGACCATTGATATGTTAAGTCACATGAACCTACTTTTTTTTTAAATTCCAGTTCAGGATTCATATGCAAATTAGAACACAATACAGCCAGGGCCGGCTCTGGCTTTTTCGCCGCCCCAGGCGAAAAAGCCTCCGGCCGCCCCCCCCCTCCAGGTGCCGCCCCAAGCACCAGCTTGGGTGCCTGGTGCCTGGGGCCGGCCCTGAATACAGCAAAGACTTAACAATGAGAGAAAAGGATATAGGGCCAAATTCAGAAGTCCTAGCTCCAGACACCAAATTAAGTCAACCAGAATTCAATTGCATAAGGACTGAGTAAAAATTGAGTAAGAACTTCAGGGTTTGGTCCATGCTTTCTAAAGGTCCACATATCTACACCTGAGGTATTGTGCAATGCTTTTCCTTACAGCAGCTTAAAAATGTAACCATCAAACAACAGAAAATAAATCTGTTTCTTACAATAACTAAGTTAACATTAAAAGACTTGGAAGAGAGAAGAGGTGAATTGGGTACTGGAAGGGGGTGGTGGGGATTGCTTAGCAAGGGGACTAAGCCCATCAAACCATAGAATAGCAAATGACTGTCTTGTAGAGGATTCCAGCGCTGATTTTTAAAAAAAAAAAAAAAGTATAGCAAGCCATAGGGCTCACAAGGTAGGCCATTCCTGCATCCCATTCCAACACCTCCATTATCCTATAGAACTTCCCTATTACCTTCTCCACAGACAGCACCATTCTGACTAATTGAGTTTATTCCATAAATGAAATATTTTCTTTGAGTACCAAATAGAGAGGCCTACTGTATGGCACTCTTTCGAATTTCCTCCCATAGATTATCTCAAAATCTCTCTCTCTCTTTCTCTGCCCCAATTACTATTTTTCTTTGTAATCAGTTGTATGGTGAAGTTGCCTTTCCTTTGAGTTTTATTATACAATGCCTTGTGAGACTCCCAAGGTAAATTATATTTTCAGATTCCTCTTTCTCTTTACCCATCCAGTGGTCTGCACTCAGAAGCATCTTCTTAAACCTCTTAGCACAGAAAGGAAGATCTAAATAACTTTAAATCTGCAAAACAATGTTAGGAAATGTACTCTCTTAAATTTAATCCATCACTCTTTGCCGGCAACACACATATAGCTGAAAGGGTCAGAGAATCATTGTGAGAGAGAAAAACAATTAATTTGGTATCAAAAGGTAATAGGATAAGGCCTTGCCAACCCCAATCTATTGTTCTGTAGCATTAACTTCTGCAGGTCAGATGCCACTGGTCGCTGACCTCAAGCTAAACAGGGTCAGCATGGGCTGATTACAAAAGAGATGTGTTTGCACTGAGCCAAGTGTGTCTGGAAAAAAAAATCTGTGCTCTTCTGAGGAGAAGACACAAGTAAACATCTTACACTTTAAATGTAAATATCATTTGAAGGATTCGCTGCATAAAGCATGATTTCACTCACTGCAGTATGATTTTTAGTTTACTCTCTTTCGTCACATGGCAACTGTTCTTTGTGACTTGTTATAGCCTTAGTCTCATCAGTGTTGGATGTCTCAGCTGTACACCTAGAGAACGTGAAATTCTGTTGTTGGAACAAAGTGATGGAAAATATCCGCGCTCAGTATAATACCCCTTCCATCCTAGATTTCCATAAGTAATATCTTGGGTAAAGTTTTCATTTACCTTATTAAAACAGAGGAGGCCAGAAAGCGTGTGTGCCAATCAGTTAAATGAATTGCACTGTGCTCTTTGAGAATAAGCGTCCATTCACTATGGTTCTGGATAAACTTTGTCTGAAGTATAGGACATCTTTAAAGATGCTCATCCAGACGTATTGGCCCATATTTTGGCTTATACTCTTTTGTTCCACTCTGTCTGTCCAACGTGATCATAAAGTTGATGGGTTCAGCTGCCTATTATTTATTTTTATTTCTTGTATTACCATAGTGCCCAGGAGCCCGAGTCAAGGCCCAAAATTCCATTGTGCTAGGTGCTGTACAAACCCAGAACACAAGACGGTGTCTGCCCCAAAGAGCTTACAGTCTAACTATTTTAAACAAGAGACAACAGATGGATACAGACAGGCTGATGGGACAATACAATGAGACAGTACTGGTCAGCATGATGAGGCAGTAGTCTCATCACACCATCTGCCTGACTGTTCTCAATTTTTTTTTTGTAGGCGTCACAGCAGAGGAACGTTTTAAGGAAAAGCTTGAAATAGGATAGCGATTGAGTTTTGTAGGTGGAACTCCTCCGAAGTGTGAGGGGCAGCATGGGAAAAAAGACCAAAGGTGTTTATTTGAAAAAGTAACAAGGGGGTGATGGAGGCTAGCAGCATGGTCTGATTAGAGGTGGGAGTCTAAAGTGGGCTGAGGATCTAAAGTTCTCCCAGCATGGGTGAATCCCTGGTGGCGTAAGACCTGGACTCCTATGCCTACCTCTGCCAGTGCCTGGGGTAGGGGTTTTGGCTAAAGTGCTCAGGTGCCATGGCAGTTCCGGGCTATTGGAACAGTCCCCTGGTGCTGTGAGCAACTGGTACAACTTAGAGTGCTCTGGGGCCCTTGAACTTTTGTGAATGAACAGCTAGTGCAGAAAGGACACGAAATCCTTCTTTCCAGTTGAAGTACTCCCTGACTGATCCTCAACTGGTGTTAATCAGCGTAGCTCCATTGATTTCCATGGTGCCGCACTGTTTTACCCCAGCTGTGGATTTCGCTCTCCATTGTTAAATCCCCAAATACACAGTTTTCCTTTTTATCTGAAGCAAAGGTAAAGCCAACACCAACCCTCCCCCGCACCGCCTCCAGATTGAAGTGTCCTTATTTTGGTACATCATGTCAGACTATCTTCATTGTTTGCATACACTCCAACTTTTACCTCTGGAGTTCTGGCAATGTAATAATTGGAAAGCTGTAAATATTCTAGTTGACAGATGTGGAGTGTAACGTCGCTGCGTTGTAACATTTGAAACTCAAGCTCCAGGCAAGAGACAGTTAGCTAATTGAAAAACTCCTACTTTCCTATGCCACTTACCTGGTTAAAGTTTAATAGGATTTCTCCCCTAAAGACATTCATTTGCTGTATGTTTTAGACCTTTCAGAAGCATTTGATTTCTTCTTACCTATATTTCTGGTCACATCCGGGGCCTGATTCTGCAACGTGCTGAGCACCCTCAGCTTCCATTGACTCCAATAGGTGCTCAGTATCTTGCAGAATCAGAGCTGTATTAGAACAACTTTTTATGAACGCAGCAAAGATCATGCAGATGTTTCTCTAGAAGAGGAGTCAGCGAAAACAGCCTTCTAATAATTGCTAGCAAAACGATGCTGCTTCGCAGAGCCTCTAGAAGAAAACAATCCATTGAAGAGCTAGTCACCTATGTCTTCATAAAATACTTAACTGCAACAATGCTCTTGGCATTGGATCATTTTGATTAAAAGCAGTAATTGTGAACACTTCCAGTGTATTCTTGACTACAGCCAGACATTCTGTTTCATGTTGACTAACAGCCCTTTGTGGAGGCGCACAAAGCTTCAGCGTTTGAACGTAGGTCATGAAGATAATAGTTATAATCTTCCCCATTGCTGTGCCAGACACTTGAAAGGGCTCACCTGCTTCTGTGAAGGTACCCAGGTGTGCATGCAGGTATTCCTTCACCAGGAAAGGGCAAAACACACTCTCTCTTCAGATGGTTAAAAAACAACTTAAAGGAATAATTAAAAAAAAAAAAAAAAGGGTCCTAAAGAGAGTACATTGGGTAAACGCTGAAGAATGGAGTACCCTGCCTGGCTGTGTAGAAAAGTGATTGCCCTGCAGTGTCTGTCACCTAGGAACCCAATTGCACGGTCAACTGCAATAGTATGAAAGCCCCGTCAGCCCAGTAATCTCTAGTTTGTAATTGATTCGGTTTTAACAAATGTTAGCTAAGGCAAAAATATGCATTAAGGTAAGTGCTAAACATCCATCAGCCTGACTGATTAGTCAAAGTAGGAATTGCTTGAGAAATACACGTTATTTGCCATCAGATTAAGTAAAGTTTTGCTTCCACAGTCAGTCAGACAGCTAATAATTTGCCTGTGGTGGGATCAGCACACAGTTTTCAGCTCCACTTTTGGTGGAAATATATATTTGTGAGGACGCATCAGTCCAGATCAAGATAAGGCAGAAACACAGGCAAGATGAATATATTTTGTTTTCCAGCTGATCTCTCAGCAGAAACAATGGCACAAAATTATTTTATTGTATTTAGTTGCTGGTAATGGTAACTTGGTTTGACCATATGAGAATAAACAAATCAGAAAATAACTAGCTAAGACCATAACTCTTCTAGTAATATATAGATCAGATCAGACCTATTAATTACACCAGGTTATGAGGTGGCTGAATCTTCTCTGACATCACTTCTTATCCCATGTTTCCTTTTTCCTCCTCCTTGGCTTTTCCTCCCCCCACCACATTTCCTTGCTTTTTAAAAGTATGCCGGCACAATTAAAAATATATGCTACTGTTTGGAAAGGCTTATATGATTTTGTAAACTCTGCAACTATAATCAGCAGCTGAAAAAGCAAATGGTAATTATACATTTCTACAGTCAAGGTAGTTAATGTATTTCTTTCTCTATGGGACACATCTAGGACATGGAGCTGGGGAAATAACTTGTAGCTAATTTTATGTAACTAATTTTGCCTTTTTTTCTCTTTTTGCAAACAGAACACACAATTCTCCCATTTATTCATTGCGAGAGTTATTCACAGTTCAGCAAGAAGCCATAGTTTGCAGACTGTTGATCAATGGCAAATATTCACAATTTGCACAATTGGAATACTCCTTGCGCTGGGAGATGTCACTTAGGGTACAAACAAGGCTCCTTCATCTCCAACTATCCTGCTATTTGCTGGAATGGAGACCTCATTGTGTTTCTATAATTTAACTGTTTTATGTGGTTACGTTGTTGGCCAATCGCTGAACCCCCAACCTGGAGGACCAGTGCACTGCTTTTTGTCTCATCCCTACACCTTCGTCTATCCAGCATGGGTAGCCCTACCAGGAGTTAAACTTCCCACCGGCATAGCTCTCCAGGTTATTAGAATACACAAACCTTCCTACTGCGTCAAGGTGCCGTCCCCAGGGAAGGAATTTGCACTATGCTAGTTTTTAAGTCCTGTGTTGTTTCTTTTCCCTGACTGGTGAGTTACATAAGTCAGCCAGTGCCACATCAATTGAAATTTTCACAATAAAATCTAGAATTTTGAAATTCACTTTTGGTGAATATTCAAGCATTGAAGCTTAAAATTCACTTTTCATGAATATTTGTGCTCGTGAAGTTTAAAAGCTCAGATGTTTGCAGAAAGTGAACACAAAAGGGTCACAAATACAGTTGGATCAAAATTTGCTTTTGAATTTGAACAAATATTTGTGAATAATTTTTCCTCTGTTTGCTCAGCTCTGAGGTGATAAGCATCTCCTATTTACCTTACAAAGAAATTTGCTTGGTATATAACCTGGAGCTTAGCAAGCACCTCTTCTCTTGCAAAAGTTCCATGGGACTTCTGATGATCAGTGGTGGTCAGGACTTTGGTTTTGACAGCTCATCTAAAAGACATCCCCTTTGGTGCATAGTGTCTCCATGCTAGGACTGTGGGCCCCAATTCAACAGAGCCCTTTAGCACATGCTTAGCTGAAGCAGAGCTTTGGTTCCATAAGGATTCAGCGGAAAGAGTGCCAACTATTGAATCACCAGAATAATTACCAATAGCGCCCCAGTTTTTCCTGGGGTGTCTCCCATTTATTATCAAAAACATCCCTGCTTAGCTACTATAGCAGGCTACATTATTGATCAACAGGATATAGAACCAGCCGGCCAGCTGTCTCTATATTCTTACTCTTTACCTGAGTGATGCAGCTGCAGTCCTTGCATAAGTATTAAGCTCTCAAAGGTAGCTAAACTTCCTTCAAAGTCACTGAGATTTTAGAAAGTTGTGGAGGGTGATGATGGAGGACCATTAGGTAGAAAAGGTCAAGAACACACCCCAAATTGGTGTTACACCAAGAATAACCAGTGTAATCATTAGTGGCTAAGGAAAGAACCTTGGTACCTAGGAAGATACCCAGAATCAGCATGTTGGTGTTTGGTCAAATGTTGCTCTGGATGAGCCAGGATTTGGCATCCAATGGAACAAAAAGTAAGTAGTTAAAATAAATATTGTCTTGTAGGTGAAAGGTGTGGTCTTGTTTATGATTTCCTCCTGATCATGTGAGGTCCAGTACCTCAACCACATCTTTTTGTAAATTCTAACTCCCATGTGGCAATGGCAGAAGAATCATAGAATATCAGGGTTGGAAGGGACCTCAGGAGGTCAGCTAGTCCAACCCCCTGCTCAAAGCAGGACCAATCCCCAGACAGATTTTTGCCCCAGATCCCTAAATGGCCCGCTCAAGGATTGAACTCACAACTCTGGGTTTAGCAGCCCAATGCTCAAACCACTGAGCTATCCCTCCCCCCCAAACACAAGAAGTTTGTGTTCTGGTCCCATGGAGAAGTGTAGTCAATTGCATTCGGCAGCAGGTGCTATGGTTAAAGCATCTCTTAGCTAAAACATAGCAAGACTCCACTTCTCAACCCAAATTCAAGCAAGTTAAATACAGTGGGTGAAATTCTGGCTCCACTGAAATCAAAATCAATTGACTTTTGTGGGGCCAGGATTTAATCTAGTATTCTTAACATGGTACTGCCTTGATAAATTGCTCCTTTTTTAATAGGTTGTGTCTTAATTTTGTTAATGCATTTTTTAATTCATCATGCAACCATTAATGTCTTTCAGTGATAATAGGAAACAGACCCTGTTTTAACTCTGCTTAACAGATATTAGAAAAATTGTCTTCAAATGATCATATTTAAATGTGTATTGGATGACTCTGGGAAATATTTTCATGATGCACAGAAATATCTGCATTACATTTTTAAAAAGGCAAATAAATGCAATAAAAACTTGCTACTTTTTTTTTTTAAAAAAAGGCAGTGTTCTACAGTAATGTTCCAAAACATTACAGTAACCCTGCTGTAGAATATTCCTGCTAATTTTTATATTTATCAGAAGAGCTGTTACTTTTTTTATTGGTTTCTGTTACTGAGTTACACAAGCTGAAAGTTGAATATCATATTAAGTTTACAACTGCTCTCTGCCAAAATGTTCATATGCATCTTTCTGCAGTTGCATTCACCATATGTCATTGTGGGAGATGTGAGTTACAAAAGTTAAAGCTATGACGTTGCAGACCTTTGTGACTAAATAAATGTTTTCATATATTTTGGAAGGTTCTATTTCACTTTCAAATACAGTCCAACATATAGCTTTTGTTAGTTCTCATTTGGGAAAACTTACATGACTCACTCGTAGCTCTGTTACTTATGAGTAATATGGAAATCTCAAACTTATACCGGTGAATTCTGTATATCACACCATCACGTATGCCTTCTCTCTAGGATATACTGTGTGTTCGTCTGTCTGATGTATGTGTGGATTGTATATGATGTGTATGAAAATACACTCTAAGTGGGAGCAGCAAAATTCCATAGGAGAGGCTGTTCATATAGTATTTTTGGGTGCATCTGGAACCAGGACACATGATAGCTTCCATGGGCAACCTCCTTTAATGAGACTTCTAGACCAATTTGTAGACCCAAAGAGATTTGGCTAGACTTTGGATAAGTACACAAACATTCAGTTGTGTAAGTGAACTGCATAAAACCACCCCTAAACACAACCCTGTGCAATTTACTTCAGGTTACAATAGCTTCTTAACTTAGTAGGCATCCTTGTTCAAGACTGAGTAACAATTCAGTCTTTAATACAGTGGTGACCTGTGATTCATATTTGCTGCTGAGGGAAAGCAATGTCCTAATCACTCAGATCTGGTCAGCAAACAGTAAACCAGCTCACTCTTCAGTAATACTATGCCCCTTCCCTTTATGATTATTCACCAGAAAACAACCTACGGATCTCATTCATAAAGTCCAGTTATGAGACAAGAAATGTCAGGAGTATACGCTCAAAGAGTGGGAGGCAAACAGAACAGCACATTGTGATTTTTTTTTTTTTTTTTTTTGTAAGAACAGCTATGCATTTCCTCTGGGGTTGTTTTCAGTTCTTTTGTCAGCTGATTACATGGTCTTTTATAATTTCTCATCTATAGAATAGAGCTATTTGCTCGTGGATTATGTGAAAGACACCGGCTTATGCAAAAGAAAAACAAAATCATCTGAATGTGGAATGATTTTAGTTGACTAAAGTCAAACCTTCTTATAGGTGATTTTTGTCTTAAAGGGAGATACATCTAGATTCAATGCTCCTTTAAATTGTGTGAAAGAAATAACTGCTTAGTCATTCTTTTTTGATACTTCAGCTTTCTGGTCTTAATTAAGCAAAGCACTTAAGCACATGCTTAATTTTAAGCATGTCCTTAAACAACTTTAAGAAGTTGCTTAAGTGCTTTGGTTAGTAGGGAGGGAGTTAAATTCATGGGGTTATATTCGTTACATGCTATAAACATGCCTATTACATTCACAAATAGCAACTCTCTTCCTGTTGACGAAAATGACACATTGGACTCTCTCTCTCTCTGTATATATATCAGTTCTCCATTTCAGTGGAGGCTCAGACTTCCCCAAATGGTCAAACAGAAATCACTGTATTTTTTATATATATATATATATATATATATATATATATATGTGTGTGTGTATATATATATATATGTGTGTGTGTGTGTGTGTATGTGTATATATATATATATATATATATAAAATACAGTGATTTCTGTTTGACCGTTTGGGGAAGTCTGAGCCTCCACTGAAATGGAGAACTGATGTTATGATTTAAACAAAGAGCGCTGTGCTAGGTATTCACGTTGGTCCTCAAATTCACTTAGGCTGAGCCTGGGTTTGCAGTATGTTATCTTCTACAAACCTGGGAAGAGGCTGTTCACACAACAGGAATATCTGATAATGCCACTTAAAAGACTTCCTTAGTCCTTCTTCCCTCTCCCTAATGAATCCTGGGATTCCACTGCAGATGCGATACAGGGAGTTGCCATCGGACTGAGCCAGAAGACCTTAGGGAGGGGGCCGCTCAGCCGTAGGGAGAAAAAGGAGGACACCAGCCATGGTAAGGCAGCAGTAGTAAGGTTCCAGGGCTGCTTGTGGCTGGCAAGGGGGCAAAAAAAGGGGGGTTTGTTGGGGAAGTGGGGCAGGGGAGTTCCCTTGGAGGCTTTTGTGAAATTCAAATCTCCAAGTGAAAATGAAAGAGATTTCTTTCTTGGCCAGCTCCAAGTGACCCAAACTGTAGAGAGTGATCCAAGTACTCCAATGGGAACGGAACACTGGAGAGTTGGCACAGCGAAACTTAAAACCTCCCTCAGCTCCTCACCTGGCATCTGTAGGGCCTGCAGATCTGACTAGGTGTGTGCAGATGGCTGGTGTGATATGCTTAGCACTTATCAATTTGAACTTTGGAAGTCTGCTTAAACCCCTCTCCTTACCACCTGTAGCAGGACTCTTGCTATCGGCCATGCAGCGTAGACAGACGTACACCAAGGAAGTACAATTTATATTCCCTGGGTCAACATTTCACATGGAGTTCTATCAGGATATTGTTGTTTGTTTCCATCAGACCACTCAATAACATACTTTCGCTGGTGGGTGAGTAGCAATGTCAGACGTACAAGAATTCTTGATCCCTGAAGTGTTGTCTGCCGGCCCTGCGATGTTCAGGCTTGTAATAAACTCTTATTGTTCTTTCTGTGCAAATACACTACAACAACCACCAAGCAGAGAGACAACAGGGAATTTGAGTGAATGAGGGGATAAGAAGGAGGCAGATTATTCTTGAGGGTAAAATTTGGCTCCCATGAATGAAACGGAAAAACAAGAAAGATCAACATTTGCATCTCTTAAGTTATTTAGTACGAGGTTGGTAAAATTTAGGTGCGAACGAGGAATGGGCTTCACCATTGCTAGGTGCAGTGCCTTCTGATAGATGCTTATAAAAGTCTAAAACTGAATGATATCTGAATGCCTCCTGGATGTGTATGTGGCTTTTTCAAGGGGTATTAAAAACGGACTCACTTGTGTGTGGCAAAGCATAATTTTTGGAGAAAATGATTGCTTCCAGTTTTGGGTTATATATTGGTTGGTTAGTGCCAAGCTAATCAATCATGGGTGCTTCTTATTATTTCAGAAGTAAGTACCAGCTGTCAAGAATAGCTTAACACTCATGTTGTCTGCAGTTAATCAAGGATGTGCGCTCTCTGTTCACCACAACCTGAACTGACCGCTTGTTCGATATTCGTACTAATCCGAGACAGAAAGTGCTCTAATTCTCCTCACGCTGCTTATATTCACATTCAAAGAAAATAAATGTTACTATACTGCATTGGTATTAGAACGTCTGCAATCATCTAGGAGAAACAACATGGGGGCGAGTGTCTAACTCTGCAAACACCGTGCTGAACAAGTAAGGTTAAAATGTGTGCCAATGGCTTGACTCACAGATGTTTGTGAAAGAGTCCCCAGTGTTGTTTTCTCACCCCTCTCTCTTTGCGATCTCAGTGGAGATGTTGGTCTCTGAGAACACAACCAGCTTATGGTATATGCTTGGCTTGTATCTCCACTTTAAATGGTCCCCTCAAAAGATGAGTATAGACTTATGTATAATAGCAGCTTTCATTCCTAAAATCACAGAGTGATGTATAACGTGTTTATGCAGGGATCTGTTCTCTTATCACTGAAATGCCGCCACTTCTGAAGTGGGACGTGGCCGAAGGCATTCTGTGCCACAAAGCTACATAGTAGATTTTAAGAATACAGTAGTAGCGAAGAACAAATTCTCCATTTGAAACGGTGTCCGAGTTCCTCTAGCTGTGAAATGTGGCTTATAGTTCTTTCTTGTCTTTATAAAGCACTTTGTGATGAAAAAAGCACCATTTTCAGGGAGGTAAGTTAAAAGTAGGAGAGAGGTTTTAGATCTTACACACAAAATGTAGTAGGCTTTTACTATCTGGACCTGGTTCTGAATTTTCTGGCTGGCATCCTGCCTCTATAATGAGCCAAATCAAACCCCTCAATAGAACACCACTCAACTTTGGGGAAGTTCAGATCTGGATCCAAAACTGTGTGGCTCTGTCTCATCTCTCCTTAAATTACAAATAGGGCAGGGTGTGATTGTCTCATATTCAGTCTGGTGTGGCTTGGAGGACAACAGGCCTTTACTCTCTGGTGTCTTTGCTGCCAGTGACCTCAACACAAGTCCGGGGGGGTGGGGGAGAAGATGCTCACAATGTCCCTTGCATGAGAAACCCTGACTCCAAACATATTGATATACACCTCTACCCCCATATAACGCTGTCCTCGGGAGCCAAAAAAAAATCTTACCGCGTTATAGGTGAAACCGCGTTATATCAAACTTGCTTTGATCTGCCGGAGTGTGCAGCCCCGCCCCGCCCCCCCCCGGAGCACTGCTTTACCGCGTTCTATCCGAATTCGTGTTCTATCGGGTCGCGTTATATCGGAGTAGAGGTGTATAGAGCGATATATTTACTGACTGCATTTCATTCTTATTTTGTGCTGTCTTTATCAGTGAGAGTAAGTGTCACTTCATATTATGATCAGCCAGTCGTCTCCTATAGTTAGATGTACAGTGTGTGTGTTTATGCTGAATGCGACTACGTAGCTCAATCTTTCTGTAATGGAGATTACCCCTTTTTTCACCTTGGCAATGTCCATAGCAGCCTCATCCGCATTTTGTTTCTTTACGTGGTCTCCCCTTCCCTATAGCCAGGAAAAGTTTATGCTGCTTGGCAGAAACCATCCTGCAAAATGCCTTCATTAGATTTCACCCTCTAAATCTAAGGAACATCCATGTGTGAGGCACTCTTCATGGCATGTATTGGAATGAGACAATGGCTTTCCTTCATTCTGGGATCTGATTCAAATACTTGTGTCTGCCCAGCTAATGGGGATCAGACCATTTGTCTATAAAGGATTGGTTGTCTTTGGATTAACTGCCTATGATAGATACATCCTTAAATACCATGGAATGGGAGAGGGTGGCAATTCCAGCCTTCATTAACACTCTTTATGAGGCTAAAAATTATACAGTATAGTCCATTTTTATTCTATTTTTTTCTATGACAGGACAACATTACTATGGGTAACATTTTCAAAAGTCACTAGGAACATAGGAGCCTAAATCCCATTGACTTTCAATGAGACAGCCTCCTAAGTGACTTTTGAAAATGGGATTTAGGTGCTTTTGACACTTTTACCCTAAATCTACTCTGTTTAATAGTTCATGCTACTTAAAAATTTTATTACAGAGAAGTATAAGCTAAATATGTTTACAATGTCATTCTTCAATATCATGGCCTGAATTCCATCTCACAGTGCTGGAGTACATGCTCCCCAGAAGTATGAGAAACATTTGTAATGAAATGCACAACTAATTCAAGTGCACAGGTTTTTTTGTTTGTTTTTTGCATTTCACTCTGACCTCAAAACTGGAACCATTCTCTTGGGAAATTTTGCTATATAAAACTTGAATATTTGAGCAAAAGGGGGGTTTCTGATTGAGAATGGGCCTATTCTCTGTTCAAAGATGGCTTTTGCATGGGAAATGTGGAAGTCTGTGATTTTTGCATGTTCGCTATATGAAGTTAACCATCTGGCTGCAACTGTGAATCGAGTGAAATTGGTGGCAAGAAAATGAATGAACAAATGGCAAGAAAAAGTAGTGTATCCAGTGGGATATTAAAGACAGGTTCCAACAGTAACAGCAAGTGCCCATTGGAAGAGATGCCATCGTTGGGGATATTCATGATCAGGGCAGCCAAAAGGTTTCCACGTTGTTTGTGTAGAGTGACTCTGGAAAAGAGAGGATTTGAAACTAGATGATCCAATGGCCTTTTCTTGTACTAGGTCTTGTGCACTGGTGAGATCTGGATTCACTGCCCAGCTGTAGTCCAGGGTTTCAGCGTGACCTTGGGAAAGTCACTCAATCTCCCTATGGCTGTATACCCTATCTGTAAAATGTCTTAATAATGCTTTCCTACTTCACAGGGGTATTAGAAAGATCCATTCAGTTATGATTCTGAAGCACTCAAATAGCATGGTGGCCGTATAAGTAGGTAGATAATAGCGGACATCGCAATGCACAGTAAATCCACAGTACGCCAGCTTTATTGATATCAATAAATGCTACAGTTGTTGTGTATGGAGGACCAGAATCAAAGGCAAATACAAAAATAGCTGCTTTTTGTTAACTGATTTAATCTAGCTAAGGGTAGGTCTACACTTACCTCCGGGTCCGGCGGTAAGCAATCGATCTTCTGGGATCGATTTATCGCGTCTTGTCTAGACACGATAAATCGATCCCGGAAGTGCTCGCCGTCGATGCCGGTACTCCAGCTCGGCGAGAGGAGTACACGGCATCGACGGGGGAGCCTGCCTGCCGCGTCTGGACCCGCGGTAAGTTCGAACTAAGGTACTTCGAATTCAGCTACGTTATTAACGTAGCTGAATTTGCGTACCTTAGTTCGAAGTGGGGGGTTAGTGTGGACCAGGCCTAAGGAAAATAACTAGTGTTCTAATCCCATTTTAGTCACTTTGAAAAGAAAAGCCACCCAGGGTTGGATGTTGAGTGACAACACACTTAGCTAATGAAACACAAGCTAGAAGGATTACATCACAAGAACAATTCTCATCAGCTAACTATACCCTGAAGGCACGATGTAGATACCTAACTACTTCTGAGGGCAGATTTACCTTCTTGTTTGTGTCCGCTATAGTTGCTACAACCTTGATTATATTTGTTTCCATTATTTGATTATTCTTTGTTTCTATGCCACTTTCTAATGACAGCCTTCATATACTGGGCCCAATTCTGCCTTCAACTATGAGTGTGCATCTCCCGTTGAGGTCAATGGGAATAATATGTGCATATATATGGGGTAAATTAGGACCGTGGTATCTAAGATGACAGCATCTGCCTCCTCTACTTTGAGTTCTACCATTCTAAGCTGCAAGGGAAATGTGTATTGCCATTGGAGTCTCCAGGCTGAACAGATGTAGTGACATAATGCAGCCCTGACAAAGCTTCTTTCTTGATGGAAAGCCATTATGTTATGTCCTTTTGTTGTCCTGACTGCTGCTTTCTGGTTCTGATAGAGGTGGTGCAGGAAAGCAATTCCGCTAGAGTAGCTTTGTGAGACTAATTAATTTGTTGTTTTTTAATAGTCTCTCTCTAAAACATTTCCATGATGTTGGTTGTGCTTCTTAGCCTTTTCTATGATCATTTTGCGATTGAATCTTGCATTACGTGCCCTGCTTTGCTGCAGTACATCTTCTGCTTGCAGCGATCTGTTCATCATTATTGATCAGATGGGAAGAATCGTTAATATGAGTCTGCTTGATGGTTGATTTATGCGATCTGCTCTTTCCTTAGTCTTGCAGAGCCATATCCTCATACACCACTCTTCTGGTCATGTCTCAGTCTAGTAAATGATATTAACAGTCTTATGCGATATGTCGACTTATTGACAGTTGTCTCTCTAATTTGATATCAATAAGAATTTAGTAATTATTTGTTTCACACAGCAGCATCCATGGACTCCTACTCAGCTCAGAGTCCCACGGTGCTTCTGTACGTAAGCAGTGTAAGAAACAGTCCCCCGCCCCAAAGAATTTACAGTCTGTGGTTGGGATTTTCAGAAGAGTTGGTATTTGTGTGCCTAACTCCCATCTATGCCTTTGAAAATCTCCCCCTAAATAGACAAGACAGGGTGGGAAAGGAAATGGAGACAAAGGGGAAGTGATTTCCCTAAGGTCACACAGTAAGCTAGTGGTGGTAGTGGGATTAGAAACCAGGTCCATTGAGTCCCAGTCTAGTGCACTATCAACTATACCATGCTGCCTACAGATGAAGTGCCCCCTCCTTTTTTATCTTTGTTGGTACTTGTTATACGTATTTTCATATCACTGGTCTATCAAATGTTCTGCAATGAACTGGCAAAACTTCAACCAATGTTCTGTCTTCTTCTCTGAAAACTCATTTTGGGTTACTTTGTTACAGGTCACTAAATGACTGAATTTCTCCATGTAGCCCTCAGTTTTTTTTAATGCTAAATTATCTGCTTGCTCTACTCCGCTCATCGGTTTGCTTGTAGAGATGGGCCAAGGAGGTAGTGTTTGTATCTGGGTTAAGTTTAGACTAGGGCTTTGGATCATTGCTAAATCAGAGCTAGGGGTTGGTTTTGGATTTGACATAGTCTTCTTGGGAGATTTTGACCTAAAATGCTCATCTGATTTGGAAAGGATAGATTCTTATATGATCCTTTTTCTATGCTTTATTATTTGCCAGTCTGAACAGCTGTAATCTCAATGTCACTCTCCAATCCAGGGCTTTTGCCTGCTACTTGTGCCTTACTTGATGTGCTACACATTATGCTTGAGGGGAAAGGGAGAAGTGCAGTCTCATTAACAAAAAGCACCTGAGACAAGTCAAATGGGAAGTAATTCCAAACAGACTTTAGTGCTCTGAAGGGGTCAATTCTGCTGCTGAACTCCATAAAAGTCACTGTGTTGTTTTCAAGAATTAATGGGTTTACTCCTTACTCCCCACTAAAACTGCATTTTTTCTGACTCTGAAAGAATGACTTAGAGAAGGTAGATTGAAAACTTCTGTTCTCCCTGTCACATAACACAAGAACAAGGAGACATTCAATTAAACTTAAATTGGTAAATTCAAAACTGCTAAAAGGAAATACTCTTCTCAGAATGCATAATTAAACTGTGGAACTCCTTGCCACAGGATGTGATCGAGGCTAAAAATTTAGCAAGATTAAAAAAAAAAGGATTAGATGTTTATATGGATTACAAGAATGTCCAGAATATCATAGTTAATGGAAACATAAATTTTGGGAGAGATAAAACCTCCTGCTTCAGTGCTCACGTCAGTTACTAACTATAAGGCACTGGGAGGAGAACTAATGTGAGAGGCAGATTATACTACATTTGCCTAATGCAGGGTTTCTTGCACCATTTTCTGAAGCATCTGGTACTGGCCAGTGTCAGAGACGGGATATTGGATTAGATGGACCATAGGTGTGGTCCAGTATGGCTGTTCTTATGAATGACAAATGGGTGATGCTAGGATGCTGCTTCCTATATTACTGCCTTCTGGAAACTATACCTTCAGTAGTGATGAAAATGTATTGGGCAGATGTACTAGTTCAGAATGCCTGCAGTTTGAGAAGATAGATAAGGTACCTGCAAATAATTGTAGTTCGGCAGTTGAAATCAGGGGAAGTTTGGGCCTAACTACTTCTCATTTACTGATCTACTCATTTCTGCAGAACACAAGATATTTCCTAGGTGTCCACCAAGGCAAATGCGTATTTCAATAGTTCAGCTAACAAAGTTCCCTGACCACACACATTCTGGTTGCCTAGGGCTTGATTCTCCATTGCCCTACATCACGCATAGTCATTTGCACCAACTCAAAGTCAGTGCAAAATTGCACTGACCTGATCTGTTAGCATTTTTGCATCAACTTTGCACTGATGCAAAAAATTATGCATGATGCGAGGAAATAGAGAATCAGGCCGACGATCTGCAATAAGATCACTTGTTTTTCTGTTAATTCGTTAGCTGGTTTGTGGGGTATTTATTATTATTGGGGTGACTCCAGACACCGGGGCAGCAAGCCGTGGGGGGCAGCGTGCCGGTCGCCATGAGGGCTGCAGTCAGGCAGCCTTCGGCGGCATTCCTGCGGGAAGTCCGCCGGTCCCGCGGCTTCGGCGGCAATTGGATAGCGGGTATGCTGAAGGCGCGGGACCGGCAGATCACCCGCAGAAATGCCGCCGAATCCATGTGACTGAAGGCCGCCTGACTGCTGTGCTTGGGGCAGCAAAAAACATAGAGCCGCCCCTGATTATTATTATTATTTATTTTATTTTTGAGCACTCAGTTCTGTGAAAATGTTTTATGCCAGAGCAGTTCTCTCCAGCGCACACTTGAATGCACGAGTGAACCAATAGAGGAGTGGGACATAATGCCTTTATTTGCATTTGCCATTTTTATTGGCCCGAGGCACATTAGACTGCAGTACAGTCCTTAAGTACAAACTGTTTGTTAAAGTCTGGTGGAACCTTTTGTGGACTAGTCTAGCCAAGAGTTATTTTATCCATGGGGGTGGGGGGAAAGAAGGCATCTGCTAAGACTGCAGCAATTGTTACTAAGGCCTAGACGTTGGATCTGCCTATACCTGTCAAACAGTAAACAAAGCACCCTGGGAGGACTCAGGGTTAGCTGAACACCTTGGTCACACACTAAGCAAACTATCACCAGGTGTGCTTGCAGAACAGACTCTCCATCAGCGTCCTGTCATGCATAAAATGTTTATCCAATTTGTCAAGATAATCTTTCTTCAAATAAGCTCAGAGCCTAGGCCTCAAAATAGCCTGGATTCAGGCATTATAAAGTAACTCTATTTTTTTCCTTCACTCATTTTTTTTTTCCTTTTAATCGCTGTGTCAACTTTTCCTTGGCTTTAAGCAAACTGAAAGTAATTATATCATTCTCAAGTGAGTTATCTTTTCACGGGGTTAGCTGATTCGCGAGTTACTTCAAAATGCTCCTCAGTTGTGTATCCTTTTCCAAACACAGCACCTTAGATGTTTCACAAAGTCGGGCTCATCAATGACCCAGCAATTTGTTTATCCTGGCACATTTAATAGCTGCTTGATCGCTAAATTGGGGCATTTGTAAAGAAACGGAGTGTAGACTTTTTTTTTTAATGGTGGCTATACCCATTGCTCTGGATATCACTTGGCAATTTACAGTCACATTTGCCTTGTCATTGACTGACAGTTTCAAGCATAAAATACATTTGAATTCTGTTATGAATTATGGTGTAATAATAACAGATAAGGTGTGACTGCCTGTGACAACGTTCTCTCTCTCTCTTTGACAGACAACATAGTTGCCTAGCTTTATTGCACTCAACATATTGCTTTTGTGATCAAAAGCTCTTACATTGAAGCTAGTATATGCATTTTCACCAGCTCTTCTTACTGTAAGGCTCCTAAAGGAACGGCGGTATATCTAAAAATAGAAAGTGAAGTCATCTGCCTCTTTGATTTCTATTTTTTGTTTTGCACCTGCTTTATTCACTGAATTCTGCTACAGTATCTGTTATTAATTTCCCATTTCCCACAGTTATTTTGTTTATTTACATTTTGTTCTATTTAGGACTCTGATCCTGCAAAGACTTAAGCACAGGCTTAATTTTAAGTGCTGCGGGTGAAATCCTGGCCCCTGCTGAAGTTCAATGGCAAAACTCCTTTCGGCTTAAATCATTATTTCACCCTGTGAGTAGTTCCACTGAAGTTAATGGGGCTACTCACAGTAAATGAATCATGTGCAAGTCTTTGCAGGACCAGGCGCTAGGTTCTTATCTGCCTCCATCGCCATAATGGCTGGGTCTTGCATAACAGTTGTTTGATCTTCGCAAATGTTAAATAACTTTTGCAAAGATCTCTGTTGCATCCCTAAGAATCAAACTGTCTTTAAGCAGACCAGGGATATAATATTTAAATACTTAAGCCTCTCAGCCCCCCCTGCAATATTGGAAAGTATTGTTCTTGTATTTTTATACCCATTTTACAGTAGACAAATTGAGGCACTATGTCATTAAATTATTTTTTTTCAAGGTCATGCAATGAATGACTCAGTAGAAGAATCAAGATTAGAGTTGAGGAGTCCTGAACTCACCCCCTGAGACTGGTGCCTAGAATGCAATTTTTAGAATAAGAAAATTCACCTTGCTGTCAACACAGTTCCTCTGTTTGAGCATTCCATTTTTCTTGGCCCATTTGCTTTCCTTGGGATGAACAGGGCATATTTTGTCTTGCACTGTCAGTCAATTAATTAATTATCCTCTGTGCAGAGAGACCTGTTCTAAGTTTGTTTTTTCATTCTCAGTGTGTCTATGTGTTTGTGCTGTCCCATGTTTTTATTTGTATAATTTGCTCTTGCACATGACACAGCACTCATTTGCCTCATTTGCAAAGAAATACATGAAGAATTGTCCTGCAATATCATTTTGTGAGAGAGGAAGAAAGACTATTAGATACTATGGGCAAGTTAATAGGTCAAGCATTGAAATTTCTTATTTACTAGTTACATGAAAATAAAATAAGCATGTTTGTACGCAGACACGTAACTCCTCAGGCACTATAACATTCTTAACATGGAATCATAGACAGCCCCCTTGGGTACTCTGATCTGTCTTGCCACCCAGGTTAGTCTACTTTTGTGATAGATGGTCCCTTATACCAAGAATCACAGCAATATTCAGGTTACTCCCAGACCCAAAGGACCAGTCACTCCAGGTCAATTGCCCGTTAGATCTCATTCCAATAACAAGGATTGTGACCAATCCTATAATAAATTATATGCATATTTATTAAATAGGAAAAGGAAACAAAAGTTATTTACAAGGTTAAAACAGGTAAACAGAGATATGCAAATAAGTTACAATTTTAAGTTTCAAAAGGTAGCAGAAGCTTCTGTAATAAGCAAGCTCTATATGTCCTTTAGGGCTAATCCAGTCTAAGCAACTGCTGATCCCTTGCTTAGGCCTAGAAACCTTGACCCCCAGAGTCCAAGTAGCACAGACATACAGTTACTTTTTGTTAGGATATTTTATTCCCCTCTTCCCAGGTGCTCTGAGCAGAAAACTCATCTGATGGGAGGAATCCACTTGCATGATTCATCTTAATGGGATGGAGGGAAGCAGAGCAACGAAGTCTTTTGTCATCTTTAATGGTACACACTAGTCAGTCTGTCTGGCATTGATGGACCTGCCTTGTTGGCCAGGACATAACATCTTCTGTTGGGGACCAGCACTTTACAATAGTTCATGTCCCTCTCCTGTCTGCCGATTTACAGTCACAGAGCCTTACTGTACAAATGCTTAAATACTGCCTTACAATCTGGGATACAGATGTTATAAGTGAGATTAATACATTCAGCAACTCACAAGCATTCAGTAAAGTCTAGAACACACTGTTATAGTCCTACTACCTGTTTTAACAATACTAACACACAGGATGAGCCAGACTATATATTTGTCAGCGTTCAGCTGAGACATGGGGACCTTGGCATGGACTGCCACCTGGTCTGCCAGCGTCACAGTTATTTCCTTGTGGGTAAATCCTGGCTTGTAAACTGATCCCTGGAGGGTGAAAAGGGCATAGAGAAAATTTTCCTCCTGTGCAGGCAGTATGGCATGAGCCCTCCAAATGTTCAACAGACTAATCTGTGTTGTTGGTTTATGCGCAAAGGGACTGTTCCAAAGTCCTCTGAAGTCAATGAAAAGACTCCAGTTGACTTCACTGAGTGCCAGATCAGGCCCCATGGCAACCAGGTGCCATGTTTGTTGCCAGGGCTGGCTCCAGGCACCAGCCGACCAAGCACGTGCTTGGGGCAGCACCTGAGAAGGGGCGGCCAATGTTGGGGTGGCGGGGGGCGCTCAAGGGGTTTTTCTTTTCTTTTTTTCCGTCCGGGCAGCATGGGGGGTGTTTCAGCGGCGCAGCTCTGGGGGGGGGGGAGGGGGGGGTTCGGCAGCGTGGCCCGGCGCTCCGGGGGGGTGGGGGGCGCGGCGCGGGGGGGGGGGGGGGGGGGGGGGGGCGGGCCCAGCGGGGCGGGGCGCGGGGCTCGGGGGGGCCGGGGATTTGGCCGGCCCAGCGTGGTGCTCAGGGGGTTTGGCCGGCCCGGCCAGGCGCAGCACAGCACTCGAGGGGGCGGTCCGGGGTTTGGCTGGCCCGGTGCTCCGTGGGTTTGGCTGGCCCGGCGCTCCGTGGGTTTGGCTGGCCCGGCGCTCCGGGGGTTTGGCTGGCGCGGCGCTCCGGGGGTTTGGCCGGCCCGGCGAGGCGAGGTGTGGTGCTCTGGGGGTTGGGGGGGGGGGTTTGGCTGGCCTGGCGCAATGCTCGAGTGGGGGCAGGGGTTTGGCCGGCGCGGTGCTCCGGGGGTTTGGGCGGGGCGGTGCTTGGGGCGGGGGTTTGGACAGCCTGGCGAGGTGCTGGGGGGGGCGGGGGTTTGGGCGGCGCGGCGCTCCGGGGATTTTGGCGGCCCGGCGCGGCACTGTTTTTTTTTTTTTCGGTGGCGCGGTGCTGCGGGGGTCGGCGGTGCAGTGCTGGGGGGGTGTTACACAGTTTCACCTATAACGCGGTAAGATTTTTTGGCTACCAAGGACAGCGTTATATCGGGGTAGAGGTGTATTAGCAAATGATTCCAGCTGGAAATAATATATTGTAAGAAATCTGTGGGATTGCATATCTGATGTTTTGTCCATTGTGGCTAATATGGAATTTCATGGTAACAGCAGGGATGGAACTCAAATCCTCCTGCTACAAAAGGAAAGGTCCCTACCATTAGCACAAAAGGAAAATCTCCATTTGCTGTTAGCACTAGAGGGTATTTGACACCCAGATGAGCAATTCTTACTCCAACCGATGCAAGGCAATGGAATGAATACTCATTCACCAGTTCTGTGCAACACATTTGAAGTGCAACATTTGCGCTCTTGCTCTCTCTCTCTCTCTCAAAAATTACAGTAAAGACGTTGCGGCTATTGTGTAGGTATTATAGCCGAAACCTACACTAACTTAGTCTCTTTTAGGATGTTTGGTTTCTGGATTTCCACATTCATATATTGTCTTCTAGGGAAGTGGAACATATTTTGATTAAAATTTGAACCCTGCCAAAAATTTGAGCCAAAACAACCTTTTTGAGTTAAAAAAAAAATTGCATCTCTTTTTACTCTCCTTGTTGTTTTCCATTTTTGTGTGGTTTTCGTCCTGGTTTCCAGCCAGACTGCGGAAAAGAAGTGCTGGAATACTTCAGACAAAGTATTCCTAGCTTTAAATTTTCAGTACTTTACTGCTTCCAGTAATCAGCCAGCAAGCTCTTGGGAGATTCTCAGTCTCATTTTGCACACTGAAGACGTTCAGATAACTCCAACAGTAGGCATATTTTTGCCCACTGCTAATTCTTGACTGAGTATTCATGTCTTTGAATAGAGAAGAAAATGGTGCCAGCTAATTCATATCCACTGTGGAAGGCTATGACGTGGGAAGTGGAGAGGAATTATCTTTGGTTAGTGTATGTCTATGCTATGGAGACTATACAAGCATATGGGGGGAGGGATAGCTCAGTGGTTTGAGCATTGGCCTGCTAAACCTAGGGTTGTGAGTTCAATCCTTGAGGGGGCCACTTAGGGATCTGGGGCAAAATCAGTACTTGGTCCTGCTAGTGAAGGCAGGGGGCTGGACTCAATGACCTTTCAAGGTCCCTTCCAGTTCTAGGAGATGGGATATCTCCATTAATTTATAAAATATAACTATGTTGCTGTAGCTATGCTGGTATAACCCTGTAGTGTCGACAGAGACTACGCTGATGGAAGGTTTTTTTCTGTGGTGTAGGGACACTATTTCCCCAAATGACGGTAGCTACGTTGACAGAAACATTCTTCTGTTGCCATAACTGCATCTACACGGAGGTTAGATTGGCAGTTATGTCAGCGTGTGGTTTTTTTTCACACCCATGACTGACGTAAATATTCCGGCCTAACTTTTAATGAAGTAGACCAAGCCTTATTTTTCATCACTACTTGCACCACTTCCTGGCTGTAAAGATACAATAAAGATCTTTCTTCAAAAAGGAGGGCACCAGGCAAGTACCGAGACTTCAGGAAGACCTCCCTAAACTCATGGAGCTGCCTTACCGTTCATCTGCTCCATCTTGAACCACTTTCTCCACCACCAATGCACACAGTAAGGAAAATTCCATAGCTGTTGTAACTCCTGCTGCTCTAATATATTTCTATTGGAGACTTACTCCTGAATTATTCATTCAGTGCTGGTTCCCTAGGTATGCAATACATTGTGTAGTGCCTCAGAGAAGCACTGGGTAGTAGAGAATCTTAATGATAAATGTTACTGGGCCTAATTAGAGCAGCAATTGGCACTTAGTATCAATGGTACAAGTCATAGGAAACTTTGAAGATAGGAAAGGGAGACTAGCTCAGTTTAGTTATGTATTTGGAAAAAAAACCCCAAAACCAACCTTTCAATTAATCTTTAAATACATGTTATCTGCAGTAAGAACCATATTCCAGTATTTCCAGTTAGTACGCATGGATTTTGGTGGTGGTGCACATTTTCCCTTGCATCTAGTCATAATTTCTTTGTAACCCAAACCCCGTTTAGTGAGCTATATCATTCTCATGGATCTCTGGTTGTGCTTTGGATCTGTTTATCTATGTTTGTACAGTGCCTAGCACAATTGGGCCTGGGTCCATGACAAGGGCTTCTAGGTTCTATGGTGATACCAATTATTGTCATGCATGTTAATTTTCACGAAAGAGTTCATTTAAGCCCATCTCCCATGTGGATTACTCAGAAGGCCCCAGCCACTTTAAAGATGCAGATGGAGGGCTGGCTCGTGTGCTAAGAAGCAGGCAACAAGACATCAGATCCTAGTGAAAAATGTATAAACTTTTTAATGATCTAACAGGTCTTACGCTGTTAAGATTTCCCCTAACATCTCTTTGAAAACCTCCAAAATGGATATACAGGGTTGAAGCGTGTTCACTTTTGTGAAGACATTTTGGCTGTTACCCTCCACATTCAGTGAAGACGTACAAATCAAAAGCTAGAGGCATGCCTGCAAGTTTCCCCTCCTAGCCTGAACTTTGTGAATGGCCACTTAGCCCAGTGTTTTACCAAGAGCTGTATTTGCACTGCACATTCTCTTTATGAATTATTGGATTAATCTTGATTCACAATCTAACAAGAACAGAGAACAACTGAAAGTTAAAATCTTCAGATAGTTATTTCCCGCATCATTAAACATTAGCAACTATCCAGCTCTCTCTAACGGTGGCCTAAATCACACCATTCACCAGCAGGATCTGATCCTGAGAGAGATTCATGGGTCTAGATTGAGCATGCACAACTCCCATCGAAGTCAATGGAAGTGCATGGACATCATAGCTATTCATCACCTCTTGGGAATCAATCTCTAAAAGTACTAAGAATAAGCAATTTGGAAAAATAATTTTTCAAATGCATTGATAATGGAGGTTTAGTTTTACAGAACTGGAAAGAGGGATCTAGTTTGACATCAGCAGACCCACCGATGAAGCCTTAATGCAGCATCAGGTAGAAAAGAAACCATGCAGTTTTAACAGATTAGATAATTGAGATTAGTCCTCTGTGATCTTGCTGTGGTTTCATTTATTTCAAAACAGTATAACACAGAGCACATTGCTCAATCAGTTGAAAATCACGTGCAAACGCTGCCTAAGTACTGATAAGAATCCTGAAGGTAAACAATGAATTCCTACTAATGGCTAAGTCACCAAGGTAAGATCAAGTCTAAATACACACCCTTAGTTAAATATGATTTCATTAACTCAGGTTACGTGGCTCTGGTAAAGTTTTCTGCTTCTTCCCCCCTGCTCAACGCCCCCATTCTTGTCAAATGAATTGCATATGACCGATCAGTCATTTTCAACACTGTTTGTACCTGGATATGTTTTGAGCAGGCAACCGTTGAAGTTTGTTTTGAAAGTCTAAGGTCAGGACTAAAGCTTTTGCCGGCATAAAATGTTGGTGAGGGGTGTGTTTTTCTTTTGGTTTTCTGGTGACATTTCTAACTGGCAGAAGCCCTAATTTGCAGTTACACTGGCAAACATGCTTTTGATGGTTATATCTTATCTTGTTATGGGAACCGGTATAAACTATAATGCAAAAGCACCCTTGCGCTATAAGCTGTATCTATACTAGGAAGGCTTGTCGGTACTGTATAGCTATATCGGCAAACCTTCTTGAGAAGATTTAAGCCTCGGGCTGCGTAGTTGATTTAGTTATCAAATATTCCTTCCCTGTGCAATCCATGGACCCACCTGGGCTGTGTTAAAGCATCTAGCTTCAATAACCATTCTTGGATAAGCAGAAGAAGCGTGAGACCCAACTTGCTTCGGATTATTCATTATAAGGTGAAATTCAGCCCTGTTCAGGGTCAGTACAAGGCAACACTCGAGTACCTTCGAAGCCATGTTTTGAAGACCTAAGCAGTGCAGGTCTTCTGCATGGGGTGAGTTTCATCCCATAATGAATGACCTCAGGTAAGATGCTTTCCCCATGATTATCTTCTATTTTGTTAGGCATGGAAATGAAAGTGTTGTGAATGGTCTGGCATTGTTCTACCTCTTCATCTTTAGTTATTCTTTTACCGTGGACACAATTAAATGTAATTGTTTGTCTCAAAACTTCTTTTTTCTCTGCTTGAGCATCAACCCTTCCTTTCCTATCCCTCTCTCATCTTTGTGCCTTCTTCCACGCTTGAACTAGTCTTCTCCTCCTGGCATGCCAGCCCTCCACCCTCTCTTATCCAAATTCCTCTCCACTACATGCTTCTTCAATGAAGCCTTTCATCAGCAATGAACCACGTAAAGACAATAGGCAAAACAATGTACATGAGCTCTGCTCCCCAAGAGTAATGTCTCCCCTCCTATTGTTTCCAGTCATCCTCCCTACCTTTTCCACATGACCTGCTCTTGAATGTTATTATTGAGCACTCTTCTTGGTATCTTCAGCTTACACAGCACCAAGCCTTTTGTCGGCACTTTACTAATAATAGTAATTGAGACATCCAACTCAATGGCGTTGGAGTTTACTGGCTCCTTTACCAGGCTGCATAGGAACTTAGGAATCACCATACCAGAGGAGACCAGTGGTCTGTCTAGTCTAGTGTCCTGTCTGACAATGGGCAGTACCATATACTTCAAAAGAAAGTGCAATAAAACTTATAGTGAACAATTTTGGCTAACCTAGCCTAAAGGGGAAAGTTTCTTCCTATCTCCTGTCAGTTAGTTAGTTATTGTCTTCTGCCTGAATTATGAAGGGTTTTATCACTTCAAATAAGTATCCCCTTTAAGATAGCTGTGGATATTCATCCATATGAATGTCTAATCCTTTTTAAAAACCTTATAAGCTCTTGATCTCAGTGATCTCTTGTGGCAAGGAGGGCCACAAGAGTGTAGTATGTTAATTTTCCTTTTATCAGATTTAAATTTGTTGTCCTTCAATCTCATTGCATGTTTCCTTTTCCTTGTATAATAAGAGAGGAGAAGGAGCACCCATTTAAAATCGATACCATTCATTACCTGGTATACTTCTAATACGTCTCTTCCTATTTGCCTCTTCTCTGTTACGAAAAGCTATCGTTTTAACATGTCGAGAAATTACTTCTCTACCTTTTGTCACATTGTGTCATTTAATCAGTTTATATGCAGGTAGCAGAAGATATCCATTATTATTGTTTGCTACTTTTACTTTCCTCTTTGATCTCTCTCATCCTTGTGCATTAAATACCCTTTCCCTGCTGTGAGAAGCCAATAATTTAGCCTTCCTAGTATATTTAGGTAGTTATGAATCTTTATGGATACCAATTCTACTATATGGTCATCCCCACTCAGAATTCTGACACTAGATTGCATGGATTGTTTTGATAGATATAGTGCTATTCCTCCAACTGAATGACCTAATATTGCAGTCTACTGTACTTGTTATCCAGGTATTACAGTACTCCAGCCCTAAATCCCCCCCATAGGCGCCACACTTCATGCATGGATGCTCCAATGTCAATTATGCTATCAGCACAGCTTGTTACTGATTTTTCATTTGTAGAACCATTCTAGTATCAAAGAGTTGTCTGACCAAGAGGTTGCCTGTAATGATTGTCTGCCACAGTTTGGAATTGGGGTGTGGATGTTAGTAAGACCTGTGGGGACACCCTTTCTATTGGACAGTAAAAGATTTCTCTCTCTCTCCCTGTATTTCTCCCTCCCTCTTCAGTGTGAGTGAGAATTGCTGATGTTCTTAAAGACTATTGCCTTGTGGGATTCCAGCCAATTCAGCAATGCACATGCTTAAGTGCTGTGCTGAATTGCAATATACATAAGCATGTGCTGAAGTGCTTTGCTTTGCTGAACTGGGCCTAAATGACATGACATAACCCCCACCTCCAAAGAAGCAAAAAACCAACCAACCAGCCAAGCCAGCCAACAAAACACAACAACAACAAAGAAAAACAGAGCAAAATTGATGAAATTCTAGCAAGAACCTGTCCAAGTGACTGGGAACAAAAGTGGCTAACACAGCTGAGAGACAAACGCTCAGCACTATGACACAAGAACATTACTCCATGTCTTAACAACTCCACCCAGAGTCACCTCCAATCAGGTGCACCAATCTGTATGCTAACTAGTCTCCTGTCATGCTTCGGAAAGTAAAGGGAAGGGTTATGTGTCTTTACTAGAGCTGTAGAAAATTTTCCAGCAAAACTGAAGATGCGTCAAATTTCAAGATCTTTGCATTTTTTTTTTTTTTGAAAAATCAAAAATTTCCCTATTCTCATACAAATGTCATCAACTATATATCACCACTTATTGCCCGAGGGTCCAGATCTGGTCATGATGAGTTGCTAATGCAGTCTTTGTGACTAATTATCGAGGCGGTTCAAGAACAAGTGGTATGGCATAGGAAAATCCTGAGTGGCAGGATACAAACCTGTCAAAGACGAAAGCAAAACTACATCTTACTGAGCTTGTCAGCTCCCTAAAATATTGTACAGGAAAATATCACTCAGCAGCTTGTCCTAAAAGCAATGTGTTGTCCGTGTGATGTTCCATCATGATTTGTGGTTTATAAAAGTTAGGAGATGGGTTTGTGGTTTGTTATATGGGGCAAGCAGGTTGTGTTTGGAGCTAGTTCTGCATCTTGATTAGGCTCAGGCCTGAGGTTAGGTTTGAGGCTGACTGTGGGTTTGGGTTTGGATCCAGTGGTGCCAGATGAGCTCTCATGAGGTTTGGCCTCCCAAACATCAGAAATCTCATAAGAGCAGCTGATGTCATGCAAAATGTCTTGGTGGCTTTTTTGGCTAATTCCATAATGGAAGTGGGAAAATTATCCCCATCCGTTGAATCTGACCCACAGCCAAGAACAGAAGATCGGAGTTTGGATTCAAGACTAGTTGTATCCCCTTTCTAATATAGGACCTTATGGGCCTCTCCTATTTAACAGAGTGCAGTATGCGTGTGTGGTGATGCTCAGTGCTCACAAAACATCAGAGAAAAAGGGCAAATAAAATGACTAATGATTTTTGGGAGCCTCCATTTTTGAGGGACCAGGCTTAAAGGTGCTGGATTTTCAGAAAACCAGACCCCTTTTAGACATCTCAGGCTGGGCATCCAAAAACAAGGCATCTAAAATTATTAGCTGCTTTTGAAACCCTGGGCCAAACAAAATATGATTATCGCCGTGAGTGATCCTGTAGCTATGCCTGAGCCACGCGGAAATGAGATTGCAGAGCGCTAAAGGAAAGTTAACCACAAAACAACAACAGTAGAGCCAGGTGTTGTTGTTAGCAAATATTTCCCCAATAACTGAATTGTCCTGTGGTGGGCAGATGGTGTAGGAGAGTAGATACTGTGAAAAACCGAGAGAGGGTAATACATTTTTACGGTAAATTTCACTTTCCAAGTCTCCTACCTACAAGATTTCCCTCATTTTATATTATCTTTTGGCACTGCTGACAGTTTTTCATATTCTCTTGGAAGTATTTTCAACATTGCACAGCTGTTTGTTTAGTATGTCTCTAGAGCACTGGTAGATAATTGTAAGTCAGAGTGAATATTTACCTTATTTCTCAAGCACTATTCCCTTCTACGCTTCTAATGCTCCACTCTCTGATTTCAAGTGAGCAGTGGATCATTTTAATTTTTCTTTACTTTAGGTGTTCAGTCAATTTGGGGTGAGACTAGAACTTGTTCTTTCTTTCACCTCCTCTTCTCCCTCATCAAATTGTAAATACCTTTGTTACCTTTTTTCACTGGCTGACTTTCAAATTTTTGTTTGACAGGTTCTACTGACTACATAAAAATATCACCAAACACACACAGATGGGGATATAGAGTGCTCAGTAAAGCCCAGGAAAGTATTTGCTGTACCTCAGAGTGTTGTTACAACATTTTTATTCACGAGCTCTCGATACAGTTCTCAGGCTCTTGCTCCCATTACCAGCAATATCTGTTGTCTGAAAAGTGGGCAGCAGAGCCTGTTAACATGAATGGAAACACACAATACCACTCCCCCACCCTTAAAGAGTTATATGGTCTTCTTATAAGCGAGATTTATTTTACAAAAAAAAACAAGGAGTACTTCTGGCACCTTAGAGACTAACATATTTATTTGAGCATAAGCTTTCGTGGGCCAAAGTTCATCACGGTGTTGTTTTAGGATGGGATTTTCAAAAGCCCCTATCACTGGCCAAAGTCTGCTTCCATTGAGGTCAATGGTAAAGTTCTCATTGACTTCAGTGGGAGGAGACTTAGCCCAATAGAGAACACTTTTGAAAATGCCCCCTTAAATAGATTCATATAATGTATATTCTTGCCTTGACTCATGTACATGCAAACTGAGATAAGAGAGGATACAATTCACAGGTACAACATAGACCTTGTCTCTAGTATTCTCCCCCTTCCTCCCAATATGTACCATCTTATGTGGGAAGAGCAATATATTGGATTCTAGTGCCATCCTGCATATTTGAAAGGATTTTTCCTCCCCCTTATGAAAATATTGTTTACTATGGAAGATTTTCATAGTGGGTCTGGGATAAATGGAGCTTCATTTATCACAGGGTCACATTTTCAATAGGCATAGGTCTGAGACTCAGCATTCTGATCCCAAACAGAACTTTCTTAACATTCAGGGATGTTTGGAAACTGACTTTAGGATCCGCCCATTATAGAGCAAGGCGATTCAAAGTTCAGAGGAGGATCCAATCAGAACTTTAATAAAGTGTAAGGGTGTTTGGAGTCAGAGTTTTGACTCATGTCTAATTTTCACATAGGACATGCCATTATTTTGGGATAAGATCACATAGTTGCAAATCCTTGATATAAATGTGAGATTTGGCATTGAAGATGAAGTGATACCATTGCACATATAACATAAAGCTTAATTGAAGGAGCAAAATGTAAATTCTGAAGAAAAGGACCCGGAGATTCCACGCTTTGCTCCCATAGAAAGATTCCATTTGCAAATGGGACAGTGCGTTTAATTGAGAAATGTCACAGTTTTGTCTTTTTTTTTTAGTTTTATTTTTGGCTTCTCTGTCTTGGAAACACACTGAACCTTGGAATATTTGGTACAGATATGACATTCTTTTGCACTCAGTCACATGGTTCAAGTGTAGACACTGCGCGCGCCAAGTTTTTATTTGTTTTTTGGCTAACGCATGTAGGGTTTTTTTGGTTATTGATAGGAAATATGGCACATTGTACAATCTCTTCCAGTGAGAATCATTAATTCATAGGAAACTAAAAACTGTTTTCCCTAAAATAAAAACATTTTAAAAATGGGTGTTATCCTGTGGATGGAGCTGGGCCCAACTGGTTAAGACAATCCATTTCCACTGCAGCGTGAACGTACTGAGTGACTGCAACATTTTAAAATATGAAATGTAATGCTGTATGAGTTTAGAACCACTATATATCTCTTTGGGGCCTGAGATGTAAATGTGGTATATAAGCATCTTCCTATTTATGGTGAAATCACAAACTCAGTGGGCTGCACCCTGGAAAAAGGAGGAGGGGGAGAAATGTTCTTCGGACTACAAGGGTTATTTCTGTGTTTTGTTTTAAAAGAACACATTGCATCAGTGAGAGCACCTCTGTAAATGCCTGCCAAGTCCTAGATTTTCAATAATCCCACTTCCTTCTCTTTCAAATTGAAAAGGTACTGGCTCCGCTGGGAATGCATGTCATTTCAGCATTCCCCTTGGCTGTGGGTTCTGCAATGCTGCAGCTTGTTTGCTTAGTAATCTCCTTGTCTGTGTAAGTTGTTAGGGGTAACCAAAGGCAGCTGATTACTTAATTGTTTAAGGCAGGAAATCAGGTTCTTTCATTAGTTCCCATAATGTTCTTGAGAGCAACCAGTATTCTGCCTGAGTGAGTTTTCGATCCTTTAATTCAAAAGATATACTTTCCACTGGCATACTCAGTGACCCTTCATCCTGTTCAGCTATTTTCTGAATAAACTGAACATTTTAGTTAAAAAACAAGCCTAAACTTTTTGATCATCTCTTTCAAAACCCACAGAAGCAAACATAGTCCTGTCATTGTAAGATACTGCAGACCTATTTCTCTTTGCCTGATTGCGGCATGGAAGATTTTCATGTTCTCACTTTTAGCAGAGCGTTCATTTTTGGGCTGCTTGAATTGGTTGTGCCAAACAATATTCTTTGACAGTGAGTTGCTTCATTCAGTGTTTTAAGTATTACAAGGCTCATTTCCATAGTAACAGACGTGTTGTTGCTTGATTTAATAGAGTGGTTTGGGGGCAGGTTCTGTCCCCCTTATGCCAGTTAGCAGTAACTCATACTGCATGTATTTGTGTTACTTCTGTGAGTAACTGCTCACCGCCAGGCAGTCACAATCTGGTCCTTCATAATCAATAGTTAGTTTTTATCATTTTAACAGAAGGACTGTGCAACTTCCTTTGTTCATCTTCTTTATTTTTTCTGTCTATCTTGACAATCAGTTGCGCTGATCTCTGCTCACCAGCAAAAGTATGGAGCCCTTCAGAAGGTATAGAAATGTATTAAATAAGGTTTAGCAGCTGCTTATACATATGTTGTGGACTGTGTAAAAAGCCTCTTTCTTGCTTACTCTCTTTAAAGTTACAAAGAATTAATGTCCAACACTTGGGTCCTGCATCGTGATTCCAGTCAGCTGGGGATATGCCATTGACTTCAGTGGGCTCAGAGTCAGGCCTTTACTGAATCTCAGCTAAAAGGAAATCCATTTTAATCACCGGTGACTCTTACAGGTCCTCTCCAGTTCAAGTTATCTGCAACTCACCAGGTCACACATACCTAAGACGACCTCACTTTAGGGATAGATGAACCTAAAAATCTTTGGAGATTAAATTTGAGAAGGAGACTCTAAAAGTTCAGATGCTTTTCTTTGGGCAAGGGATTGGGCTCAAAATCCCAAGGGATGATGTTTTCTCATGAGGTTGCCAGCTCTTCTGCTCCACAGGAGAAGGGAAGATGGGGATTAAGGGCATGTACTTGCATGTCTGCTTAAATAAGATATTGAATAACGTTCCTGCATGGTTCAAAGGATGTCAGGCACACACTGAGCATGGCAGGTGGTGTGCTATACGGTATGTTCCCCACTACCCCAGATTTCCGGAGCTTTCTGCAGAGTATTCCATCTGCCTCTTACAGCTCAGCACTGCTTCTTATCCTTCCCCAGGAGGTCATAATTTGTCCATAAATATATGTGCCAAGTTATCTTCGATAACATAGAAGTTCTCATGTACCCATGTATGTAATATATACAGCACATGGTGCTGCACAACATTCCACACCATATAAACTACTGTTGAATACGTGCTCTGAAACGTAGAACTAATATGTGGCCAACATAGGGCTTTCTGTGTCCATTAATACAGTTGAAAACAGTAGTGCAGTGGTTGCTTCTTATCTCTCTCAGGTATTTATATGGCTCTTTTATCGTAATAACTGAATGACTCACAAACTTTACTGTATTGAGCCTCACCACAGTCCAGTGAGGTAGAGCAGTGCTGTTTTCCCATTTTACTGATGGGGAACTAAGACACAAAGAGATTAAGTGACTTGCCAAAGGTCACACGGGAAGTCTGTGGTAGAGCAGGGAACTGAACCTAGGTGTCCTGACCTCTAGCTAGGGTTGCCAACCCTCCCACTTTCACTGGGAGTCTCCTGGAATCAGGCCCTATCTCCCAGAGGCTACTGACCCCAAACTGGGAGATTTTAGGTGCTAAGAGTCCGGCAGCGCAGCTGGGCTAAGGCAGGCTCCCTGCCTACCCTGGCCCCCCGCCACTCCCGGAAGTGGCCAGCACGTAACTGCAGCCAATGGGAGCTGTTGGGGTGGAGCCTGCAGGCAGGGGCAGCATGCGGAGACCCCCTGCCCCCTCCAGGGGCTGCAGGGACATATGCCGACTCTGCAGCTCCTGTTGGCCAGGGCACTGCAGCCAATGGGAGCTGTGGGGGCAGCACCTGGGGGCAGGGGCAGCGCACAGAGACCCTTGGCCCCCCCACCTAGGAGCTGCTGCTAGAGGGATGTGCCGGTTGCTTTTGGGAGCTGCCCGAGGTAAGCATCACCCCCCTCACCTCTTCCCGCACCCCAACCCCCTGCCCCAGCCCAGAGCTTGCACCCCACACCCAAACTACCTCTCAGAGCCTGACCCCTTACTCCCTCGCACACCCAAACTCCCTCCCAGAGCCCACATCCCCTCCTGCATCCCAACCCCCTGCCCCAGGCTCAGCCCAGAGCCCCTTCCCACATTCCAAACCCCTTGGCCCCAACGCCCAAGCCCAGAGCCTGTACCCCCTCCTGCACCCCAACCCCTTGCCCCAGTCTGGTGAAAGTGAGTGAGGGTGGGGGAGAGCGAGTGATGGAGAGAGGGAGGGGGGCTGGAGTAAGCAGGGGGTGGGACCTGAAAGAAGGAGCATGGCAGGGGCGTGGCCTTGGGGCAGGGGCGGGGCAATGGTGTTTGGGTTTGTGTGATTAGACAGTTGGCAACCCTATCTCTGGCCCTTCCTTCCTCTCTCAGCCTACTAGGCCAATTTAAATTGCTGTTGAATTCAGTATTAGTACTGGGGCAACAGAAGCAATTGTTATTTTCAGATGGATCCATGTTTATTTTGGAGGGCAGCAATTCTCGTCAGCACCAAGGAGGTTTGCTAGAATTAAAAATACAG